>NC_090934.1:44124600-44736475 GCF_040938575.1 Ambystoma mexicanum
GATGCACAGTACAGTGCGCCATTCGCACCCATCTATGTCCATCCCAATCACTGCAATCCTTTTTGCTGATACCTGTATAGCATGCAAGTCTAAGGATACCACTGACCCTGGTGCTATGTCTGGGCGCACTATTGGGCAGAAGACAAACTCTGCGGGTATTCTCCACTCTAACTTTTTTAGCTCAGGAACTACTTGGGCCAGCGTTTTTAAACCTTCGATGAACATTCTCTCGTCCACTGGCATGCCACGTATTTCCGGTGCCATTGTCCGAGCCTGCACTACCACCATTACGTGTAATGGGCATATTCCTGGTGTCGAACACACTATCCCTCTTTCTGTGAATGATATTGTCATGTTAAGCTTGCTAAGAAGGTCCCTTCCGAGCAGGTTTATTGGCGATTGTTCATAATATAGTAAGGGTGTCTTTACCGTTTTACCCCCACCGTCACATCCAAAGCTTCTGTGTAGGGAACTTCAATTACAGCCCCAGAGAACCCCTGCGTCTCTAACTTCCGGTTAGATAACGGAAACCGGCCCTCCCGAATACATGATTTCTCCACTCCCGAATCCACCATGAATATGAACTGCTTGTCTCCTATCTGTGCCCCTACCAATAGTTCCTCCGCTGCATCGTAGGTTGTAGATAGTACAGGACACACAAGTGTTCTCTGTGGGCTGTCCTATGCTGGTTGTCTCATGGTCCCTCCCTGGTTGAACATACTTCCTGAAACTACTGATACACCACTGTAGGGGGCTGGTGCTGGGGCTCCATTTGCATTTGTTGCAAAAGGGTTGCCTGGGGCGTAGTGCATAGTGTTGTTGTTTTGTGGGTGATTCTGTGTTCTGTAGTGATGCACTTGCCTTTGCTCTGGGTACCCCTGCTCTTGTTCCCTTTGTTGTTGCCCCATTGGGAGACCATATGGGCTTCCCAGGTGGGGGTTGCCATAGTGTTCTGTCTCTGGAAATCCGTTGTTTGTTCTACTCCTACACTCTCTGGAAAAGTGCCCCCACCTCCCGCAGTTCCAACAGCTTCCCTGCGCCCCTCTGGGACCTTGCCATCCATTTCCCCCCATTCCCCCGTACCCTTGTCCACCCCCTCTTCGACCCCTGTACCCACCTCGTCCCCCTCGAGGGGCCCACTCTTGCCACTGCGGACCTCCACTCTGCTCCTGCTCGTTCCACTGCCGTTGCCCTGCTCCTGCCCAATTCGTTGCCATCCTCCCGTGTATTGCTACCAGCCCCTCCTCCTCCTCTTCTCCCTCCCTGCTGTGTGGGAGTGTGGCGACTGCTGCAGCGATCTTCACCAGCTTCGTTTGTACTAATTTTGCCTCGTCTGCCAATCTTTTCTGCGCTATCTCCTTTTCCCTCTCTTTTATTCGTTTGCAGTGGTGAACTATTATGCTCTGTATTTCGGGCCATCCTTTTGCTTCAATACCTGCTATTTTGTCAAGTGCTTTTTGCACCTCTTTAGGGAGCCCCCTCTTTATTATGAAGTAGAATAATGATGTTGATTGATACCAGGGCGTACCCGTTTCTGCTCTCCACATCTCCTGGATCCGAAAAATGTAATCCATAGCATCTTCCCCGTCGTTCATTGTACACTGCATTACTGACTGGGGTATCCGAAAACGTTTCCCGCAAAGCATCCCACACCCTTGCACGCACTGTGTTGAAAGAGGCACCATCATGGCGATCGCAGTCTAACGTTACTCCCGAGAAGCCAGCCTTTACCCATACTTTGTCAGCTTGATCCCCTACTGCTGATACTAGCAAACTCTTCACATCACCTATTGCTAGAGGTACCCCGGCTGTGTGTTTCTCAAATGCATATATCCACTTGCTTGCCCCTCCTGATAGCGGGGGCAATGATTTTAACAAATTGGCCTTATCCATCTGAGCCCAAGGTATGTAATTTGGCCTCCCTCCTCCCCTGTGTATTAGTGGGAGTTGTAACCTCCCCTTTGTTGTTGTATCTGCACTCACTTTCGTTCCGTTTTTTCCTAGCGGTGCCATTTTCCCCAACCTATTCCTTAGTCGTCCTGCCCACTCTTCTTCCATGGTTCTCCCTGAACATGCACCATCCAACCCCTCACTTCCTCCTCCCATTGCCATACTTAGCCTTTCACTTTCCTCTAAGTCTTCTCCTATATCACACAATAGCTCCTCTCTACCTCCTGTAGTCCTTGTCTCATCGTCCCTCCCCTCTAGTTCAATTATTCGGGCCGGTTCTTGTTGTATCCTAAACAATATCTCCCCCTTCTTCCACCCCTCCTCAATGGTTTTATTCTCACTCTGCGCTCTTGATATGGGCTCTGACCTAGCAGCATTAATCGCAGTCTGTTCACATATACCTTTTATTCTTGAGAGCTCATCTTTTGCTATAGAGAGCCTGGACTCTAGGTCTTCTGTTAGTTTCTCTATGTTCACTATTGGTGTACTTACCTGGTCTCGCTCTCTATGACTCTTATACGGTGGGGGTGCTGTTGGCCCTTGGGTGGTAGTGGTTGTTGTTGGGGGTACATATGTTGGGTCACTGTATCCTTCTGCGGGCACTGGCTTATTTAGTATTGGGTACAACCTAGTTATCTCTACCGGTGGCTCCCCTCCTGGCAACATCTTGTCATCTTTTGGTATCAGTAATGGATTGTCAGTGGTAGATGGCAGATCAGTACCTAATTCCCTTTTCTTAGGCGGGGTATTTCTTCAAACAATCTCCATAGGTCTAATATTTCTCTCCTATTATGTAACTGCTTCCCCTTGTATTTCAAACAAATGCATGTAGCTACCATATCTAGGACACTCTTGTCAAATGATCCTCCTTCGGGCCATATCTGGGGTAATCCTTACCCCTTCAGCTCTGTGATCCACTGATCATGATATTTATTAATGCGTTCAGCGTACCCAGGTAGATTCTTACAAATATGTGATAAGGGTGTTTCTGCCCCCATAGTTCATGGTTGCTCGATACTGATGTATATTGATATATATATCTTTACATAAGTCTATCACCAAATTTATCTAAGCATTTGTGTATTACTGTGCGTGGGGACTTGCGTGTGTTTCCGCCACCTGTACAATATGAAAATGGCCGCGCACAGCCTCTATTCTGTACACTTTAGGGGGCACATACAAAAGCAAACCACCCTTCGTACACCATCAATATCTTCAGCAATGTTACCCAACAAATTAAAAATAAACAATCACTTTACCACATTACACTCTTCTTTGTAAGATTTCTTCTGGTCACACTTACCATAACCACACCATAATTATGCATTTATGACCACCTCTACACATTCATCGTAACAAATATGTTCTGACACATACGATGTTTACACACCCATAGACAACACTCTATTCATAGCCCAGTTTGTACTCCCTTTCCTCCCTTGCCAGCTGTCCCTTTCCGTTTTACTCTGATATGAATTCGTTTTCTAGTTTTGATATAAACTTGTCTTTCTACTTAGATTATCTCTTTGTTTGTACTAACCCTGTTTTTTCCCCGTAAACCCGAAGAGAAGAATAGGAAAAATAGCAGTCACTAATGTATTCACCGTGTCTTCCTTTACCAGACACCTTTATCTCATTTTCCACTTCTTCATATATTCCCAGTACTAGTCAAGATAGCACTATGCGGCGCCGCCTTCTACCCCCTCGCGGAGCTAGGTTCCCGTCTCTTTATCTCTTTTCACCTCTTAATCCTAATGGCCATATGCAAAGAAAAAGCAAAGAAAGTCTAGAGTGGTCCTTAGTAAACCCAAAGTGTCCCCTTTCAACCAACCTCGTTCCCTGTCCTATATTTCCTCCCCTACTCCCTTTATGGTCGCTCGCACTTAATACTCACGTGCCCGTCTTGAACCGAGAGTCTCCGAAACTGGGTCCATCCGGGCAGTGTTGCCGTACGCTCAACGGTCTGCCCCGGCTCCGGCGAGTGGTACTCAAAGGGGATTTTTCAACCGGGATCCCGTACCCTCTCTCTGTTGAGTGTGCACTTCTGAGCGTACCAGTCGCCGTTGGCGGGCAGCCTTCCGGAGCCGGCGCACCGTGCATATCCCTTGTTGACCAGAGATTTTTGTGCCAAAGGGGACGGTAGGGATATATATATGTTAGCTGAAAATAATAATCACTCTTTCGGGGTCACCACTGAAGGCGATCGTCCCCCAGATAGCACGATCCTCCCCACAATGAGAGACAGTAATGGACTCTCCCAAGATGGGAATAAGGCTAGGATAAAGTGCGGGTGAGCTTAAATGGGAGTTTATCAATCGGAATAGGGCATACAAAGGACTCTGCAAACTCCGAGAGCACTCTGTATGACAATAGCAAAGACAGGCGTATATATTTACAAAAAGCGTCACAAGAACCTACATGCTATAGGGGGCACAAGTTTGTGGGGATTGGGTGGCGACGACTAACTATAGGTGTTGCTGCAATGTGGTTTGCTGTGGTTGGAGGACGTCACTGGTTACCCTCGTGGGTTGGGCTGGGTCTGGCAGGTCAGCTGGGCTCATCCGGGCGGTGTTGTTGTGTCAGCCATGACCAGTGTCAGTGATGAACGTCTTTCCTGGCTTTCTGCCATGAGGCCACGCACACCGCAGTCATTCAACATTGCAATATTATCTTCTCCGGTAAATCTTCCAATAGGTTATTCTACAGGTTAATGCAACACAGGAGGAATGCACCTAGAGTGGGGTCTTTTGGCGATACATCAATACATGGTTACCATCATCCTGTTGACCGGGTATCATAGGTCGCGAGGTTGGTTCTCGGGGCATGGGACGGCCTGTCCGTGTTATCATGTCTCGTTAGAAGTCATTATGAATGTGTCCCTGTAGTGTTGCCATAATATTGGGTGTCCTACTTTTACAGGGACCATTAACCTAGGGTGAGCCGGTGGGTCGTGGAGCCTAAGAAAGGGCGCCTTTGGATCTGTGTTTTAAGGCCGGGGTTTACTGCTGGGTTGTAAATAATTCAGGTGGCAGGCCGTGGCCTTGGGTGCTGCGGGGGGAATATGAATGTTTGAAGCGGCTCCAGCCGAATTGGGGGAGGTGGAGCAGAGCAGCACAGGCCTCTGCTTTTTCGTCTGGCAGGCTTCACTGGGAGGAAGGGGGAATGGCCTTGCATGTGCTCACAAAGGTATTTTCCTCGTGTGTTGCAGTTTTAAGTGGAAGAGACATAATCATTCACATAATATACAATAATCATTGAGTCTTTTCAAAGCTTATGTTTTTGACATTGTTAGTGCCTTTCACATGGCCGTTTCAAACACGTTACCTATACGTTAAGTATTTAACAACCACAACATTTTGTTACATTTCTATACATGGGCGGTAAGTGAGGTAGTAGTAAGGTTGGTGGAGCACGCAGGAGCAACCCGTCAGTAAGACTGACGGCAGTGGCACATAGTGAGCTTGGACATACATATGGTGCATTTTCGTGCACCCCTTGCATGAGCTCCCAATAGGGTTGCATTTGTCTTCCTTTGTGCTCTAGCAGCATTAGTTCAGTTATGGCATGGGACCTGGGGGTGCAGTCTTCTCGGCAAAACATACAACATGAAAAACCCCCGGGACACTTTTACTATTTGCGCATAGCTACGGGGATGTGGGTACTTCATCCCTAATGTCATATAAGCACACATTCTGCCATCTTCATGGTGGTTACAGGTTTTTAGTCAGAAAGGTTGTGGCGAGAAAGGTTTCATCACAGGTGGTTTGCTCATTAGTATTTGGGGACTCTGTTTTTGTCCGGGGACCATTTTACAGTTCTTTTCCACCCCGGCCCTGCTGGCCGGGTCATACTGGAAACAGCGATACACTGTTGAAGGTGAAATGTTAGTGTTGGTATCTAACACTAGCTCATGTCCGTCTGTTCGTGGGAACGGGCTCTCGGCGGATCTGCCAGAGAGCTGCGGCCACAGGGATAAGTGAAACTCTCCGAGGGTGGGGGCCGCTCGCTGCAGTGCACAGGGCTCAAACCATCTTTATTTCACAAAAATGGTTTCCAGGGCCTAGCTAAATTCAGCAGGTATGGTCAATGTCTTCAGCCAGTGGCTCCCCACCACCTGGGCCCTGGTGGCAGGGGGACCCCTGACGAGCTATGGACTTCACAAGGGGAAGAGGATGCAGGGGAGGGGGGTCTCTTGGACCAATCCTCCCATACAATATGTAACTAAGAACTTGGAAATTAACTTACCTGAAGAAATCTTAAAGAGCCTGGAACCTGCTTTTTATATGTATTGGCAAAGCCAGCGTGAGAATATTTTTATACTGGCGTGTATCTCATTTGGAAGTTGGATTAGTGGTACACTGTACTACCTCCTCTTCCTCCCGTGGTCACTTTTATATAAAGGGTGATGCCTGATCGTTTTACTATAAAAAAAGGTGGGTGAGGCGTGCACCCCAATTCCTGGCCAATATACTACCTGAAGAAAGAAAAAATATATAACTGGATTAAATCCCAAAAGTGTCCAATTCACTCGGTTAGATCCCAATTGTTGCCAAAATATTCACAGGGTTGGATCCCTTCTGCTGCATTTGTGCTGCTGTTCTCCTCCTCCTATCGCTTTCGTGTCCCAACACTCTTCAGGGAGGCTGTGTTGCCTTCCTCTTCAGGCGAATCCAATTAAATTGCTAATCTTACCCTTAGCAATTCAATTGGATTCACCTGAAAAGCAAGACAACTCAGCCTCCCTGAAGAGTGTTGGGACACGAAAGCGCTAGGAGGAGAAGAACAGCAGCACAAAAGCAGCAGAAGGGATCTAACCCTGTGAACATTTTGGCAACAATTGGGATCTAACCCAGTGAATTGGACACTTTTGGGATTTAACCCAGTTATATATTTTTTCTTTCTTCAGGTAGTATATTGGCCAGGAATTGGAGTGCGCGCCTCACCCCCTCTTTTGTACATGTAATTTGTGGAGATCCGGACTCAAGAGGCTGCAGCACCGGGGATTATTTGTATTTTGTATTTTGTTTATTTGTATAGCGCGCCTGGCCCAAATGCATCTGGGCGCATTTCTTGGGGTTACAGTTACATAGGTTTACACGAAGATACATAAACATAACATTTTTGGGAGAAACAGTGAGTATCTGTCAAAATAAATATGAGGTCGGAGGACCGTCTTTGGACATTGAGGTTGGACTGTTTGAATAAATGCTGCCCCAGCCTGTAAGAGGATTCAGTCTCTAGAGCTTCCACGCTGATTGCCTCCAGTAGATCCTGCTTCCACGCTGATTGCCTCCAGTAGATCCTGCTTCCATGCTGATTGCCACCAGCAGATCCTGCTTCCACGCTGATTGCCACCAGTAGATCCTGCTTCCATGCTGATTGCCTCCAGCAGATCCTGCTTCCACGCTGATTGCCTTCAGCAGATCCTGCTTCCATGCTGATCGCCACCAGCAGATCCTGCTTCCATGCTGATTGCCTCCAGCAGATCCTGCTTCCATGCTGATTGCCACCAGCAGATCCTGCTTCCATGCTGATTGCCTCCAGCAGATCTTGACACCACACTGATCGCCACCAGCAGATCCTGCTTCCATGCTGATTGCCACCAGCAGATCCTGCTTCCATGCTGATTGCCTCCAGCAGATCCTGCTTCCATGCTGATTGCCACCAGCAGATCCTGCTTCCATGCTGATTGTCTCCAGCAGATCTTGACACCACACTGATCGCCACCAGCAGATCCTGCTTCCATGCTGATTGCCACCAGCAGATCCTGCTTCCATGCTGATTGCCACCAGCAGATCCTGCTTCCATGCTGATTGCCACCAGTAGATCCTGCTTCCATGCTGATTGCCACCAGCAGATCCTGCTTCCACGCTGATTGCCTCCAGCAGATCCTGCTTCCATGCTGATCGCCACCAGCAGATCCTGCTTCCATGCTGATTGCCTCCAGCAGATCCTGCTTCCATGCTGATTGCCACCAGCAGATCCTGCTTCCATGCTGATTGCCTCCAGCAGATCTTGACACCACACTGATCGCCACCAGCAGATCCTGCTTCCATGCTGATTGCCACCAGCAGATCCTGCTTCCATGCTGATTGCCTCCAGCAGATCCTGCTTCCATGCTGATTGCCTCCAGCAGATCTTGACACCACACTGATCGCCACCAGCAGATCCTGCTTCCATGCTGATTGCCACCAGTAGATCTTGTTTCCACTGTGATTGCCTCCAGCAGATCTTGACACCACACTGATCGCCACCAGCAGATCCTGCTTCCATGCTGATTGCCACCAGTAGATCTTGCTTCCAAGCTGATTGCCTCCAGCAGATCTTGACACCACACTGATCACCACCAGCAGATCCTGCTTCCGTGCTGATTGCCACCAGTAGATCTTGCTTCCACGCTGATTGCCTCCAGCAGATCTTGACACCACACTGATTGCCACCAGCAGATCCTGCTTACATGCTGATTGCCTCCCACCGATCTTGACACCACACTGATTGCCACCAGCAGATCCTGTTTCCATGCTAATTGCCTCCTGCAGATCTTGACACCACACTGATTGCCACCAGCAGGTCCTGCTTCCATGCTGATTGCCACCAGCAGATCTTGACACCACACCGATGACCACCAGCGGATCCGACTTCCATGCTGATTGCCACTGCAAATCTTGCTTTCACTCTGATTGTCTCCCTCAGATCTTGACACCACAGTGATTGTCACCAGCAGATCCTGCTTCCACACTGATTGACACCAGCAGATCTTTGCACCACACTGATTCCCACCAGCAGATCCTGCGACCACGCTTATTGCCTTCAGCAGATATTGACACCGCACTGATTGTCATCAGCAGATCCTGCTTCCACACTGATTGCCTCCAGCAGATCTTGACACCACACTGATTGGCACCAGCAGATCCTGCTTCCACACTTATTGCCACCAGCAGATCTTGCTTCCACACTGATTGCCACCAGCAGAGCTTGACACCACACTGTTTGCCACCAGCAGATCCTGCTTCCACACTTATTGCCACCAGCAGATCTTGCTTCCACACTGATTGCCACCAGCAGATCCTGACACTACACTGATTGCCACCAGCAGATCTTGACACCACACTGTTTGCCACCAGATGATCTTGTGGATATTTTGCCCTACAGTGGAGAACTATAGTTATGGTGTTCCCCCCTCCCCCTGCTAAGGGTAAGATGAGTGCTCCTGGAGGGGAGTCTTTCCTTGGTCACCTGAACTGAACATTTTTTCACTACAGCTCCCATAATCCTTTGAGACTGCATTAGCAATTTAATTGGATTCATCTGAAAAGTAAGGCAACACAGCCTCCCTGAAGAGGGTTGGGACACGAAAGTGCTAGGAGGAGGAGGAGAACAGCAGCACAAATGCAGCAGAAGGGATCCAATCCTGTGAACATTTTGGCAACATTTGGGATCTAACCCAGTGAAATGGACACTTTTGGGATTTAACCAAGTTATATATTTTTTCTTTCTTCAGGTAGTATATGGGCCAGGAATTGGAGTGCGCGCCTCACCCCCTCTTTTTTACATGTAATTTGTGGAGATCCGGACTCCAGAGGCTGCAGCACCGGGGATATTTTGCCCTACAGTGGAGAACCATAGTTATAGTTTTCCCCCCTCCCCCTGCTCCTGGAGGGGAGTCTTTCCTTGGTCACCTGAAGTGAACATTTTTTCACTACAGCTCCCATAATCCTTAGAGACTGCATTAGCAATTTAATTGGATTCACCCGAAAAGCAAGGCAACACAGCCTCCCTGAAGAGGGTTGGGACATGAAAGCGCTAGGAGGAGAACAGCAGCAGAAATGCAGCAGAAGGGATCATTTTGGCAACAATTGGGATCTAACCCAGTGAATTGGACACTTTTGGGATTTAACCCAGTTATATATTTCTTCTTTCTTCAGGTAGTAAATTCGCCAGGAATTGGAGTGCGCGCCTCACCCCCTCTTTTTTACATGTGATCTGATTACTGGGCTTTTGATATCAAAATTATCAAAGCAACTAAATGAGTATGTTATCTTTAAATCCCATCACTTTGTCATTCTCACTGGCATATTGCGCTTTAAATTGTACCACTTAATACTTGGGCCCCACGCCAGACAACCCTTGGGGTAGAACAGAGGGGGTGAAGCCTCCAGGTTTTCCCGGCACAGTTCCTGAAGTGAACCCTCCCATTACCAGTTAGTCCCCACCAACATTTAGGTTTGGTTGCTCCCCTTGCTGGGGCCATGAAATGACAGGAGGGGGGGCTCCGGGGAGGCCTTGCCTGTGAATGGTTTAAGGGGGTGTGTGGTGCAATAGCTGGGAGGAAGCGACTTAGATCAGGCCATGTTGTAATAGGAGGAAAGAACTCAGGGAAGGCCTGGGGTGAGGGCTTGGTGACAATCAATGAATGAGTCCATTACATGTTAGGAGGACGGGTCTCAGGGTATAGCTGGGTGAGCCTGGCAGGGCTCAGGGTGGCACAAGCCCTACCTCGTGCTCTGGCCTGACCCCCACTCAGTTCAGTGCCTTCTCAAAGCAGGACCCGGCCACAAGCCGCACCGAAGCCCACCCACTACCCAGCTAAAAAAAGAAAATATATACGTTCTCCTGGTGTGCAGATAGGAGCATGTCTGCCTGTCTTCCGGTCCTGGCCGCCTGACTCCTGATCCTTCCCCAGCCACTCATTGATTGGCTGGGGCAGGACCGGAAGTCAGGCGGCCGGGATGGTAAGTTAGGCAGACGTGCTTCTGTAAGTGCTGCTGGAACACCATGGGCGTGTCTTATATATTTCTTTGTCCCGCCCCAGCCACTCATTGATTGGCTGGGTCAGGACTGGAACACTTCCTGGTTGTGCTGTGAAACAGCACCAGCGGTGAATTGGAAAAGGTAAGCAAGCCCCTTTGTTGCCCACCAGCTTCTTTTCTTGCCCATCCCAGTACCCTTGATCCCCTTTTGTTGCTGCAACCCCTTTAGCTGCCCCAGACCCGCTTGGCCCCTTTTCCTGACCCCAGCCCCATTTAGCCCCTTTAGCTGCCCCAGACCTGCTTGGCCCCTTTTCCTGACCCCCAGTCCCATTTAGCCCCTTTAGCTGCCCCTGACCCGCTTTGCCCCTTTTCCTGACCCCAGTCCCATTTAACCCCTTTAGCTGCCCCAGACCCGCTTTGCCTCTTTTTCTGACCCCCTGTCCCATTTAGCCCCTTTAGCTGCCCCAGACCCGCTTTGCTCCTTTTCTTGACCCCCAGTCCCATTTAGCCCCTTTAGCTGCCCCAAACCCGCTTTGCTCCTTTTCCTGACCCCCAGTCCCATTTAGCCCCTTTAGCTGCCTCAGACCCGCTGCACCCCTTTTCCTGACCCCCAGTCCCATTTAGCCCCTTTAGCTGCCCCAGACCCGCTTTGCTCCTTTTCCTGACCCCCAGTCCCATTTACCCCCTTTAGCTGCCCCAGACACGCTTTGCTCCTTTTCTTGACCCCCAGTCCTATTTGGCCCCTTTAGCTGCCCCAGACCCGCTTTGCTCCTTTTTTTGACCCCCAGTCCCATTTAGCCCCTTTAGCTGCCCCAGACCCGCTTTGCCCCTTTTCTTGACCCCCAGTCCTATTTAGCCCCTTTAGCTGCCCCAGACCCGCTTTGCTCCTTTTCTTGGCCCCCAGTCCTATTTAGCCCCTTTAGCTGCCCCAGACCCGCTTTGCTCCTTTTCTTGACCCCCAGTCCTAATTAGCCCCTTTAGCTGCCCCAGACCCGCTTTGCCCCTTGTCTTGACCCCCAGTCCTATCTAGCCCCTTTAGCTGCCCCAGACCCGCTTTTCTCCTTTTCTTGACCCCAGTCCTATTTAGCCTCTTTAGCTGCCCCAGACCCGCTTTGCTCTTTTCTTCACCCCAGTCCTATTTAGCCCCTTTAGCTGCCCCAGACCCGCTTTGCGCCTTTTCTTGACCCCCAGTCCTACTTAGCCCCTTTAGCTGCCCTAGACCCGCTTTGCTCCTTTTCTTCACCCCCAGTCCTATTTAGCCCCTTTAGCTGCCCCAGACCTGCTTTGCCCCTTTTCTTGACCCCCAGTTCTATTTAGCCCCTTTAGCTGCCCCAGACCCGCTTTGCCTCTTTTCCTGACCCCCAGTCCCATTTAATCCCTTTAGCTGCCCCAGACAAGCTTTGCCCCTTTTCCAGACCCCAGTCCCATTTAGCCCCTTTAGCTGCCCCAGACCCGCTTTACCCTTTTTCCTGACCCCAGTCCCATTTAGCCCCTTTAGCGGCCCCAGACCCGCTTTGCCCCTTTTCCTGACCCCCAGTCCCATTTACCCCCTTTAGCTGCCCCAGACCCGCTTTGCCCCTTTTCCTGACCCCATGTCCTATTTAGCCCCTTTAGTTGCCCCAGACATGCTTTGCTCCTTTTCTTGACCCCAGTCCTATTTAGCCCCTTTAGCTGCCCCAGACCCGCTTTGCCCCTTTTCTTGACCCAGAGTCCTATTTAGCCCCTTTAGCTGCCCCAGACCCGCTTTGCTTCTTTTCTTGACCCCCCGTCCTATTTAGCCCCTTTTGCTGCCCCAGACCTGCTTTGCTCCTTTTCTTGACCCCAGTCCTATTTAGCCCCTTTAGCTGCCCCAGACCCGCTTTGCTCCTTTTCTTGACCCCAGTCCTATTTAGCCCCTTTAGCTGCCCCAGACCTGCTTTGCTCCTTTTCTTGACCCCCAGTCCTATTTAGCCCCTTTAGCTGCCCCAGACCCGCTTTGCTCCTTTTCTTGACCCCCAGTCCTATTTAGCCCCTTTAGCTGCCCCAGACCTGCTTTGCTCCTTTTCTTGACCCCCTGTCCTGTTTAGCCCCTTTAGCTGGCCCAGACCCGCTTTGCTCCTTTTCTTGACCCCCAGGCCTATTTAGCCCCTTTAGCTGCCCCAGACCCGCTTTGCTCCTTTTCTTGACCCCAGTCCTATTTAGCCCCTTTATCTGACCCAGATCCGCTTCTCTCCTTTCTTTGAACCCCAGTCCTATTTAGCCCCTTTACCTGCCCCAGACCCACTTTGCTCCCTTTCCTGACCCGCAGTCCCATTTAGCCCCTTTAGATGCCCTAGACCCGCTTTGCTCCTTTTCTTGACCCCAGTCCTATTTAGACCCTTTAGCTGCCCCAGACCCGCTTTGCCCCTTGTCTTGACCCCCAGTCCTATTTAGCCCCTTTAGCTGCCCCAGACCCACTTTTCTCCTTTTCTTGACCCCAGTCCTATTTAGCCTCTTTAGCTGCCCCAGACCCGCTTTGCTCCTTTTCTTCACCCCAGTCCTATTTAGCCCCTTTAGCTGCCTCAGACCCGCTTTGCGCCTTTTCTTGACCCCCAGTCCTATTTAGCCCCTTTAGCTGCCCCAGACCCGCTTTGCTCCTTTTCTTCACCCCCAGTCCTATTTAGCCCCTTTAGCTGCCCCAGACCCGCTTTGCCCCTTTTTTTGACCCCCAGTTCTACTTAGCCCCTTTAGCTGCCCCAGACCCGCTTTGCCCCTTTTCCTGACCCCCAGTCCCATTTACCCCCTTTAGCTGCCCCAGACCCGCTTTGCCCCTTTTCCTGACCCCATGTCCTATTTAGCCCCTTTAGTTGCCCCAGACATGCTTTGCTCCTTTTCTTGACCCCAGTCCTATTTAGCCCCTTTAGCTGCCCCAGACCCGCTTTGCCCCTTTTCTTGACCCAGAGTCCTATTTAGCCCCTTTAGCTGCCCCAGACCCGCTTTGCTTCTTTTCTTGACCCCCCGTCCTATTTAGCCCCTTTTGCTGCCCCAGACCTGCTTTGCTCCTTTTCTTGACCCCCAGTCCTATTTAGCCCCTTTAGCTGCCCCAGACCCGCTTTGCTCCTTTTTTTGACCCCCAGTCCCATTTAGCCCCTTTAGCTGCCCCAGACCCGCTTTGCCCCTTTTCTTGACCCCCAGTCCTATTTAGCCCCTTTAGCTGCCCCAGACCCGCTTTGCTCCTTTTCTTGGCCCCCAGTCCTATTTAGCCCCTTTAGCTGCCCCAGACCCGCTTTGCTCCTTTTCTTGACCCCCAGTCCTAATTAGCCCCTTTAGCTGCCCCAGACCCGCTTTGCCCCTTGTCTTGACCCCCAGTCCTATCTAGCCCCTTTAGCTGCCCCAGACCCGCTTTTCTCCTTTTCTTGACCCCAGTCCTATTTAGCCTCTTTAGCTGCCCCAGACCCGCTTTGCTCTTTTCTTCACCCCAGTCCTATTTAGCCCCTTTAGCTGCCCCAGACCCGCTTTGCGCCTTTTCTTGACCCCCAGTCCTACTTAACCCCTTTAACTGCCCTAGACCCGCTTTGCTCCTTTTCTTCACCCCCAGTCCTATTTAGCCCCTTTAGCTGCCCCAGACCTGCTTTGCCCCTTTTCTTGACCCCCAGTTCTATTTAGCCCCTTTAGCTGCCCCAGACCCGCTTTGCCCCTTTTCCTGACCCCCAGTCCCATTTAATCCCTTTAGCTGCCCCAGACAAGCTTTGCCCCTTTTCCAGACCCCAGTCCCATTTAGCCCCTTTAGCGGCCCCAGACCCGCTTTGCCCCTTTTCCTGACCCCCAGTCCCATTTACCCCCTTTAGCTGCCCCAGACCCGCTTTGCCCCTTTTCCTGACCCCATGTCCTATTTAGCCCCTTTAGTTGCCCCAGACATGCTTTGCTCCTTTTCTTGACCCCAGTCCTATTTAGCCCCTTTAGCTGCCCCAGACCCGCTTTGCCCCTTTTCTTGACCCAGAGTCCTATTTAGCCCCTTTAGCTGCCACAGACCCGCTTTGCTTCTTTTCTTGACCCCCCGTCCTATTTAGCCCCTTTTGCTGCCCCAGACCTGCTTTGCTCCTTTTCTTGACCCCCAGTCCTATTTAGCCCCTTTAGCTGCCCCAGACCCGCTTTGCTCCTTTTCTTGACCCCAGTCCTATTTAGCCCCTTTAGCTGCCCCAGACCTGCTTTGCTCCTTTTCTTGACCCCCAGTCCTATTTAGCCCCTTTAGCTGCCCCAGACCCGCTTTGCTCCTTTTCTTGACCCCCAGTCCTATTTAGCCCCTTTAGCTGCCCCAGACCTGCTTTGCTCCTTTTCTTGACCCCCTGTCCTGTTTAGCCCCTTTAGCTGGCCCAGACCCGCTTTGCTCCTTTTCTTGACCCCCAGGCCTATTTAGCCCCTTTAGCTGCCCCAGACCCGCTTTGCTCCTTTTCTTGACCCCAGTCCTATTTAGCCCCTTTATCTGACCCAGATCCGCTTCTCTCCTTTCTTTGAACCCCAGTCCTATTTAGCCCCTTTACCTGCCCCAGACCCACTTTGCTCCCTTTCCTGACCCGCAGTCCCATTTAGCCCCTTTAGATGCCCTAGACCCGCTTTGCTCCTTTTCTTGACCCCAGTCCTATTTAGACCCTTTAGCTGCCCCAGACCCGCTTTGCCCCTTGTCTTGACCCCCAGTCCTATTTAGCCCCTTTAGCTGCCCCAGACCCACTTTTCTCCTTTTCTTGACCCCAGTCCTATTTAGCCTCTTTAGCTGCCCCAGACCCGCTTTGCTCCTTTTCTTCACCCCAGTCCTATTTAGCCCCTTTAGCTGCCTCAGACCCGCTTTGCGCCTTTTCTTGACCCCCAGTCCTATTTAGCCCCTTTAGCTGCCCCAGACCCGCTTTGCTCCTTTTCTTCACCCCCAGTCCTATTTAGCCCCTTTAGCTGCCCCAGACCCGCTTTGCCCCTTTTTTTGACCCCCAGTTCAATTTAGCCCCTTTAGCTGCCCCAGACCCGCTTTGCCCATTTTTCTGACCCCCAGTCCCATTTAATCCCTTTAGCTGCCCCAGACCCGCTTTGCCCCTTTTCCAGACCCCCAGTCCCATTTAGCCCCTTTAGCTGCCCCAGACCCGCTTTGCCCCTTTTCCTGACCCCAGTCCCATTTAGCCCCTTTAGCGGCCCCAGACCCGCTTTGCCCCTTTTCCTGACCCCCAGTCCCATTTACCCCCTTTAGCTGCCCCAGACCCGCTTTGCCCCTTTTCCTGACCCCAGTCCCATTTAGCCCCTTTAGCTGCCCCAGACCCGCTTTGCCCCTTTTCCTGACCCCCAGTCCCATTTACCCCCTTTAGCTGCCCCAGACCCGCTTTGCCCCTTTTCCTGACCCCATGTCCTATTTAGCCCCTTTAGTTGCCCCAGACATGCTTTGCTCCTTTTCTTGACCCCAGTCCTATTTAGCCCCTTTAGCTGCCCCAGACCCGCTTTGCCCCTTTTCTTGACCCAGAGTCCTATTTAGCCCCTTTAGCTGCCCCAGACCCGCTTTGCTTCTTTTCTTGACCCCCCGTCCTATTTAGCCCCTTTTGCTGCCCCAGACCTGCTTTGCTCCTTTTCTTGACCCCCAGTCCTATTTAGCCCCTTTAGCTGCCCCAGACCCGCTTTGCTCCTTTTTTTGACCCCCAGTCCCATTTAGCCCCTTTAGCTGCCCCAGACCCGCTTTGCCCCTTTTCTTGACCCCCAGTCCTATTTAGCCCCTTTAGCTGCCCCAGACCCGCTTTGCTCCTTTTCTTGGCCCCCAGTCCTATTTAGCCCCTTTAGCTGCCCCAGACCCGCTTTGCTCCTTTTCTTGACCCCCAGTCCTAATTAGCCCCTTTAGCTGCCCCAGACCCGCTTTGCCCCTTGTCTTGACCCCCAGTCCTATCTAGCCCCTTTAGCTGCCCCAGACCCGCTTTTCTCCTTTTCTTGACCCCAGTCCTATTTAGCCTCTTTAGCTGCCCCAGACCCGCTTTGCTCTTTTCTTCACCCCAGTCCTATTTAGCCCCTTTAGCTGCCCCAGACCCGCTTTGCGCCTTTTCTTGACCCCCAGTCCTACTTAACCCCTTTAACTGCCCTAGACCCGCTTTGCTCCTTTTCTTCACCCCCAGTCCTATTTAGCCCCTTTAGCTGCCCCAGACCTGCTTTGCCCCTTTTCTTGACCCCCAGTTCTATTTAGCCCCTTTAGCTGCCCCAGACCCGCTTTGCCCCTTTTCCTGACCCCCAGTCCCATTTAATCCCTTTAGCTGCCCCAGACAAGCTTTGCCCCTTTTCCAGACCCCAGTCCCATTTAGCCCCTTTAGCGGCCCCAGACCCGCTTTGCCCCTTTTCCTGACCCCCAGTCCCATTTACCCCCTTTAGCTGCCCCAGACCCGCTTTGCCCCTTTTCCTGACCCCATGTCCTATTTAGCCCCTTTAGTTGCCCCAGACATGCTTTGCTCCTTTTCTTGACCCCAGTCCTATTTAGCCCCTTTAGCTGCCCCAGACCCGCTTTGCCCCTTTTCTTGACCCAGAGTCCTATTTAGCCCCTTTAGCTGCCACAGACCCGCTTTGCTTCTTTTCTTGACCCCCCGTCCTATTTAGCCCCTTTTGCTGCCCCAGACCTGCTTTGCTCCTTTTCTTGACCCCCAGTCCTATTTAGCCCCTTTAGCTGCCCCAGACCCGCTTTGCTCCTTTTCTTGACCCCAGTCCTATTTAGCCCCTTTAGCTGCCCCAGACCTGCTTTGCTCCTTTTCTTGACCCCCAGTCCTATTTAGCCCCTTTAGCTGCCCCAGACCCGCTTTGCTCCTTTTCTTGACCCCCAGTCCTATTTAGCCCCTTTAGCTGCCCCAGACCTGCTTTGCTCCTTTTCTTGACCCCCTGTCCTGTTTAGCCCCTTTAGCTGGCCCAGACCCGCTTTGCTCCTTTTCTTGACCCCCAGGCCTATTTAGCCCCTTTAGCTGCCCCAGACCCGCTTTGCTCCTTTTCTTGACCCCAGTCCTATTTAGCCCCTTTATCTGACCCAGATCCGCTTCTCTCCTTTCTTTGAACCCCAGTCCTATTTAGCCCCTTTACCTGCCCCAGACCCACTTTGCTCCCTTTCCTGACCCGCAGTCCCATTTAGCCCCTTTAGATGCCCTAGACCCGCTTTGCTCCTTTTCTTGACCCCAGTCCTATTTAGACCCTTTAGCTGCCCCAGACCCGCTTTGCCCCTTGTCTTGACCCCCAGTCCTATTTAGCCCCTTTAGCTGCCCCAGACCCACTTTTCTCCTTTTCTTGACCCCAGTCCTATTTAGCCTCTTTAGCTGCCCCAGACCCGCTTTGCTCCTTTTCTTCACCCCAGTCCTATTTAGCCCCTTTAGCTGCCTCAGACCCGCTTTGCGCCTTTTCTTGACCCCCAGTCCTATTTAGCCCCTTTAGCTGCCCCAGACCCGCTTTGCTCCTTTTCTTCACCCCCAGTCCTATTTAGCCCCTTTAGCTGCCCCAGACCCGCTTTGCCCCTTTTTTTGACCCCCAGTTCAATTTAGCCCCTTTAGCTGCCCCAGACCCGCTTTGCCCCTTTTTCTGACCCCCAGTCCCATTTAATCCCTTTAGCTGCCCCAGACCCGCTTTGCCCCTTTTCCAGACCCCCAGTCCCATTTAGCCCCTTTAGCTGCCCCAGACCCGCTTTGCCCCTTTTCCTGACCCCAGTCCCATTTAGCCCCTTTAGCGGCCCCAGACCCGCTTTGCCCCTTTTCCAGACCCCCAGTCCCATTTAGCCCCTTTAGCTGCCCCAGACCCGCTTTGCCCCTTTTCCTGACCCCAGTCCCATTTAGCCCCTTTAGCTGCCCCAGACCCGCTTTGCCTCTTTTCCTGACCCCCAGTCCCATTTAATCCCTTTAGCTGCCCCAGACAAGCTTTGCCCCTTTTCCAGACCCCAGTCCCATTTAGCCCCTTTAGCTGCCCCAGACCCGCTTTACCCTTTTTCCTGACCCCAGTCCCATTTAGCCCCTTTAGCGGCCCCAGACCCGCTTTGCCCCTTTTCCTGACCCCCAGTCCCATTTACCCCCTTTAGCTGCCCCAGACCCGCTTTGCCCCTTTTCCTGACCCCATGTCCTATTTAGCCCCTTTAGTTGCCCCAGACATGCTTTGCTCCTTTTCTTGACCCCAGTCCTATTTAGCCCCTTTAGCTGCCCCAGACCCGCTTTGCCCCTTTTCTTGACCCAGAGTCCTATTTAGCCCCTTTAGCTGCCCCAGACCCGCTTTGCTTCTTTTCTTGACCCCCCGTCCTATTTAGCCCCTTTTGCTGCCCCAGACCTGCTTTGCTCCTTTTCTTGACCCCAGTCCTATTTAGCCCCTTTAGCTGCCCCAGACCCGCTTTGCTCCTTTTCTTGACCCCAGTCCTATTTAGCCCCTTTAGCTGCCCCAGACCTGCTTTGCTCCTTTTCTTGACCCCCAGTCCTATTTAGCCCCTTTAGCTGCCCCAGACCCGCTTTGCTCCTTTTCTTGACCCCCAGTCCTATTTAGCCCCTTTAGCTGCCCCAGACCTGCTTTGCTCCTTTTCTTGACCCCCTGTCCTGTTTAGCCCCTTTAGCTGGCCCAGACCCGCTTTGCTCCTTTTCTTGACCCCCAGGCCTATTTAGCCCCTTTAGCTGCCCCAGACCCGCTTTGCTCCTTTTCTTGACCCCAGTCCTATTTAGCCCCTTTATCTGACCCAGATCCGCTTCTCTCCTTTCTTTGAACCCCAGTCCTATTTAGCCCCTTTACCTGCCCCAGACCCACTTTGCTCCCTTTCCTGACCCGCAGTCCCATTTAGCCCCTTTAGATGCCCTAGACCCGCTTTGCTCCTTTTCTTGACCCCAGTCCTATTTAGACCCTTTAGCTGCCCCAGACCCGCTTTGCCCCTTGTCTTGACCCCCAGTCCTATTTAGCCCCTTTAGCTGCCCCAGACCCACTTTTCTCCTTTTCTTGACCCCAGTCCTATTTAGCCTCTTTAGCTGCCCCAGACCCGCTTTGCTCCTTTTCTTCACCCCAGTCCTATTTAGCCCCTTTAGCTGCCTCAGACCCGCTTTGCGCCTTTTCTTGACCCCCAGTCCTATTTAGCCCCTTTAGCTGCCCCAGACCCGCTTTGCTCCTTTTCTTCACCCCAGTCCTATTTAGCCCCTTTAGCTGCCCCAGACCCGCTTTGCCCCTTTTTTTGACCCCCAGTTCTACTTAGCCCCTTTAGCTGCCCCAGACCCGCTTTGCCCCTTTTCCTGACCCCCAGTCCCATTTACCCCCTTTAGCTGCCCCAGACCCGCTTTGCCCCTTTTCCTGACCCCATGTCCTATTTAGCCCCTTTAGTTGCCCCAGACATGCTTTGCTCCTTTTCTTGACCCCAGTCCTATTTAGCCCCTTTAGCTGCCCCAGACCCGCTTTGCCCCTTTTCTTGACCCAGAGTCCTATTTAGCCCCTTTAGCTGCCCCAGACCCGCTTTGCTTCTTTTCTTGACCCCCCGTCCTATTTAGCCCCTTTTGCTGCCCCAGACCTGCTTTGCTCCTTTTCTTGACCCCCAGTCCTATTTAGCCCCTTTAGCTGCCCCAGACCCGCTTTGCTCCTTTTTTTGACCCCCAGTCCCATTTAGCCCCTTTAGCTGCCCCAGACCCGCTTTGCCCCTTTTCTTGACCCCCAGTCCTATTTAGCCCCTTTAGCTGCCCCAGACCCGCTTTGCTCCTTTTCTTGGCCCCCAGTCCTATTTAGCCCCTTTAGCTGCCCCAGACCCGCTTTGCTCCTTTTCTTGACCCCCAGTCCTAATTAGCCCCTTTAGCTGCCCCAGACCCGCTTTGCCCCTTGTCTTGACCCCCAGTCCTATCTAGCCCCTTTAGCTGCCCCAGACCCGCTTTTCTCCTTTTCTTGACCCCAGTCCTATTTAGCCTCTTTAGCTGCCCCAGACCCGCTTTGCTCTTTTCTTCACCCCAGTCCTATTTAGCCCCTTTAGCTGCCCCAGACCCGCTTTGCGCCTTTTCTTGACCCCCAGTCCTACTTAACCCCTTTAACTGCCCTAGACCCGCTTTGCTCCTTTTCTTCACCCCCAGTCCTATTTAGCCCCTTTAGCTGCCCCAGACCTGCTTTGCCCCTTTTCTTGACCCCCAGTTCTATTTAGCCCCTTTAGCTGCCCCAGACCCGCTTTGCCCCTTTTCCTGACCCCCAGTCCCATTTAATCCCTTTAGCTGCCCCAGACAAGCTTTGCCCCTTTTCCAGACCCCAGTCCCATTTAGCCCCTTTAGCGGCCCCAGACCCGCTTTGCCCCTTTTCCTGACCCCCAGTCCCATTTACCCCCTTTAGCTGCCCCAGACCCGCTTTGCCCCTTTTCCTGACCCCATGTCCTATTTAGCCCCTTTAGTTGCCCCAGACATGCTTTGCTCCTTTTCTTGACCCCAGTCCTATTTAGCCCCTTTAGCTGCCCCAGACCCGCTTTGCCCCTTTTCTTGACCCAGAGTCCTATTTAGCCCCTTTAGCTGCCACAGACCCGCTTTGCTTCTTTTCTTGACCCCCCGTCCTATTTAGCCCCTTTTGCTGCCCCAGACCTGCTTTGCTCCTTTTCTTGACCCCCAGTCCTATTTAGCCCCTTTAGCTGCCCCAGACCCGCTTTGCTCCTTTTCTTGACCCCAGTCCTATTTAGCCCCTTTAGCTGCCCCAGACCTGCTTTGCTCCTTTTCTTGACCCCCAGTCCTATTTAGCCCCTTTAGCTGCCCCAGACCCGCTTTGCTCCTTTTCTTGACCCCCAGTCCTATTTAGCCCCTTTAGCTGCCCCAGACCTGCTTTGCTCCTTTTCTTGACCCCCTGTCCTGTTTAGCCCCTTTAGCTGGCCCAGACCCGCTTTGCTCCTTTTCTTGACCCCCAGGCCTATTTAGCCCCTTTAGCTGCCCCAGACCCGCTTTGCTCCTTTTCTTGACCCCAGTCCTATTTAGCCCCTTTATCTGACCCAGATCCGCTTCTCTCCTTTCTTTGAACCCCAGTCCTATTTAGCCCCTTTACCTGCCCCAGACCCACTTTGCTCCCTTTCCTGACCCGCAGTCCCATTTAGCCCCTTTAGATGCCCTAGACCCGCTTTGCTCCTTTTCTTGACCCCAGTCCTATTTAGACCCTTTAGCTGCCCCAGACCCGCTTTGCCCCTTGTCTTGACCCCCAGTCCTATTTAGCCCCTTTAGCTGCCCCAGACCCACTTTTCTCCTTTTCTTGACCCCAGTCCTATTTAGCCTCTTTAGCTGCCCCAGACCCGCTTTGCTCCTTTTCTTCACCCCAGTCCTATTTAGCCCCTTTAGCTGCCTCAGACCCGCTTTGCGCCTTTTCTTGACCCCCAGTCCTATTTAGCCCCTTTAGCTGCCCCAGACCCGCTTTGCTCCTTTTCTTCACCCCCAGTCCTATTTAGCCCCTTTAGCTGCCCCAGACCCGCTTTGCCCCTTTTTTTGACCCCCAGTTCAATTTAGCCCCTTTAGCTGCCCCAGACCCGCTTTGCCCATTTTTCTGACCCCCAGTCCCATTTAATCCCTTTAGCTGCCCCAGACCCGCTTTGCCCCTTTTCCAGACCCCCAGTCCCATTTAGCCCCTTTAGCTGCCCCAGACCCGCTTTGCCCCTTTTCCTGACCCCAGTCCCATTTAGCCCCTTTAGCGGCCCCAGACCCGCTTTGCCCCTTTTCCTGACCCCCAGTCCCATTTACCCCCTTTAGCTGCCCCAGACCCGCTTTGCCCCTTTTCCTGACCCCGTCCTATTTAGCCCCTTTAGTTGCCCCAGACATGCTTTGCTCCTTTTCTTGACCTCAGTCCTATTTAGCCCCTTTAGCTGCCCCAGACCCGCTTTGCCCCTTTTCTTGACCCCCGTCCTATTTAGCCCCTTTTGCTGCCCCAGACTTGCTTTGCTCCTTTTCTTGACCCCCAGTCCTATTTCGCCCCTTTATCTGCCCCAGACCCGCTTTGCTCCTTTTCTTGACCCCAGTCCTATTTAGCCCCTTTAGCTGCCCCAGACCTGCTTTGCTCCTTTTCTTGACCCCCAGTCCTATTTAGCCCCTTTAGCTGCCCCAGACCCGCTTTGCTCCTTTTCTTGACCCCCAGTCCTATTTAGCCCCTTTTGCTGCCCCAGACCTGCTTTGCTCCTTTTCTTGACCCCCTGTCCTGTTTAGCCCCTTTAGCTGGCCCAGACCCGCTTTGCTCCTTTTCTTGACCCCCAGTCCTATTTAGCCCCTTTAGCTGCCCCAGACCCGCTTTGCTCCTTTTCTTGACCCCAGTCCTATTTAGCCCCTTTATCTGACCCAGATCCGCTTTGCTCCTTTTCTTGAACCCCAGTCCTATTTAGCCCCTTTACCTGCCCCAGACCCGCTTTGCTCCCTTTCCTGACCCGCAGTCCCATTTAGCCCCTTTAGATGCCCTAGACCCGCTTTGCTCCTTTTCTTGACCCCAGTCCTATTTAGCCCCTTTAGATGCCCTAGACCCGCTTTTCTCCTTTTCTTGACCCAGTCCTATTTAGAACCTTTAGCTGCCCCAAACCCGCTTTGCTCCTTTTCTTGACCCCAGTCCTATTTAGCCCCTTTAGCTGCCCCAGATCCACTTTGCTCCTTTTCTTGAACCCCAGTCCTATTGAGCCCCTTTAGCTGCCCCAGACCCGCTTTGCTCCTTTTCTTGACCCCAGTCCTATTTAGACCCTTTAGCTGCCCCAGACCCGTTTTGCTCCTTTTCTTGAACCCCAGTCCCATTTAGCCCCTTTAGCTGCCCCAGACCCGCTTTGCTCCCTTTCCTGACTCGCAGTCCCATTTAGCCCCTTTAGATGCCCTAGACCCGCTTTGCCTCTTTTCTTGAACCCCAGTCCATTTTGGCACCTTTAGCTGCCCCAGACCCGCTTTGCTCCCTTTCCTGAACCCCAGTCCCATTTAGCCCCTTTAGATGCCCTAGACCTGCTTTGCTCCTTTTCTTGACCCCAGTCCTATTTAGACCCTTTAGCTGCCCCAAACCCGCTTTGCTCCTTTTCTTGACCCCCAGTCCTATTTAGCCCCTTTAGCTGCCCCAGATCCGCTTTCGCTCTTTTTCTTGAACCCAGTCCTATTTAGCCCATTTAGCTTCCCCAGACCTGCTTTGCTCCTTTTCTTGACCCCCAGTCCTATTTAGCCCCTTTAGCGGCCCCAGACCCGTTTTGCTCCTTTTCTTGACCCCAGTCCTATTTAGACCCTTTAGCTGCCCCAGACCCGCTTTGCTCCTTTTCTTGACCCCCAGTTCTATTTAGCCCCTTTAGCTGCCCCAGACCCGCTTTGCTCCTTTTCTTGACCCCCAGTCCTATTTAGCCCCTTTTGCTGCCCCAGACCTGCTTTGCTCCTTTTCTTGACCCCCTGTCCTGTTTAGCCCCTTTAGCTGGCCCAGACCCGCTTTGCTCCTTTTCTTGACCCCCAGTCCTATTTAGCCCCTTTAGCTGCCCCAGACCCGCTTTGCTCCTTTTCTTGACCCCAGTCCTATTTAGCCCCTTTATCTGACCCAGATCCGCTTTGCTCCTTTTCTTGAACCCCAGTCCTATTTAGCCCCTTTACCTGCCCCAGACCCGCTTTGCTCCCTTTCCTGACCCGCAGTCCCATTTAGCCCCTTTAGATGCCCTAGACCCGCTTTGCTCCTTTTCTTGACCCCAGTCCTATTTAGCCCCTTTAGATGCCCTAGACCCGCTTTGCTCCTTTTCTTGACCCAGTCCTATTTAGAACCTTTAGCTGCCCCAAACCCACTTTGCTCCTTTTCTTGACCCCAGTCCTATTTAGCCCCTTTAGCTGCCCCAGATCCACTTTGCTCCTTTTCTTGAACCCCAGTCCTATTGAGCCCCTTTAGCTGCCCCAGACCCGCTTTGCTCCTTTTCTTGACCCCAGTCCTATTTAGACCCTTTAGCTGCCCCAGACCCGTTTTGCTCCTTTTCTTGAACCCCAGTCCTATTTAGCCCCTTTAGCTGCCCCAGACCCGCTTTGCTCCCTTTCCTGACTCGCAGTCCCATTTAGCCCCTTTAGATGCCCTAGACCCGCTTTGCCTCTTTTCTTGAACCCCAGTCCATTTTGGCACCTTTAGCTGCCCCAGACCCGCTTTGCTCCCTTTCCTGAACCCCAGTCCCATTTAGCCCCTTTAGATGCCCTAGACCTGCTTTGCTCCTTTTCTTGACCCCAGTCCTATTTAGACCCTTTAGCTGCCCCAAACCCGCTTTGCTCCTTTTCTTGACCCCCAGTCCTATTTAGCCCCTTTAGCTGCCCCAGATCCGCTTTCGCTCTTTTTCTTGAACCCAGTCCTATTTAGCCCATTTAGCTTCCCCAGACCTGCTTTGCTCCTTTTCTTGACCCCCAGTCCTATTTAGCCCCTTTAGTGGCCCCAGACCCGTTTTGCTCCTTTTCTTGACCCCAGTCCTATTTAGACCCTTTAGCTGCCCCAGACCCGCTTTGCTCCTTTTCTTGACCCCCAGTTCTATTTAGCCCCTTTAGCTGCCCCAGACCCGCTTTGCCCCCTTTCCTGACCCCCAGTCCCATTTAGCCCCTTTAGATGCCCCAGACCCACTTTGCCCCTTTTCTTGACCCCCAGTCCTATTTAGCCCCTTTAGCTGCCCCAGACCTGCTTTGCCCCTTTTTCTGACCCCCAGTCCTATTTAGCCCCTTTAGCTGCCCCAGACCCGCCATGCCCCTTTTCTTGACCCCAGTCCTATTTAGCCCCTTTAGCTGCCCCAGACCTGCTTTGCCCCTTTTCCTTACCCCCAGTCCTATTTAGCCCCTTTAGCTGCACCAGACCCGCTTTGCCCCTTTTCCTGACCCCAGTCCTATTTAGCCCCTTTAGCTGCCCCAGACCTGCTTTGCACCTTTTCCTGACCCCAGTCCTATTTAGCCCCTTTAGCTGCCCTAGACCCGCTTTGCTCCTTTTCTTGACCCCAGTCCTATTTAGCCCCTTTAGCTGCCCCAGACCCGCTTTGCTCCTTTTCTTGACCCCCAGTCCTATTTAGCCCCTTTAGCTGCCCCAGACCCGCTTTGCTCCTTTTCTTGACCCCCAGTCCTATTTAGCCCCTTTAGCTGCCCCAGACCCGCTTTGCTCCTTTTCTTGACCCCCTGTCCTGTTTAGCCCCTTTAGCTGGCCCAGACCCGCTTTGCTCCTTTTCTTGACCCCCAGGCCTATTTAGCCCCTTTAGCTGCCCCAGACCCGCTTTGCTCCTTTTCTTGACCCCAGTCCTATTTAGCCCCTTTATCTGACCCAGATCCGCTTCTCTCCTTTCTTTGAACCCCAGTCCTATTTAGCCCCTTTACCTGCCCCAGACCCACTTTGCTCCCTTTCCTGACCCGCAGTCCCATTTAGCCCCTTTAGATGCCCTAGACCCGCTTTGCTCCTTTTCTTGACCCCAGTCCTATTTAGACCCTTTAGCTGCCCCAGACCCGCTTTGCCCCTTGTCTTGACCCCAGTCCTATTTAGCCCCTTTAGCTGCCCCAGACCCACTTTTCTCCTTTTCTTGACCCCAGTCCTATTTAGCCTCTTTAGCTGCCCCAGACCCGCTTTGCTCCTTTTCTTCACCCCAGTCCTATTTAGCCCCTTTAGCTGCCTCAGACCCGCTTTGCGCCTTTTCTTGACCCCCAGTCCTATTTAGCCCCTTTAGCTGCCCCAGACCCGCTTTGCTCCTTTTCTTCACCCCCAGTCCTATTTAGCCCCTTTAGCTGCCCCAGACCCGCTTTGCCCCTTTTTTTGACCCCCAGTTCAATTTAGCCCCTTTAGCTGCCCCATACCCGCTTTGCCCCTTTTTCTGACCCCCAGTCCCATTTAATCCCTTTAGCTGCCCCAGACCCGCTTTGCCCCTTTTCCAGACCCCCAGTCCCATTTAGCCCCTTTAGCTGCCCCAGACCCGCTTTGCCCCTTTTCCTGACCCCAGTCCCATTTAGCCCCTTTAGCGGCCCCAGACCCGCTTTGCCCCTTTTCCTGACCCCCAGTCCTATTTACCCCCTTTAGCTGCCCCAGACCCGCTTTGCCCCTTTTCCTGACCCCCAGTCCTATTTAGCCCCTTTAGTTGCCCCAGACATGCTTTGCTCCTTTTCTTGACCTCAGTCCTATTTAGCCCCTTTAGCTGCCCCAGACCCGCTTTGCCCCTTTTCTTGACCCCCGTCCTATTTAGCCCCTTTTGCTGCCCCAGACTTGCTTTGCTCCTTTTCTTGACCCCCAGTCCTATTTCGCCCCTTTATCTGCCCCAGACCCGCTTTGCTCCTTTTCTTGACCCCAGTCCTATTTAGCCCCTTTAGCTGCCCCAGACCTGCTTTGCTCCTTTTCTTGACCCCCAGTCCTATTTAGCCCCTTTAGCTGCCCCAGACCCGCTTTGCTCCTTTTCTTGACCCCCAGTCCTATTTAGCCCCTTTTGCTGCCCCAGACCTGCTTTGCTCCTTTTCTTGACCCCCTGTCCTGTTTAGCCCCTTTAGCTGGCCCAGACCCGCTTTGCTCCTTTTCTTGACCCCCAGTCCTATTTAGCCCCTTTAGCTGCCCCAGACCCGCTTTGCTCCTTTTCTTGACCCCAGTCCTATTTAGCCCCTTTATCTGACCCAGATCCGCTTTGCTCCTTTTCTTGAACCCCAGTCCTATTTAGCCCCTTTACCTGCCCCAGACCCGCTTTGCTCCCTTTCCTGACCCGCAGTCCCATTTAGCCCCTTTAGATGCCCTAGACCCGCTTTGCTCCTTTTCTTGACCCCAGTCCTATTTAGCCCCTTTAGATGCCCTAGACCCGCTTTGCTCCTTTTCTTGACCCAGTCCTATTTAGAACCTTTAGCTGCCCCAAACCCGCTTTGCTCCTTTTCTTGACCCCAGTCCTATTTAGCCCCTTTAGCTGCCCCAGATCCACTTTGCTCCTTTTCTTGAACCCCAGTCCTATTGAACCCCTTTAGTTGCCCCAGGCCCGCTTTGCTCCTTTTCTTGACCCCAGTCCTATTTAGACCCTTTAGCTGCCCCAGACCCGTTTTGCTCCTTTTCTTGAACCCCAGTCCTATTTAGCCCCTTTAGCTGCCCCAGACCCGCTTTGCTCCCTTTCCTGACTCGCAGTCCCATTTAGCCCCTTTAGATGCCCTAGACCCGCTTTGCCTCTTTTCTTGAACCCCAGTCCATTTTGGCACCTTTAGCTGCCCCAGACCCGCTTTGCTCCCTTTCCTGAACCCCAGTCCCATTTAGCCCCTTTAGATGCCCTAGACCTGCTTTGCTCCTTTTCTTGACCCCAGTCCTATTTAGACCCTTTAGCTGCCCCAAACCCGCTTTGCTCCTTTTCTTGACCCCCAGTCCTATTTAGCCCCTTTAGCTGCCCCAGATCCGCTTTCGCTCTTTTTCTTGAACCCAGTCCTATTTAGCCCATTTAGCTTCCCCAGACCTGCTTTGCTCCTTTTCTTGACCCCCAGTCCTATTTAGCCCCTTTAGCGGCCCCAGACCCGTTTTGCTCCTTTTCTTGACCCCAGTCCTATTTAGACCCTTTAGCTGCCCCAGACCCGCTTTGCTCCTTTTCTTGACCCCCAGTTCTATTTAGCCCCTTTAGCTGCCCCAGACCCGCTTTGCCCCCTTTCCTGACCCCCAGTCCCATTTAGCCCCTTTAGATGCCCCAGACCCACTTTGCCCCTTTTCTTGACCCCCAGTCCTATTTAGCCCCTTTAGCTGCCCCAGACCTGCTTTGCCCCTTTTTCTGACCCCCAGTCCTATTTAGCCCCTTTAGCTGCCCCAGACCCGCCATGCCCCTTTTCTTGACCCCAGTCCTATTTAGCCCCTTTAGCTGCCCCAGACCTGCTTTGCCCCTTTTCCTTACCCCCAGTCCTATTTAGCCCCTTTAGCTGCACCAGACCCGCTTTGCCTCTTTTCCTGACCCCAGTCCTATTTAGCCCCTTTAGCTGCCCCAGACCTGCTTTGCACCTTTTCCTGACCCCAGTCCTATTTGGCCCCTTTAGCTGCCCTAGACCCGCCGTGCCCCTTTTCTTGACCCACATTGCTATTTAGCCACTTTAGCTGCCCCAGACCCGCTTTGCCCCTTTTCCTGACCCCCAGTCCTATTTAGCCCCTTTAGCTGCCCCAGACCCGCCGTGCCCCTTTTCTTGACCCCCAGTGCTATTTAGCCCCTTTAGCTGACCCAGGTCCGCTTTGCCTCTTTTCTTGACCCCCAGTCTGTTAGAACACCTACCTGTGCGGGGCGACGGGGCCCTAGGGGGCGTGCTGGTTCCTGGCAGTTGTACCCACGTCTCAGGTTGTGGAGACGACGCACTGCTCTGAGCACATTTCCCCGGCGGAGTCTCTCTGTCCTGACCCGTGTAGGGCACGGGTGCCGTTCACGTAGCTGTTCGAGCGAGCTTGCGTTCCAAGCCTCGTTCGCGCGGCGGCATCCGTTCACGCATGCGCATTGCAGCGCGGTTCAAGCCTCGGTTTCACACAGGACCGCTACTTAAGCAATCCGATTTTGTTCTTCACCGCGTCTCAACGCGGTTGGTTTCCTCCCGCTTCGCTTCCCTGTTCCTTGGGTTCTTGGGTCCTGGTCCTGGTCCTGGGCTGGGTCCTCTCCTGTTCCTCCTCTAGTCAGGGTTGCCTTCCTGCTTCTTCTTCCCCTTACCTGTTCTCCTGTGCACCCTGGAACCTCTCCCCCTGGTTCCCCTTCCTGCTCCTTTTCGATTTGCCTGAGTTGCCCGCCTCCTGCTTGGGTTCCTGTGGTCCTGGTCCGCTTCTCCGGCATCTGTGGATCTCTGTTCTTTATCCTGCATTGGTGCCCTGGACTCACTGCTTACCTGCACCGGTACCTTGGGGCTTACTGTTTTCCTGCATTGGTACCTTGGACTTGCTGCTACTCGCATTTAGGTACCTTGAACATTCTGCTTACCTGTACTGGCTACCTTGAACTTTCACCACCCTGGATAGCTGCTTGGAATACTTCGCCAGTATTTGCCAGTAACATCTACGACCTTCCCTATCAGTGCTTGCACTGTTCTGGCGCCACGTTAATATTGGGAAGTGTCATTCGTGGCGTCAGGAGCTGGCCCGTGTTCAATCCTGTATTACAGGACGGGTCCGGGGTCGGTTCTTTGCGTCACTTTTCTTCATTTGCGGAAGACTTCACCAGCTACTTGCCTACCCCTACCACGACCTGGCTACCTCGGCACGCACGACTCCTGGAGATACAGGTACGCCTCGTCCTCGGGACGCTCAACTTAACAGATTGAGACGCCTTACCCCCAGTTCTGAAACTAAGATGGAGGAATCCCAGGATATCCATGATGAGGTCAGAGCCTTAAGAGCTGAGGTGGCGGCATTACGTCAGGAGAATCTCAATCTCCGCCAGATGGTCATGCAAGGCACCCCTGCTAATCCACAAGTAGAGACACCAATGGCTACTACCGTACCCATGAAGTTTGATGGTGATCCTAGGCGTGTGGCAGAATTCTGCAACCATTGCAGGATACATTTTTTGTTCCAGGCATCACATTTTACACAAGAAAGGGCTAAAATTGGCTACATCTTGGGAAATCTAACTGGAAATGCTTTGGCTTGGGCTGCTCCTTTGGTGTCTGCTAACAGCCCCATTCTTAATGATTTTGTGGCATTCGAGAAAGCATTTTTGGAGGTGTTTCAGTCTCCCAATTTGGCGGCTACGGCACAGAATCAGTTGATGGATTTAAGACAGGGATCCAGCGATATTATCACTTATATAAGCCGGTTCCGCCAATTGGCTATGGACTCACAATGGCCCGAAGTAACGCAAAAGACTCTGTTCAGACGTGGTTTAAGAGAAGAATATAAGGACGAGTTACTTCACATACCCGAACCTGAAACACTGCAGTTACTCCAGGAGCAGGTCCTACGTATTGACCATCGCCTGGCTGAACGAAGAGGTGAGAGACGTCGGCTAGAGAGGTTCTTTCCCAGACCTCTTCCTCAGGCTGGAGGCGTACCTGTCAGTTCGGAGATGGGTCTAGAACCAATGCAGCTAGGGGCACTAAGAGGACCATTATCGGAGGCCGAGAAGAAACGCAGGAGAAATCTCCGTCTCTGTTTGTATTGTGGTACTGCCGGACATTTTCTCAGTACTTGTCCATTGCGACCAATCAAGAAATTGGAAAACTAATAGGCCTGTCACGGTTGAGGAAGGCAGTGACAGGCCCTTCGATCTCTTCAGTCCTTCCCATTCCTGTGACGACCCATCCACCCATGACTCCGGTGGCCCTTATGGCTCTTCAGATCAGGGTTACCTGGCACAGTAAATCAGTGACAGTATTGGGTCTTCTGGATTGTGGAGCCTCAGGTAATTATGTGGACTTTGAATTTTCCAAGAAGAACAGGATACCTCTGCTTGATAAAGGTTGTGCTACTCTGGTGGAGGTAATCGATGGAACCCCTTTGGCCTCCGGTCCGGTTCGTCAACATACCGGAATTCTACAGCTACAGATTGCTGAACACCGTGAATTGATTTCTCTTGATGTGATTAAATCACCCTCATGTCCGATAATTTTGGGGTTACCGTGGCTATTACATCATAAACCCATTATTGATTGAGCCTCCCGTACCTTGACTTTCGCTTCCAATCGATGTGGTCGGGAGTGTTGTACCTTCGGACCTAGTACCAGATCTTCTACCATTGCCACTCAGACAGAAGGATCAGGACCGCTCCGAGTGTGTACCTTGTCTTCAGTACCTTCCGACTACGATGAGTACCATGAGGTCTTTTCTGAACCTGGTACCATTCCTTTGCCACCCCACAGAGCCTTTGATTGTGCCATAGAACTACTGCCCGATGCAGTAATTCCCCATGGCAAATTGTATTCCTTATCATCCCACGAAAGAGAAGTTCTGCAAGAATACTTGGATGACTGTCTTCAGAAAGGTTATATAACACATTCTAAGTCGCCTGCGGGATTCCCTTTGTTCATTGTGAAAAAAAAGAGGGCACTTTACGGCCTTGTGTGGATTATAGGCAGTTAAACGACATCACACGAAAGGATCGATATCCGCTGCCTTTGATACGCAACATTATGGAATCTTTGCGGAATGCCCGAATATTTTCTAAATTGGATCTTCGAGGGGCATACCATTTAGTACGTATCAAACCCGGCGACGAATGGAAAACAGCCTTTAAGACACCAGCAGGGCATTTTGAGTATCGCGTAATGCCGTTTGGTCTGTGCAACGCTCCGGCCGTTTTTCAACGCCTTATGGATGACATTTTCTCGGATCTGATTGGAGTATCCGTATGGGTATATCTTGATGATATATTGATATTCTCCAAGGAGAAAGAGGAACATCTACGTCATGTGAAGGAGGTTCTTGGTCGGTTACATCCTAATCATTTATATGCCAAGGCCGAGAAATGTCACTTTCATCAGAGTAGCATTGAATTTCTTGGTTATGTCATTAGCAAATCTGGAATACACATGATCCAGCCAAGGTACGGGCGATTCAGGAATGGAGACAGCCTTATGATTTGAAATCTCTTCAGCGTTTCTTAGGATTCGCCAACTTCTACCGGCGCTTCATACCCACCTATTCTGAAGTAACCGCTCCTTTGTCAGATTTGACTAGCAGTAAGACTCTGTTCATATGGAATTCAGCAGCGACCAGTGCTTTCAAGCAACTTAAGGAGGCATACAGTACTTCCCCGATTTTACATCATCCTGATGAGAACAGGCCATTCATCGTGGAGGCAGATGCTTCTGATTTTGCTGTTGGGGCTGTCCTACTTCAAGACGATCCACAGACAGGGTTGGAGGTTCCTGTTGCCTATTATTCCCGGAAGTTAACATCCAGTGAACGAAATTATGCAATCATTGAAAAGGAGCTTTTGGCCATAAAGGCTGCATTTGAGGAATGGCGTCACCATCTTCTGGGGGGAAGATTCTCAGTGGAAGTACGCACTGATCACCGGAACCTACAGTATCTACGCTCATTACAGTGTCGTACTTCTCGTTTGGCTCGTTGGGCCTTGTTCTTCTCCCAATATGATTTCACGATTTCTTACATTCCTCAGTCACGCAACTCGAAGGCTGACGCTCTCTCTCGCTCTTTGGAGAACAACGTTGAACTGGATCATCGAGCTCAACAATTACTTCCTTCTAAACACTTCTTGTTGGTTACATCTCAATGCTTGGATACCATCCTACAGGACACTTTAAAGGATCCCAAATATTCCTTACTTCTACAACACCCTCTAATGAGGGAGAACGGTGGCCTACTCTTCTTTCATAATCAGTTATACCTTCCCACTGAGGTACTTCGGACTGCCGTCCTGCAAGCTTTACACGATTCCAGGATTGGGGGACATCGCGGCATTCGATCCACCCAGGAACTGATTTCTCGCCAATTTTGGTGGCCAGGATGGGCTAGGCAGACAAGAGAGTATGTGGAATGTTGCCCAGTGTGTGCCCAGGTCAGGATTCCACTAAAGAAACCTATTGGACTTCTCCAACCCACCGAGAGAGCACCTTATCCTTGGCATACCATTGCCACCGATTTTATTGTGGACCTCCCTCCCTCGGAAGGATATACTTGCATCATGGTGGTCATCGATTGTTTTTCTAAGTTGACCCATTTCATTCCATTCCAGAAGGTGCCTTCAGCCGGTAGTATGGCCCAGGCCTTTTTACATTCCGTTTATCGCTTGCATGGACTTCCTGAGAAGATTATTTCAGACCGCGGATCTCAGTTCATTTCTGCCTTTTGGAAGCAACTTTGTCGTCACTTGGGAATCCAGCGTGCTCTCAGTTCCGGCTATCATCCACAATCCAACGGCCTGAATGAGCGAACTAATCAGACTTTGGAGCAATACTTACGCTGTTTTTCCAATGCTTCTCAATCCAACTGGGCAAAACATCTGGACCTAGCGGAGGTGGCTTATAACAACTCTGAACACTCTGCCACTGGAATGAGTCCTTTTTATTGTTCCTCAGGCCTTCATCCCAAGTTGATTCCATTTCATCCTGTTCCTTCCAGCACAGTTCCTTCGGCGGACCAGATGGTTGCTGACATTCAGAAGAATCAGGTCCAGGCCACGGGAGCCCTCGCTAAGGCACGTGAGAGTATGAAGGCACAGGCGGACAAGAAAAGGAGTAGTGAGCCAGCATTCCAGGTTGGGGACATGGTATGGCTCTCTTCTAAGAATTTACCAGTACACAATCTCCCGACTAAATTAGCACCCCGTTTTCTGGGACCCTTCCGGGTGGTCAGACGAATTTCCTCTGTGGCATTCAAGTTGGATCTGCCGCAGTCTTGGCGGATTCACCCCGTCTTCCATGTGTCCCTCTTTAAGCCATTCCGGTCTGATCCGTACGGTCGTTCACATCCCCGACCTGCGGCTATAGATGTTGGGGGCACTCTGGAATTTGAGGTGCAGGAGATTTGTGACTCCCATTTCTCCCGGGGTAGGCTTCAGATTTTGGTGGACTGGAAGGGTTACCCTGCTTGTGATCGTACTTGGGAGCCTTGTGAGAACATCCATGCTCCCCGTCTGATGTGTGAATTTTTTCGTAGGAATCCCTGGAAACCGGGTGCTCCGGGTCTTTCTGGTGGGGAGCATAGTGTTAGAACACCTACCTGTGCGGGGCGACGGGGCCCTAGGGGGCGTGCTGGTTCCTGGCAGTTGTACCCACGTCCCAGGTTGTGGAGACGATTCACTGCTCTGGGCACATTTCCCCGGCGGAGTCTCTCTGTCCTGACCCGTGTAGGGCACGGGTGCCGTTCACGTAGCTGTTCGAGCGAGCTTGCGTTCCAAGCCTCGTTCACGCGGCGGCATCCGTTCACGCATGCGCATTGCAGCGTGGTTCAAGCCTCGGTTTCACACAGGACCGCTACTTAAGCGATCCGATTTTGTTCTTCACCGCGTCTCAACGCGGTTGGTTTCCTCCCGCTTCGCTTCCCTGTTCCTTGGGTTCTTGGGTCCTGGTCCTGATCCTGGGCTGGGTCCTCTCCTGTTCCTCCTCTAGTCAGGGTTGCCTTCCTGCTTCTTCTTCCCCTTACCTGTTCTCCTGTGCACCCTGGAACCTCTCCCCCTGGTTCCCCTTCCTGCTCCTTTTCGATTTGCCTGAGTTGCCCGCCTCCTGCTTGGGTTCCTGTGGTCCTGGTCCGCTTCTCCGGCATCTGTGGATCTCTGTTCTTTATCCTGCATTGGTACCTGGACTCACTGCTTACCTGCACCGGTACCTTGGGGCTTACTGTTTTCCTGCATTGGTACCTTGGACTTGCTGCTACTCGCATTTAGGTACCTTGAACATTCTGCTTACCTGTACTGGCTACCTTGAACTTTCACCACCCTGGATAGCTGCTTGGAATACTTCGCCAGTATTTGCCAGTAACATCTACGACCTTCCCTATCAGTGCTTGCACTGTTCTGGCGCCACGTTAATATTGGGAAGTGTCATTTGTGGCATCAGGAGCTGGCCCCAGTTCAATCCTGTATTACAGGACGGGTCCGTGGTCGGTTCTTTGCATCTCTTTTCTTCATTTGCTGAAGACTTCACCAGCTACTTGTCTGCCCCTACCACGACCCGGCTACCTCGGCACGCAAGACTCCTGGAGATACAGGTACGCCTCGTCCTCAGGACGCTCAACTTAACACAGTCCTATTTAGCCCTTCTTGTTGCCCTTTAACTCTCTTAGCTGCCCTGGGCTTGCTTGGCCCCTTTTCTTGATCCCCATTAGCCCCTTTTCTTGCCTCAGCTTCTTTTAGCCCTTTTTGTTACTCACAACCTTTTAAGCCCCTTTTGATGCTCCCCTATTGGTTAGCCCCTTTGTGTTGCCCCATAACACCTTTAGCCCCTTTTGTTGGCCCAGTCCTGTTTGGCTCCTTTTCTTGCCATATCCTATTATTCCCCCTCAACCCATTTTCTTTCCCCTTTAGCGCTTTCTTGCCCCCATTTCCTTTGGCCCTTGTTCTTGCCCCCAAGCCTCTGACACAGGCCCCTCTACCGTGTTGCAGGGCCATTTCCCAGGCTCGGCTCCTATTTGACCCTAAGAGCCAGGGCCGAGCCAGGCCCAGGCTAGGTGACCCGGATAAGGCAGCCCTGCCATGAAGGAGACGTCTTTCCCAGTCCTCGTTCCCTGACTCCCGGAGGTGGCTGCCAGCTGGGACTCGCTCCCAAGACCGGTCTCCATTTCCAAACGTTTGCCCAGCTCCTGTGGAAGACGCATCCCCGGGTAATTATGCCGGATTAGCTGGAGGCGGATTGGATCTCCCACCTGGGACGGGCGGGGGCTGGAAAATCAGCTCTGGCTGGGGGGCAGATAATTATTCTGTTCTGAGCCACACCTCTCTCACTCTTCTCATTCACCCCTCTTCTGCTATTTAAGCCTGGAGGCAGTGCTGTAAATGGGCCGGTCCTAGGTGGCTCTGAGGGCCAGAACATATAAATGTTCTCCTTATTAAGGACCGGGACTTATCCAAGCCGGCACTAGGCAAGTGCAGCAGTGCAGCCGCACTTGGCCTTCCGCTCACGGAGCCCGCTGAGAAGCTGTGTTCAGGGCCGGCGCTAGGCGAGTGCAGCAGTGCAGCCGCACTTGCCCTCACGCTCACGGGGCCCGCTGAGAAGCTGTGTTCAGGGCTGGCGCTAGGCGAGTGCAGCAGTGCAGCCGCACTTGGCCTCGCGCTCACGGAGCCCATTGAGAAGCCGTGCTCAGGGCCGGCGCTAGGCAAGTGCAGCAGTGCAGCCGCACTTGGCCTCGCGCTCACGGAGCCCGCAGAGAAGCTGTGTTCAGGGCCGGCGCTAGGCGAGTGCAGCAGTGCAGCCGCACTTGGCCTCGCGCTCACGGAGCCCGCTGAGAAGCTGTGCTCAGGGCCGGCGCTAGGCGAGTGCAGCAGTGCAGCCGCACTTGGCCTCGCGCTCACGGAGCCTGCTGAGAAGCTGTGTTCAGGGCCGGCGCTAGGCGAGTGCAGCAGTGCAGCCGCACTTGGCCTCGTGCTCAGGGAGCCCGCTGAGAAGCTGTGTTCAGGGCCGGCGCTAGGCAAGTGCAGCAGTGCAGCCGCACTTGGCCTCGCACTCACGGAGCCCGCTGAGAAGCTGTGTTCAGGGCTGGCGCTAGGCAAGTGCAGCAGGGCAGCCGCACTTGGCCTCGTGCTCACGGAGTCCACTGAGAAGCTGTGCTCAGGGCCAGCGCTAGGCAAGTGCAGCCGCACTTGGCCTCACGCTCTCGGAGCCCGCCGAGAAGCTGTGTTCAGGGCCGGCGCTAGGCAAGTGCAGCAGTGCAGCCGCACTTAGCCTCGCGCTCACGGAGCCCGCTGAGAAGCTGTGCTCAGGGCCAGCGCTAGGCAAGTGCAGCAGTGCAGCCGCACTTGGCCTCGCGCTCACGGAGCCTGCTGAGAAGCTGTGTTCAAGGCCGGCGCTAGGCAAGTGCAGCAGTGCTGCCGCACTTGGCCTTGCGCTCAGGGAGCCCACTGAGAAGCTGTGCTCAGGGCCGGCGCTAGGCAAGTGCAGCAGTGCAGCCGCACTTGGCCTCGCGCTCACGGAGCCTGTTGAGAAGCTGTGTACAGGGCCGGCGCTAGGCAAGTGCAGCAGTGCAGCCGCACTTGGCCTCGCGCTCACGGAGCCCGCTGAGAAGCTGTGCTCAGGGCCAGCGCTAGGCAAGTGCAGCAGTGCAGCCGCACTTGGCCTCGCGCTCACGGAGCCTGCTGAGAAGCTGTGTTCAAGGCCGGCGCTAGGCAAGTGCAGCAGTGCTGCCGCACTTGGCCTTGCGCTCAGGGAGCCCACTGAGAAGCTGTGCTCAGGGCCGGCGCTAGGCAAGTGCAGCAGTGCAGCCGCACTTGGCCTCGCGCTCACGGAGCCTGTTGAGAAGCTGTGTACAGGGCCGGCGCTAGGCAAGTGCAGCAGTGCAGCCGCACTTGGCCTTGCGCTCAGGGAACCCGCTGAGAAGCTGTGTTCAGGGCTGGCGCTAGGTGAGTGCAGCAGTGCAGCCGCACTTGGCCTCGCGCTCATGGAGCCCGTTGAGAAGCTGTGCTCAGGGCCGGCACTAGGCAAGTGCAGCAGTGCAGCCGCACTTGGCCACGTGCTCACGGAGTCCACTGAGAAGCTGTGCTCAGGGCCAGCGCTAGGCAAGTGCAGCAAGTGCAGCAGTGCAGCCGCACTTGGCCTCACGGAGCCCACAGAGAAGCTGTGTTCAGGGCCGGCGCTAGGCAAGTGCAGCAGTTCAGCCACACTTGGCCTCGTGCTCACGGAGCCCGCTGAGAAGCTGTGTGCAGGGCCAGCGTGAGGCAAATGCAGCAGTGCAGCCGCACTTGGCCTTGCGCTCACGGAGCCCGCTGAGAAGCTGTGCTCAGCGCCAGCGCTAGGCAAGTGCAGCAGTGCAGCCGCACTTGGGCTCGCGCTCACGGAGCCTGCTGAGAAGCTGTGTTCAGGGCCGGCGCTAGGCAAGTGCAGCAGTGCAGCTGCACTTTGCCTTGCGCTCAGGGAGCCCGCTGAGAAGCTGTGTTCAGGGCTAGCGCTAGGCAAGTGCAGCAGTGCAGCTGCACTTGGCCTCGCGCTCACGGAGATCGCGCAGAGGCTGAACCTCTTTCTCCCTGGGAATCTCCAGTGCTATAGTCAGTGGTGGATCCAGCCATCATGCGGCCGCATGACCCTTCCCGTCCGGGCCTCGTTGCAGGCCTGCGGCTTTCACAATGTAAGCGCACATCAAAAGAGGGTGGCACTTTCATTCTCATGTGTGTTTACATTGTGTAAGAAGCCACAACAGGCCAAGAAGGTTTCCAATCCCAGTCGCTGCAGTTTCAAATCTCAGGCTGGTTGCCAGTCTCCTGCATGGCCACAGGCAGCGTGCTGAAGTGGGCTGCCTGTAGCTTTTTAAAGAGCTGCAACAGGCCCCTTTTTGTTTATCCAGCACACCCTTTATTTGACACTAATGAGCTCAATACCTTAGCAAGAAGCCGTTCACTTAAAATAAAGATCGTCTTTTAAAGGTTTGCCATGAGGTCTGTCTGACTTGTTAAACAAGAGTTGCTTTATATGGATAGGCAAATGCTCTTAACATCTTATACGGCAGCCTGCTGGACGTTTGTGCCAAAAGTAACCTTTATCCAAGTAGTGGTCTAAAAAAAGAAATTCTCAGACTTGTAATATTTTGCATTGTGGGCATTGTAGTTTTCCTTTCATGATGTGGAAAATAAAGCAAGACCAATGTTCTTTTTCTTTAACATGTGGCTCTAAGGATTAACTTATTGTAATGTTGCTATAATATGAGGTAAGTGTATTTTATAAATAAACTCTCCCATCTCCGAATGGCCACGTAGTTTCTGTTTTTTTCCATTTGGATTCTGGGAGTTGTAGTTTTTTCTCTCCCGTTTGAAATCTAGGAGAATTTAAAGTCCCAGAATTCCAGGGAACATGGATAGCCATGGGAAACACGAAAGCTCTGCTCCACAAGACATTATTGTAGGCCTTGAAATCCAAACTTTAAATATGTATGCCAAGTGCCGCTTGGAAGGTATATGTTCAAGTGGTTAAACTGTGCATTGGTTATAATACCAGCTTCACAGTTCAACCACAGTATGCAATCCGGGGGAAATAATGTAATCCCTTGTAGTATAGAGGACTGGCCTCAGCAGAGCCATCATTAACGTTATGCTCATTTTGCTGACAGTCACCAAACTGGCCTGGGCCCCCCAGAGCTCAACAAAGAGTGGGTGAAACTTTTTGCTATGCCTTGTTATACTATGTTATTGCATCTTGTATTGCACACAGACTACCAGTAAAAAAAGCAACTGTGTATGTGTTTATGTGCTGGGGTAAAGGGCAGGCACGTCATTTCACCAAAATACCAGGGGTAGCGGAAGTGACATCACATGACCCTTGACCCCTGATGACATCACATGAAGTGATGTCATTTGACTCAGCACCCAATAATACTCAACTCTATTTAGACCATGTGTATATCAATGGACACATAAGTCCTGCGGGCCAAGACACCGCGGCTAGCGCCACTGCTGTCACCCGGCACTGCTGGATACAGCCAGGCTAGTATATTGATAGCCCTGAGAATGGCGGTGACAGTAGTAGATTTGCTGCCACTTTGACCACTTCACCATACTTTAATGGTTTCAGGCCTTTTCTATACTGAGCCTCCCCTCACCCATAAGTAAACATGTTGTTTCGGGCTCTGGCACAAGCTATAAGTGCGTACATTTTCTATTAGAAGGAACCGCTGTAATCTCCAATTAAAGAGCCTCATGCCCTTGAGGAGTGGAGGCCACGGGGGATCCACACTGTGAAAACCACTGCTATATTGCAACCTTTTCCTGGAGGATTTAAAGCCGAGTTACCACCTGTGGTAAACGCTCCAGACCCCAATGGACTCCTAAGGCCCTCTGAAATGGGCCCTAACACTGCCGTCCTGCCACTCATTAACTGGGCCGATTTCTTGATGGAACGAGTAGTGGTAATGGTAAACAAGTCTGGCGGTATTTCCCCTGGAAATGCAACTGGACTCGGAATGAGGTCCGCCTGTGAAGAATTCGACCATCCGCATGGTGGGTAGGCGCTCGACTGAGCTTTTTACATTTTTTTTTAATGAATTTGAATGATGGTAGATCAATCTCCGGAAAATGTGTGGGAAAGCCGCACACACTTACCTATGCTCACTGCACAACATACACATAGACCTGTTTCCTCTGATTGGACATAGCCTACAGGCGCAGTCCATCCTGTCATATTTAGTTGGGATATGATGGGAGGAGTGCACAGTGCATCTGCAGAAGGGGGAGGGCCAAACCTTCCCCTGCCAACGACAGCCTTATTAACTAACGAAGGTTCCGGGGATTCACCATGGCCTTTTCTTGGGCCCTGCATCTGGTGGCAGCAATTTTCATACTAATCAGAGAGTAATTCAACAAGCCTACAAGGGGCCTGGCTGCAAAGGCTAACCAAGGAAGGAGGAAACCCCAACAACCGTTCAAATGTACTGTGTCAACCTGAAGCCAGCTTCCGCTCTCAGTATCAATTGAGAGCAAACTGTCATCTCTGGGACTGCATGTTTACAGTAGTCCACTCCACAGGGGGACCCCATTCATAAGGTACGAGTATGTGGGTTGCAGGAGCAAGAAGTTCTGGCCTCGCTGGAGCTTCAAGGGAGACCTGCTGTTTTAATCAGGAACCACAAAGAGCTCCATTAACCAGAGAGACCCTTTGATCCACAACAGACAGGAAGATGGGTGGGACTTAGTAGTACATTTTTTCACCCCTTTACCTTTTCTGTTGCAAAACCCTCTAGTTATCTAGTTATCATCTCACACATAAAGGAAATTGTTGGTAGGGACCCCAGGAATGGTTCATTAAGGTAGGCTTAGCCTACACCACTCACTTTGGCCCACTTGGCTTTAAAAGAGGGCCGAGCCCCTCTTTTGCAGATCATCTGAAGACTTTGCAAGGAGTAACAAGAAGAACTCACCATTGGACCCTGGCTGAAGGTACAGTCTGCCTTACATCTTCCACCAGTGAAGGAAGGGCAGGACCTCCAAGAGGGAAGCAATATCCTTCCCCTAAATATCTCACTGTGCTCTGCTAGGCTCTGCAGCAAGCTGCCTCAGTGGTAAGTGCCAGATAGTCTCTGAACCCTAAACCAAGGACAAGACAGCTGCCTGCAACACAGTGCTCAGCTTTGGGCCGTCCTCCTTAAATTACTACACAAGCCCGGCGAAGAAGCTGGGAGAAGTGCCTCGACAAGCATCTATCGACGTGCACCTTAAAGGAAATGTTCGAGTCAGTCGAGTCCCTCAAGCTGCAATCGACTGCAACACTGACCGTTGTTACAACGCTGTCGCTGAAAGACCCTCGAGATGCCATGATCAGAGCTTCAGAACCGCCAACCAGCACTGAGACAACGATTCCTGACCCTGTACCGCCGTGTAGGCAGCTTGCAACTGTTCGTCCAGCCTTTCTTGCCAAATTGCTTGCTGTCTGATAACCGCAGCTGTCTCCCATCTTGAACTCTGTCCAGAAGCCTGCAAAGTGCCCTGAAGATGACTCTAAACTGTTGAGCATCAAAAACACCTACAGCACAAGGTACATTGTGGGTCTGTCCCTATGGTCCCTCACAGAAGGCGCCTAAAGACATATTAAGACCCATTGCTACCTTTGTGCTGAAGCCAAATAACCTTAAACTTTTGAGGTTATTAACCATATCGGCAACCCTGCGGTCAGTATCCCTTTTCCATCGTGAAACTGTCTGTCCTCTGCATTTCTTTACAGGATGGGTTGTATTGTGTTGTGTGCTAGATCTGTTTATGATAATAATAAAGTAAATATTTCAATACAACCTTGTGTGTACAGTACCTTTTATCATTGGGTAATAATTGTATTTTCACTGTGTTGCAACTAACCAATGATCAACGACCTTGCAGAGATAAGCCTGCTGTTCCGTCCATGTTACCAAAATTGGACAAGGAGGTTTATAATTTACTTGTGTTTCTAATCTGTTCGGATCCGTCCTGGTGTACTAGAGGTGTGGGGCGGATTGATGATTTAGAAACCGATATTCACCCCAGGACCACTGGTGCCCGGGAAGTTGATTCGTCACACCGTCTTTTCACCTACAAAATTGAAAGAACAGGTTATGCCCTCTACTTTGGCCTTGCAGCACAATGTTTCCAGATGTAAGCTGGGGATATGAGGTTTTTGGACAACAGTGCTATTATATTTGTATGCCAATGGGATCAGTACACGAGGTATCAAGAGAACTCATGAACCATTCTAGGTAGCTCAGTGGGTTGAGCACCTTTTTGAAGAGGTGTATCTCCTCCAGGTCATTGATAGGAATTCCATCGGGCCGAAAAAGCCTCACATTACGACGAGATCGAATTAGTACTACTGAGAAGTGAAATAATAGCACCTGCTATTAAAGCGCCTAGAGACAATGCAGCTTGCCCTATGTGCTTTACAAATCGTGAACATTAGTGAAGTAACGGTTCACCCCTGTGCAGGAGTGTGATGTGAACGGCTGTGAAATCAAGCACTTTGCACAGTGATGCTAGCAGGCCCGCACGTGCGCAGTTTCCCTAAACCACGCGTGAGACACGTGCATAAACAGAGAGCGCTACACGCTCCTCGCGCACAGGGCGCTGTTTCAGGTCCCACAGTGCCAATTACTTGGGAGGGGGGGGGCATCAGGAAAGGGCACTACTCCATGCTACTCTCTCTGGCTGCACGCAAAGGGCTGCTTGCGGGCCCTCCCATTTGCTAGTGCTATTTGTTTGCAGGGGATGTTTCTTGGGTGTAATGAATCCCCCCCTCGCCCTATGTTTCTTGACACACATCTTAATGTTTCTTTCAGGAGCCCTCGTAATGAAAGCCCGCGGCGGCGTTTGCATGATTAACTCGCGCGCATTCATGGATAATGCAAAGGGTAACTAATAGAAAAGGGGGCGCCAATTAGTCAATTTCCCGCGCAGAGTCAGGTGCTTCTTGTCATGGAATGTGACATGGGACATGCAACTTCGTGTCAAGCCTGGCCCGGTTTCAGGATTGACGCTGGGGGCGAGCTAAGCAGTGGCATCGGTCCCTAGTGGTTGCATCGAATGCAAAAGCATCGAATGCAAAACCATTGAAATAAAATGCATTTTTTTTTATAATGGGGGGTCTCCCTTCAACACCCGTTTTTTTTACCCCTTAAAACCCATTATAGTAAAAAAAATTACCTACAAAAAAATGCATTTTTTTCAATGCTTTTGCATTCGATACTATGTATTCGATGCAATGCCTGGATCCCGTGGCGTCACACTGGCGCCATTCGCACTGCAACTTCAATATTTATATGTTTTTTAACCTCTACCACATCTGCACCCCTGGAGGGTCTCCTCCAGTGCTAGGATGGTGCTGGGTCCTGGGTGGCAGCAGTGCCTGAGGCTTGTGGGGAGAGAACTTCAGGGTAAGCGTTAGACACAGGGTCCGTGTCTTCATTCCATGCTATTATGATTTATTTTTTTTGTCCGCTGTGGCAGTCCTGGCACATATTGCGACACAGGCAACATGAAGTGTGTTTTCGACAATGTCAGTACTGGCATATCTTGACACAGGCATCATGAACGTGTGCTAGTCAGCGGTGGAACTGGTACATATTGCGGGCAAAGCAATCATAAATATGTGCTTTATAGTGGCAAAGTTGGAATATATTGTGGCATAGGCAACATGAAGTTTATTGGACAGTTGCATCACTTATGTACATCAACAGAAGCATCATGAACATGTTTTACTGAGGCAATACTGGAATGTCTGCTGGATGCATGCACCAGGAAATGTGCTTTAAAGTGGCAATGCTTGCATATATAGTAGGCACTGGCATCCTGAAAATGTGTTTCATAGTGGTAAGGCAGGCATACACGGTGACAACAGGTATCATCAAAATGTGTAAAATGCTCCTGAGTACTGTTGTTGATTTGAGTAACATTTAATGTATTCATGTGTTACCCTACCAAATCAATTTGAAATTTGATTACTTTTTACCCAATTTTTCTCAAAAATTGTGCTATAGCATGCACTATTTCAACCCATGATTTTAAAACATTTATCGGGTGAGTACCCCCTGCACCTGTTATTTTGGACTATTGCACCATGGTTTATCACTCATGCTAATTCAGGGGAAATATTAACAACCCACCACTGAACAAAAATCCCCTGCTGACACTGTTCTTAAATCATTTATAATAGTGGTGCCCCTACCCAGTCAGCCCAGAGACCTTCCTTCACCCACTGGTACTCACTTCACCCTTTCTCTGGTGGAGCAGAACATCGCAGAGAGGTTCAAAGGCTTGAAGGCGCGAGTCAGCATTGCTCATTTGTGCGGCTAAGAACCTTCCCGTCATGGCATGTTGGTAGTATAACGCTTATGCATGTATGTTTGGAATTGAAGTGAGCGCTGAACACAGGGGTTACTGGTACGGTGCTGAGTCGAGCAATCGGCGATTGGTGAGAAGGTCTTTGCTGTGTAGGGGTCTTCAGGCCCTTCTCGAAGTGTAGGCTGGAGGGGGCCAGTTCGAACAGCGCTGATAACCTGTTGCAGAGACAAGGCGCGTGGTGGTTCTTAGTTTCCAGTGTGGCAGTACTGTAGCTTCTGGCAGTACTTTGTCCTCTGGAAATGGTGAGGATCTTGGCCAGGTAAAGTGTTATTTTGGTTGTGGCTTTGTAGGTGATGTAGGCTGTCTTGAACCTGATGAGTCTGGAATGCGCAGCCAGACCAGCGTCCTTGGCACACACAGTTTTAACAACACGTCTTCAAGAGCTAAAGACAGCTGTCCTGTGTTAGGGAGAATCCTCAGAGATGTGCTAATTCCCTTCACCTTAGAGCCCCCCAGAAACGTTGCTGGATTTTGAGGACTTGATTTTCTTAACCTGGATAAAGTGAGACCCTTTTCCCCATTCTCTCATGTATTTTAATGTGATTTCTGGACTTTGTGTTTCTTTTGGTTTTGGGGTCTGACAAACTCCATAGGCATCATCTTTTACATTGTGTCACACAGCACCTTCAGTTCAGTGACACAGGGAAGTCTCTCAGATTTCACAAAGATTTAAATACCTTCTCTGGGATAAACTACTGTTTCCCAGAGCATGTGAAGTTAAATTTACTTTACTTACCATTGTAACTTTCAAGACCCAGCACACACTATCTTACAATAGGATGCTGGAGGGGTTACTTAGTATCCCCTCTGTCTAGCTTCTCATGTAACATTTTTATATTACCCTTTCCTCATTGAAAGGCTGGTGGCAGTGGTTTTGTTTTAACTACCGTGGTGTGCATTTGCCGCGGGCTGCGTTCGCAGCTGCAATGAAGCACCCAAGGGTGCCATTTTTGTCAAAATGGCCCCAGTCTTCATTTTTTGCCATTTTTTTGTGGAAAGGGCCTTCTTGAGATTTACTCTGCTCGCCAAACCAGGTTTGGTCCCATTGTTCGCTTTGCCTTTGGCGGGATTCACGAGTGAAGCCCGCCTCTGGCTCCAGGGTGTCTGGGGTAGGCAGGAAGTGAGGCAGGTGCCCGAAACTCCCTGTGCTTAGCCTTCTCGGAGACCCTGATGCACTCTGTGGTGATTGGCTGGCTGACTGTCCGGCAAGGACAGCCACCCTGCTGGGTGAGTGACCGCTAGGCTGGAATGAATGAGACAGAACTGAATAAAAGGCGAGTCTTTTGGCTTGGAAGGAGAGTCGACCACTGGACGAAGGAACCGAAGAAGAACTTGACGAGGATGCCTGCTCCAACTCCTGGACCGTTGGTTTGCCCGGTGAAGCCCTGCTGCTGTGCTGAAACTCCAAATTCGTATCGACAGAGAAGCCCCTGCAAGGACCACTTCTCCCCTTGAGTTGGTGAGACCAATCAGCTCCAAAGTAAGCCACCTGGACATCCTTCTCGGAGCTGGTTCAATTTCCACAGAGTTGCTGCTGGAAACCATATAGTCAGGGAGAGGAACACCAAGTTGTGTGCATTGCTTTTAAGCTGGACAAGAGCTCCAGGAAGATCTTCTGGACTCCCAGGAAGCAGGTCTGACCACGCATGAGCCCCATCAACAGGGTGCGGGACCCCAGAAGCAAGAAAAGTCCATCTAAACAGCCAGGAACCGCAGTTTTGCTATTTGCGGGAGACGCGAGGAGCTGAAACACTAAACAGCCACTGATTTGAAGATTCACGGTTGTGAGCGGTGACCATCCCATCCCATCCCATGCCATTGCAGTGCAGGAGTCCCCAGAAGGCCTCCCTCTTGTCCCCACGACTGAGGCCCAGGAACAGTGAGGTCTGCAGAGCTGCTCAGGAACAGAAGTCATCTACTGCACTTTTTCTTCAATGCAAAGGTACTGTAAAGTCTGAGAGAATTTACCTCTTGCTGTAGAGTTGCTTGCATCTTCTACCTTTCACAAGTCTAATCAGCTTGTGGCCCATTTGATTCTTCTTTCTTCAAAGACTTCTAAAACATTGTACAAAGACTTTGTCTACTTACCTGCAAAGAAGGACTTCCGCTCAGATAGACTTTTGCCTATTGACTTTGGCCAAGCCTTTTTCACTGAATGACTCTTCTTGGAGGACCTGAAAGTATTTGCCTGCTCAAGAATATTTGTGGTCTCTTGCTTGTTCTAAATAACCTTTTCCTTTTACCAACTTCAACAGTTGTCTAAATGCAAACAATAAAATGTTAATGTCCCCAGCACCCTAGCTATTGAAGTCACCTGTGAGTGTAGGTTATGTCTGTGGGCCATCCCAAAAGTGTCTTTAAGAGTGTGTGTTTTGAAGTGTATTTGAGTATTACTGTGATATTGCTCCCTTCTGAAGAAGGTGTACTCTAACTGACTGATAAATACATTAATAATTGTTTATTCAAGAAACCTTGAGTATCAGTGTTTATATGAATACTTGTCATTGTGAATCTCTGTGTAACTCCCCTACAGCTCACATTGAGCCCGCTTGAGATATGCCTGGCTACTCAACACGTGACCAAAACGGTGTAGTACAAGCTTATACCAAAGGTTGGGTGTCCTATACCTGTAGTCAGAGTTGTGTGTAGTGCACCCAAAGGGTACTGCATACAAACTCTTCCTAACACTGGTGGCACTGGCTCAAATTGTACTCAAAAATGCTTGGTCAATAGTGTGATGTCATCTAAGATCTTTAAATTAAATCACCAATCAGCTGATGGTTCAACCGTTATGTGTGTATGTTGTGTTCATGTAGCTGGTTTATAAAAAAGCACCTAAATGAAACTCTTCATTCATTCCATAGGGAGTCATACTGTCAAATGTATCAATCCAGTATAATTCACGTTGATCAAGTTTTTTGGAATGGTTACCTCCTCTTGCTGCCTTAGAGAGTACTTCTACTATCTGGTAACGCGATTTGATGAGAATATAATATATATATAATATCGGCACCAAATCATCATGAGTTATTGTCACCATAAAGAGCGATGTGAAAATGATTACTGCATTAATTTGATGTCTTTAGATTGTGAACAGAGGTGCCCCGTGGTTGACCTCTGTCTCTTACCACATATCATTCCCGACATAATCTAAATACCCCCCAGATTTAGACATCCCCAATATGATTTGCACTCTCATCGCGATGCGTGATGTCGTCGCGCGTTCTAGCGGGACGTCATCGCGCACGTAACGCACTGACGCACAAGACGCGAATGTTGCAGGAAGTCAATTCCTACTAAACTGAATGTACGAGCCAGTCCCGGTACCTAATGCACCGCGAATAGCAGCCAGTTCTCATTAGGCACACGAGCAGGATCCTTACTAACAGCATGCCAGACATCAACAATAGGGAAGCTATCTGAACGATATTACAGATTGTTGGGAATTACCCACTCTCTGTTTCCCACCTTATGCCTAAATATGTTATTTCTGAGGTCAAACCAAAGCCCTGACTTTGATTTAACTTCAGCCTTAATTCTTTCTTTCCAAATTAGGATCTTGGACCCCCATTGGGGCATACAAAGGGAGGACTTAACACAATACCCCCTGTTACTTTGTAACTCCAGCTACTCCTGCCAAGGCATGACTTGGACTAGAGATTTTTGAACTACAGCAACTGAAAGAATATAGCGTAATAATCCCAAGCTCCCTGCAGTTTCATATCCAAGGTACATCTCTCTGTCATTCTCTTGGATTCTCCTGTTATGAATATGTGTCTTGATTTTTGATACTTTACTAATTAGACCTACCCTTGTCTTGCAGGGTACTTATTTACCAGTATTGACATACGAAGACTGATAGATGTTAATCTCATCCACTTAGACCCAGGGTTTCAACCTCGTGGCACCGATGTGAGGTAGGAAGCACTATGGTAATCTGCTTATAACAATTAGTAAGAAAGTCTCGTTTTTTTGAGTAAAAATGACAACTAAGAATAATGTATTCTCTTGTAGATATCCAGACACAATGTCCCGGAAGTTTAGAATATTGAAGATTAATCATTGGACAGAAATTTTTCTTGACAATCTTTAACATCCACTCCAGAAGAAGGGAGTTTTCCCAAAACGCGTAGCGTTTTTATGTTTGAATTTTGATGACTTATCACGTGTGAAGAAATTATATAGACTTCTAAAAGTTTCACACAACTTTATTGTTTGCAAAATATATGTATGTTAATAAGAGAAGTCCACTAAAGTTTATGTGAATAAATCCCTTTGGTAATGCCGATAATTGAATCATTTACAAAGCTTTTTGACATAACGGTATGTTTAGATGATGATGAACATTTATATCTAGAGAACTAATCATATTGACTGTCAGTGACAGTACCTAGAGTGTGCCGGGTACGCGAGGGGCCCACACCTTGTGGTTACCCTCCCTTTTCAAAAGAGATTGATCCCAAGAAGCTAGCAAAAGCTGCTGACTTGTGGGTTGTCAACATGGCTACTCACAATGATTCTGGGGCCACTCATAAAAAGTAGGAGAGGAAGCAGCACAAGAAAGATGACAAAGAGAATTCCAAAACCTCATATCCAAAAGAGGGCCACAAACATAAGAAGGGTAAGCCACGTCGGAAACCAGGTCAGTCTAGTGAAACCTCTGGTGCCAAACCAGAGGTAGGTCAGTAGAAGCCCCCATTTTTCAAAACATTTGGTAAATGTTATGCTTGTGGGTCAACTACCATGTAAAAGGGGATCCAAGAGGCAAGGGTAAACCTTCAGGGGTCCACACTGCCTCCTTAGCCTTCATCCCTGAGGGAGAAGTACATATGGCAAGTGGAAACTTTCAACTATTGGCTGAAGATCGCATTGGAGTCTCTGGCAGTGTTTATTTAGTGTCCCTGAGTGTGTGGGAACCGCAGAATGTAAATGTATATAACTCTATACCAGATAACCGTATTTTACCGATGGAAAACACCTTACTAAAGCTAGGATTCAGTGGTTTGCAAAATTCAGAGAACCAGTACTACGAAATACAAAGACAGAATAATCCTTATCTTGAGTTACCAAGAACAGAAGAATTTCGGAGTAGGAACGAACAACAGAGAGCACCTCAAACTAAGGTAACTACGAATTCCACAACTTGTGATCAAGCCATCTGGATAGAAACTCCTCAATATTGCTCTAGAACCAGTTATACAAAACATTTTATGTGGCGAGAATATGAAACTAAAGACACAAATTATAATTCATAACCACCAAAAACTCAATCGGAATGCAGTTGGTCTTTATGCTCATGGAACCCTCGAGGTGATTCCCATTTGTTTGACCAAGCAGCTCCTGAACTTGAATCCTTCCAAATGTTATGCTTTCAAGAAACATGAATCACTAATACGCCCTGCTGTGATGGATTTTTAAACTTCCTGAACCCTGCTATCCAAAAAAAACAAGGAAGAGCCTCCTCCGGCCTCCTTAACATGAGTAAAATTGATCGAGATGCTGTGAACATCAATCAACCCATGGATACAAAATATGATTATAAAGATTAACAACAAATCCATTCAACCAACTCAATCTCTTATTAACATGTCTCTTTGTAGATTTATAGCGATTTTGAACTTGTACTGGAACCCAGTGGCCATCAATGATGACAACTTTCTAGATGGTCTTTTCATGACCATCGACGATTCAGTCGTCAAATACCAAAATATCGAATTCATAATTTACAGAGATCTTAATATCCATATGTTCGCATCATATGGTTTATCCTCAGCTCCTAGCAACCTTTCAATAATATCTTGTCATTGGGTCAAAGAAACAACTATCAGAAATCTGATTCTCACAGATCAAACCGTAGATGATCAAAATCTTATGATACCTGCCTGGTCTCATGGGAATTCCAGAGCAATAATCGACTATATATACCTGTCTCCAGGCCTCAAAAACTTATTAGTGAAATCTGAAACTATTCGCACCACAAAGAGTGACCACCATATGCTTACAATACGCGGCTCTGACTTGACTCACCAGAGAAAGAAACAACACCTCCCACAGTTGGAACTCAGTGGTGCTAATTCAAGATTGAGAATAAGCCAAAGATAATTAATCAATTTACTGTCCCTCTTCCAAAAAATGAACATGGAAGATACAGAAAAATTGAACTACAAATGGCTACTGATCCCATTTCGAAAAGAGGGGACCTGTGTAGGAAAACATTTTCACAAACATCACTATAACCTTGAATTGGCAGATAAAAGAAAGCCCTGCAGAAAAACTTATAACTGTGGAGAAAACATATTAACGTAGATAACATTCAAAAACTTTAAAGTGCCAAACAATCATACTCCAACTGGAAAAAACGCACATCATGACACTGCAACAAACGGATGCAGAAGCCATTTTGGCCACTTTCAGAAACCGTAATACGAGAGAATTTTGGCATCTGCTTAACAACAACTCCCAGTATCAGAATCAGCTTGTGTCAAACGTTCCAGAAATTAAATGGGTCCAACATTTCTCCACCCTTTATAAAGCACAATCCTCAAATGATAACACTAGTGAAATATCCCAGCCTAAGTCCCAGCCTAAGAAATTGAAGATAACTTGTGAGAAACAGGATATATTGGAGATGATTACCAACCTTAATGCCTCCCGGGCCCCTGGCCCAGACGGCCTTTCCAACGCCATTATGAAACAGGCCCCTGAGATCTGGGCAAATCTGATGGACCAACTATTTGTCTTAATCGATAAACTAAATTGGATACCTACAACCTGGAAAATGGCCACGCTCATCCCTATTTTTAAACAAGGCGATAGGGAAGAGCAACAAACAAATAGATTTGCAATTCGACAAATGTGATTTTCGGCTAATGTTGGAACCAATGGGAACCTCCTGATTCTAAATCTCATTAAGCACAAATCTATATGGACTAATACTCAGGTCTGTGTAGCTTTCATAGATCTTCACATGGCTTTTGATGCCATCAACAGGCAAACATTGTGGGACAAACTTGCGGCCTGGAAGTGCCCATCAGAGATCATTCAGCCGATTAAACTGTTGTATTCCAATACTTCAATTACGATCAGACTCTCAAGAGAAGGAGCTACCACCGCCCCAATAAGGACATGGAACGGATTGAAACAGGGATGCCCTCTTGCTGCAACCCTGTATAACCCATTTAATAATAATAATAATTTGGCACTTATATAGCGCTACGAACCCTGAGGTATCTGAGCGCTGCTTATTATTACCCACAGTGTTTGGTGCTCATTTATCGACCTCGGAAGGATGAAAGGCTGAGTTTGGCCCCGCCGGGATTCAAACTTGTGTTAGCAGGCTCTGCACGGATGTCAAAGCGAGCGCTCTACTCGCTGTGCCACTTGACCAGCTACATCTAGTCATAATCATTTACATCTGACTTTGAAGACCATCTCAAAGTCAACTTACTCAACCCTCCAAAAATGTATTCTGTGCCAATTCCGACCAAGATGTACGCTGATAACATCGTGCTACTAGACAAAACGAGTAGTTTTTCTACTAATCATACGAAATAATCTACGGAGAATGGGAGAATACATGAAACTCAATGAACTTTAAATTAATATAAAAAAAACGAAAATAATGAATCTAACGAACAACTCAAACAAAACATCCAATTGCTAAAATGTACATTACATGACAAAGATCTGATAGAAGTGACTGCTTTCAAATATCTCAGAATGATGATAAATCAATCCCGGTCTGAAAAAGAATGGGGGACCAATATAGAATGGAAAATGCAGTCCCTAGCTAGACAAGGCTCTCTTCTCCATAGAAAATATGGAAAGTTTTCGTTCAAACCCATTATCGCATAGTACAGACAAAAAGACAAACCCATTATAACATATGGGAGTGAATCTTTATCAATGCAGCACAGATCAATTGGCAAAGGCTTGAAGTTTCCTTTTGGTCGAAGATTTTGAAACTTCCCAACAACTTTCCAATGGCTAGAATAAGATTAGAAGTATCAACTCAGTCATTAGCATCCATCGTTCCATGGAAACACTAGACCTACTTCGTAAGTTGATGAACAACGACAAAACGCCAGCCATTGAAATTCTGTGTGACATTCCTAATGCTATGAATAACACTATATTGAAAGCTTGTAAACACGAATTAGAACAGCAATTGATAAATGAAGACATCTCCACAGAAATGCTAGTACAGTGGCCTCAACACGCTAAAGCTAAGATCCAGTGAAATGACTGGATCAAAACAATACATGATAAATCAATGCACACCATGAATCTCCAATGCGCTAGTGATATAAGGGCTATCAACCAACTTCCTCGATACCTGTCTCTCTTCCCGGATCAAAATATACGTGACCTATTCATGAAAGTTCGCTTGAATGCTATCCCGACCGGGTACAGGCTAGCGAAAACGAGACAGCTACCTATGACGGATCAATTCTGTCGTTTTTGCCTGGACCAGAAAGCACCAGAAACGCTACACCATATCATCATGATCTGCCCAGCACTCGCCCAAAAAAGAGGCCTCTTTGGAGACCTATTTAAGATCTCCGTCCAACTAGATGCCAAAATCAGATGGACTTTGATACTGAGGGGCTACGATAAAAAACTGATATACATTATCGTTCAGTTTCTGTCTAATATATTTGATCTCACTAAACTGGAGTAGTAACCCTACTCAGTCTGTTTTAATGTTATATCTGACTTTTTTGTTTCAAGAAGCTGTTGCAATTGATACAAGATGCACAAATTTAACATATGAAGTCAAATTGTTCTAAAGAGACTAAATTAAAAGTTTATGTATAAACTATATCATTAAAAAAAAAATACCAGATACCACAAAAGAATACTACAAGGACAGTGGGCCTCATTACGACCCAGGTGCTAATGGGTTAACGGCGCCGTAAAAGGCTGCAGCGCCGTTAACCTATTAGCACCTAATTACGAGGTCCCTTTGCGGGACCCGACCTTAACGACTGGTTTTACCAGCCGTTAAAGTAGGGACCCGCAAAGGGACCTTGGTGCTAAGTACGGTGCCGCAATTTGCGGCACCGTACTTAGTGCCTTCCCCATTCCCATTGAGCCCTATGGGGCAAAAATGGGAATGGAGGAGAGCCATGGAGGAAGGGGGAATTAACGGCCCGCCAACCGTGTAATGGGGTGGTAATTCCCCCTTTCTCCATAGCGGAGTCGGTAAGTTACCGGCATGGACCATGGTGCTTTTAGCACCATGGTCCTCCGCCTTGGTCGTAATGAGGCCCAGTGTACTTGTAAATGGTCAGGAGACCCCTGCCATTAGAGACACTGTGGCCAGCATTACAGTGGTGGATGAAACCTTTTTCAAACCTGAGGATGTTGCTAAGGCACCCAAAGGCCCCACTGAACTTGCTGGAGGCCCTATCCAGATACTACCAGCTCTCGTCCAGTGCAACAATATGACTGTAAGAATATCTGTCAGTGTACAAAGTGAGGTGCCTGGGAGAGTCCTGCTGGGGAATGACTTAAAAACTCCTGGAGTTGTATCAAGCACCCCCAGACCTCCCAGTAATAGGAAGCATGAGCATACTAGGAAGGCCAGAGAGCTCACTTTGAATGACTCTCTGTGGGTTGTTACAGAAGAACCTATAACACCCAGTCCACAGGAAGAGCCAACTTCTATTTCCAGGAAGAAAGAGACAGAGGGAAAACTCAAGGTCTCAGGAAACAAGAAATATTGCACTCCTGTGCATCAAACCAGGACATCCCCAAGAGGACTGTCCAAAGTCACACCTGTGACTACTCCACCAGCTGAGGCTGAGTGTGAGGTCCAACCAGAAGAGGTTGAATCAGCTACTGATGACACAGAGCTGGAAGAAGACCTTCCCCCTGTTGGAGATTTGGATCCTAAAGACCATCCTGAGTTGCAGACTTTGCTTGCAGAAGGTGGCCCCTGTAGGGAAGATTTCAGCAGAGGTCAAAGAGAGTGCCCTACTTTTGAAGGACTACACCAACAGGCATCTTCCCAGCTGGAAGGGCAAGGGAAGCACAAGTTGTACTGGGAGGATGGCCTCCTCTACAATGTACCTATTGGGTCTACCCCAGGAGACTACAGAAGACCTGTAGTGCCCCAGGAGGTGAGACCTCCGTTTGTACAGTTAGCCCATGAGATTCCATTGGCTGGTCACTTAAAGGATTTCTCTTAATTTCTACTGGCGTAAGATGGGGTCTGATGTAGACACATTTTGTAGACGCTGTCATACTTGTCAGACATCTGGCAAGAGGGGAGCCAAGAATGTGGCACCTTTGGTGCCTCTCCCAATGGCAGGAGTCCCTTTTGAGAGGGTAGGAATCAACATTGTTGGTCCCTTATGCCCTCCAACATCTTCAGGCAACCGATTTATATTGGTTGTGGTAGACCATGCTAACAGGTATCCTGAAGCCATAACTATGAGGACTGTTACTGCTCAGGCAGTGGCTAAGGCCCTACTTGGGATTGTTACCAGAGTAGGTTTTCCTAAGGAGGTTATCTCTGACAGGGGGTCCAACTGTATGTCCCACTACATGCAAGCCATGTGGAAAAACTGTGGAGTGACCTACAAGTTCTCAACAGCCTTCCATCCCCAAACCAATGGGTTGGTGGAGAGTTTTAACAGAACTATGAGGAGCATGATAGGTGCTTTAGAAGAACCCCTTAGAAGAAAGTGGGACCTTCTACTGCCGTGCCTTCTCTTTGTTTATAGAGAAGTCCCTCAAGAAGGGGTTGGATTCAGTCCCTTTGAGCTTCTCTATGGTCATCCGGTTAGAGGTCCATTGGCCCTAATCAAGGAGGGGTTGGAGAGTGCTCCTTCCCACAAGTCAGTGATAGTCACTGACTATGTGTTAGGTCTCCGAAGGAGAATATCACACATGATGACAGAAGCTTCAGATAACTTGAAAGCAGGTCAGGCTCTGGTGAAGCATTGGCTTGACCAGAAGTCCAACATGGTTGAGTTTATTCAAGACCAGCTAGTTCTAGTTATGGTACCTACAAGGCGCAGGGCCTTCCAGGACAAATGGATTGGACCTTTCGAGGTTGTGGGAAAACTTGGAGAGGTCAAGTATTTGGTGGGAGGAGGCCCCTGGGGTCTTTCACACCAACTGCCTAAAGGCCTATGTCTCTAGACCAGAACTGGGAGCTTTGCTTCTAGCCTCTGCTCAAGAGGAGGAGGAGAGTGAACCTCTACCTGACCTCCTCAGGGGATAACCTTTAGATGGAAAGATAGAAGGAGTTAATCTCTCTTTTGATCTGACACTGGAACAACAGGAGGAGTGCAAAGCTCTGTTAAATCAGTGTGCCTCTCTGTTTTCACTCTCACCAGGCTTGACCCCTTGGAGTCAGCATGAGATTCTCACTAGTGACTGTTTACCTGTTAAAAGCAGAGGTTACCAGTTGTCAGACCATGTAAGAGCCCACATAAAGGAAGAGGTCAACAAGATGCTTGATCTTGGGTAATAGAGCCATCTACAAGTCCATGGTCTAGTCCAGTTGTGCTAGTACCAGAGGCAGGACCCAAGGAGTTGAGATTATGTGTGGACTATAGAGCTCTAAATGCAGTCACTAAGACTGATGCCCATCCTTTGCCAAGGACAGATGAACTGGTGGACAAACTTGTCTCAGCCAAGTACCTCAGTTCATGTCATCTAACCTCAGGCTATTGGCAAATAGCTCTGACAGACCATGCCAATGAGAAAACCACATTTCCAACCCCAGGGGGCCTCTACCAGTTTAAGGTTATGCCTTTCGGACTAAAGATTGCACCTGCTACGTTCCAAAGGATGGCGAATCATGTTCTGAATGGGATGGAGGCCTTCTGCATGGCATACTTGGATGACATTGCAGTGTTCAGCCCTACCGGAAGGAAGATATTGACCACTTTTTTTTTTTATTTTTTTTTATGTTTTATTGGTTAAATAAATTTTCAACCTTTAACAAAGACCCAGAAATTAGTCAATGTCCTTTTCCAGACCCCACCATCCTTACGAAGATTCAACCTCCTCTTCCACTTCATCATTACCCTCGAGACCTTTTAATATCGATTCTATGAATCGTAGTACTTCCAGGGTCGGACCAAGTTTTTGGACCGTCAGAACTCGTTCCCAATAATCCTCATCTGTCAATATATTTATGTTATCCATCCAATCTCCTAGGTATAAGTTCCTTCGGGTGATTAAGGCCGGACAGGAAAGCGTCCAATGTTTTACTGATTCCAAGATGTCCGGAGCATTGCAGAAACGGCAACTAGCAGCTTCCTTTAGAATTTGTTTCCTTAAATATTGCACTTCTCTTGTTGGCAGGATGTTAAATCTGACTCTCATCAAGAGATCCCTATATTTTGAAGAGGGAAATCTTCGGAGATAAGGTGGAGGATCATTCAGTGCCTTGCGCTCCCAGATGATATAATAACACTTTGTGTTCTCCCTCTTTAGATTGTCAGTGGCTATCCAGTCATTTTCTCGTATTTTTTTCTTTGCTTTCTCGGGATTATCTTTTAGCGTATCCATTTTGATATGATGATGTTCCAGAATTTCAAAGCAGTTCTGTTTCCAAGAATTGAAATGCGGATCTGCATTGATTACCTCTTTATTCGCTAGTAATTCGAATGAAATGGGAGGTTTATCAAGGATACATTTTCGAAATAGCGAGAGGGTCTTCCACAGCACTATTGACTCCATTGATTGTAATCTCAACTCATGTCTTATTATCGATGCAGGGAGACAGTTCGGAAGCCTAAGTACCCTTCTCCAGAAAAAAGCCTCTAGAACCGCCCACGTTTCCCAGTGAAGATTTAACAATGATTCAGCTCCGTATGTTATGCTTGCCACTACTTTTTGCTTGTAGAATATAATTAGTGGCATCACTGAAAAGGTTCCGTAGCGTCGGTGCAGGGCTCAAGCTTGATTAGAGAGTTTCATCAGATTTTCTTTGATAAAGTTTAATTGGCCCTGGTCATTGATGTTTTTATTTATTCTGACCCCCAGGTAAACTGTTGAATCAACTATTTCCAGAGGTTGATTGTCCAATGACCATGTAAAGCCCTTTTTATTTTTCCCGATATTAGGACCTCGTGCCGACTGCATTATTAGGACCATGGATTTTTTTACGTTGACCGACAGATGGTTTTTGCTTAAGTAAGACTTGAATTCCACCATGCGTCTTTGCAGACCTATGGGAGTTTGGTCCATAAATACCACGTCGTCCGCATAAACGATCCATGAGAGGGCTTCCTCCTGAAAAACTGGGGGGAATGCACGAATGTGTTCCTGTGATTCTTTCATGTCTGCTAGGTACAAAACAAACAGGAAAGGTGCCAGGGCGCACCCTTGCTTTATGCCCTTGGTGGTTAAGATTTTCTCTGTCAGATCTCCTCCTTTTGAGACCACTATCTGAACTGAGGTGTTAGTGTACAGTTCCTGAATGGCCTGTAGCAGATCTTGCGGGCAGTTCCATTTCCTGAGTTTGGACCAAAGCAGTTCTCTACAGATCCCATCAAAGGCCTGTTCTAGATCAATGAAGCCCAGGTAAATATTCCTTTTTTGTTTTAGTGCCCGCATCTTTAGCATATTCAAGATGAATAGATTCAATGATGTTCCAACGCCACTCATGAAAGCTGTTTGTCTTTTCTCCAGAATCCCTTCCCTAATTGCCCACTTTTTGAGATCTCTTAGCAAGATGGAACAAAACAGTTTCCCTATGGAATCTAGGAGGGCGATGGGCCTGTAATTCCTTGGATTGTTACGATCTCCTTTTTTATATATGGGTACAATTAGGGCCTCTTTCCAAGAGTGTGGGATTGATCTTGTTTTTAATATCTGCTGGAATAGTACCAGGATAAAATCCGCCCACTCTTCCTTGTTTTCCTTCAGCATTGAATTCGAGATGCCGTCTGGACCGGCAGCTCGCGATGAACTCAATTTTTGAATTCTTGTTAGAATGTCATCCCTGTCTATATCAATACGCCATTCGTTCCCCGAACTTTTCTGGTCTTTATTGGGCTTTTCTCCTGAAATAGATCACTGTAAAACTTTACCCAGTCCTTTTTTGAGACGTTACTGGCTGTCAGGGCTGACTGAAAATCATCCCCTTTATTGATTATCTCGCACAGGGACCTAGAGTTAGATGTAGTTATTGCTGCCATCATTTTCTCGGCATCTGCTTGTGCTCGCCAAATCCTAGTGGATTTTAGCCAATTTTTATAAGACTGTTTACAGTGGCCCTCATTACGACCCTTGCGGAAATCGACTGACCGGAGCGCCACAGCGTAAATAGCGTTTCCGCCATTGCACGAAGGAGCAAAGTGCGGCCCATTCCGACCCATCGGGCACGAGCACCACGGCATGGCGGAAGTGCAAAGTCCGCGATGGCGGTAAAGACCCCAAAACGGCCCACACCGCCGCCGTACGGGGCCCCAGGTGCAATACCGCCACCCCTCTTAGCGGTCACCGCAGTGTGCGCCTACCGGAAAGTACGGTGGCCGGAAATATACGGAAACGGAAGTTAAAACACGGGCCCGGAACGGGAAACATCCCGGCGTACACCTATAAATACACTAAAACCACACAACCACTAAAAACACTACCCTGAGACACACCCCACCCCGTCAACCACCCTAGCGAAACCAAGAAAAATGGGAAAAGCAGCGAAGAAAGCGTGCGACCGCAAGCGGCAGGTCCACTTCTCCCGTGAGGAACTCACCGTGCTAACAGAGACCCTCCAGGAGAATGCTGCCGTGGTCTTCTCCACGCAAATGACCAGGACGGCACTTGCAAACAAGAAGGCCATATGGGCTCTGGTGGCACAGCGGGTAAGTGCGGTGGGGACCGCACCCCGCACCCCACAGCAATGCCGCAAGCGATGGGACGACCTGCGGATACGCGTCCGCAGCATACTCTCTGCCAACCGCAACATTGCCACAGCCACCGGGGGAGGTCCTGAATCACCCATCAAGTTGACCCCCTGGGAAGAAATCTGTGCCTCCACCATCGGAATGGAGAGCATTGAGGGAGTCGGAGGGATGGAGAAAGGAGTGCAGACATCCGAAGATTCAGGTAGGTGGGCCAGATATAACAAGCCACACAGTCCATCCATGTGAAGCACCATGCGTCCACATAGTGCAACAGAAACACATGTCCAGGATAACGTCCACACACATCGGCCTGATAGCGCACGTTAAAACCCACAATAAATACATAAATAATTAAAAAACCCTAATACACGCACTACACGTGCAGCAGGCACACCCAAACTGCAGGCTGCCAAACAACTGCACCCTCACTCCACACACAAATCAAAGCACCTCCAAGGCCCCGACCCAAATCACCCTCAGGTACCACCCCAAAGCATGTGATACAATGCCATTCCAATTCCCACAGACCCATCAATAACCCTCGCCCTCCTTTACTCCACCACAGGGTCCGATCCAAACGACGAGCCACAGGACACCCCTACCAGCACACCTGCAAAGAGGGCCAAGACCAACGGCCAGAGACCCTCCACCTCAGCTGCACGCATCAAGACACGGCAGCAGCACAAATCAGGTGGTAGCACAGAGGAGGGAACATCAACAGGCACCCCAGCAGCCAGCATGGCCACAACACCACCACCACAGGTCCCCCCAATGGATGCCACAGAAGGCACTGCCTCTGGTGGCAGCAGCACCATAGGTGACACCCCATTGATGGCAGCATGCTCGGACACAGAAGACGGGGATGTCGAGGTCAGATCCATCCATGACCTGTCCCAATCCCCCTGTCTGTCCCATCCCGTACAACATGAGGATACCACGCAGGTGCAGCCACAAGACGACGACTGGCCATCCCCCCCAAGCCCTGTGGCAAGGCAACATGAGGACAACAGCCCCTCTGTGACACCCCCGCAAATGGGCATGGCCCAGCAGAGGCAACAGTCCCTCGACAAGTTAATCGTCCAACAGCAGCAAATGGCCACACTCCTCAAGGACCATGCCGATGAATGTGGGGGCACCAAGGCAGACATAGAAACATCAACAGAGACACTTAGGGCAGAAATGGAGAGATGTACAGAGACGCTAAGGGCACAAATTGAGAGTAGCACCGAGAGCCTGAGAGTCCAAATGGAGAGAAGCACCGAGAGCCTGAGGGGGGAACTGCATGCGACGTCCAAAGACGTATGTGCCGAACTTGCCGCAGTGCGCCGTGTGCTCACTGAGCTCTCGCAAACCCTTAGGGACATGCATGGACGTGAGCAGCCAGACACATCATCCGTTGCAAGTTCCGTCCAGGGCAGCCCCCAACGTAGATCAGGGAGGAACCTGCGCTCCACAGGCAGGGGTGCCCCTGATACCCGCAGAGGGGGCTTGCAATAGCGACAGGCCACTGACAATGAGCATCTTTGGACACTGGTGTTCGGGTGGGAGGTAGGAGGGTGGAGGGGGTGTGTTGGGCTCACTTGGGTGGCGGGTCGATAGGGTGTTCAACATGATATCACATATGCCATAAAAAGTGCACGATCACCCAATGAGATGTGTGGACATTGATCTCTGTGTACTAGGCCATCATAGGCGTACAGTCCATATTGTGCATGTCCCAGACACACGCAGTGCCACGAGTCCCGTGTCCATGTATCAGCCCCCAGGCGTGAGTGCTAGAAGCATACATCAATGAGATGCTGACGGATGTCACGGCCCTCCGGTGCCTCGCAGACTCCTTGAGGTGCTGCCACATCCCCACCCTCATCATGACCATCATCCGGTGCTTGCAGTTCAGCGTCAGGGGGCATGGGCACATTTCTACGTACGCACATGTTGTGGAGCATGACACATGCCATGACCATCTTTGCAACCTTCTCATGGCGGTACAGGAGTGCCCCGCCAGACCTGCTGAGGCAGCGGAAACGAGTCTTCAGTAGGCCGAATGCCTGTTCTATGACTACACGGGTACGTGAGTGGGCATGGTTGTAGTCCTCCTCATGCTGGTCCCGTGGGTTCCGGACTGGTGTGAGGAGCCATCTCTTCAGTGGATATCCAGCATCACCTGTATGTGGACGATAAACGTAGGATGTGGAATGCCATTGATACGTACGCACACCCCCCCCCCTTCCTGCCAGTACATTGCCAAATCACATACCCCACATCATCATGCATGCAATGAGACTCACCGAGTAGCCAGGATCTGTTCCCTGCGTGTCGCTCCATGTAGCGTGGTATGGTAGAGTTCCTCAAGACCATGGAATCATGGGTTGATCCAGGGAATCGGGCACAACAATGCGTAATGATCCTGTTGGAGTCACACACCATTTGTACATTCAGGGAATGAAATTGTTTTCGGTTGCGGTACTGGGCCTCCATGGCATGTGGGACGACCAATTCAACATGGGTGCAGTCGATGGCACCAATGCAACCCGGTATGCCGGCAAGTGCATGGAATCCCACTTTTGTGTTCGTAATTTCCTGCTCCGAGCGTGGTAGGGAGATGTAGTCGTCTGCGTGCTGCAGGAGGGCATCGAGCACTTGGAATAGTGTCCGTGAAAACAGTGGCTGTGATATGCCATGCAACTGTCCGACTGTGTGCTGGTAGGTGCCTGTGGCCAGGAAGTGGAGTACAGACACCACCTTCAGTAGGGGTGGGATTGCGGTTGGGCTATCTATCATGCTGACTAGGTCAGCCTGTGTCATGTCCACAATGGCGGCTATGGTGTCCCGGTCCAGACGGTAGAGGGTGTGGATCTGCTCATCAGTGAGGTTGAACGGATGTGCTCGGAGGCGTGGGATTGCGGGCTGCCTGCGTGGTGGTAGTGGCTGTGCTGCTGGGCCTTGCTGGCCCTGCCTTGGCCTCCTCCTCCTCCTGCGTCTCCTCCGTGCGGCTGGTTGTAGTTGTTGTTCGTCTTCTTCTTGGAGTCGGAGTAGTTGCAGTGCTATCAGGTCCCCCAGGGCCAACATCGCGAGTCCTGCCGGTAGCATTTCGCTGTGGTTGTGGGAGGAGACTGGCTGTGCAATTTATGTGTTTTCAGGCTGTATGGCCTCCACCTGTGGTGATTGATTCCACCTGTGCAAACGGCTCTCCCCTTTGGCCGAGCACGTCCCGCGCACTACGCTGCAATTCGGGTAATGGTATCTTGCTATTGCAATCATGTATTTGTACCCGATGGGCGTGTAAGATTGGTTGATATGTTCATTCTGCTGTGGTCCCATTGTTTCCCATACTATCTGTGCAGTCGCGAACGGACTTGTGAAGGGTCAGTGGAACGTAGTACTCGAGTAACGGTGGGCCCTCATGCATCACTGTACCGAGTTGCAACGACGGGCGGGGCGTCCCATTTGTGGGTGAAGGCAGTTGCCATTTTCACACACAGCCGCACTCGATGGAATAATTAGTGATTTCAAACGGCCAGAGATGCCTTTTCGACGTGATGTTGCAAATGAGGAATTCGAAGGGCGGCGCTTTCGGTTTCCAGCTAGCGGCGAGGAGATGCCCACAGGTCTGACTGCAAATATAACGTTCTATTGTTCTATGTCCTTGAGACAGGGCCCATGGCGAGGGAGCAATGATTGATATGAATAGTTTGGGATGCGCAATAGCTACGTGGGCGATGAGGCCGGCCATTCCCAAATACATGTTACTTCACAACACTGGATTTACGGGCTGGGGCACTGTGGATGTAGCAGGCTGCATTACGCACAGACTCAATGGACGTTTCTAATGTCATGTGAGTAATTATTCAGGCGTTTTGATCCCGGGATGAGGGAATGATGAATGGATGCATGGGCAGGTGATTTGGTGCAGAGTTTGGCATGTACAGGGCTTCTTGGGATCTATCCGCCTCCCCTACGCTATGTGATGCAGGGCTGCCATAGTGGGACCATCGTCTATCTGGCCTTGTTGAGCCCTCCCTGTCTCGACGCGCCCTCAGACACTTGTGTCCATGCACGTTAACATTCCCATCTGATGGATTCTGTTTTGGCAGACGCATGCACAGGTACACTCGTTCGTGATGGTGTTTACAACTAGGTATAGATGGTTATGAGTCGCAAGTGGCTTAGGGGTGTTGATGATCCTTTGGAGTGGGCTGGCATGCATATGGCTGTGGATTTCGTGTGCTCATTGAAGTGAGTTGTTCGAATGTAGTTCTGATGGCCATTCTGTTCTTGTTCTTTTCTTTTGGTTGACAGGTATCTCCTCCCCTTTTGCCACTGCCATCTGTATGCCACTCCTGCAGATGGATTTTACTCCCGACACCTGCTGCTTCGTGTTAATCGGTGGAGCAGCATTACGATCTTATGGGACGATCGCCAGTGGCCCACATGCCCTTACGCAGTACTGGTGGCTCGGAGCAACATTTCGGCCTTTCAGCTGGACTAGTGCCTCCCCATTGGGACGGCCCTGCGGTTGTGTGCGCTTCCTTTTTGCCTTTTCGTACGTGATTGTGGCTCTGTGTACCATGATGGGACAGGGCGTCACACAAGTAGTGGCTGGTCATTTCTTGCGGATGCAGCCCACAATGGTGAAATGTGTTTTGGAGTTCATGGCCTGATGGCTGTATGGGCTTGGTGATTTTGTTGTGCATTAAATTTCTATTCTGATTTGGGCCGTGTAGCGTTTTTCTTTGCAAGTGATGTGGCATGTGCCTATATGTGGGGCGATGTATTGTGAGGAGATCTGCATTGGGTTCCTGCTTCGGGGTTTAGTTGCGTGGTACTGTGCTGGGCGCGTTTGCCTACTGAGCCCGTGAGGTCAGGGATGGGGGCTGCCTATATGACAGTTTGGATGTTGTCATGCTCAGGGGCGGGGGATTGGGTTTTGTGTGACAGATGGCGGTCAGCCAGGTGGACTGGTGGAATGATGTGATTTTCGGAATGTTGCTGGTCACAGGTGCCTGTGTTTGCGTGCGTTTCGGGGGGGGGGGACTGTGGTCATGTCCATTGGGATGGCTTCTGTATTCGTGCCATCTGTGCCCTGCAGCTCCCATTGGCCCCTCTTGTGTTTCTTTTGTTCGTTGGCATGCATGGGTGCTTTGTACATTTCAATGGTTGCATTGTGACTTCATTGCACCTACAGGGTGTTGTACTTTGTGGGCAGGGAGCGGTGTACAGGCACTCAGTGGGGCCGTTTACGGTTGATTCGCGATGCCGTACTTCTCGCCATGGCGGAATGGTCCATTCCGCCATGCCTGATGGCGTTAGGTACATGTCCGCTAGGGTCGGAATTGGCGTACCGTTGCACCATGGTGGTGTTTGCGGTTTGGCATGGCGCGCGCGCGCGTGCTTAGTGCAGTTAGCGTTGGCGTTCACTACGGTGTCGCTAATGGCTTCGTACTTTGCGGTGACGGGTCATAGTCGCACCGAGCGCTATTCGATGGCGGTATTGCATTTCCGCCATCGTTTTCCCCTTTCCGCCAGGGTCGTAATGAGGGCCAGTGTCTTATACGTTCCTCTTTGTTAATGTGGCTGCTTTTCTGGAGATGTCTCAAATCTGCACGATGTTCCCTTCTTTTTTCCACCAGGATTTTGCTATATGCGTGATTCCTCGTAAAATCTTTTTTTTTGTTTAATCCCTTTTTAATCTCAAACTCCTTAAGTAGGCAGCCATATTCTGCTGTTTCATGGTTAACTTCAAAGTTATGAGTAAGCCGGACTGCTAGTTGAGGGATTGTCCTTGCTTTGATTTTCAGCCTGTTACGTCCCCATGATAGTTCCATTTCGGGGATGATTTGATGTTCCGGCTCTTCCGTTTTCCAGAGTAATTCAATTTCAAGGAGAGCATGGTCGCTACGAGTCTGTGGGACAACTTTAAAGGAGTTTATCCAAGGCAATGTATTTCTTGCGACAAAGCAATAATCCAAGCAGGCTTTCGTTGAGTTCGCAAACCAGGTGTCCGCTCCCGGAATATCACCTGCTGTTTGGCCATTCAACATTGACAACTCTTGAATGTCCATTTCTACCAGCCAGCGTTTTTCATTGTTCGGGAGATTGTGTCTTCTTTGTAACAAGCCATTTTTATCCAGCAATTTGATATTCAGGTCCCCGCATATGATAATCAGTTGGTCCTTGTCTTCTCGCATTGAGGCGTCAAGAGCCACCGTCAAATCCGATAGATAATTCTCCGTAGCTAGTTCGGAGACATTCCAGTATGTATTTATTAACAGGAGTCTCTTTTCATACCGTCCTCTGTTTTTCACTATTTTAAGAATTTGGAGAAGCGGATTTGGCGTCAGATGGTCTAAGACTTGGAGTTGACAGTCATCCTTCACTAAGGTTATAAGCCCCGCCCGGGGTCTTCCCAAAGGTCCTTTCTGTGCCGGATTTATATAGACCAAATAACCTTCACATACGGGAGTTGTTCTAATCCAGCTCTCTTGTATGCAAATTAGTTCATATTTCTCAAGGAAGTTACTTTCTCCCGAATATAGATGGATGAATCCCCGTGTGTTCCATGAGGTTAAAAGGGATTTGGTTCCTACACCGATGTGGTCGGTCTATTGTCGCTTTTTTTCTGGATTGATACTGGGCGTATGTCCTCGACTCTCCACTTTTGTCAGTGTCTGATTACTGACTCCTGCCCGTTTTGTCTTCTTACTTGAGTTATCGACTGTAAATCTCAGATTTATTAGTTGGTTATCTGTTGACCTCTTGATGCTGTTTATTTTACGCACTGGTTCTGTGCTACGGTCCCTTGTATCCAGGCGATCTTGCCTGGTATTTAACTTTTGGTTCGACCTCTCTTCTTGTCGCGTGTTAATGGGTTTCCTTTCTCGGGTTTTTATAATTTTTTCCACCCTATCATCGACATGTCTGTGGGTATTTGCCTCTCTCCAGGTACTTTTATTATCTGGGTCAGTAAGTCCATATCCCCAAGACTCCAGGTTATTCTTTACATCCAGTAAGCTATCTTTCAATTTTCTTGTTGTCAAGTGTAGTAGGACCACGTCCGGCTTTTCTTCATCAATGAATTCCACAATTGCCACATCATCAGTGTGGATTTTCCGACTTGCTGGTAGATCTTTAAGTATTGACATCACCCTGTTCCTATTCAGCACTATCCTTCGTCTGTCTCTCCAGGTCCGTTCCAGTTTCAGTGTGTGGAAATGTTCATACTCAACTGGGGTGTCCCATCTCACCCCTTGCTGAACTTTTGTCATTGACTTTTCAGGACTCCTGTATCTTAGGGTTTTTCTCGGAAGATTCCCTATGCTTGTCTGACGTCTAGCCATTCGTCTGGCTTCTAGTTGTTTTAATAAGTCCCTACTTTTTGTTGCATTATTCGGGCTCCTTTTCTTGTCCCGTGAGATTGATCGTAGTTCTTGGGTTTTAGTGTCAATCTTTTTTCCTTTGAGATCTTTTGCCCTTTTGTCACGGGATTTACACTGCGATTTAGACCACCGATGAGATCGATTTTCTCGGTACTTGTCCCGTGGCCTCCTTTTAGCGTTTTCCTTCTCATCTTTTGGGACACGGTCTCGTTGTTCTGACCATCGATGGGATCTACTTGCTTGATGCCTGTCCCGTGTGTTCCTTATGGCATTCCGATGTTCGTCTTTGCGTTAATGCGAACGGTTCTGTCTTTGTTTATTGTTTTCGTTTTTCCTTATTTTCCCAGTGAGCTTATTCACTCGCTGCTCTTCCTCTGTTCTTGGTTCTTTTCCTGTCGGGACATCATTTAACTGCTTATCAATTTCTTGCCATTCTGATAAGCTGATGTCGTCCCACATCTCTTCCTCTCTGGTTTCCTCAATTATTTCAATGAGATCACTCAGACAGCCACTTGTGTCCCGGCCGTTTTTCTTTTGCAGGACCGACTCCCCATCTTGAGGTATCTTCTGCACAACTTTTTCCTTCGATACACTCAACAAGTTAATTTCTCTCCTGGGCTTCTTAGGTAACGGCTCTTCCGGCTCCTCGATAGGCAGGTTGATGTTTCTTAAGAAGGCTCTTGATCCATTAGTCTTACGCTTACATACCTGATTTTTTGCTTTCTTTTGACCTGTTTCTTTCTGGTCTTTATGGGGAAGGTCTTTTGCCGTAGTGCTGTTTTTTCCCAATTGCTGTGGGGGTTCTTTGAAGATCGCAAAGCTTGATTTTACCTCCTCATCCTCTACTATCAAGATGCAGTCCAGATTAGTAGGTTTAGACGTCTTTATGCCCTTCCCTAATACTAAGGGACCGCCAACTTTTTCCTTTGTCTTGGCCATTTCCGGGTCTGTCCTTCTCCGGTCTTCCAGGTCTTTCCTCCTAGGATCTACCGGGTCCCGGTCCCTTATAGGACTTCGCTTAGGGTCTGATCTTAAGGCGGATTGCTGATTCAATTTTCTTATCCATTTATGATCATCCAGTATGGCTTCCATCAGTAGTTGCTTATCATTGGACTCCTGACGCGCCAAATCACATAGGCGATTTTGCCATTGATGTGAGAGGTCCGACTCTTTTTGTATTCTCATATCCAATTGCTTCGTGAAACTAACTATTTCACCCATCCCTTCCTCAGTGTTTACTGTTGATAGGTGTAATAACTGCAAAGTTTCATTTAGAGTCTCGTAAAGTTTCAAAAAAGGAACAAGCGTGATGTTTAGTGATGCCATCACCACATTTTGGATGTGAGCTAGGTCTTCCTGCCTTCCCTTCGAGCACAGATCACTTATTTTTTCCAGGGCGATGTCATCTATGCCCAGCTTGTGGGCCTTTTTCGCCTCCCCTTGGGAGGCTTGGCTTCTGTAATCCCTCTGTCTAATTCCTGGGGTTTGATGCAAATTACCCCCTATTTGTGAGGAGTTCGAAGGAAACTGATCTGCTGGATCCACTTCATCGTCAATCGCAGCTAGTTCATCCTTGATGAACGATAAACTTCTCCTTTTTTCTCTCACTATTTTGCCCGTGAGGTTTGAGATATCCTGGATTAATTTGGAAGCGAGGCTAGTATTACTAAGGGTTTCACAGGCCCTGTCCATGCCAGCACTTTGAGGGTAGGTTTCCTGCAAAGAACCAGGCCTGTGCTCCCCGCAGTCACCGACACTTAAATCCATATCGGAGAAACTGCTTCCAGAGTTTAAATGGATTTGTCGTGGGCTGGGAGATTTCTCCAGAGTGGCAGGATACATCTGAGACAGATCATTCTCTGTAGTTGGAAATTCTGTGATCACCTCCTTCTGAGTTGGTATAATTTCCAGATTTTCCCTAATTTTCTCTGATTGTATGCTGGGGAGTACAGACCCTTGTTGCTCAATCAGGTCTTCCTTGTTCATGGATGGGGCTGAATCATAAGAAACTGACCCTTCTACCTTTGCTCCCATAGCAATACCTGTTGGGGCCACAGCATAGGACTGTTCCACAACCAGATTCTCCTTGTGTGTGTCTAGCCCCCCTTCCGAGGATTCTGCCCCACCGGGCATTTCCAAGCAATGAGACCCGTGCGGGGACGACCCTGCCTTTAAAGGGTTTTGCAGGTATATTTTTCCCCCTGGATCACTCGGCAGGGTGTGCTGACTCTGTTCCCCCTGGGACCTATCCGCCACAGGTAGGCTCTGTTCTAGATCTGGGTTGAATAGGGCCTCCGTCAGTGTATTGCCAGAATCCCCTTCATCGTGTACCAGGTCAATAGAAGTAATTTCTTGTATGGCTGGTGCTTGGGGCTGGTCCTGCTCGTGTGCTTTTTTTGCTAAGAAGACAAGACGGCTTTGTTTCCAAGGCAACATACCTTTGTTAGGGCCGCCCACAATCGGTGACAATCCACTGGCCAAAGCCGGATCAGAAGCAACACGCTGCCTTACCTGTTGCCTGGTTTTCACTCGCTCTTCCGCCCCTGAGTCTGAGTTCTCACTTTTAAAGCGGCCCATCGTTGTGCAGCTCCTCTCGAGCTGGTCACTAAGAGAGGGAAGCAATATCCTCGTTGTAGGCACCTCCAGCGCCAAACAGCCGCACAACAGCCAGCGGCCTTTACTCCTTCGGGCTTAACGCCGCAAGGGTGTGCTGGGCTCTGTTTTATGTGCCTGGATAGGTCAGGTGATCAGTCACGTGACGGCACAGCGCTCCGCCTCCTCCTGGAAGCGAGCGAGCAGGCGAGTTGGAGATACGAAATGCGCGAGTTCTTAGAACTCCCAGCGCACGTTGAAAAAGACAGCAGCAGCAGCAAGAAAGAAAGTGTCCTCTCCTCACGGGAATTGACCACTTAGGATATGCATTGTAGGCTCTGAGTAGGCCAATCTGACCATAAAGGCAAGTAAATGTCAACTTGGTCAGAGTAAAGTGGTCTCCCTTGGACATGAGGTAGGAGGAGGTGAAATAAGGCAATTGCCTAACAAAGTACAAGCTGTACAAGGCTGGGCCACCCCTAATACTCAAACCCAAGTGAGAGCCTTTCTAGGTCTCACAGGTTACTATGGAAACTTCATAGAGAACTATGGGACCACCGCTTCTTCCTTGAATGTGATCTCTTCACCCAAATTCCCCAAGAAGGTCAGGTGGAGTGAGGAGTGCACTAAGGCATTCGAAGGACTTAAGCAAGCCCTTTGTCAAGCTCCAGTCTTAAGAGCTCCTGACTACAACCAATCCTTTATTGTACAGACAAATGCATCCAATACAGGTATAGGTGCAGTTCCGAGTCAGCTGGATTAGAAAGATAGGGACCACCCAATCTGCTACATCAGTAGGAAACTGAAGGAACCTGAGACAAGCCAACCATAGAAAGAGAATGTTTTGCCATTGTGTGGTCTTTGAAGAAGTTTAGACCATACTTGTATGGATCTACTTTTGTGATGCAAACAGACAACCAACCCTTGAGATGGTAAATTCAGATGAAGGGGGAAATCCTAAATTGTTAAGATGGTCAATCAGCCTACAGCGGCTTGATTTTACCATTGAACACAGGTCAGGGTGTAATCACCAAAATGCTGATGGTCTCTCCAGAAAGTATGACCAACTGGAATAAGAAGATTCATCCAGGGATGGATTACATCCTCCTGTCCCTTAGTCTGGGGATAGGGAGGGGCGAGTGGTAGGGAGAATTCTCAGAAATGTGCTAATTCCCTCCACCTTAGAGACCCCCAGTAACTTTGCTGGATTTTGAGGACTTGGTTTTTTTTAACCTGGAGAGAGTGATACCCTTTTTCCCACTCTCTCGTGTATTTTAATGTGATTTCTGAACTGTTTCTTTTGGTTGTGGAGTCTGACAAACTCCATAGGCATCATCTTTACATTGTGTCTCACAGCACCTTCAGTAGAGGCACAGGGAAGTCTTTCAGATTTCCCAAAGGTTTAAATACCTTCTCTGGGATAAACTACTGTTTCCAAGAGCAGTAAAGTGAAATTAACTAGGCATCCTTGGAATAATGGCCTCAGCACTCCTTGCCTCATGCCCACCCAAGGACAGAAATATGAGACTGAGAGCAAGATTTTCCCGTCTCCATGACCCTTCATCTAACCACACCATCAGAGGCTCCTCTCGCAAGACTACCCAAACTATTGGATTAACACATGTACACAACACCTTGACTATAATCACTTGCCTACCATCTTCTCAGCTTCTGCACAGCTAAACTCCCAAAGAGGCACCCAATCTAAAACAAAAAAACCTCCCTCTACCAAACTCACTAGCACCCTGTCATTAGCTGGGTCACTCATTAATGCTACATCCATGGTAGCTCATGCTGCTGAGATATCGGATATCCTAACTAACGAGAATCTGGACCTGCTGGTCATAACAGAGACCTGGCTCCATGAGTCCGCAGGCCCTGCCATTATGTTAGCTGTACCAGATGGCTACCAACTAAGAGCTGACAGACCAAATACTAGAGGAGGTGGTCTAGCTATTATCCATAAATCTAACTTACATATCAGACTGACTACTACCCCCTCACTCCTGTCCTGTGAAATCCTCACAGCCAAACTTCACCTCTCTTGCAACCGCACCCTCACCATCCATGTGATCTACAGAGCACCGGGCCCGATAGGCTCCTTTGAGGATGATCTTTCTAGTATTCTGACTAACAACACTAAGGACCGTGCGCATATTTTGCTGCTGGGTGACTTTAATCTCGGCTTTAATGATAGCAATGACAAACATGCCTTAGCCGTAGCCTCCCTACTGAATGACTACGGGCAGACACAAAAGGTCACGACCTCTACACATGTCAAAGGAAGGACGTAGATTGGGTTGCTGACCTGAACTGTAACATTAGCATTACTAATATAATACCTCGATCTTGGACTGACCACCATTTCATTTCATTCTCCGCCTCACTTGACCTTCTCTGCCCTATGGCACCACCACTCTCTACTAGGAGAAAACAGCACAGACCCCACCCTTCTTGTGGAAGTATTCAATAGCGCCATGACATAGGCACTTGACACCATTGTCCCGATAAAAACCTGCAAAGCTAGACAGATTTCCCACCTGAACAACTGGTTCACTCCACAATTGAAAGAATTAAGGACTCAAAAAAGAACGCTGCAATCAATCTGGCGCCATTCGCCCACCGAGGAGAATACAATTAATTTAACTAACCATTCTAAATTCTACAAAAAGGAAATCATTAACACCAAAAAGAACTCCTTCAAAGATAGAATATCCAAGGCTAAATCAGATACCAAGGAATTATTCTCCATCCTTCGCGAAATGGAATCCCCTATTCCTCAGGCTGGCAATACTCCTAAAGACAAACCTTGGTGTACTAATATTCAAAATGCCTTTCAAGAAAAAATAGCTCCCTCCAAACTAAAATTGCCAATAAGAAACCCTCTCTACTCCTACCGGCCGATTTCTCACTGCCGCAGCAGCCATCTCCTAACCTTCACAACAATACCCCCTTTCCATTCAGCTTTAAAAAAATATCTACAATCGAGACTGAAACAATTATACCATCACTGAAACCTTCCAATTGCAAATGAGACAACTGTCCAGCCCAAATTATAAAGGATGCAGCCAGAGATCTAGCCACCTTTATCGCGAAGCTCATCAACGCATCCTTTAAGTCGAACCTTGTGCCTAACAATCTCAAACAATCCTGGGTGCTTCCCCTGCTCAAAAAACAAACTCTAGACTCCGCAATACCAACTAACTATAGACCAATGACCACACGCTCATTTTTACTCAAAATTCTAGACAGAGCTGCCGATTTACAAATTCAGGACTACCTAGAAGCCAACAAACTACTAGGCTCACATCAATCAGGCTTCTGCCCCCTTCATGGCACTGAAACAGCCTTGATTGACCTCAAGACCCAAATTGACAAGTTGAAGGACAATGGTAAATCAGCTCTGCTTCTCCTCCTTGACCTCTCGGCAGCCTTCGACTTGGTAGATCATGCAGTTCTTTGCAGTCACCTTAGTTCAGCCGCCCATTTTTCAAGTGATGCCATAACCTGGGTGCAATCCTTCCTTGCAAACCGTACCCCTCTGTAACGCCCACCTGGTATCCACGGGGACGTCACTCAGCCTGTTCTGACCTCTTACGACCTCAAACCCTTCCCTGGAGGCTATTCGACTGGAGACTGGGCCTGAAACACAGGATTGGTAGAGTTTAACTCCCTATTGTCTGTGTGCTTGAACCTCTTCTTCCCCGGGGTCCAACCCTTCCCTATGATCCACAGCTCACCTTGTTTTCTTGGAAAGTGTGCTCTCTGTCCTGCTTTCAGCGCAGGGGCGCGTTGATTGATGCGGGCTCGTTGCTGCCTAGTTACTTCACTGGCAAGAGTCCGACGGGTAAGTATAATGAGTCTTTTGAACAGTTCTCTAACTTCGTTGCTTTCCTTCTTTAGATTATGGCCGGCGTTCGGGGATGGCGGCGTGCTGCTGAGATGAGTAGCGCTGAAGGTGAGTGAGAGTGCGATGTGCGATGCACGCCTTTCATATTTGTATTGAACTGAGTTATTTTTTCTGTGTCTTTTAGGGGCCGCAACATTTTCAGCGTGGATGCCGGTTATGAAGAAGAAATGCGGTGAGTAAGCACGGTATGCGGCGCATCTAGATGTTTCCACGCTAACCTGGAGTGTCTTTTCCCTCTTGCAGATGGATGTGAAGTTCCGGAGACAGAGTTCCCCCAGAGCGGCTGGGATTCAGGTAAGCGTTTGAAGCTCGTACAGTATTTAAAAATAATTTGCAGAATGCTTACTAATGCCTTTTTTCTGTTATTTTCCCTTTTCCTTAGGAAGCGGTGTGCCGGGATGTGAATGACACCGCCGGAGATGCCCGCAGAACAGAAGGATCGATGAATGATGGGCAGAAGCGCCGCAAGGTAAGGCTGTTCTTAACGGTGTTCTTGTTCTTGCAGGAGCTGAGCGCAGAAGAAAGATGCAGGCCTACTGGAGACTGATCCGAACACGGTGAGTGTCACGCTGCAGGTGCAGAAAACGCAAAGCATGTTTCTCAGCCTGGGTGTGGCTTAAATAGTCTCTGGGTATCCCAGGTTTTTCTGGGCTGAACCACACCCAAAGGACTAGACCGCACATGCAGTTCTGGGAACCGAAATATGTGGGGGCATCCATCTTGTCCCCATTAATGCACTACAAGTCCAATCCCCAATGTTATTCTGTGGGAGTGAGTGAGTGAGTCTGGTGCCACAAGCGCCAAGTCTGACTCCAAGTGGGTCTTTGGAGGGATGATGAGGCCCTTGAGGGCCATGTAGGTGATCGTGGCCTGGCTCCAGCCTGACATCTTGGAGGGCTGGAGACATGAGGGGCAGGAATCATGACACCCCCTAGCAGCCGCTGATCCTATACAAGTTACATGAGGCATCATGCGTATCTCCCACTATGTACTACATCTTTACTAAGCCCTTGTTCGACACGTTGGACAGATTGGGTGTCACCTACACTAACTATGCAGATGACACTCAGATCCTCACCCCCCTTTCGGGCAACTTCCTGGAAGACTCGGACTTAGTAAACAGAATATATCTCCTCATTCAGGCATGGATGGTATCCCACGGCCTCTGCCTGAACAACGACAAAACTGAGTTACTGATCCTAGGCTCTGAGACGGCTATCAAAAAACTAGACCGCAGCTATGCTTCATTCAACATGGACAACAATGTCATCAAAGTGATGCCTGCAGTCAAAACGCTTGGTGTCTACCTTGACTCGGCACTTACATTTAAGAAGCAAACTAACGCTCTAGCATCTTCTACTGCATATACGTGCAAACTGATCCGACCTTGCAGACCATGCCTATCAGAGACTAGTTGCATTAAACTAGCCAATGCACTTATTCTATCCAGACTAGATTACTGCAATGCTCTATATGCAGGATCCAACAAGTACATTCTCGATAAACTGCAAAGGCTCCAAAATAATGCCGTTAGAGCAGCCTTAAATATTCCGAACAGAGGTCATATCTCTGCATCTAGAAGAAACATCCACTGGCTCAAAATTAAACATAGGATTGCCCTTAAAACCCTCTCTCTTACCTCCAAATGTCTCAACAACTTTGCGCCTCCCTACCTGGCAGACAGAGTTAACAAGAGAACTTCGGACCGACCCATGAGAATGTCCAATGCCTATACTCTAGTGGTTCCTACATACAAAAGGATTACAGCTGGCGGTTCTAGCTTCCCGGTCATGGCTTCCCAATCATGGAATAGACTCCCTCTAGATCTCAGAACTGACCATCCCTACTCCAGTTTCAGACGGAAAGTCCTCACCTGGCTATGAACCAATGACACCTAACCTTACTGCTTCTCCTGCCACTGACGCTTCTCCTCCCACTGACCGTTTCACCTGCCACTCTATTGCCCCCTATGATTACTATGCCAGCCATTGCCCTATGTATACTCTGGTTACCCTGCTTTGCTAGTATTTCGGAATTTCATTGGGGACCACTTTTGCCTTGTCACTGCTGACCTATGATTGTATCTATGCCCCTGTTTCAACTGTTTATCACTTACTGTGTGTAACCATCTATCCCTGTAACTAAGTGTTATAAGTATCCTTGCATTGATCTGTACCTAAGTTCGCAAATATTCTTGTAATGCCTGCTCCCAGCTACCTGAGGGTTTTGGTTTTCTACGCTATATTAAATAAACAAACAAACAAACAAACTTACATTTCTAACTTTCTAGACCCAGCACACACCATTTTACAATAGAGTGCTGGAGGGGTTACTTAGTATCCCCCTCTGTCTAGCTTCTCATGTAACATTTTTATGTTACCCTTTCCGCATTGTAAGGCTGGTGGCAGTGGTTTCGTTTTAACTACCGTGTTGTGCATTTACCGCGGGCTGCGTTCGCAGCTGCAATAAAGCACCCAAAGGTGCCATTTTTTGTCAAAATGGCCCGGTCTTCTTTTTTTGCCATTTCTTTGTGGAAAGGTCCTTCTTGAGATTTACTCAGGTTTGGTCCCATTGTTCGCTTTGCCTTTGGCAGGATTCACGAGTGAAGCCTGCCTCTGGCTCCTTGGTGTCTGGGGTAGGCAGGAAGTGAGGGAGGTACCCAAAACTGCCTGTGCTTATTCTCCTAGGAGACCCAAATGCACTCTGTGGTGATTGGCCGGCTGACTGTCCGGCAAGGACAGCCACCCTGCTAGGTGACTAACAGCTAGGCTGGAATGAATGGGAGAGAACTGAATAAAAGGCAAGGCTTTTGGCTTGGAAGGCAGAGTCGACCACTGGAAGGAAGGAACTGAAGAAGAACTTGACGAGGGCACCTGCTGCAACTCCTGGACCGTTGGTTTGCTCGGTGAAGCCCTGCTGCTGTGCTGAAATTCCAAATTCATATCGGCAGAGAAGCCCCTGCAAGGACAACTTCTCCCCTTGAGTTGGTGGGACTAATCAACTCCAAAGTAAGCACCCTGGACATCCTTCTCGGAGCTGGCTGAATTTCCACAGAGTTGCTGCTGGAAACCGTATAGCCAGGGAGAGGAACACCAGATTGTGCGCGTTACTTTTAAGCTGGCCAAGAGCTCCAGGAAGATCCTCCGGACTCCCAGGAAGCTGGTCTGACTGAGCCTGAGCCCCCTCAACAGAGTGCGGGACCCCAGAAGCAAGGAAAGCCCATCTTGACAGCCAGGAACCACAGTGTTGCTATTTGCGGTAGTCTTGAGGAGCTGAAGCACTGAAGTGCCACTTGTTGGAAAGATTGCCGGTTGCGAGCGGTGACCATCCCATTGCAGTGCAGGAGTCCCCATAAGTCCTCCCTCTTGTCCCCACAACTGAGGCACATGAACAGAGCGATCTGCAGAGCTGCACTGGAACAGAAGTCATCTGCTGCACTGTTTCTTCAATGCAAAGGTACTGTAAAGTCTGAGAGAATTTACCTCTTGCTGTAGAGTTGCTTGCATCTTCTACCTTTCACAAGTCTAATAGCTTGTGGCCCATTTGATTCTTCTTTCTTCAAAGACTTCTAAAACATTGTGCAAAGACTTTGTCTACTTACCTGCAAAGAAGGACTTCAGCTCAGATAGACTTTTGCCTATTGACTTTGGCCAAGCCTTTTTCACTGAATGACTCTTCTTGGAGGACCTGAAAGTATTTGCCTGCTTAGGAATATTTGTGGGCTCTTGTACGTCCTAAATAACCTTTTCCTTTTACCAACTTCAACAATATTCTAAATGCAAACAGTAAGATATTAATGTTCCCAGCACTCTAGCTATTGAAGTCACCTGAGGGTGTTGGTTGTGTCTGTGGGCCATCCCAAAGGTGTCTTTACTGATTTAGAAAGTAAGAGTGTGTGTGTTGAAGCGTATTTGAGTGTTACTGTGATATTGCTCCCTTCTGAAGAAGGTTTACTCTGACTGATAAATAAATTAATAATTGTGTATTCAGGAAACCTTGTGTGTAAGTGTTTTTTTGAATACTTGTCACTGTGAATCTCTGCGTAACTCCCCTACAGCTCACATTGCGCCCTCTTGAGATAAGCATGGCTGCTCAACACGCTACCAAAACTGTGTAGTACAAGCTTATACCAAAGGTTGGGTTTCATATACTTGTAGTCAGAGTTGTGTGTAGTGCACCCAAGGGGTACTGCATACAAACTTTTGCTAACATCCTGCTGTGACAGTGTGCAAGGAGCGGCCCAGTGCTGGTATGACGAAGGGTGACCGTCTGCTCAGAAGAGCTGCTGTGATGGACTATCAAGTACAAATTAACAGAAGACATGCTGTAAATCGCCTTTAGTGTGAACCCCTCTTTTTCACATCATTGTCTCGGACACCCCATAGCTTGTGATTCTGACTCAAAAAGATAGCCTTGAAGAGTACCAGAATGCAGTATGAATCCGAAACACCCACCAGCAAATGTCATTAACCGTTTTCTTTCTTTATTTATAGAAATCACAGGACAGCAATGGATTTTTGGCACTAAAACACTTACAAAATGTAACATGGATAACAGAGAGGAGGACATGGGTCCTTTACAATGGATTGAGAGAATATGACTCAAAGACCAGATGTTGCTGGGGCAAGTGGACAGATAAAGCAGGGACGAGGACAGGCCAGAATGACAGAGGAACAGGATGGTGGAGAAAGTGCTCAACTAAGAATAGAGGCAGAATGGAAAAGTGCTGTAGGGTTGTCCGTGAGAGTAAACAGGTTCTTCAGAAAGGAGAGCTTTGGAGTTGGATATAAACAGTGGAAGAGTTGGAGAAATACAGAGAGGGAGAGGAAGAGGATTCCAGGCTAGGGGAACGAGGAGAGCGAGAGAGCGTAAACGAGAAGGAGCGCAGCAGGCTTGAGTAGTAGCTAGGAGGTAAGCGAGGATGATCGTAACGAGCGAGGAGGAGCGTAGGAAGTGAGATGAGCTGATAGGTAGGGTGGGGAGAGTCCATGGATAGTTCTGAAGATGATGAGAAGTTTATACTTAACCCTTTGTGTCATAGATCGCCAGCCAATCTGGCACCATAACAATCAGTGGCTATACCCTAACTTCTGTTCAAGCAAACTGATCACATGAAATGTGCCTAAAAAGGAGGCGCAAATGTTCACTTTCATCCGATGGAGGAGCAGAATAGGTACGGCTTTCAAATTCACGGGTCCTTTAGGAGCCGGGATGGAGAATTGATCGACAGTGATGGCTTTATCTACCGATGGCCAAGCAACTGTACGTGCCTTCTCTGCTAATGTCAGTGGAGTCTGTAGTCCCACTCCCCAATAGGAAGGGGGTGGGAGAGGCAAAGGGAGTGCCCGAGGAAATTGGACCACAACAGACAAGAGACAGAATATGCCAACGAATCCAGGACAAAATGTACGGAGTGACTGCGAATTCAGAATCTGGCAAAAAGCCAAGTGGGGATGTGCAAGCGGCATTCGCACCGCGTGAAGCGCTCTGGCTGAGAAGTGACCGCTCAAATTGCCCAAAGAAAAAGAGAGGGAAGCACAGTGCAGAGCTTAGGATTCTCAAAATATAGGTTACAAAGCTCACAATCTGAGAAACAGTGCAGAGATGCTGTGAGAAAGTCTCTGCGTGGCCCTGGTGGCCGCGGCGGCAGAAGACCTTCGAAAGCTGAAACATTGGGAAGAATTTGCGATGCACTGTGAACAGTTTGCAGAAACAAGGCAGAATTGTTTACGGAAGTATTTCTCTGGCACTTTGTGGGGCTTTTCAGACTGAGGGTCTGGCGCCCAAATCTAAAGGACTTCTGTTGGTTTGTTAAGCGATTTATTTATTTAATTGTTTTTTTTAATAACACGCCTAATACCATACCAGAGTTTGGTTTGTAAGCACAGATCCGGGATTCAAACCTCTGTTGCTCTGCGTGGTCTTGCTTCCAACACCAGCACGTTGTCCCTGTGCTATCCTCCGTTCAGATGAGGTCAGTACCCAGGTGCACAGGGTAGCGATATGGCTGCGTAGATCAAAAATGGATCAGAGGTAACATGGTTGGTTCCGGCCTGGGACCAGCGAACTTGCCTGTCTGAAGTCTTGGGGGTAAGACCTTCATAGGTGGGATGGGGGGCTTTTTGATGCCCTTGGGTGGCTCTCCTATGTCAGTGTTTCAATCAGTGACATGGGGAATGGGCAAGTGCAGGGGAGAGGGAGAGGGGAAAAGTGCTAGGCGCAGGGGGGAGTGGAAAGTGCAGAACACAAAATCAAAACAAAACACAAACAGGTAGTACGGCAAGCAGGTGGCAAGTGCAAGAATTGAGCGCAGACAACGGGTGTCTGATAAGTGCAGGTAAGGGGACTGTAGGGTTGCAGATACAGACCCAAGTGCAAGGGTTGCCAGGAGGCAGTGTGGGTGTGCAGCTGGGTGGGCAGAGATCTGGGCCCGGATTCAGAGGGTAGCCAGGTGCCCAGTGCAGAAACCGACAGATCAGCAGGGGAGAGGAAGAGAGATAACTGCTTCTGGGTGCATCAATTCAGAGTTAGTGAAGGGCTTGGGGACATTCTGTGTCCCGTTTTGGCTACCGGCTTAGTATATCTAACGTTTCAATCTCATTGATTTCAGAGGATGGCACGTTGCCACCTAATGTGGATCGTGGGGCATTCTTCCATGAAGCAGGCAGTGTACCGAATACTGAAGGAGCAGGGGGCCTGTGAAAGGAGAGTCATGGATGGCTTGACCCTATTTTGGCTTGGCGTCCTGGGTGTGTTGTATTTGCGTTGTATATAGCTCAAACCTAGTTGGAGAGAAACAGAGCACTGAACATGTGTTAGAGAGAACAAGATTTGAAAATGTACATGACAAGTGCGTTGCGGTGGGAATACAGGGTGAGTCGAACCTAAATCGCACCTAGAAATTCCCTAAACATTAGGGTCTTCAGTTCTTTTCTGGACTGCTCGAGCATCTGAGCAGTTCTGATAAGCAAAGGGATGATATTTCAGTATGCCAGGGTAGAGCAGGAGAGCTGTTTCCTGTCCTTCTCCCTGTATGCCAGTTTTATTACAAGCCTTGCGATGGTCCGGCACTTGGATTAGGGTGTCCAGTTCTTTTCTGAGATGCACGAGCCTCGGAGCAGTCCTGATCGCCAAAGGGATGATATTTCAGTATACCAGGGTAGAGCAGGAGAGCTGTTTCCTGTCCTTCTCCCTGTATGCCAGTTTTATTTAAAGCCTTGCGATGGTCCGGCTCTTGGATTAGGGTGTCCAGTTCTTTTCTGAGATGCACGAGCCTCGGAGCAGTTCTGATCGCCAAAGGGATGATATTTCAGTATGCCTGGGTAGAGCAGGAGAGCTGTTTCCTGTCCTTCTCCCTGTATGCCAGTTTTATTTCAAGACTTGCGACGGTCCCGCTCTTGGATTAGGGTGTCCAGTTCTTTTCTGAGATGCACGAGCCTCGGAGCAGTCCTGATCGCCAAAGGGATGATATTTCAGTATGCCGGGGTAGAGCAGGAGAGCTGTTTCTATCGCCAAAGGGATGATATTTCAGTATGCTGGGTAGAGCAGGAGAGCTGTTTCCTGTCCTTCTCCCTGTATGCCAGTTTTATTTCAAGACTTGCGACGGTCCCGCTCTTGGATTAGGGTGTCCAGTTCTTTTCTGAGATGCACGAGCCTCGGAGCAGTCCTGATCGCCAAAGGGATGATATTTCAGTATGCCGGGGTAGAGCAGGAGAGCTGTTTCTATCGCCAAAGGGATGATATTTCAGTATGCTGGGTAGAGCAGGAGAGCTGTTTCCTGGCCTTCTCCCTGTGTGCCAGTTTAATTTCAAGCCTTGCGATGGTCCGGCTCTTGGATTAGGGTGTCCAGTTCTTTTCTGAGGTGCACGAGCCTCGGAGCAGTCCTGATCGCCAAAGGGATGATATTTCAGTATGCTGGGTAGAGCAGGAGAGCTGTTTCCTGGCCTTCTCCCTGTATGCCAGTTTTATTTCAAGCCTTACGATGGTCCAGCTCTTGGATTAGGGTGTCCAGTTCTTTTCTGAGATCCACAGCCTCGGAGCAGTCCTGATCGCCAAAGGGATGATATTTCAGTATGCCGGGGTAGTGCAGGAGAGCTGTTTCCTGGCCTTCTCTCTGTATGCCAGTTTTATTTCAAGCCTTGCGATGGCGCGGCTCTTGGATTAGGGTGTCCAGTTCTTTTCTGAGATGCACGAGCCTCGGAGCAGTCCTGATCGCTAAAGGGATGATATTTCAGTATGCCGGGGTAGTGCAGGAGAGCTGTTTCCTGGCCTTCTCTCTGTATGCCAGTTTTATTTCAAGCCTTGCGATGGCGCGGCTCTTGGATTAGGGTGTCCAGTTCTTTTCTGAGATGCACGAGCCTCGGAGCAGTCCTGATCGCTAAAGGGATGATATTTCAGTATGCCAGGGTAGTGCAGGAGAGCTGTTTCCTGGCCTTCTCCCTGTATGCCAGTTTTATTTCAAGCCTTGCAATGGTCCGGCTCTTGGATTAGGGTGTCCAGTTCTTTTCTGAGATCCACAGCCTCGGAGCAGTCCTGATCGCCAAAGGGATGATATTTCAGTATGCCGGGGTAGTGCAGGAGAGCTGTTTCCTGGCCTTCTCCCTGTATGCCAGTTTTATTTCAAGCCTTGCGATGGCGCGGCTCTTGGATTAGGGTGTCCAGTTCTTTTCTGAGATGCACGAGCCTCGGAGCAGTCCTGATCGCTAAAGGGATGATATTTCAGTATGCCGGGGTAGTGCAGGAGAGCTGTTTCCTGGCCTTCTCTCTGTATGCCAGTTTTATTTCAAGCCTTGCGATGGCGCGGCTCTTGGATTAGGGTGTCCAGTTCTTTTCTGAGATCCACGAGCCTCGGAGCAGTCCTGATCGCTAAAGGGATGATATTTCAGTATGCCGGGGTAGTGCAGGAGAGCTGTTTCCTGGCCTTCTCTCTGTATGCCAGTTTTATTTCAAGCCTTGCGATGGCGCGGCTCTTGGATTAGGGTGTCCAGTTCTTTTCTGAGATGCACGAGCCTCGGAGCAGTCCTGATCGCTAAAGGGATGATATTTCAGTATGCCAGGGTAGTGCAGGAGAGCTGTTTCCTGGCCTTCTCCCTGTATGCCAGTTTTATTTCAAGCCTTGCAATGGTCCGGCTCTTGGATTAGGGTGTCCAGTTCTTTTCTGAGATCCACAGCCTCGGAGCAGTCCTGATCGCCAAAGGGATGATATTTCAGTATGCTGGGGTAGAGAGGAGAGCTGTTTCTATCGCCAAAGGGATGATATTTCAGTATGCCGGGGTAGTGCAGGAGAGCTGTTTCCTGGCCTTCTCCCTGTATGCCAGTTTTATTTCAAGCCTTGCGATGGTCCGGCTCTTGGATTAGGGTGTCCAGTTCTTTTCTGAGATGCACGAGCCTCGGAGCAGTCCTGATCGCTAAAGGGATGATATTTCAGTATGCTGGGTAGAGCAGGAGAGCTGTTTCCTGGCCTTCTCCCTGTATGCCAGTTTTATTTCAAGCCTTGCGATGGTCCGGCTCTTGGATTAGGGTGTCCAGTTCTTTTCTGAGATCCACAGCCTCGGAGCAGTCCTGATCGCCAAAGGGATGATATTTCAGTATGCTGGGGTAGAGAGGAGAGCTGTTTCTATCGCCAAAGGGATGATATTTCAGTATGCCGGGGTAGTGCAGGAGAGCTGTTTCCTGGCCTTCTCCCTGTATGCCAGTTTTATTTCAAGCCTTGCGATGGTCCGGCTCTTGGATTAGGGTGTCCAGTTCTTTTCTGAGATGCACGAGCCTCGGAGCAGTCCTGATCGCTAAAGGGATGATATTTCAGTATGCTGGGTAGAGCAGGAGAGCTGTTTCCTGGCCTTCTCCCTGTATGCCAGTTTTATTTCAAGCCTTGCGATGGTCCCGGTCTTGGAGGGGCGCATGCTACCAGAGGTGGTACATCTGGAAGCAAGGTAGGCAGGCGTTCGGTGGTTGCCTTGTATGTCAAACATACGATTTTGAAGGGAATCCTGGTCGGGGCAGGCAGCCATGGGGCAGGTAGCCAATTCGGGTCGCGCAAATTGGGGTGATATGGCCAAATTCCTTGGAACATGTTATAAAGTGTGCTGCAGTGTGATGGACCACATGTGTATGGACTTGTGCAATCACGAGGTCTGTTTCTGCAGTCCAGAGGTCCTGTGGTCGGAGGAAGGGCTTCATCATGCAGAGCAGTGCACACTGATATCACGTGGCCGGCGTCCTTTCGTTAATATGCTGCTGCCAAGGTGATGCTACTCTCGACGATGAATCCAAGGGATTTAGCGGGGGAATGAGTTGAGCAATGATCCCATCCCAGGGCATGTCACTCAACCATTCTTGAAGGATTTCTTGTGGGCATTGTTGACTTCACCAGATGTGGGGGGCTCTAATAGAAGCTCAGCAGAAGGGAAGACCCCTAGCACTGGCCTTGGTTGTAGTTCATTTGGGAGGAGGCATTTTGGTGTCATGAGGGTGCAGCTCTTGCGTGAAACTTTGGTAGGAGAAGAGGCATGTGTAGTATGTCGTTTCTTGGGAGGAAGGATAGCTCAGGGGCAACGCGTTTGTCTTAGAAGCAAGAAAAGGCAGCGCAACCCAGGTTCGAATCCCGATCCTGCATCCCGATCCTGCGCTTACAAGCCACAAGTGCGTTATAAAAGAACAATTATAATTATAATTCCTGGAGCCATTTTGACATCGCCACACATTACCACAAGAAGGTACTGGGGGGGAAGGATTGCCAGGGAGACCCTTAAAGTGTTGGCAAGGAAACTGAACAATGAAATAGCCCTTTTGGCTTCCAGTCATGGATGGTTGAGAGGGTTACAATAATGGAAGGTCAAGGTTCAGCGGCACATTCAACACAAGGATGGGTGCATCTGGCAGAAGAAGGGGCCCCTGCTACCCAGACGTGGACCCCTTGCTCACTGTGCTCAGAGAGGCACAGCTCCACTTCACTGATGAGGCCCAACAAGGCTGAAACACGTGTCTGGGGTTGCTGTTGGTACTCTTGTTCAGAAGGGAATTGCCATAGCATTTCGGTGCTGGACTGCCCATGTGGGCGGGACAAAGACTGATATGCAAATGAATATTCCTCCTTTGTGAAAAATACAGTGAGCAAAAAGCAATGCGTGCGGACACTCAAGGTGGGAAAAAAACACAGAACAGGTTATCATGCCATGTTCTTTCTAAAGAGGAGTGCCTGCTACCTTTTTTATACCACTGGAATACAGTCTGTAAAATGATTTCCGGCTGGTCTAGTATCACACGTGGTCGTGCGTTCGAAGTGAGGCAAAGGAAGAGCGCGGCAGATGCGTAGGTGTTGACTGGGGGCATGGGGAGCGGCAGCAGCAGCAGCAATCTTTCCCGTGGTAGTCGGGAACATTTTCTTACTTGTTCAGGATGCCTGGAGGAGTCGTGACGAATGTTGAAGTTTCAACAAATTAGCACTTTGGCCTCTGAAAGCGTGAGCGTCGAGGCATCGTTTAGAGAAAGTGCTGAACACTGTGTTGTACGTGCTTAATTGCTGAGGGTGTTTGCCCCGGCACTTATTGTCTCAGACTCAGTTTGATTATGATGTGGTGTTTTGGGAACTTTATTATTGTAAGTGCTGGTCCCATAATAAACACCTATAGAATCAGAGCACAAATGTAAATGACGATTGGATGTAAAGACACACTTAAACATTTGTCTCACGGCAAGACACGAGTATGGTATTTTATGCATTTGTTTATTGATGTTTGATGCCATGTTGACAGCAGGGCGACCAACCGCGGGTGGTGGCAACAGTGGGTGGGGAGCTGCCCACCCTGACGAGCTATGGGTGCATTCGAAAATATTTGAGCCCTGGCACTTACAGGGCATCGCTGCCGCAATTATATGATATGATATGATATGATATGGCATTGATAACGCGCCAATACACAAGTGTTTCAAGGCGCGACGAGGCAAGGGAGGGGAAACAGAGGGAAGACAGAGACAACAATCCTACTAGGCCAGGTGTCATTCAGATCGCGCAAGTGCAAGAGAGGGGCGAAGGGGAGAAGTGCAAGGAGAAAGGGGGGCAGTGCATAGGATAACAGTAAAATAAATAAAGACAATAAATAAATACAATAAATAAAAGTGCGGTCAGCTGGTGGCAAGTGCAAGGGTAAGTGCATACACAAGGTGTCGAGTGCTAGTAGGGGCTTTAGGGATACAGACACAGTCCCCCGAGTGCAAGGGTTGACAGGGGGCAGTGTGGGTATGTAACTGGGTGGGCAGGGACCTGGGCCCAAGATCAGAGGGTAGCCAGGTAACCAGTGCAGTTTCAGATTCATCAAGTCCTTCAGATTGGCCTCAATAAGGTGCTGAGTGCGAGACGAGTGCGCAGAAAACAAAAACGTACATGAGTTACCGAATGGTATTGCTCATTTGATAAGCAGAAATGTCAGTAGCCGGGGCGCTTGGGAATTTTCCCTTTCATTTTAATGCTGGGGCCTGGCATGTAGAGCTAACGCTGAAGGTCTGTGATAAGTTATTGCGCCGTTCTTGAACGCATGCAGTTACAGTCCACACATGGGCTTTCCAACACTTTCAAAGAAAAGGAGCCTTGGCTCTCAGGGGGGACCCCAGCAACTGCCCCATGGATGCCCCTGGCGCTACGGTTAGCATGTTAACAGGAAGGAGTGTAACTCACTGGGAGGTTCTGTGTGATTACATGTTGTCAAGGGACAATAGGTCTTGCAGAGGAGAGCCTTGATTTCTTTAGCGATCATGGCGCTGGTGGAATATGCCAAGTAATCGATGGAGAAGCTGAATGATTGGATAACTACTGCCAGGTAGAGGAACTTCCTAGAAGTGTTTGAAGCTGCATGCACAGCACTCCCCCATTGAGAAACCAGGGGGATCAAAGCTCGCCGAACCTCGGCATATGCCTACTCCTGTTTGGGCCTGACTACGTCTTCTGGTTCCTACTGTAGCCTACTTGCAGGAGATTGCCGCCTTTAGCTCACCACATGCCCGTCGGAGAGCCCGTGCATCGTTCTCTCATGGACCCACGCCACGTGTGCACCACTGGCGGAAGACGCATCTACTGTTATATGGACTCACCGTACACTATACTATAATGTGAGTTACGCCCCAGCGCATCCACTAAGCCCATATTTTGCTACTGCGTCCGATTCATCATTGTGAGACTGTATATTTGTCCATAGCTAGCTAATCCCACTAGTAAACGTCTGATCACCCCACCAAGCACGGTATATACTATGGTGATGATTGCAGCTGATAGATACAATTTGTGCATGTCAATTTGTCGCCACCTATCTACTAAGATTTTTTTATGTACTGCACTGTATTACCCATTTGCTTTTTTGCATTATGCTTGGCACAACCTATGCTTAGCTTAGCCTACTATGTCCAGTTCTTATGATATCTGCTAGCTGTCACACTATTTATTGTTTGCCAATTTGACCTCTGCCGAAAGCAGCGGCCCAGCACTACTCCAACACCTTCAGTATCCAAGCCATAGGAACGTTGTTATCACACCCAATTGTACCATGATCATACCTGTAGGTCATACTCTACTGCCTTATTACACTTTGTACTGAAATAAGTTCATTTTAGGCACATCACAGCACCTGCAGACCTTAGCCCTAACTAATTTAGTTTACCATCGCATCCCCTACAATCGACACAGTGCACCTTGTAATCAGCTACTGCCGAGATACAGAGTGTGACGCGGGCCCTCCCGCCCATAGAATAGTACCCACACCTAAAATACACACACCTATGAGCCTCCTGCCCCTCCCTTCTATCACAACAAGTATCACATACCTCTTGCTTTTATTACTAGCAGTTTACCAACAATACACCATTCACAACCACACCATGGCCCTTCCTCTCAACCATTTAAGCAAACTTCGGCCAACTGATTGCCACACGCAATTCTCAGCACAAAACACCCTACCTTGCACTTCCCTTGAGAGAAATGGTCGACTCCGTTCAAGACTAGATAAACTCTATGAACCACCAACTAGAACCCTTGTAACTACCAACAAAAGATCCAACCCTAGACTTGTCATACCCCTCACTATAACTAAACACCGGCCCACACCTACTGCCACCAACCTCGCATCCCCTAAGACCCAAACTACAACTGGCCCTAAGCCATCCACTACAGCCAAACCATGCCTTAAGGGCGGTTTAATCAATTCTAGATCTTTAGTTGCTCATGCAACAGAGCTAGCAGACATCATTCACTCAGAACACCTAGACTTCCTAGCAGTCACGGAATCTTGGCTACATGCCGCAGCGGGACCCGCCCTCTCACTGGCCATACCTAACGGATATACCATACTGAGATCAGACAGAGCTGATACTCGGGGAGGAGGTATTGCACTCATAGCGAGTGACAACCTATCATGCGGGCTATTGCCATCTCCGGACATCAATTAATGTGAGATCATAACAGCCAAACTCAACATAAACAGTTCCCAGACTCTCACTATCTACCTGATCTATAGACCTCCAGGCCCTATAGGGACATTTGAAGATGACTTATCGAATATCATGTCTAATAATCTAAAAAATTCCTCTCAAGTCTTATTACTCGGGGATTTGAACCTGGGTTACAATGACCCTAAAGATATACATGCATCTAATGTGGCTAGCATCCTCGCGGAACAAGGTTTTACCCAAAGAGTGCTCGTCCCTTCACATAGCAAAGGCAGAATACTAGACTGGGTAGCAGACGACAACTGCAACGCCTTGATATCCTCCATATCTCCCCAGATCTGGATGGATCATTACCTCATAACCTTTACCCTAACCACTGCCAAACCCACCTCGGCTCCTGTACCTCCAGCTCCTGCCATTCCCATCCGGAATAAAAAGAATATTACTCGCGACAATCTACTCTCTCTTATCCTCCCTACACTCAATGCAATCCCCGAAAACATGGGTCCCGAAGCACTGATTAAGGAATGTAACCACATCATGACTACCGCTTTAGACTCTATCGCACCACTCAAACTAAGACAAAGCAAACCCAAAGCCCATCTCAATTCCTGGTACACTTCATACATAAAATCCTTACGTACCAAAAAAAGGCATTGTGAGACATCCTGGCGAGCACAGCCATCTGGTGAAAATAAAGCCAATCTCAGTGGCATCACAGCCTTATACAACAAAGAAATCCTCCTAGCTAAACGCGACACCTATAATGCCAGAATATCTCAAGCCAATTCTAGCACGAAGGAACTGTTTGTCATCCTCAAAGAGTTAGAAGCCCCAATCCCTGTGCCAGACAACTGTGTCAAAGACAAACTCTGGTGTTCCAACATACAGCAAGCTCTAGCTAACAAAGTCACAACCTTACAAGCAAAAATTGCCAAGAAAAAAGCCACACTATCTGGCAATAAGCCCAATAGCACTAACCTAGAGCAACCAAGCAACACTGCCAATCACTTCAGATTTAAGTTCTCTAAAGTCACCATAAAAGAAACAGAAAATACTATACTATCACTGAAACCCTCCATTTGTCATGGTGATCTATGCCCTGCTCAATTTATAAAGGATGCAGCCAGAGACCTGGCCCCCTTTATCACAAAACTCATCAACTCGTCATTTTCCACTAATACCATCCCATCCAACCTGAAGGAATCATGGGTGCTTCCTTTATTGAAGAAGCAGACTCTAGACCCACTAATACCTACTAACTACCGCCCAATTACCACAGCGCCTTTTCTTTTGAAGATCTTAGACAAAATGGCATACTCACAAATACAAAACACTTGGAAACTAACTCCCTAATAGGAACTAGGCAATCAGGCTTTCGACCCAAACATGGGTCCGAAACAGCTCTAATAGACCTCAAGTCACAGATAGACGAATTTAGGGATAAAGGGAAATCAGCCCTACTCTTACTCCTGGATTTATCGGCCGCTTTTGACCTGGTCGACCACATGGTCCTATGCAGCCACCTAGACTCGGCAGCTCACTTCTCAACAGAAGCCATAGCGTGGATACAATAATTCTTAAATAATATGACGATGAGAGTTTTCTCACCCACGGCAGCGGCTAACCCCATTCCCATCACATGTGGAGTGCCCCGGGGATCTTGTGTCTCACCTACCCTCTACAATATCTTTACCAAGCCCCTTTTTGATGATTTGGATCTTCTGGATGTCACCAACACTAACTATGCCGATGACACTCAGATTCTCCGATCTCTTACTGGTGATTACGACAAGGATTTGGCCTTGGTAAACAGAATATATCTCATCATTCAGGCATGGATGGCCACCCATGGTCTATGCTTGAATGATGATAAAACAGAGATCTTCATCCTGGGCACACCTTCGACCCTTAAAAAACTAAGCCCCAAATATTCGGCCTTCAACATAGACCATAATATTATTACTGTCGCCAAGGAGGTAAAAACTCTGGGTTTCTACTTGGACTCTACTCTCTCCTTCAACAAACAGGTCAATGCCTTGGCCTCGGCCACGGCAAACACATGCAAGCTGATTAGAGCAGGAAAAGCTTTCCTGTCACATTCTAGCTGCATTACCCTGGCCGGAGCTCTCATTTTATCCAGGCTTGACTACTGCAATGCGCTGTATATAGGGGCCAACAAACAAACTATCAAAATAATCCAACTCTTACAAAATAATGCTGTGCGAGCAGCCCTAGGAATTCCTAAGAGAGAACATATCTCTAAGACAAGAAGAGCGAACAGCTGTCTCTCCACACAGGATAAAATAACACTAAAAGTTGCCTCCCTTATCTATAAATGCCTGAATAAGGCAGCACCCCGCTACCTGTCTGACAGACACGCTCTGAAGCCTGCACAAGAATAACCAGACTCTCCAATACTAACTACCTTTTGGGTCCCCAGATATAAGCTATCCAGAATCGGAGGTAGTAGCTTCCAGGTTAAGGCAGCCCTTTTGTGGAACTCACTACCATCCCATTTAAGAATAGATCAAACCTACCAAAAGTTCCGTCGGAGCATTACTAGCTGGCTCAAAGACGCTGACATCTAGGCCTGCCCAACTTTCATGAAACCTACTGACTCTTCTGTATATAGTCAACCACTAGTCTCAGCATTGACTGTGCCCTGCACCGATTTTACCCTGTATGAACCAGGACGGCTCCTGGCCTATAATGTGAAATTATGTTTGTATATATCCTCTGATTTCAATGTGCCTGCATGTAACCAACTGACACATGTACCTACCTGTACTTTATATGTTCTAACTAAGCTGTGAGTATCCTTATGCCATGCACCTGAATACCCACGGGTTTGGAGCGCGATACAAGTAATAAAACAAACAAACAAAACATTATACCACCCTTGCGTGGGTCGCGGTCAGCGGCTGGGCTTTGTCGCAGAGTGCTGGGAGAGTGCTTAGAATTTCATGTGATGATAAAAACAATGGGGTGAGCGACTCTTGGCTGATGACGGCACCAGAATGACTTCACTGCTCAGCTGCAAAAAATAAAGAATAAAGTGTAATTAATAGGTGAGGCATTGAGGGCAATGCGTGGGGTTACCATTGATAACACGTAGCACAACGTTAATTTATGTCAGGCCATCACTTCCATAGGGGTGCGATATTCACAAGGCCATTAATGGCTTGCAGCATAGGAATATTGTAAGAAGCAACACAACAGTGATCTAAGTCAGGGACTGATTGTTAAGGGGGGTCAAGTAATAAGGCAATACTAGGGTAGCAGTGGCTGAAAGGGCCTGACAGATGCGGCTAAAGGGAAAGAAAGAGCGTGGTAGACCTTATGCAATCAGAGCTTCTATCCGGGAAGGCTGAGTCAATGGTGAAGTGGGGCCCATGGTCTGTGGATGCTGCAGGAATGACAGTGGCCAATCAGGGCTTACTGCAGCACCATGCAGAGAGCAATGCACTTCTAAGTCAAATAACAAGTCAATTACCTCTGCATAGAGAGAGGGCTGATGCTGAAAGGTGGCAAAAAGGGGCTACTTTAGTGTGGATGAAGGGAATGTCAGGTGGTCCATGCATGTATTGACTGGACAATGATGGGAATGTTAGGAATGGGCAGGCGCGGTATTCAATAGCTTCTCGGGAAGTTGCGAGGGGTAGTAGCTCCATGATCAAAGTCTGGTTTTAATGATCACAAGATGCTTGGTAAGGTCCCTCATTGACTGCGAAAATACCCAGGCGAGAAGGTGGAGATGACCTTGGTGGGGAAAAGGGCCTGGGTCATTAAAAAGAAAGATTAAAAAAAAGCCCCTATGTATGCGAAGTAAAGGGCTGATAATGAGAAAAGAGAGCTGAGTGGAGATGAATAAAGAGGTGCACCCCCTGGCCCCCATGTTTGGTTGTCAGCTTCCAGCCTGGGCTGGTGGAAAGGAATGTATAACGGTGTTGCCAGCAGCCCATCAGCGGCGGCTGTCAATGCGATTCGCCGTGAGCGCGAGGCCCATGGAGGTTGGGGGAGTGAGACCTAACTATGCTGTAGAATAAACTGTAGAACGCGCCACTGATGGATGGATATAACTTTCTCCCCCAGTGCTAGAGGACACCATGTGTGGCAGCAAGGCAGCATAGGTGAGTGGCCACTCATTCGTAGTAATAGCTCATCTAGATGGGAACGATTTGGTCCAACTGGGCATAAGGCAACTGCTGAACGAAATGTGCTGTACAATGTGGGCATTGAGCGAGGACTTGGGGCTTGCGAGTTGATGTGGTCAGAAATGATTCCTAGGTTCACGTGGAGGGAGGCCAAGTCAACCTTATCTCTTCAGAAGTCTAGGAAAAAGCTGAACATGGCAATGGCAACATTTTGCAGGAGGGCTGGTTTCTCAACAATCAGGCACGGGCTGATAGACATAGGAGTGCCTGGGCATTACGAGAAGGACGGGGTTCCACTGTCGGACATGGGTTTGTGACTCTTTTTGCTGAACTTGGAGGATGCCCTAAGAGGCGAGGCTGTGAATAGTCAGTCAGTTGTTGCACTAGTGGGGGCAGCAAAGGGGCAAACACCGCTTTTTCTGTGGCAGTAATTCAGGCAATCAAACAGTGCTAAAATTAACCTCCTGATGGAGGGCAAATAGGACCAAGAGTAAATGCCCCCTGTTAGCCTGGCATGGCAGCGGCAGCATGGTAAAAAGAAGGACCCCCGCCCCAGTCGTCAGCCAAGGAATACAAATAATAAACAGAAAGGTGTGGCAGATCGTCTGGTATTGTAAAAAGTATTGAATATGTAAGTGTTTGAAGTGATAGTTGAAATGTTTAAGAAAAAAACTGTGGCCTTGTGGTGGCACAAATAAGAAGAGCTGGTCTGACCTCAGTTATTTAGCCAAGGTGGGCTACAGCGGGTGGTATTTTTCTTGCCGGGTGGGGAGCGAACAGTTTCCGACTGCCTATTTTAAAAGGCACACGGCTGATTTGTTTCCAGTCATGTCGGAATCATGCCTGGTAAGCATCTGCATATTCTGCCAGGTCGTCACATGCCTTCTGTGCCCTCGATTTGCAATTCAAAAACCTCTCCGCTTGTGACTGGTCGTGGAGGAAGTCAGCAGGTAACTGTGAAGGACGGGTTGGACATTTGCAGTTTATCGCCCCTTCACGTTGTATTGCGACTCTCACCGATTTCGCAAACGTTGCACTGCGAGATGACTTGCACCTACGCCTGGCCATGCGTGTTAAGAGAAGTGGGCTTCTGTGTACCCCGATCTGAGATCCCCGGGCCCCAGAAGATATGATACACATTGAAGTACCTACATAAGGGGCCGGGGGCACTTTACATTTAAACGATGCCCGGGCGTGCTGTAGGCAGAGCGGAAGAATTCTGGGAATTATGTCAGACACTGTTCTAGGCTAGACTTAAACCGAATGTGGACAAGGCGCAGCAGGAGCCCAACCTGGCCCCTAATATAATTGAACTGCAAGGCGAGACGAAGAACCAATCCAGTATGTTTCTAGAATATGCCATCTAGCCCGGCAATTACAACTATGGAGGGAATGAAAACAACTGCAACTTGCTAGAAGTTACCCGGTGCCAGGAGACTTTTGTCCCAAATCTTCGATGGTGTTTGGGGTCCATTTCAGCACTGGGTTAGGGGGTGTCATTCTCTGACTGAACTGAGCTGTCTGAAGCTGGTTTCATGGCTGTCGTCTGGGCAGTGGAAGACAGAGACATACCGTCCGCAGGGCACAAAGATGTAGGTCCTGTGCCCAAATGAATCTCTATTTGGTGGTCTGCCATGAGCTAACACGAACCCCACATTTTGTTCTCGGCCAGCGCAGTTTTAGCCTTACCTCTGTCTCTTCTTTCTTCCTCTTGCTGACAGATTTTATCCATCAGCAGTGATTATTGGATATTATTGGAAACCGAGGCTTGAGCCTCATTACTCCATCCCCTCGGGTTGAGTGTTGAGCCTCATTACTCCATCCTCTCTACTGAGACTTGAGCTTGATTACTCCATCCTCTCGGGTTGAGAGTTGAGCCTCATTGCTCCATCCTCTCGGGCTGTGGCTTGAGCCTCATTACTCCATCCCCTTGGGTTGAGGCCTGAGCCTCATTACTCCATCCTCTCGGGTTGAGCCTCATTGCTCCATCCACTCGGGTTGAGTGTTGAGCCTCATTGCTCCATCCTCTCAGGTTGAGTATTGAGCCTCATTGCTCCATCCTCTCGGGTTGAGTGTTGAGCCTCATTACTCCATCCTCTCGGGTTGAGCTTCATTACTCCATCCTCTCGGGTTGAGCCTCATTACTCCATGCTCTCGGGTTGAGTGTTGAGCTTCATTACTCCATCCTCTCGGGTTGAGTGTTGAGCCTCATTACTCCATCATCTCGGATTGAGCGTTTAGTCGGGGGTTGGGTTTCTTCATGGTCTGTGTGGACTTGTCACAGTAGGGCTTGTTTCACAGGGTCATCGCCGTGATGGGCAGCGTGTAGCGGTCGAAAGGGTTTGCAGTGGTGGCAATGAGATTCTGATCAGAGAGTTCGGGTTCTGATCCAGCCTTGGCAGACGCTCTTGCTTAGTTTTGCTAGATATTCGTCCAACATCTCGATGTCCAGTTCTCTGTGAAGATCAGCTACCCTTGTGAAGAGTGGAGCTCCAGACGCTATCCGCAGGGCCTTGTTCTGCACTATCTGAAGACACTTCCGGTGTCGCTCCTGACAGGTCATCCATGCTGGGGACATAGCCTCTCGGTAGAGTCAGGGATGTCTTTTATACGGGAGTGAATGCAGTCTTTGTTTTTTTTGTTTGGCCACTTGGTAGTAGCACCGGGCTGGACAGGCAACCTGGCGGCAAAGAGGGATGTTGCAGCCCAGGGAGAAGAGCCATTGGCTGTTGCAACATGAGGCTACTTACTAACAACTGGAAGAAAAGCAGGCAGTTCAGGAGCTAGACTTGCCCATACAGCCTGCACTGTCCTGCTGTTGGCCCCTGGATCCATACAACCATACTCAGAAACTGCCTAATATCACACTAGTCACTTGAGCCAGGACTTACATAACACATTGACAGAAAGTCACAAACATAGACATCAAGGCCTGCCCTATATCACGCAGGTCACTAGGGCCATAACTTACACACACACTGCCACTTACCAAGGAATCTGGGCCTGCCCAATATCACACAGGTGGTCCTCTGGGCTAGAATTTATGTACTGTAAAGTGCTTCTGTGTTTTTTTACCACTGACTTTTCACCACGGCATGTTTTTACTGTCATTTTGTAACCATTGTTTTGCTCCTCACCCCGCAACGCCGCATAAGGCCTCACGTGGGTTGGAACATATTGTAGTACTGCACCTATGCAGAAAAGACAGCCACACAGGCATCTCTTTGAGGGCAAGGCCTTCCTGAGACAGGCAATGAGGTGGGGGACAGGGCCTGGTGAGGGGAGTTAGGGGGACACACGGGGTAAAGGAGAGAGAGGGTGGAGGGGCCAGGAGAAGGCGACAGCTACTCAAGAGCCCAGATGGGTGCCGCCCGGGCCTGCATCTGCCGCCCCCGCTGCTGGCTGGCGTGGCCCTCCCTCTGTTATTTAAACTAAACTCTGTCATTGATTTCGCATTAAAAGAAACGGCGCCATTGCTCCGGGCAAGATCGCTCGCCGCCGCCGCCACTAAAAAGCTGCTGTCAGGGCTTTCCAGGCGCCCTTCACCTGAAGTGGCGCCAGCCAGCGCTCTTCTCCGGGGCCCCTCCTCCACACTCAGAGCAGATGGGGACGCAGGGGGCTGGGGCCTTCCGGCAAACGGGGACCCGGGAGGCAGGGGCCTTCCCAGGGAGGCAGGGGCCTTCCGGCAAACGGGGACCCGGGAGGCAGGGCCCTTCCGGCAAACAAGGACCTTGGAGGCAGGGGCCTTCCCAGGGAGGCAGGGGCCTTCCGGCAAACGGGGACCCGGGAGGCTGGGGCCTTCCCAGGGAGACAGGGGCCTTGCAGCACTGGAAGGCAGGGGCCTTCCAGCAAACGGGGACCCGGGAGGGAGGGGCCTTCATAGGGAGGCAGGGCCCTTCCGGCAAACGGGGACCCGGGAGGCTGGGGCCTTCCCAGGGAGACAGGGGCCTTGCAGCACTGGAAGGCAGGGGCCTTCCAGCAAACGGGGACCCGGGAGGCTGGGGCCTTCCCAGGGAGACAGGGGCCTTGCAGCACTGAAAGGCAGGGGCCTTCCAGCAAACGGGGACCCGGGAGGCAGGGGCCTTCCCAGGGAGGCAGGGGCCTTCCGGCAAACGGGGACCCGGGAGGCAGGGCCCTTCCGGCAAACAGGGACCTTGGAGGCAGGGGCCTTCCCAGGGAGGCAGGGGCCTTCCGACAAACAGGGACCGGGGGCAGGGGCCTTGCAGCACTGGGAGGCAGGGGCCTTCCAGCAAACGGGGACCCGCGAAGCAGGGCCCTTCCAGCAAACGGGGATCCGGGAGGCAGGCCCCTTCCAGCAAATGGACATGGGCAGCAGGGCCTTCCGGCAAACGGGGACCCGGGAGGCAGGGGCCTACCCAGGGAGACAGGGGCCTTCCGGCAAACAGGGACCTTGGAGGCAGGGGCCTTCCCAGGGAGGCAGGGGCCTTCCGGCAAACGGGGACCCGGGAGGCAGGGGCCTTCCGGCAAACAGGGACGGGGGGGCAGGGGCCTTGCAGCACTGGGAGGCAGGGGCCTTCCAGCAAACGGGGACCCGCGAAGTAGGGCCCTTCCAGCAAATGGACATGGGCAGCAGGGCCCTTCCAGCAAACGGGGATCCGGGAGGCAGGCCCCTTCCAGCAAATGGACATGGGCAGCAGGGCTTTCCGCAAACGGGGACCCGGGAGGCAGGGGCCTTCCCAGGGAGACAGGGGCCTTCCGGCAAACAGGGACCTTGGAGGCAGGGGCCTTCCCAGGGAGGCAGGGGCCTTCCGGCAAACGGGGACCCGGGAGGCAGGGCCCTTCCGGCAAACAGGGACCTTGGAGGCAGGGGCCTTCCGGCAAACAGGGACGGGGGAGGCAGGGGCCTTGCAGCACTGGGAGGCAGGGGCCTTCCAGCAAACAGGGCCCCGGGGAGCAGAGGCCTTGCAGAAAATGGACATGGGCAGCAGGGCCCTTCCAGCAAACGGGGATCCGGGAGGCAGGCCCCTTCCAGCAAATGGACATGGGCAGCAGGGCCTTCCGGCAAACGGGGACCCGGGAGGCAGGGGCCTTCCCAGGGAGACAGGGGCCTTCCGGCAAACAGGGACCTTGGAGGCAGGGGCCTTCCCGGGGAGGCAGGGGCCTTCCGGCAAACGGGGACCCGGGAGGCAGGGCCCTTCCGGCAAACAGGGACCTTGGAGGCAGGGCCTTCCCAGGGAGGCAGGGGCCTTCCGGCAAACAGGGCCCCGGGGGGCAGAGGCCTTGCAGAAAATGGACATGGGCAGCAGGGCCCGGGAGGCAGGGGCCTTCCAGAAAACGGGGACCCGGGAGGCAGGGGCCTTCCAGCAAATGGACATATGGGAAGCAGGGCCACTGAAGCGCAGGGGGAGAACGGGCCCCGGCCCGTGAAGCAAGCAGGGACATGGGCGAGAAGGGACCGTAGAGCAGGCAGGGGTGCAGGAAGCAGGGACCTTAGAGCAAATTGGGAGAGTGACACAGGCAGGAGCATGGGTGAGCAGTACTCTTAGAGCAAATAGGAAAGTACAGCATGCGGTGGAGTGGGGGTAGGGGGGGTGTCGAAGGTGAGCTTGGCACTAAGAACAGATCATGCCAGTAGAGCAGGCAGGGACATAGCTGGGAGCTAGGGTGGACAACCGTCCTGTATTTTGTGGGACTTATTGAAGGGGTTTGTCCCGCGCACTGCAGACACTCAATGCAGGACGTCCAAAGTCCCGCATTTGCTTCGGCCTGGCCCATGCATGCCTTTTCAGTTCTGGGCTCACACTTCCCTGTGATGGCTGGCTCTTGGGCAGCAGACAGCTGCTCACTGGGTCCGTGCAGCACCTAAACACATTGCATTACAATGGGAACAATTAGGCATGGATGAGAAGGAGGAAGGGGGACTATTAGCAGGGACTTTGGCCCTTAAGAAATGGGAATGGGAGTGATGAGAAACGGGAAGAGTGCACAGTGCAGCATGCTGTGTGAAATCAGCCTGGTTTTAAAACCCAAGTGATATTGTTTTGTCTAGCATTACTTTCCAAGGTGCCATGCAGGGTGGGTTCAATAAAGCCAAAGCCACACTTATTTTGCTCAAGCTGTTTCTATGACAATTTACATAGTGTACGTTTAGTTTATTATGACACACTTCTTTTTTATGTTGTGTGCATTATTTTCAAAGCATTTCTTTAAACAAAGCCTTAATACATATATAACCTGGGAAAACATGTAGTTAACTTCTTAAATTGCCCACATCCTGTTTTTACCCCAGAACCAAAGTGCCTGACCCTGGGCAAATCATTTACTGATATGGCTTATGTTATATTATTATGTTATTATAATAAGCCATTATAAAAAGAAATCCCCACTCTCTGTGTAATGACTATAGAATTGCTTCATATCTAGTAATAGTGGCATTCATGCTTTTCACACTCCAAAGTTATTTGCCACTTAACATAATCATTCCAACTTATTCTGAAGCCACTCCCATGGTGCCTCGAAATATCAAAGACTGATGCTGCTTCTGGCAGTGCCCTTTCTCTGACGTCACTTATGTTGGTGTCAACACGTATGCAAATTAGAATGTTTGCATATATTTTGACCCACAGGGCCTGGACACAGCTATAACAGATGAGGGTCCTGCATCTATAATGGACCCATTGTGTTTTCGTGCTGCCTGTGTTAAAATGCCACCTGCCACTAATTTACCCCAAAAGTGTATGTGCAGGGTCCTTATAACAACAGGGAGAGTAGAGCAGGCAGGGGCATAGGGGAGCAGGGCCCTTATAACAACAGGGAGAGTAGAGCAGGCAGGGGCATAGGGGAGCAGGGTCCTTATAACAACAGGGAGAGTAGAGCAGGCAGGGGCATAGGGGAGCAGGGTCCTTATAACAACAGGGAGAGTAGAGCAGGCAGGCGCATAGGGGAGCAGGGTCCTTATAACAACAGGGACAGTAGAGCAGGCAGGCACATAGGGGAGCAGGGTCCTTATAACAACAGGGAGAGTAGAGCAGGCAGGGGCATAGGGGAGCAGGGTCCTTATAACAACAGGGACAGTAGAGCAGGCAGGCGCATAGGGGAGCAGGGACATTATAACAACAGGGACAGTAGAGCAGGCAGGGGCATAGGGGAGCAGGGTCCTTATAACAACAGGGAGAGTAGAGCAGGCAGGCGCATAGGGGAGCAGGGTCCTTATAACAACAGGGACAGTAGAGCAGGCAGGGGCATAGGGGAGCAGGGTCCTTATAACAACAGGGACAGTAGAGCAGGCAGGCGCATAGGGGAGCAGGGACATTATAACAACAGGGACAGTAGAGCAGGCAGGGGCATAGGGGAGCAGGGACATTATAACAACAGGGACAGTAGAGCAGGCAGGCGCATAGGGGAGCAGGGTCCTTATAACAACAGGGACAGTAGAGCAGGCAGGCGCATAGGGGAGCAGGGTCCTTATAACAACAGGGAGAGTAGAGCAGGCAGGGGCATAGGGGAGCAGGGTCCTTATAACAACAGGGACAGTAGAGCAGGCAGGGGCATAGGGGAGCAGGGACATTATAACAACAGGGACAGTAGAGCAGGCAGGCGCATAGGGGAGCAGGGTCCTTATAACAACAGGGACAGTAGAGCAGGCAGGCGCATAGGGGAGCAGGGACATTATAACAACAGGGACAGTAGAGCAGGCAGGGGCATAGGGGAGCAGGGACATAACAACAGGGACAGTAGAGCAGGCAGGCGCATAGGGAAGCAGGGTCCTTATAACAACAGGGACAGTAGAGCAGGTAGGGGCATAGGGGAGCAGGGTCCTTATAACAACAGGGACAGTAGAGCAGGCAGGCGCATAGGGGAGCAGGGCCGTTAGAGCAAATTGGGACAGTGACGCAGGCAGGAGCATGGGTGAGCAGTACTCTTAGAGCAAATAGGAAAGTACAGCATGCAGTGGAACGTGAGGTGAGCTGGACACTAAGACCGCGGGTCCCTGTGAGAAAATAGGGACAGTAGAGCAGGCAGGGACATAAGTGAGCAGGGCCATTATAGCAACAGGGACAGTTGAGCAGATAGGGACATAGGGTAGCAGGGCCCTTACAGCAACATGGACAGTAGAGCAGGCAGGGGCATAGGGGAGCAGGGACATTATAACAACAGGGATAGTAGAGCAGGCAGGCGCATAGGGGAGCATGGACATTATAACAACATGGACAGTAGAGCAGGCAGGGGCATAGGGTAGCAGGGCCCTTATAGCAACAGGGACAGTAGAGCAGGCAGGGACATAGGGTAGCAGGGTCCTTATAGCAACAGGGACAGTAGATCAGGCAGGCGCATAGGGGAGCAGGGACATTATAACAACAGGGACAATAGAGCAGGCAGGCGCATAGGGGAGCAGGGACATTATAACAACAGGGACAGTAGAGCAGGCAGGGACATAGGGTAGCAGGGTCCTTATAGCAACAGGGACAGTAGAGCAGGCAGGCGCATAGGGGAGCAGGGACATTATAACAACAGGGATAGTAGAGCAGGCAGGCGCATAGGGGAGCAGGGACATTATAACAACATGGACAGTAGAGCAGGCAGGGACATAAGGTATCAGGGTCCTTATAGCAACAGTGACAATAGAGCAGGCAGGGACATAGGGTAGCAGGGTCCTTATAGCAACAGGGACAGTAGAGCAGGCAGGCGCATAGGGGAGCAGGGACATTATAACAACAGGGACAGTAGAGCAGGCAGGCTCAAGGGAATTAGTTGTTAGGACAATGCACTAAAAGCTTCCTGTGGCATGGGGGATATGAAGGGGCGTAATCCCTTATTGCTCATTGCACATTTGTCCTCATTGTAGTATTGTTTCTGTTTGTGGTACTCACTGGCCTAACCACTTGACAGCAGTATCCCTGCTTGCTGTAGAATATCCGCTCATTGTAGTATTCCTCAGGACCGCAGTGTTCCTCTTGGTCTTAGTACCCCTTCTGAGCTCTACTAGATGTGGTGTCCCACCTCACAGCAGTGTGTCTCCTTGCCTTAGTATCCTTCTTTGCTGCAGTATCTTTTCTACACTGTGGTATTTCTCCTTGCTGTATCATCCCTGCTCCCTGTGGGACTCCTCTGTTGTGTTCTTACTAGTAGTAATGTTCACTCTCCCTTTCATATCTCTTCATACTCTAGTATTGCTCCTCTCCATAATATCCATCCATCTTGTAGTGTCCGTTACTATAGCAACCTTCATGGTTCCATGCCTTTTACCTACCAACTTTGTATTGCATATGTTTTAATATTTGTTTGCTGCAAAATGCAGGGGTGACCCCCGGCACCCACTCTTTCCCTTCCCCCCCACCTCCTCCCATTCAATATTGGTTCACCTAAACCTACCATATACCTTTTGCGGCATGAAAATGGTTACGAAATGTGAGTAGAAATTGGTCAGTAAAAAGACTGGGTACCAGCCTTGATTTCTGTAGTATGCCCACTCACCACAGTATTCCTCTAAGCCTTGTAGTATTTCTCCTTGCTGTAGTATTACATCTCACAGTACACACCACCTGGTTCCAGAACTCCTCTTTCTCGTATGATTGCTCCTCCCTCTACTATCCTCCCTTGCTGTAGTAACATATCTTGCTGTAGTATCACATCTTGCTGTAGTAGCATACCTTGTTATAGTACCCTACCTTGCAGTATTATCACATCTTGCTGTAATATCACACTTTGCTGTAGTATCACACCTAGATATGGTATCATATCTTGCTGTGGTATCATACCCTGTGGTAGTATCATACCTTGCTGCAGTATTCTACCTTGCGTTATTATCTCACTTTGCTGTAATATCACACCTAGCTGTAGTATCACATCTTGCTGTATTATCATACCTTGCTGTAGTATCATATCTTGCTGTACTTTCATATCTTGCGGTATTATAATCTCTTGCTATAATATCACACTTTGCTGTAGTATCACACCTAGCTGTAGTATCACACCTTGCTGTAGTATCACACTTTGCTGTAGTATCACACCTAGCTGTAGTATCACACCTTGCTGTAGTATCACACCTTGCTGTAGTATTACATCTTGCAGTACTATCCTACCTTTCTATTGCATAATATCTTGCTGTACTTTCACACCTTGCTGTTTTAGTACATCTTGCTATAAAATCACATTGCTGTTGTTTCACACCTAGATGCGGTATCATCATATCTTGCTGTGGTATCATACCTTGCGGTAGTATCATACCTTGCTGTAGTATCCTACCTTGCTGTATTATCACACTTTGCTGTAGTATCACACCTAGCTGTAGTATCACATCTTGCTGTAGTATCACACCTTGCTGTAGTATCACATCTTGCAGTACTATCCTACCTTTCTATTGCATAAGATCTTGCTATAAAATCACACCTTGCTGTAGTATCACATCTTGCTGTATTATCATCACTTGCTGTAATATCACACCTAGCTGTAATATCACACCTTGCTGGAGTATCACACCTTGCTGTAGTATCATATCTTGCTGTAGTATCACACCTAGTTGTAGTATCACATCTTCATGAAGTATCACATCTTGCTGTAATATCCTACCTTTCTATTGCATAATGTCTTGCTATAGTATCACACCTTGCTGTAGTATCACATCTTGCTGTAGTATCACATCTTGCTGTACTATCATATCTTGCTGTACTTTCACACCTTGCTGTATTATCACACTTTACTGTAATATCACACCTAGCTGTAGTATCACAACTTGCTGTATTATCATACCTTGCTGTAGTATCACATCTTGGTGTATTATCACATCTTGCTGTAATATCACACTTTGCTGTAGTATCACACCTAGATGTGGTATCACATCTTAGTGAAGTATCACATCTTGCAGTACTATCCTACCTTTCTATTGCATAATATCTTGCTATAGTATCACACCTTGCTGTAGTATAACACCTTGCAGTAGTATCACATCTTGCTGTAGTATCACTTCTTGGTATCATATCTTGCAGTACTATCCTACCTTTCTATTGCATAATATCTTGATATAGTATCATACCATGCTGTAGTATCACACCTAGCTGTAGTATCATATCTTACTGTATTATCATATCTTGCTGTAATATCTCACTTTGCGGTAGTAAGTATCACACCTAGCTGTAGTATCACATCTTGGTGAAGTATCACATCTTGATGTACTATCCCACCCTGCTGTAGTATCCTACCTTGCTGTAGTATACTACTTTGCTGTAGTATCACATCTTGCTGCATTATCATATCTTGCTATACTTGCATATCTTGCTTTAATATCACACTTTGCTGTAGTATCACACCTAGCTGCAGTATATCCTGCTGTACTATCATATCTTGCGGTACTATCCTACCTTGCTGTATTATCATACCTTGCTGTACTATCGTATCTTGCTGTCTTATCACACTTTGCTGTAGTATCATATCTTGCTGTAGTATCATATCTTCCTGTAGTATCATATCTTGTTGTAGTATCCTACCTTGCTGTAGTATCACATCTTGCTGTTGTATCATATCTTACTGTACTATCTTACCTTGCTGTACTATCAAATCTTGCTGTAATATCACACTTTGCTGTAGTATCACATCTTAATGAAGTTTCATATCTTGCTGTAGTATCATACCTTGCTGTGGTATCATACCCTGATGTAATATCCTCCCCTGCAGTAGTATCATTTCTTTCTGTAGTATCATATCTTACTATAGTATCATACCTTGTTGTAGTATCATATCTTGCTGTAGTATCACATATTGCTGTAGTTTCATATCTTACTTTAGTATCCTACCTTGCTGTACTTTCATATCTTGTTGTAGTATCATACCTTGCTGCAGTATCATACCTTGCTGTGGTATCATACCCTGAGGTAATATCCTCCCCTGCTGTAGTATCATATATTGCTGTAATATCATATCTTACTATACTATCATAGCTTGTTATAGTATTATATCTTGCTGTAGTATCACATATTGCTGTAGTTTCATATCTTGCTGTAGTATCCTACCTTGATGTAGTATCACATCTTGCTATAGTATCATACCTTGCTGTAGTATCACACCTTGGTATAGTATCACACTTTGTTGTAATATCGCCTCTTGCTGTAGCATTTCCTTTTTGCTATAGTATCCCACCTTGCTGTAGTATCATATCCTGCTGTAGTATCACACCTTGCTGTAGTATCACATCTTGCTGTAGTTTCATATCTTGCTGTAGTGTCCTACCTTGCTGTAGTATCATATCTTGCTGTAGTATCATATCTGCTGCAGTATACTATTGTGCTCTAGTATCCCTTCTTGCTGGAATATCACATCTAGCTGTGGTATCACATCTTGCTGTTAGTCTTGCTGTACTATCACATCTTGTTCTAGTGTATTCCTGTACCTTTCGCATTCATAGCTTCTGTGTTATCCCTACTTACTGTAGTATCACTCGTTCTGACTCTCATTGTTCTGCAATATTCTTCCAGGTAGCAACTCTTCCTGTTGCATTGCTGTATCTTGCTCTGATATCCCTCCCCTATAGTAGTCCTTCCCTAAGTCTTTCAGCTTCTAAGCCCCACCCACCTAGTGCCTTCCAGGTTGCTGTTCTTTTTCCCAATTTAGCAAGCCCTGCCTACCTGATGCCTTCCTGGTTGCCACTCTTTTTCCCTACTCAAGGAGCCCTCCAGCCTCTTTTCCTTTGCAGATAGGGAGCAGGTGCAAGTGGATCTAGGTCACCTGGCCTAAGCCCCACCCACCTGGTGCCTTCCAGGTTGCCACTCTGTAGAGCAGGAGCCAAGTACCCTCACCTCAACCACTTCACCTACATCGCCTATGTTGCCGAAAGACTTTATACTGAAATACGAGACATACAAAGAGCAGTTGAATCGACAAAGGGCAGAGTATGGACTCTGTTCAGTGCCATTGACACTACCAATACCTAAGAGAATACTGGAAGAAAGATTCCCGCTGAGAAAGCCATGCCTGCACACAAAGAAATATGACAACCATTTAAATGAGATTCCTAAAGAAAAAGAACACATAAACAGCAAAGATGAATAGTGACGTCACACAGAGTCGAGCTGACGTGTATAGAAGATATGCAGGGACCAGAGAATGCAGGTATTCTATAAGGCATCAAGAAAGTAACGAGGATAAGTGACATTATTGGGCTCAAGGTGAAGAAGATCATGCCACAGAAACGATGAAGATATCTAGTTAATTAATACGTGTACAGATGCAAGAAACACCAGCAGAAAAGTAATCATGAAGCTAGCCTTATGCTTTACAGCGAATAGATTGTGGCAAGCGCCAATATATACATATGTGCAGATGAACTAGTAAAGGATGGATGTTTCCACTATGCATTATAGCAGTGCTGAAGAGTAATGAGAAGGCCTCATTTCAAGTGTGTCGCAGTAAAAAAACAAATGAATTACAAAATCATCTGGTAGACAGAGTTGGATGAGCCAAGAAGCCAAGGTCTTATCAAACTGGAGAAAACTGACATTGGATACAATTCGTGTGAAAGAACAGAACTCCTATTCTGAAGATATGGACAAAAACAAAAGACGTCAGAGTTCTATTAAGAATTAGTAGTTTAAATGCACCAGAAGCTCGATTCCATGGTCTCTAGACACATGGAAGGATGACGGATGAACGAGGTGGTCACACCTACGCACAAGGGCAGACAGTGCTTTCACTACCTAAATATCTCAGAGTTAAGAACACTCTGAAGGACGAGCTTCAAAGCTCTAATTGACACTGGACCATTGAGGCGATGAAGGATTAGTATGCTAATTGGTAGGCCAATTACTGCATAATTAAGGGCCCTATAGTTTTGTAGCCAATGGGACGTCGTACATTTAGTGACGTTCATAGTGGCCATTTTAAGGGGAAGGCTTAGTTGCCCCACCTGATGCCAAGAAGCCAAGGTCTTATCAAACTGGAGCAAACTGACATTGCATACATATTGTGTTCTAAAGATATGGACAAAAACAAAAGACGTCAGAGGTCTATTAAGAATTAGTATTTTAAATGTGCCAGAAGCTCGATTCCATGGTCTCTAGTCACTTGGAAGGATGAAGTTGGACGAACGAGGTGGTCACACCCATGCACGAGGGCAGACTGTGCTTTCACTCCCTGAATTTCTCAGAGTTAAGAACACTCTCAAGGACGAGCTTCAAAACCCTAATCGACACTGGACCTTTGAGGTGATGATGGAGTGATTTGCTAATTGGTGGGAAGCTAGTGCAAAGGCGATCTCACCAGCACCTGGATGTTCAGCCTGCCTGCTGCTAGACGTAGGTAGAAAGTACTGACGGAGGTAAGAAGCCAACCAATTATAGAGGAACACGTAATTAAGGGCCCTATAGTTTTGTAGCCAATGGGACGTTGTACATTTAGTGACGTTCATAGTGGCCATTTTAAGGGGAGGGCTTAGTTGCCCCACCTGATGTTAAGTACCCTATCACTTTCATTCACTGACTCATGCTAGTATAGAATGTATGCTTAGATATTCACTGAGAGCCTATCATTACTGCGCATAGGTTTTTGTAGGATGACATTGGTAGTGACGCAGGTAAACGTCACTCATGATTAATTCTGGGTACAACAACCCAGATTTTTTTAAGGTACATTGAGTAAGAGGATTGAAAAAGTGCATTGATGTTCGTTGTACTCCCTGTTTTAGATCATTGAAAATAAAACAGTCTTCCTTTTGCCAAATTACCTGAGTTGTTTTGATTATTGATGTATGAATAAAATCTGCTTCCCCATCCATCTTCAGGGTATTGCTACTCGCCTTAAAGGGCTGGGTTATCCAGTTCACATGGTAGCGGAGAGGATGGTTTTGTAAAAAATCCATCACCATAAGTAAACTTTAGAGTCCCGGCTATATCATACGACCTTTGCCATTCGGCTGATAGAACGTGAAGCTCCCCGTAGATGGTGGTTAGTGTAAAAACCAAAACCCTTGCAAGGCGGTTGTGTGACGGGTCCCCTGATTTAATCAAGAATCCCCTCCCACATCTACGAGCAGCTGCGCGGATGAAATTTTGAAGAGGCGGTAAAAGAGGCGTACGATCCCGAGAATCGTAAGGAGAAAAATGCGAATGGTGAGTAAAAACTAAGGAGTATGGCAAATTGATGCAAGTACAGTGAATGAAAGGACGCATTAAGGGAAAAGAAGAGTAACGGAGAGAGGCGGGATAAACGTGACGTAAGAATAAGAGTATTAGAGATACTGGATAGAACTTGACTCGAGTGTTGCAGAGCAAGTAAAGAGAAATCATGAGAGAGGCCACGATAAAGAGGATACACCTATACCTAAGCTTTAAAGAGTGTTGGAAGAAACCTTAAATCTAGAGTCCCATATTGGATGACGTAGAGACAGGTCTGATTAAAGGCAGACTTAAAGAGATTGGTTTACATTCCAATCAGAGCAATTTCCGAGGGCAAGACAGACCCTATGGAGGGCTGTAGAGAAGAGTATATGAGACCGGTCAAGTGTGTTTGTTCGTCTGTTTGTTTCCTGTACTTATGTATTTGTGATGACATCATAAGTACAAAATTGGTGACAAAAGAGAAGTGTGAAAGTAGAAAAAGAATTGATTGTGTTTAAATTGAGCTTGATGGTTGTTTTTTTAGCAAGATTAAAGTAAAGCATTGTGATCAAAGGGATTGGAGCTGCGACGATTGGTGCACGCTTATGTTGTGTTAAGCATTGAAGTAAAGTTTTAAACCTGCGATAAAAGTAAATAAGCGTTAAGAGTTAAAAAGTGACAGGGTTGACAACAGAGATTGCTCCACTTGTGCAGCTCTGTAAACAGCTGCCCAAACATGCACCCAAGCTTAAACAGTATAGTGCAATGGGTTAAGGGAACTGCAGAAAAAATGTTTATGCTGAGGCCGCAAGGAGGGTCACCATCGAAGGCAGTTTTGCAGCACATGACAACATATGTTCATGCTGCGTATACTGGGAAGAAGCTAGACAAGTGACTTGCGAGCTTGTGAGCTTTGGAAAATGTACCAACAAGAGAAAGGTGAGCAGCCCCTTTTCGATTAGATACTTAATGTATGCAAAGAGGGGGATGAAGAGCCTTCTGCTCTGCCCGCCCCGGTTGATATGTAAGGCGAGAACAAGAAAGACGATGGGTTATACCCAATGAGGGAGCTTAAAGCAGCGACAGGGTATTGTAACCCGGAGTATGAGTCTCCTGTGCATAGCAGTGAAGAGGGCCCAGAGAAAAATACTGAGAAGGATGTAATCTCTAAGGTCCCGAGGGACAAGGAGAGACGTGAGCAGAAAAGAAGCAATCGTGCAAGCACATCTCTAGATCTAGGAAGAGAAATCAAGAGATGGAAGGGAGAGAGAGATAAAACTGACAAGTTAGCGCTTATACAGAACAAATGGATGGGCGGTCAGATTTTGCTTAAACTCGATGGTAAAAGCATTGAGGATGTAAGGCAGAAGGGAGATCAAGATGAGTAGGACAAAAAAGATAAAGAAAGGGAGGAACGATTAAAAAATGAGAGGGCAAAAAGAAAAGATAGACAGAGACAAGAGCAGTTGTATCAAGATGAGCAAGTTAAAAAACAAGAGAAAGCAGAGGAGCAGAGAAAACATGACAATAGACAGAGAGCAATCGAAGAACAGGAAAGGCTTGAAAGAAAAAGAATAGAAGTGGAAGAGCAAATAATAAGGGATAAAAGAATACAGAGGCGAAGGGATGCAAAGAAAAAAGAGGAAGACAGGGTGAGAGAGGAAGCAAGAAAGCGAAGAGAAACTGACGATGATTTAGAAAGCAAACGATGGCAGACAGCACGCGATCTTGATTGCCTGGAGAAGGAAGTAAAGAATCCTGATCCAGAAGTTGTATGGGAAGATATATAGGAATTTTTTCCAGAATACTAGTCATTACCAGGCCCGTCTAGAGTAAATCTAGAAGACGAGTTTGACTCAAGGTGCATATGGGAAGCAATGGACAAAGAATGCCATGTAATGAGAACCCAAAAAGAATTAAAAGGGAAAGGAAAAAATTATCAACTAGAGAGTATTTGTTACGCTCACCTGGCTCCCACAGGGGTGTCGAGCGGAACTAGACAGCCACGGTCTCCACCAACGTGATGCGTAGTGCAGAGATGACTGACTGGACTGGCCCACCTAGCTTTGTCTGCTTGACACATAGAAGTAGTCTCCTAAAGACAGAGAAAGGGAATTAGCCACCTGTGGATTTGAGTAGTAACACCTCACTGCGTCCCCACTTATCACTTCTGAAATTCCCTTTCACAAAGCTCACCTTATAGTTTTGTATGATGAGCTCTCCATCCTGCGAAGAATGCAGGGGTGCGTTGATGGCCAGTTACTTCACTGGCTTGAGAATATTGGAAGAGTTCTGGACAAATCTTGGCTTCAAACCTCCGGGCGAAAGGCCGTAAGTATATAGTTCTAAAGAGTTCAAAATGTCTGAATAAACACTCTTGTCCAATTCCTTGTTTCTTTTGCAGCTTAGACCCAAAAGATGATCGTCTTGTGGCAGCTGAAAGCGTTCAGGTAAGAGTCTGTGTTTTGTAACACTGTCCGGTAAATGATGCCAAGGTTTAACTCGCTGCTTTCTCTTTTCTTGCAGGTGCAGCGTAGGAAGATTTGGCGTGCTGGTCGATAATACCGCCTGCGGTAAAATCAGGTAAGCATATGGTGGAAAGTGATTGTCCTTGTTTGTTCCCTTGGCTCACCTTGTTGTTTTCTTGTCCCCCTTAGGTGCTGGAATGCGGCAACCTGGTGATGGAGACATCACCGGATTGTAGAGATGCTGCGAGGAAATGTGAGTATGGCGCGGCGCTGCTGCTGGCAATGCGACACGTTTAAAATGAAGTCTGTTTCTGGTTCGAAGATTCGCTGAATCTGAAATCAGGTAAGAAATCCAGTAAAGTTCTTGTTGTAACCTTTCTTCTTCTTTCCCATCTTTCTAGGCGCTCTGGACTCGAGGCGGGCGTGGCAGGATGCTGGAAGCTGACTACAGACACGGTGAGCGTTACGCTGCTGGATGCAGAATAACGCGAAGCATGTGCTGCACTTCGGGCGTGGTTTAAATAGCCTTCAAAGTAGTCCCATGTAAGTATTCCTCCACAACCACAGCCGAGTAACAAAATAGTTCCTAAGATAAAATAGTCCCTTCAAGCTTCACATGGGCTTGGATGCTTGGATACCTTGCAGCATGGTCTGCATCAGGTAAGTTTTAACATATAAGCCTGGCGCCTATGGCGCCAGGACTGATGTCCCATATGAGCCTGCCGCCATAGGCGCCAGGACTGTACTCAGATAGCCCCTAACAGGGGTTGCTGGGTGTGCTCCAGGTAACATGATGCCTGCTTCTGGGGTTGATGGACTTGGTCTTGATGCCCGGGGGTAGGCATCATGACAGCACTCCCTCCCAAGGCCGCTCCTAAAGTCGTTCTTCCCCTTGGCCTTGGTTTGTCTGGGAAATTCCGGTGGAATCTTCTCACCAACCTAGGTGCATGAACGTGGTCACTAGGTTCCCATGACCGTTCTTGTGGTCCGTAACCTTTCCAGTCGATTAAATAAAAAAGCCTTGACTTAACCATTTTGGAGTCCAGGATACTTTTCACTTCAAATTCGGGTTCCCCGTCTATAAGGACGGGGTCAGGTGGCTTGGTTAGTCTTGTCCCAGGTTGTACTGGCTTCAGAAGTGACACATGGAAGATGGGGTGAATTTGCATACTAGCAGGTAATTCCAATTTGACGGCCACCGGGTTGATAATGGCCTTAATAAGGTAAGGTCCCAAATATCTAGGGTTAAAGGTCTGCTTTCCCTTTAGAGGTATGTGTTTTGTGGCCAACCAAACTTGATCCCCAATTTGGTATTGTGGAGCATCACTTCGATGCTGATCATCATTTTTCTTGTACTTTTCTTTCGCATTTTTCAAATGTTCAGTTGCTTCCTTAAAGCCTTGTGTAATAGTAGCGTGCAGATGGTTCACTGCGGGCATTTCTAAGTGTTGAGGCGAGTCAAGTTCTGAGGTTCGAGGGTGGTGCCCGTATATGGTATAAAAGGGGCTTTGTCCAGTTCCAGAATGTACAGAGTTATTGTATGCATATTCGGAAATCCATAGAATGTCCTTGCAATTACTTTCAGTCTGGTGTAACATACAACGCAGGTACTGTTCAAGAGTCTGGTTGGTCGTCTCCGTTTGAGCATCGGTCTGGGGGTGGTGACTGGTCGATAACCTCACGTCGATTTGCGCCAATTGACAACATTTCTTCCAAAAATGTGAAATGAATTGACTACCTCGGTCAGAGGCCAATACGGAGGGAAATCCGTGTATTCGAACGATGTTTTTGAGAAATTCCTTGGCCAGAATTGAAGCAGAATGTAATCCCTTTAAAGGAATAAAGTGGGCCATTTTGGAAAAAAGATCCACAATAACGAGAATGTTGTCAAATCCATTACATGGAGGTAGGTCTGTAATAAAGTCTAACGATAAGGTGTGCCATGGTGTAGGTGGAATATCCAAGGGTTGTAAAAGGCCAGCCGTTTTTTTCTTCTGACTTTTGTTTTGGGCGCAAATGCCACAGGACATTACAAATGACTTTACGTCTTTTCGCCAGGTGGGCCACCAGAATTGTCTCTTAATTTTAGCTTCAGTTTTTGCGATACCTGGGTGCCCTTCCATCAGGGTGTCATGATAATTGGAGATGACTAGTTCTTGTAGTTCCTTATGTGGTATAAATAGACGCCCTTGATAATAAGGTAGGTCATTGATGACAGAGTAGTCTGAGCATTTCTTTACCCGGTCCTGCAGGGCTGTTGGATCGAAGAGTTGTTGGATCTTTACCTGAATATCTTCTAGGGTTTGTAAAGTAGTTATGCCAAGAATTCTTTGTTCTGAAATTATAGGCACCGGCTCCGGGTTCGTATATGCTTCTTCCATTCCTATTCGGGATAAGGCATCTGCCTTGCCATTTTTACAGCCTCGTCGATAAGTGATTACGAAATCGAACTCGGCAAAGAACAATGACCATCGAAGTTGGCGTGATGATTGGGCTGTGGCTGTCTTTAAATGCTGCAAGTTCCGGTGATCGGTGATTACAGTAATGGTATGCCTGGCACCGAGAAGATAATGCTGCCAAGCCTTGAAGGCGGATTTGATAGCTAATAGCTCCTTATCGGTAACCGCATAGTTTAACTCGGGTGCCGACAACTTTCTGGACCAAAATGCAACTGGGTGAAGTTGACCGGTTTCAGGATCCTTCTGGGACAGGACAGCTCCCATGACTAAACTGGATGCGTCGGTTTCAACTATGTATGGGAGTTCAGGACGCGGATGCTTTAATACAGGTGCAGACGTGAATTTCGCATTCAGTTCTTGGAAGGCATTCTCAGCTTCTTCAGTCCACAAGAAGCGTTTGTTTTTTGCAAGAGCGCTGTGATAGGGTGTACAACGTGCGAGAAATCCGGAATGAATCTGTGATAGAAATGAGCAAATCCGAGCATGCTTTGTACTCCTTTAACTGAACTGGGTGATGGCCATTTGAGAATTGCGTCCACGTTTCGAGAGTCCATACGAACTCCTTTTGGAGTCAGGATAAATCCAAGAAATTCAACTTCGGTAGTATGGAAAACGCATTTTTCCAATTTTGCATATAACTTGTGCTGGCATAGTTTCTCAAGGACTGCACAAACGTGCTTCACATGGTCTGATTCTGAAGAGGAGTACACTAGAATATCGTCTATGTATACGACAACGCAGGCGTCAATGAGTTCACGAAGGACATCGTTCATAAAATACTAGAAGGCTGCTGGTGCATTGCACAACCCGAAAGGCATCACCTGGTATTCGAATAACCCGTACTTAGTGCGAAAAGCAGTCTTCCATTCGTCGCCTTTCTTAACACGTACCAGATGGTTTGCCCCTCGGAGATCTAATTTAGTGTAGATGCAAGCGTCCTTTACTTGGTCTAGTACTTCTGGGATCAGAGGCAATGAGTATCAGTTCTTAACCGTGATCTGATTTAAGGCGTGGTAGTCTATGCACGTTCTGAGGTCACCTTCCTTTTTTGGCACGAAGAACAAAGCTGAAGATGCAGGGGACTTGGATGGACGAATGAAGCCATTGGCAAGGTATTGGTCCAAGTATTGTCGTAGGTGAAGGTTCTCGGGTTCCGTAAATGCGTAGATCCTACTACTTGGAGGTTGTGCACCAGGTATGAGATCAATTTGACAATCGTATGATCTGTGAGGTGATAAGGTGTTTGCCTGTTCTTTTTGGAAAACATCCTGGAATTCTTGATATTCGTGCGGTAACTGCACAACTGGAGTAGCGACTGTGGCCAGGTCCTTGTTCAAGGTTTTTATTGGGTAACAAGTATGTGCACAATCCGGGAAGGTTATTCTCTTCTCTCGCCAATCAATACAAGGATTATGTGCTTCCCACCAAGGTATCCCCAGTATTATTTTGAACTGCAGGGCTTTGATTAAATCAAACACAATAGTCTCACGATGCCCATCCTGACCCAATAATGTTATCTCTGCGGTGGAATGAGTTACAGGCCCAGAGGCAATTTCAGTTCCATCGACTGTGGTGATGACATCCGAAGTGGTCTTTCTGCAGAGAGGTAGATTCATCCTAGAAGCCAATTCGTGGTCCACATAGTTTCCTATGGCCTCGCTATCAATGTATGCCCTAACTGCGTGCAAACGTGATGGCTGCCTTGGATCTAAGGACCATTGGTATGATGAAATGCGAGGTCTGAGTATCCATCTTCAAGCTCGGCAAGCGGACCTCTACGCTTGTCGGGCGTGGTCGTTTCCCGAGTCAGGCTCCATATGGCTTTTATCAGCAGCTCCTACCACCTTCTTGGGTGGTTTTACAGGGCAATCCCGTAGAAATGGCCAAGTTCCACAGTATAGACATAATTGCATTTGCCGCCTCTTTTCTCTTTCCTTCTGTGTCAAGGGTCCTTTAACTCCTCCGATTTGCATGGGTTCTGAGGCATCTGTTCCTTTGGGGGTAGCGTTGGGTTTAACCACCACCCGGTTCTCGAACTTGGCTCGATCAGCCTTTTGATTCTGAAGTCTGTGATCTAACTGGACCACTAAATCTATATATTCAGCACAGTCTTGAGGTGGGTTCACAACTTGAGCCAAAACATCTTTGAGTTCTCCTCGAAGTCCCCGATGAAACAACGTAACCCCTTTTTCCTCGGGCCATCCAGTTTCCACCACCAACCTATTAAAGGTTGCTATGTAGGTTAGAAGGTCTTGGTTACCCTGTCATAGGGACAAAAGTTCGTTATCCAGGGCCTGTCCTTGAGAGTGCTGGGCAAATAGTCTTTCCATGCTCATTTGGAAACCCTGAAAATCCCGAAGAATAGGGTCATCCTGATTGACTAGTGGGATTGACCAATCCGTAGCACTGACGCTGAGATAGGATACTACGAAGGCAACTTTGGCTTGATCATTTGGAAAGGCTCCGGGTCCGCATAAAAAGTGCAAACGGCATTGGTTCATGAACACGGCAAAACTTTTTGGGTCCCCTGCAAAGCGTTCTGGCGGGGCTGAAGGGATATTGCCTGGTAAAATCACTTGCACCAGGTTGCTTGGTGAAACAGGGTTTGGAATCCCCCCGGGTCCCGGTAGGGGTGTTTGCCCCGCTTGGTTTTGCAGTAATTGTCTAGCAAGGTCATCAGTGCGTTCCTTCGAAACAATCAACTCTCTCCTGAGTGTATTAGTTTCTTGGCGAGCGGCATGTACTTCAGCCCTAAATTCCCCCAATAATTGTGCCAGTTGGTCAGTTTCTGAGGTCTCATGACACCCGGGTGAGAATTTGAAGGACGGCTTCGCGTTCTGTTACGCTCACCTGGCACCCACAAGGGTGTCGAGCAGAACTGGACAGCCACGGTCTCCACCAACGTGATGCGTAGTGCAGAGATGACTGACTGGACTGGCCCACCTAGCTTCGTCTGCTTGACCCATAGAAGTAGTCTCCTAAAGACGGGGAAAGGGAATTAGCCACCTGTGGATTTGAGTAGTAACACCTCACTGCGTCCCCATTTATCACTTCTGACATTCCCTTTCACAAAGCTCAGCTTATAGTTTTGTATGATGAGCTCTCCAGCCTGCGAAGAATGCAGGGGCGCGTTGATGGCCAGTTACTTCACTGGCTTGAGGGTATTGGAAGAGTTCTGGACAAATCTTGGCTCCAAACCTCCGGGCGAAAGGCCGTAAGTATATAGTTCTAAAGAGTTCAAAATGTCTGAATAATCACTCTTGTCCAATTCCTTGTTTCTTTTGCAGCTTAGACCCAAAAGATGATCATCTTGTGGCAGCTGAAAGCGTTCAGGTAAGAGTCTGTGTTTTGTAACACTGTCTGGTAAATGATGCCAAGGTTTAACTCACTGCTTTCTCTTTTCTTGCAGGTGCAGCGTAGGAAGATTTGGCGTGCTGGTGGATAATACCTCCTGCAGTAAAATCAGGTAAGCATATGGTGGCAAGAGATTGTCCTTGTTTGTTCCCTTGGATCACCTTGTTGTTTTCTTGTCCCCCTTAGGTGCTGGAATGTGGCAACCTGGTGAGGGAGACAGCACCGGATTGTAGAGATGCTGCGAGGAACGGTGAGTATGGCGCGGCGCTGCTGCTGGCGATGCAACACGTTTAAAATGAAGTCTGTTTCTGGTTCGAAGATGCACTGAATCCGAAATCAGGTAAGAAATCCAGTAAAGTTATTGTTCTAACCTTTCTTCTTCTTTCCCTTCTTTCTAGGTGCTCTGGACTCGAGGCGGGCATGTCAGGATGCTGGATGCTGACTGCAAACACGGTGAGCGTTACGCTGCTGGATGCAGAATAACGCGAAGCATGTGCTGCTCTTCGGGCGTGGTTTAAATAGCCTTCAAAGTAGTCCCAGGTAAGTATTCCTCGACAACCTCAGCCGAGTAACAAAATAGTTCCTAAGATAAAATAGTCCCTTCAAGCTTCACATGGGCTTGGATGCTTGGATACCTTGCAGCATGGTCTGCATCAGGTAAGTTTTAACATATGAGCCTGGCGCCTATTGCGCCAGGACTGATGTCCCATATGAGCCTGCCGCCATAGGCGCCAGGACTGTACCCAGATAGCCCCTAACAGGGGTTGCTGGGTTTGCTCCAGATAACATGATGCCTGCTTCCGGGGTTGATGGACTTGGTCTGGATGCCCGGGGGTAGGCATCATGACAGCACGCAACTGTACGAACCAGAAGGAGCCTCATGTAGTACGAGGCCAAAGGAGCTGTCTTTATATAGACTGGCTCTGAACAGAGATGAGGAGGAGATAAATTGCATGAGTTGGGCACAGGAAATGTCAGACGAAGACAGAGATACCTTTCATGGGGAGGAGACAGGTGACGCATGTGGTCCTGAGGGATGCTTTTCAATGGCTAAGGGAGTAAGATGGTCGGATTTAAACGCACCTGTACTTGGGGCATTAGAACCATTGTCACAGTCAGACCGACCGAAAGGGCATCTACATGGTGAGAGGGGGGAATCGCCACCATATGTGAGCAGACTGAGGTCATTGCCAGGTAGAAGGCGGTGCGGGAATATCACCCCAGCGGTGGATAGACAAATGATGAGAAATGAGGATGAGTTTGGGGCTTCACAGTTTCCATTGTTAGAGAAAGGGGTAGCCAGACATCAGTATATACCATGGCATCAGATGGATATAGATAATTTAAAGTGTAAACTCCCGAGTCTGACCTCTGCCGCTGGAAAATGGCTACATGAATTAAAAAACATGACAGGAGGAAATACGCTAGCTATAGAGGACATAAAGGGTCTCCTAATAGCCATACTTGGTGAGAGAGCAGATGATGTTTGGTCACCGGCAGGGTACCCTGGTGTTACTGTAGTCAATACTGCTCATGACGGAGCACCGTTCCTTAACTGCAGGGCGGCAATCTGGAAAGTGCTTAGAGTTCTGTATCCAGACACGTCTGATATGGGAGCTATAATGACGAAAAAGATGAATGAAGGTGATGATCCATTGATTTACATGCAAAGTTTTCAGGAAGTGTGGTCACTCAAGACATGTGAGGCTTGAGGGAAATCTATACCAGTATTTTATCACATATTATGCCAAAGGCTGCCAGAGCCAGTACAGAAGCAGCTCAAGAAGTTAGTGGGTATGGAAGCAAAACTTGGTCGGAGATTCAGCTGACCATTGCACATTACTGCAGACTCAGGAAAAGAATCACAAAAAAGACGATGTAAGGAAAGGCGCAGAAGCAAAACTAGTGCAGAAATAATTGTCCAAATATGCTGTAGAAGGGGCAATGCTGACTAGCCTAGATGGTTTGAATTCACAGCAGCCAGCAAACGTGCCGCAAATGATCAAGGTAATAATGGGTTTGATCCACAGGGAAGAGGATTTCGTGGAAGGGGATGTCAAGGTAACCAAGGGAGTTGGCAGAATAATCAGGGAGGCTTCCAAAATAACCAAGGTGGGTTTCAGAATGTGCAGAATGATAATCAGTATATGCAGGATGGGCAGAATAGGAGACCTCCGCCTATATGTTGGATGTGTGGGATGACAGGGCATTTTGGTTGCACATGTAGAAGCCAAGGGTTCGTGCAAATGGCCAGTTTTCAAGAGGGGGGGTGGTAAACCCACCTGCGTATTGTGTAAGTGGAGACGGATTTGCTCAGAATCAAACGATGCAACAGGCATAAGCTCCGAGAGCATAGCAAGGATTGCAAACACAGCAAGCAGCGGTTAATCCGCCAGAGGGGAAGTCGCAGCAGTCACCTATGCAGCTTCAACAGAACACAAGTACAGGAGAGTCAATGACTCCTAAAATAGGGAATGGCACTAGCGATGGAGGGAATCGGTTCACAGGTAATGGGATGAGGCTGTATCCACAATAGGACAGCTCACTGGGAGCTCTGATGTGTTCAATACTATCTGTGATGCCGAATCCTCATGATGAACCAAGGGTTGGCGTCAGTATTGGAGGCAAAGGTTTTTTGTTTTTAGTAGACACGGATGTAACACGCTCATGTATACGAGAGGGAAAGTTTTCAATGTCTGGCAATGCCATGAATACTCAGGGCTTCACAGGAGCTACAAGCAGAGTTCCTTTCACTGAAGAATTACCAGTCTCTATAGGAGAATGTGACATGAAGGTGCCATTGCTATATTTAAGGCAAACACCTGTTAATATATTGGGACAAGATTTAATGACAAAGTTGAACATGACAATTTTATTTACTGATGAAGGCATAGTGTGTTGAACACCAGGAATGCATTATTTAAACATGTGTGAACTTATCATGGCATTTGCAGGACGGGTAGCCATAAGAGCAGCGCCTTTATAGCCAGAGGTTTTCCATGATGGAGTGCACATTCTGTTGACATGGTTGCCAGGCCTAGAAGGCAGAACGATGAGAATACCTGATGAGTTTTTGTTTAGACAAAGAATACCAATGCTTGAAGAGGAGGGATGAGTTTTTCCCTTAGAGTTACAAGCTGCCATAGTGCGAGGAGAGATGACTTTGCTTGAAGGAAATGATGATGAAGGCAGACTTTGGTGTGTAGTAATCACCATCGGGGGAAGGTTACAGACTGACTGACGTCACTGATGACAATCTGTTTGGAGATCATTCATCTGATGACGGTGTAATACTTGAAATGAGCATTAATTATTGGGTGAGAACAATCAAAAGAGATGACCTCTGAAAATGATGATAGCATAAAAGTGTCCTGAATATTTTGATGAAGATATGGTGAAAGTTACAGTTTCATTATGGACCACAGGCCCTTATGACGTAGGCCTTGTAAAAGGGGTTGGAGAAGTGAAGATTACGTTGAAACTAGGAGCGATTTTACCTCGAGCACGACAGTATCCTATGTCTCGAGAGGCAGATGAAGGTATTTTTAAGACGCTGTCTGCCATGATGGATCAGAGCCTTTTAGAGATGTCAGAGTCATCATGTAATACTGCAGTGTAACATATCAAGAAATCTAAGGGGGTGGGCAGTTGTGGCATTTAATTCAAGATCTTAGACTGGTAAACCAGATTGTAGAGGCCGAGTTCCCTCTAGTTCCTAACCTGTCTACGATCTTATGTAATATAACTGTTGAGGCACAATATTTCACGGTGATTGACTTGAAGAATACGTTTTTCTCAATCCCATTGTACAAAGATTCGCAGGATCTGACGTCATTTACTTTCAGACAAACTCATCTGTAAACCACTCGGTTGCCACAAGGATATTGTGAGTTTCCATCTATTTTCAATAGAGTCCTTCAGATGGACTTAAGCAATATTGATTTGCAGTATGTAGATGACATTTTAGTCTGCAGCACCACAGAAGAAGAGTGTAGACCCGATTCTGTTCAGCTGGTGATTACACTCGCTGACAAAGGATATAAAGTTGACAAAGAGAAGTTGAAATATTGTCAACAAGAAGTGCTGTTCATAGGCCAATTGATTTCACATGAAGGAAAGAAGGTTACTCTTGAAAGAGCTGAGGCCATTTTGAAAACAGCCAAGCCACAGATAATAGAACACATGCAGAGATTTTGGGTATTATGTAGATACGTCAGAGCATGGGTCTTTGACTACAGCTCATATATTAGGCCTTTATTACAAGCTTTAAAGAAAGCACAGGCTATGCAGGAAAAAATCGTAAATGGAGGAAGGATTTGATGAATTGAAAAAAGCAATTTGCACAGCCCAAGTTTTAGGGATTCCTAATTATGCTGGGAAATTATTTGTGTTCTCACATACAGATGGCACTGTTATGACAACAGTACTCACGCAGAGAACTACGTAGGGGGACAAACCCTTGCATATTACAGTGGAATTTTAGACCCAGTAATGACAGGTCATTTTCCGTGCGAACAATCTTTAGCTGCCGCCACGTTCACCATAGAGAAGGATGCAAGCATAGTGATGGGATGTTATATGACGTTGTTTGTCGAACATGCGTTATTTGCTATTTTAGAAAAACCAAAAGGAACACTGACATCTCAAAGGGCTTTTGTCTATGAGGTAGTTATATCAAATCCAGCGATCAAAATAGTTTGATGCAAAATAGTGAATCATGCCATGTTTGTAGCTGATCCACTGGTAGAAGGAGAGCCTGTACGCGACTACGCAAACTATGAAGAGTTCTATGATGAACTCCCTAAAATAAAGGAAAACGCTCTAGCAGGGTGAGAGATTGTTTTCATTGACGGTTCTTCGAATCGAACAAAATGGTGCGCAGAGATATACAGGTGCCGCTGGGGTTTTAGCACACGACCAATGGAGAATTTCGGGTGCTTATAAGTACACGATTACCATCTCATTATTCAGCACAGGCTGCAGAATTATTGGCGGTGATACTGGCGCTCAAGAATCACGCAGACCAGGATGTAACAGTGTACAGTGACTCCGCCTATGTGACGTCAACAGTGCATGCAGGATTAGCACGTTGGAAAGGAGGGGTTACCTACAAGCGGATGGCATGCCAGTACAGCACGCAGCCTTATTGGACAGGCTCATTAAGGCACTACAACTTTCAGTGGGCATAGCAGTCGTTAAATGCGCAGCTGATACTAAAGGAGCCGACTTTATCTTGCGTGGAAATCAGGCAGCAGACACTGAAGCCAAGCGCATAGCAAGTGGAGACAAAGTGATGATGAATGTGGAAACGCCTAATGTGCATGAAAACATTATTGTTTTAATGACTGTGCCTGAGGGCTATATCAGCTTGCCAAAAACGCAGCTAGTGGAGGTCCAGGGGGAAGCACCTCAAGAGGAAAAGAATTTGAGAACACAAAGAGGGTGTTCTTTAAACCCCTCTGAACCATTGTGGCGACAAGACAGCACTGGTAAACCAGTGATGCCTGTAGCCTTATTATGGGTGGTGCTGGAACAGCTACACTACCCCGTGCATTTAACTCAGGAGAATCTTGCTGCAACTATTGCTGAGGATAGGTTTGTACCAAATCTGGAAGAGCATATTGCATTCTTTATGACATATTGTATAGTCTGTCAGAAATTCACGGCTGGACATACACTGTGCACAGTTAGGGGAGTTATACCGAGACCTAATGGTCCTTTTCAGCATGTCGATATGATACAAGTATGTAATGGATATAGATACATGATTTTAGTAGTTTGTCCCTTTTCAAGGTGGATTGAAGCAGGTCCATGTACACACCCAGACTCCACCTTTGCAGCAACATTTCTAGTGAGGGAAGTCTTTCCTAGATGGGGAGTATGTGAAGTCATGAGGTCAGATTATGGGCCTCATTTTGTGAATCCGATATTTGAGCAGATCAGCTTGTTGCTTGCTATAAATCACAAGTTTTCTGTGGCTTATCATCCACAGGGAAATGGGATATGTGAGAGGCTCAACGGCTTGCTTAAGGAAAGAATAGCCAAGTTGAAGCTTACCTTAAAGAAAGGGTGGTTGCATTGCCTACCACTGGCATTATATGCATTGAGGAACCAGCCAGGTTCTGATCACCATCTCACCCACCATGAAATTGTGATGGGAAGGCGAATGAGAACGCCCCTCACACCTCCATCCAGAGTTAGAAGTGATGCTCAGCCAACTTCAGATTTGTTAGGGTTGGAATTACCTGATTATTTGAATTGCATGATTTCCAGTATCTCTGTCATTTCAGGTCAGTTACGTCACAGAGGGTGTGGGGCAGTGCCCAACACAGAAGGAGATGCAGCAACAAGTGAATCTCAGAACTTACATCTTCCTCCACTGTTTCCCGGTGATGCAGTCTTAATCCGCAACCATACAAGGAAGAAGTGTGACGAACCCCTCTTCAACGGTCCATTCATTGTGGGTGACGTCACAGCGTCTGCAATCAGAGTTCAAGGTAGACGTGCATGGACTTTCATAGGTGACGTCAAAGTCTAGGTCAGAGAAACCCCACTGCCCTCACACCCATCAGAATCAAACACAGGCTTCGGGGAAGAACCACAGCACATGCAAACAAGGTCTATGATGAGGAAGAAGGACGCAGAAGCTGACAAGTAGAAAGATCAAAGAGTTCATTGAACTGTGACTTTGTTCCGGACACTCTTTTAAGCCATTCATAAAAGAGTTGAATGCTCTGTGCACCCTTCCAGAGCTGGGGAAAAATGTGTTGTTCTTAAGCCACAGGATTTTGATAGACGTTGGACTGAGGCATGCTTAAGCCTTGATGAGAAAAGAAAAATATGCCAGATTCTGATCATGGTCTTGACAATTGAGAAAAAGTACAGTATCCTGATTCATTCCATACTGAGTTCCTGTTTGAATTTTCTCACGGTATCACCCAATAACAACGTTTCAAGGATCATACTTGAGGTTTTTGTCTTCATTCTTATCCGGCTATAGTTGGAAGAACTTCCAATGTTTGTATTTTCTTGTAAGATCCTAAGAATGGCCCAATTGTGAGGAGACTACTCATAGCAATCATCGAGCACGTTTTGCAGCTTCCTGAGTATAGTAGGGAGAGCGCAAATGCCCTTATTAACTGATAATGCACACAGACTAATCAGTCTTATATTTTACTACTTGATTGAAGAATGCCCACAGCTTGTTAATGGACATACAGATGTTAGGAAATTTATAAGGAACCTGAGAAACAATGCAGCTTTAAACAAGATACTGAGGGATATAATAGACCAGGTGAACACTTATTCTGAGCGTACTCTGAGGTCAGAGTAAAATCTTACCTTCGAGGGACAGATCAAGAGGCTGCTGGTCAAAAAAGGACTCTTGTTTTATGCTGAAAGAAATTCATCATAACATCTGGTCTGAAGCAGATTTGCGGCATAGACTGAGAGCTGATGTATGTTATTGCAATTGTTTGAACAGTGAAGCAAATGTGAACATTCTAAAAGGAAACTTTCTGGAGAAAAGAGTAAAGAACATTGGTGAAATCATTTCCTTCACGATTAAGAGATGTCTACATTTTGTCTGATGAAAAGACTGATGCAGAAAGAGAATTGAGGGTCTTGTCCTTGATCAGCCAGGACAAAGCGCTGAGTCAAGTCGACAGTTTTCATGAAACAGCACAGAATGTTGCAATATTAAAAATGTGACTTTTTCTTCCTTAGGCAATAAAGATGGGTGTAGTTAGTAGCAATGTGATGTTGCCTGATGCTGAGAGGTGTCCACGATGTCCACGAAGTAGATGTTGCAAAATTGCATATATATGTATCATCTACTTTTTCATTCTGTTCATAATTGTATTGCTTTCACTCATGGTGCAAACGTCATATCGACGTACATTGAGCTAAGACTCCATTGAATCTTCCTGAGCAGAAAGAACGTATGAACGTGGCAACTACTAGGCAGCCGAGACCCTATGTAGTTATTCCTGTTGCAAAGAAAGATGATACAGTGTCTGAGTCTGAGACAAATGGTACTGATAGTCGTTCACATGCAAAAAAGGTCTTAGAAGTTATTTCTGGACTCCAGAAACAGGCTTTACAGGGGGAACAAATAAAACAATTGTTAGAAAGTGAGCCCACACAAGCAATGCATGCAAACACACTTGGTCCTGTGATACATGATCTAAGGTTAGTCCCTAAAAAGAGGTAATGCACAGCAATTTTACAAGACATTTTCATCCCTAAATAGGCTGCTGAGCAGATGAGGCATTCTGAACTTTCTCCTACTCAAGTAGCACAAACGAACATGCCCAGGCCACTGATAAATATTCCTAGGATTGGTTCAATAAGAAAGAGCTATGATGAAGTTCTTCATAAAATAATTATGGAAGGTCACAAGAGAAGAATGAGATCAAAGCGAAGTACCAAAGAGGATTACTTCGAGCTGAATGATCATTTGGACAGCACCGCACACTTGGGAAATAATATCTGGTATCAGCATATGAAGGAAGTGGGAAGGAGTACCTCAAAGGAAGGATTGCTTTGTGTGCACTCCTACCGTACTGTATGGGGCAGTCTAAGATCTTCACAGCCATTGAGGTAGGTGTTCAGACAGCACATTGTCTGTCGCACGTAGCGCTTTGCTGAACCAGAGGCAAGTTCATGGGCTGAGATGCCTATCTTAAATGGGCAACTGAAAGGACAGATCCTTATGAAGACGATTTATGTTCAAGACACAAGAACAAGAGACAAGGAACAGACACAGAATCATGTGATCCGATATGACATGCCTGGAGAAAAAGGAGCTGGAATCAGAAGAGAAGTGAACAAGAAACTTGAAAGTCCAGGAAAATCTGCAGAAGAAATTCAAAGATGGAAGAACATAGGACAGATGCAGATATGGGGATCAGTGTTATCACCAGATGGATGGGAAGAAGGAGTGGTTATCTGCAGAGCTTAGGTCGCTATTGGTTGTTACAAACCAGCCATTGATATTGCACAGAATGGATGCAGCCATTATGGCCGAGACTTGCTAAACTACTGACTTGGGTCGAAGATGGAGGAGGACCTTTTTTGCAGATTTTTCCATTGGAAAGTGCAAAGTTCTGCTTGAGAAATAATGGTACAAGAAAAATTAGAGAAAATCAGAAGTGCAGACGAATCTTTGATGTGCCAGGAACAAAGATTGGGACAGCACTGATCATGGATCATCACTACTGGGCCTGCGGCTCCAGAGAATATATAAAATTGCCAGAGAATTGGGAAGGCTTTGGTAATTCCAGAGAGTGATCTGAATCTTGACAGTTTCCCAAAAGCAGATGCTCACCTGAGGAAAAAGAGATCGGTTGAGCTGCTAAAAAGAATGAAGCGAGAGAACTACTTCTCAGCAAAATGAATAGAAGCCTTTGATGCCATTCCATATGAGCAGAGGCTGTTCAGCCAGACCTCCTCAGTGTTCATGTTGATCTTCATGACAGCTATCCAGGTTGGAGCAAACACCAAATGGCTGCAGATAACTAGATGGGAATTGCTAAAGACAATTAACACGACCATAAAAGGATTCAATGCAATCAGAGAAGAACTAAGAGCCACAAGACTGATGACTCTCCAGAATAGGTATGCCCTGGATATGATCACAGCTATGGATGGAGGTGTTTGTGCAAAAATTGGAGAATCATGTTGCACATTCATGCCTTCTCGTGATGACGAGAATGGAACCTTGACAGATGCCATAGACATGCTGACTACGCTCCATGGTCAGATGATAGACGAAGTTGAAGACATTGCTGATAATAATAATAATAATTTTGCATTTATATAGCGCTACGATCCCTCAGGTATCTGAGCACTGCTTATTATTAGCCACGGTGTGTGATGTTCATTTATCGACCTCGGAAGGAGGAAAGGCTGAGTTTGGCCCTGCCGGGATTCGAACCTGCGATAGCAAGCTCTGCACGGATGGCAAAGCGAACGCTCTATTCGCAGTGCCACTTCACCAGCTTACAGCCAATGACAGCTGGTTTGGATCAATCTTTTCTTGGATAACACAATGGATTGCAAACATCTTCACGTTCCATGGAGCTCTGATAATGATGATATTGCTTGGATTCTGTGTGATCAGGCTGATAATCTCGCAATGCAGGAAGACAGCTAAGAAAGCAATAGGAATGAAGATCATGATCGATGTTGAGCAGGGATGGAAGGCCAAAGAATTGACAGATGAAGAAATCAGAGACTATGTGAAGGCCAGTATCCATGCACCTGAGGGAACAAAGTTCCAAAACCTGAGGAATCATAAGAAATGTGTGGGAAGATGGGTCTACTGTAGCCCAAATGGACAATTTCAACACATGACATGGACCAAAGATGAGCATGTCAAAACAGCAGGTTGCCTGAAGGGAGTCATAAAGATTTCAGTCCCAAAGAAACTATTTTTCAGAAGAGGATGCCTGGATGTAAAGGATGATGAAAGAGTAATCGATGAATAGGCCAAAGGGGGGAGAGTATAGGAGGAGACAAGTACCCCACCTCAACCACTTCCCCTATATCGCCTATAGACTTTATACCGAAATACGAGACATCCACAGAGCAGTTGAATTGACAAAGGGCAGAATATGGACTCTGTTCAGTACCAGTGAGACTACCAATACCTAAGAGAATACTGTAAGCAAGATTCCCATTGAGAAAGCCATGCCTGCACACAAAGAAGTATGACAACCATTTAAATGAGATTCCTAAAGAAAAAGAACACATAAACAGCAAAGATGAATAGTGACGTCACACAGAGTCGAGCTGACGTGTATAGAAGAGATGCAGAGACCAGAGAATGCAGATATTCTATAAGGCATCAAGAAAGTAACGAGGATAATTGACATTATTGGGCTCAAGGTGAAGAAGATCATGCCGCATAAATGATGAAGATATCTAGTTAGTTTATACGTGTACAGATGCAAGAAACGCCAGCAGAAAAGTAATCATGAAGCTAGCCTTATGCTTTACAGCGAATAGATTGTGGCATTCGCCAATACATACAAATATGCAGATGAACTAGTAAAGAATGCATTTTTCCACTACAAATTATAGCAGTGCTGAAGAGTAACGAGAAGGCCTCATTTCAAGTGTGTCGCAGTTAAACAAATGAATTACATAATAAATCTTGGAAGACAGAGTTGGATGAGCCAAGAAGCCAAGGTCTTATCAAACTGGAGCAAACTGACATTAAATACATATCGTGTTCTGAAGATATGGACAAAAACAAAAGACGTCAGAGGTCTATTAAGAATTAGTATTTTAAATGTGCCAGAAGCTCGATTCCATGGTCTCTAGTCACTTGGAAGGATGAAGTTGGACGAACGATGTGGTCACACCTATGCACGAGGGCAGACTGTGCTTTCACTCCCTGAATTTCTCAGAGTTAAGAACACTCTCAAGGATGAGCTTCAAAACCCTAATTGACACTGGATCATGGAGGTGATGATGGAGTGATTTGCTAATTGGTGGGAAGCTAGTGCAAAGGCGATCTCACCAGCACCTGGATGTTCAGCCAGCCTGCTGCTAGACATAGGTGGAAAGTACTGACGGAGGTAAGAAGCCAACCAATTATAGAGGAACACGTAATTAAGGGCCCTATAGTTTTGTAGCCAATGGGACGTTGTACATTTAGTGACATTCATAGTGGCCATTTTAAGGGGAGGGCTTAGTTGCCCCACCTGATGCTAAGTACCCTATCACTTTCATTCACTGACTCATGCTAGTATAGAATGTATGCTTAGATATTAATTCACTGAGAGCCTATCATTATTTTGCATAGGTTTTTGTAGATTGCCACATAGGATGACATTAGTAGTGACGCAGGTTAACATCACTTATGACTAATTCTGAGCTTTTTTTAAGATGCATTGAGTAAGAGGATCGAGCGAGGGCATTGGTGTTCGTTGTACTCCCTGTTCTAGATCATTGAAAATAAAACAGTCTTCCTTTTTCCAAATTACCTGAGTTGTTACGATCATTGATGTATGAATAAAATCTGCATCCCCATCCATCTCCAGGGTATTCCTACTTGATTAAAGGGCTGGGTTTCCAGTTCAACTCTTTTTTCCCACTTAGCAAGACCCGTCTACCTGTTACCTTCCTGGTTGCGCTCTTTTTCCCTACTTAATGAGCACTCCAGCCTCTTTTCCTTTGCAGATGGGGAGCAGGTGCAAGTGGATCTAGGTCACCTGGCCTAAGCCCCGCACACCTGGTGCCTTCCAGGTTGCCGCTCTTTTTCCCCACTTAGCAAGCCCCATCCACTTCATGCCTTCCTGGTTGCTGCTCTTTATCCCTACTTAAGGAGCCCTCCAGACTCTTCTTTTTCTTTGCAGATGGAAAGCAGGTGCAAGTGGATCTAGGTCACCTGGCCTAAGCCTCGCCCACCAGGAGCCTACCAGTTTGCTGCTCTTATTCCCCACTTAGCAAGCTCAGCCCACCTGGTGCCTTGCTGGTTGCCACCCTTTTTCCCTACTTAAGGAGCCCTCCAGCCTCTTTTCCTTTGCAGATGGGGAGCAGGTGCAAGTGGATCTAGGTCACCTGACCTAAGCACCACCCACCTTCTTAGCCCTGCCTCTTCCTTACTGCTCTTAACTCTTAGATCAGGGGCATCTGTCACCCGGGCGTCTGAAGTGAAGGGCAGACAAAGAAAAGGGCAATTCCTGTTTGGACCTGTTCGGACCAGGAGGACCCAGGGCCCGATCCCCTGCTCAGGCAGCAGGTACGCATGCACCAACATGTGTTTACTCCCTCTGTCCCCACATGCCATCCCCACCCCCTCTGATCCCCCAGGATGTTCCCTTGTGCCGCCCATTCTAGCACACAGGTTTTGCCTGTTTTGTTTGATTCTTCTACCCTGCTCCCCTTCCCCTCCTCCAGCCTACTTCTGCAGGAGTGTGTCCTGATACATTCTGGTTTCACCATCACCGTCTTGTGGCTAATGCTGGATTTGACTTTTATGGACTTAATTGATTCACGGTGTGTCACCCTTTCTCAACTCTCATGCTGGACTTCCTTTGCATCTTGTACTCATGGTGGCCCTGAATCATGCTGTTCCCATCTTCACCTAGTATCCCATCTTACAACATTATGTGTTACTACTGACTTCTGCAATTGTATTTGCTCTCCCATCCTGCTTCTCCACTCTTTTTGACTGCTTACTCTCTGTTCTCTCCTCCTCTCACTATCTCCCTTTTCCTATCTCCTCCCCTCCTTTGTTACTTTCTTCTATGCACTTACTCTATTAGAAGTGTCCCTGGACCTAGTATGATAGCAACCTTGTCTGTCTCCTCCCCTGTCCCCTTCGTTGTCCCCCCCCCCCAAGCACTATCTGAAATGTCGTCAGGCCTAGTACGATAGTTGCTTCTTTTGTTCCTCCCCTCCCTTTCTGCACCCCTCTCCCTCACCTTTTATTTTTCTCTGGCTCTACCCGAAATGTCGTCAGGCCTAGTGCGGTAGTCACCTGTCTGTTTCTTTTTCCTTCCCACTCTCCCCCTCCCTTCCTTATCTATGTCTTAGCTCTTGCACTATCTGAAATGTCATCAGGCCAAGTCTGATAGTTAATTTCACATCCTTACTGTTCATGGCCTGTAAGAATGTCATTGTATTTTCCCTTGTTCCCTCCCTTGCCTTGAAGCGCTTTGAAACACATTGGGCCTCATTAGAAGTTTGGAGGTAGCCATGCCGTTCTTACCGGCATGGCTAACCCCAAACCGGGTACCGGGACCGGGTCTCAAAAAAAGGGAATTACCGGGCCATGCCGACTTTAGCGGGACCGGTAATTCCCATTCTCGGGATCCAGACCCGGTACATCCCCATTCCCATTTGAGCCCCCTTAGGGCGCAATGGGAATGGAGAGGATGCTAACAACAGACCCGTTAATGACGGGCCCGTTGTTAGCATCCTGGTCTGCTAGCGGGTCCCGCTCAGCACATCTGGTCTGACCAGGCGCAAAGAGCGGGACCTGCTGCAGCATCCGTAATATGGCGGCCCGGAATGAACGGTGCCGGTCCCTTCATCTCGCGGGCGCCAGCCTCGTAATGAGGCCCATTGTGTATAGGCGCTACATAAATAAACTATCATATCATATCATATCTATAGAAGCTCTTCTTGATGTATTATCTATTTCTGTTGTCATTTGTGTCTTTGGTGCAGTATCCGGCTTCACTGTAGTATACCTTACACAGCCTTATGCTCCTTCTTGAAGTATACATTGTATACATCGTTTATGTAGTATATTTTCTTTCTGTCATACCGTTCTCCCACTGTAGTATTTCCAGTTACTACAGTATGACCATGGATCTAGTATTACTACTCACGTTATTATCTTTCCTTGATGCAGTATTCTTGCTCAATGTAGTATTCTTTTACTGCTGTACTGGGCCTCCTCTCTGTAGTATTCTTCTTGATTAGCAAAGTTGGTCTTGCGGTAGTGTCCTTCTTTGGCATTGGGCCTCATTACGACTCAGGCGGTAAGGGGTTTACGGCGGCGTAAACAGCGCCGACCCTTACCGCCTGATTCCGAGGTCCCTTAGCGCCATGGAGGTTTTAACACCTGTTTTTAGCAGGTGTTAAAATCCATGGCGCTAAGGGACCTTGATGTTAATTACGCCACCGTAATTTACGGTGGCGTAATTAACGCCTTCCCCACTCCCATTATGCCCTATGGGGCAAAAATGGGAATGGGGAAGGGTAAATGGGGATTGGGGACTTACCACCCCGCCAACCTCGGAATGGGGCGGTAAGTCCGCCAACCACCATGGCGTAAACGTAGTTTACGCCATGGTGGTAAAGGTACGACCCAGGCGGTAACTTACCGCCTGGGTCGTAATGAGGCCGATTGTGTCCCTCCTCACTGTAGTATTCCATCCCTCATCACTCTAATACACCTCCTCACTGCAGTAGCTATCCTCAATTAAGTAGGCCTCAAACGATGTAATACCCCTTTAGTATTCCCTCTGGCTGTAATATCTCTTCTTGCTAAAGTACTCCTGAGTGATGTAGTAACCCCGGGAAACTCTGGAATTCGCCCTGGCTGTAGGATTCTCTGTCACTGTAACGTTCCTCCTCTATGTAGTATATTCTCCTCACTGTGGTAATCCTCCAGCCTGTAGTATTGCTCATCTCTGTAGTATATTCTCCTCACTGTAGTATCCCTCTTCTCCATAGTTCCTTTTACTCAGTCTAGCATTCATCCCCTCTGTACTTCCCTCTGCAATTCCTCCCCTCTCTAGTATATTCTCCTCACTGCAATATCCCTCCTCACTGTAGTATATTATGCCTCATCCCTTCTATATTCCTCCTCACTGTAGTTTATTTTCCTCCCACTGGTGTTCCTGCTCTGTACTTTCTTCTCCTTATGCTAGCATTTGTTCTCTTTGTAGTTTCTTCTCCTCGTGCTAGCATTCCTCCTCTCTGTATTATTGTTCATCTGGATAGTATATTCTCCTCACTGTAGTATTCCTCCTCCCCTTAGTTTCTTCTCCTCTCTCTAACATTCCTCTTTTCTGTAGTATTTGTCCTCTCTGTACTTTTTTAATGCTCGTATTCCCATCTCTTTAGTTTCTTCTCCTCGTGCTAGCATTCCCCCTCTATGTAGCAGTGCTTCTCTCTATAGTATATTCTCCTCACCTTAGTATTCTGCCTCTCTGTAGTTGATTTTCCTCCCCTTAGCATTCCTCTTCTCTTTAGTTTCTTCTCATTGTGCCAGCATTCTTCCTCTCTGTATTATTGTTCCTTTCTGTAGTATGTTCTCCTTACTGTAGTATTCCCCATCTCTGTAGTTTCTTCTCCTTATGCTAGCATTCCTTCTCTCTGTAGTTTATTCTGCTCCCTGTTGTATTCATCCTCTCAGTAGTATTGTCCTCTCTATACTTGTTCTCTTTATGCTAGCATACCCCCTTGTTTTAGTTTCTTCTCCTCGTGCTGGCATTCCTCCTCTCTTTGGTTTCTTTTCCGTGTGCTAGCATTCCTCCTCTCTTTGGTTTCTTCTCCTCGTGCTAGCATTCCTCCTCTCTTTGGGTTCTTTTCCGTGTTCTAGCATTCCTTATCTCTTTGGTTTCTTCTCCTTGTGCTAGCATTCCTCCTCTCTTTGGTTCCTTCGCCTTGTGCTAGCATTCCTCCTCTCTTTGGTTCCTTCCCCTTGTGCTAGCATTCCTCCTCTCTTTGGGTTCTTTTCCTTCTGCTAGCATTCCTCCTCTCTTTGGTTTCTTTTCCTTGTGCTAGCATTCCTCCTCTCTTTGGTTTATTTTCCTCGTGCTAGCATTCCTCCTCATTTTGGTTTCTTTCCCTCGTGCTTGCATTCCTCCTCTCTTTGGTTTCTTTTCCTTGTGCTAGCATTCCTCCTCTCTTTGGTTTATTTTCCTCATGCTAGCATTCCTCCTCTCTTTGGTTTCTTTTCCTTCTGCTAGCATTCCTCCTCTCTTTGGTTTCTTCTCCGTGTGCTAGCATTCCTCCTCTCTTTGGTTTCTTTTCCGTGTGCTAGCATTCCTCCTCTCTTTGGGTTCTTTTCCGTGTTCTAGCATTCCTTATCTCTTTGGTTTCTTCTCCTTGTGCTAGCATTCCTCCTCTCTTTGGTTCCTTCCCCTTGTGCTAGCATTCCTCCTCTCTTTGGTTCCTTCCCCTTGTGCTAGCATTCCTCCTCTCTTTGGGTTCTTTTCCTTCTGCTAGCATTCCTCCTCTCTTTGGTTTCTTTTCCTTGTGCTAGCATTCCTCCTCTCTTTGGTTTATTTTCCTCGTGCTAGCATTCTTCCTCATTTTGGTTTCTTTCCCTCGTGCTAGCATTCCTCCTCTCTTTGGTTCCTTCTCCTCGTGCTTGCATTCCTCCTCTATTTGGTTTCTTTTCCTTCTGCTAGCATTCCTCCTCTCTTTGGTTTCTTCTCCTTGTGCTAGCATTCCTCCTCTCTTTGGTTTATTTCCCTTGTGCTAGCATTCCTCCTCATTTTGGTTTCTTTCCCTCGTGCTTGCATTCCTCCTCTCTTTGGTTTCTTTTCCTTGTGCTAGCATTCCTCCTCTCTTTGGTTTATTTTCCCTGTGCTAGCATTCCTCCTCATTTTGGTTTCTTTCCCTCGTGCTAGCATTCCTCCTCTCTTTGGTTCCTTCTCCTCGTGCTTGCATTCCTCCTCTCTTTGGTTTCTTTTCCTTCTGATAGCATTCCTCCTCTCTTTGGTTTCTTCTCCGTGTGCTAGCATTCCTCCTCTCTTTGGTTTCTTTTCCTTGTGCTAGCGTTCCTCCTCTCTTTGGTTCCTTCTCCTCGTGCTTGCATTCCTCCTCTCTTTGGTTTCTTTTCCTTGTGCTAGCATTCCTCCTCTCTTTGGTTTCTTTCCCTCGTGCTAGCATTCCTCCTCTCTTTGGTTCCTTCCCCTCGTGCTTGCATTCCTCCTCTCTTTGGTTTCTTTTCCTTCTGCTAGCATTCCTCCTCTCTTTGGTTTCTTCTCCGTGTGCTAGCATTCCTCCTCTCTTTGGTTTCTTTTCCTTGTGCTAGCATTCCTCATCTCTTTGGTTCCTTCTCCTCGTGCTTGCATTCCTCCTCTCTTTGGTTCCTTCCCCTTGTGCTAGCATTCCTCCTCTCTTTGGTTTCTTTTCCTTCTGCTAGCGTTCCTCCTCTCTTTGGTTTCTTCTCCTTGTGCTAGCATTCCTCCTCTCTTTGGTTCCTTCTCCTCGTGCTTGCATTCCTCCTCTTTTTGGTTTCTTTTCCTTGTGCTTGCATTCCTCCTCTCTTTGGTTTCTTTTCCTTGTGCTAGCGTTCCTCCTCTATTTGGTTTCTTCTCCTTGTGCTAGCATTCCTCCTCTCTTTGGTTCCTTCTCCTCGTGCTTGCATTCCTCCTCTCTTTGGTTTCTTTTCCTTGTGCTAGCATTCCTCCTCTCTTTGGTTTCACTCCCTCGTGCTAGCATTCCTCCTCTCTTTGGTTCCTTCTCCTTGTGCTTGCATTCCTCCTCTCTTTGGTTTCTTTTCCTTGTGCTAGCATTCCTCATCTCTTTGGTTCCTTCTCCTCGTGCTTGCATTCCTCCTCTCTTTGGTTCCTTCCCCTAGTGCTAGCATTCCTCCTCTCTTTGGTTTCTTTTCCTTGTGCTAGCGTTCCTCCTCTCTTTGGTTTCTTCTCCTTGTGCTAGCATTCCTCCTCTCTTTGGTTCCTTCTCCTCGTGCTTGCATTCCTCCTCTCTTTGGTTTCTTTTCCTTGTGCTAGCATTCCTCCTCTCTTTGGTTTCTCTGCCTCGTGCAAGCATTTCTCCTCTCTTTGGTTCCTTCTCCTCGTGCTTGCATTCCTCCTCTCTTTGGTTCCTTCTCCTCGTGCTTGCATTCCTCCTCTCTTTGGTTTCTTTTCCTTGTGCTAGCATTCCTTATCTCTTTGGTTTCTTCTCCTTGTGCTAGCATTCCTCCTCTCTTTGGTTCCTTCGCCTTGTGCTAGCATTCCTCCTCTCTTTGGTTCCTTCCCCTTGTGCTAGCATTCCTCCTCTCTTTGGGTTCTTTTCCTTCTGCTAGCATTCCTCCTCTCTTTGGTTTCTTTTCCTTGTGCTAGCATTCCTCCTCTCTTTGGTTTATTTTCCTCGTGCTAGCATTCCTCCTCATTTTGGTTTCTTTCCCTCGTGCTTGCATTCCTCCTCTCTTTGGTTTCTTTTCCTTGTGCTAGCATTCCTCCTCTCTTTGGTTTATTTTCCTCATGCTAGCATTCCTCCTCTCTTTGGTTTCTTTTCCTTCTGCTAGCATTCCTCCTCTCTTTGGTTTCTTCTCCGTGTGCTAGCATTCCTCCTCTCTTTGGTTTCTTTTCCGTGTGCTAGCATTCCTCCTCTCTTTGGGTTCTTTTCCGTGTTCTAGCATTCCTTATCTCTTTGGTTTCTTCTCCTTGTGCTAGCATTCCTCCTCTCTTTGGTTCCTTCCCCTTGTGCTAGCATTCCTCCTCTCTTTGGTTCCTTCCCCTTGTGCTAGCATTCCTCCTCTCTTTGGGTTCTTTTCCTTCTGCTAGCATTCCTCCTCTCTTTGGTTTCTTTTCCTTGTGCTAGCATTCCTCCTCTCTTTGGTTTATTTTCCTCGTGCTAGCATTCTTCCTCATTTTGGTTTCTTTCCCTCGTGCTAGCATTCCTCCTCTCTTTGGTTCCTTCTCCTCGTGCTTGCATTCCTCCTCTATTTGGTTTCTTTTCCTTCTGCTAGCATTCCTCCTCTCTTTGGTTTCTTCTCCTTGTGCTAGCATTCCTCCTCTCTTTGGTTTATTTCCCTTGTGCTAGCATTCCTCCTCATTTTGGTTTCTTTCCCTCGTGCTTGCATTCCTCCTCTCTTTGGTTTCTTTTCCTTGTGCTAGCATTCCTCCTCTCTTTGGTTTATTTTCCCTGTGCTAGCATTCCTCCTCATTTTGGTTTCTTTCCCTCGTGCTAGCATTCCTCCTCTCTTTGGTTCCTTCTCCTCGTGCTTGCATTCCTCCTCTCTTTGGTTTCTTTTCCTTCTGATAGCATTCCTCCTCTCTTTGGTTTCTTCTCCGTGTGCTAGCATTCCTCCTCTCTTTGGTTTCTTTTCCTTGTGCTAGCGTTCCTCCTCTCTTTGGTTCCTTCTCCTCGTGCTTGCATTCCTCCTCTCTTTGGTTTCTTTTCCTTGTGCTAGCATTCCTCCTCTCTTTGGTTTCTTTCCCTCGTGCTAGCATTCCTCCTCTCTTTGGTTCCTTCCCCTCGTGCTTGCATTCCTCCTCTCTTTGGTTTCTTTTCCTTCTGCTAGCATTCCTCCTCTCTTTGGTTTCTTCTCCGTGTGCTAGCATTCCTCCTCTCTTTGGTTTCTTTTCCTTGTGCTAGCATTCCTCATCTCTTTGGTTCCTTCTCCTCGTGCTTGCATTCCTCCTCTCTTTGGTTCCTTCCCCTTGTGCTAGCATTCCTCCTCTCTTTGGTTTCTTTTCCTTCTGCTAGCGTTCCTCCTCTCTTTGGTTTCTTCTCCTTGTGCTAGCATTCCTCCTCTCTTTGGTTCCTTCTCCTCGTGCTTGCATTCCTCCTCTTTTTGGTTTCTTTTCCTTGTGCTTGCATTCCTCCTCTCTTTGGTTTCTTTTCCTTGTGCTAGCGTTCCTCCTCTATTTGGTTTCTTCTCCTTGTGCTAGCATTCCTCCTCTCTTTGGTTCCTTCTCCTCGTGCTTGCATTCCTCCTCTCTTTGGTTTCTTTTCCTTGTGCTAGCATTCCTCCTCTCTTTGGTTTCACTCCCTCGTGCTAGCATTCCTCCTCTCTTTGGTTCCTTCTCCTTGTGCTTGCATTCCTCCTCTCTTTGGTTTCTTTTCCTTGTGCTAGCATTCCTCATCTCTTTGGTTCCTTCTCCTCGTGCTTGCATTCCTCCTCTCTTTGGTTCCTTCCCCTAGTGCTAGCATTCCTCCTCTCTTTGGTTTCTTTTCCTTGTGCTAGCGTTCCTCCTCTCTTTGGTTTCTTCTCCTTGTGCTAGCATTCCTCCTCTCTTTGGTTCCTTCTCCTCGTGCTTGCATTCCTCCTCTCTTTGGTTTCTTTTCCTTGTGCTAGCATTCCTCCTCTCTTTGGTTTCTCTGCCTCGTGCAAGCATTTCTCCTCTCTTTGGTTCCTTCTCCTCGTGCTTGCATTCCTCCTCTCTTTGGTTCCTTCTCCTCGTGCTTGCATTCCTCCTCTCTTTGGTTTCTTTTCCTTGTGCTAGCATTCCTCCTCTCTTTGGTTTCTCTCCCTCTTGCTAGCATTTCTCCTCTCTTTGGTTCATTCTCTTCGTGCTTGCATTCCTCCTCTCTTTGGTTTCTTTTCCTTCTGCTAGCGTCCCTCCTCTCTTTGGTTTCTTCTCCTGGTGCTAGCATTCCTCCTCTCTTTGGTTTATTTTCCTCGTGCTAGCATTCCTCCTCATTTTGGTTTATTTCCCTAGTGCTAGCATTCCTCCTCTCTTTGGTTCCTTCTCCTCGTGCTTGCATTGCTCTTCTCTTTGGTTTCTTTTCCTTCTGCTAGCGTTCCTCCTCTCTTTGGTTTCTTCTCCTTGTGCTAGCATTCCTCCTCTCTTTGGTTTCTTTTCCTTGTGCTAGCATTCCTCCTCTCTTTGGTCTCTTTTCCTTGTGCTAGCATTCCTCCTGTTTTATTGTTCCTCTCTGTATTATATTCCCCCCTGTAGTGTTCTTCCTCCATAGTTTGTTCTCATCACTCTAGAATTACTCCACTTTGTAGTATTGCTCCTCTCTATCGTACATTCTCCTCAATGTAATATTATCCTCTCCATATTTTCTTCTCCTCAGTTTAGTATTCCTTCTCTCTGTGACATATTATCCTCACTGTAGTATTTCTCCTATTCACAGTATATTCCCCTCATTCTAGCATTGATCCTCCCTATAGTTTCTTCTCCTCCCTCTAGCATTCCTCCCCTCTGCATTTTTTTCTCCTTATGCTAGCATCCCTCATCTCTGTAATTGTGTCTCTTCACTTGTTTTTCCTTGTGCTAGCATCCCTCCTCTCTGCATTATTTTGTCCTCACTGTAATGTCATATGCACCTGGTTGTATCCTCCTCACTGTAGCAGCTCCTACTCACCGGCTCCGGTGAAGGCCATTGTGTCTTTTCCTGATGAAGTGTCATGAAAGGCTCATATGAGCTGTAGGGCTGCAGGCAAGGACAGCCTCCTGTTCACTGATGCTCCCTCCGTGTAAAGTGTCTTTCATGTAGCCGGAGGTTCTGCATCTCACTGTTATCATTATCTGATCATGATGTTCTTTCGACCATTAATGAGAGATGTTCACTACAGGATGTCAATCACTACGGTGAGCATGGCCTTCAACAGAGTGGCAGGGCAATGGGATAGGGCAGGTGGACGGGGAGGCGGGTTATGGTGATGAGGGGAGAGTGATGAGTCATTGCTGGAGGGCGGTCGCAATGTCATGGAGCACAGAGAAATGATGGGAGGGAAAGCAGGAGAGGCAGAGGGAGCTAAGAGAGATAGAGAGAGAAAGAACAAGACACAGGAGTGGGATCCTAGAACCATGGGGAGGGCGGAAGTGGTAACATATGGCAACCCGGTAGGGCGGCCTTCAGCCATCAGGGTTTCCCAGATGCTGGCTAAAGGCCAATCGCTGCAGATGATGCCTTGGTCTGACTCCACTCCCCATGCTTGGCCTATATCTTTCATTGCCTTCATCCCTGGCCATGTCTGGAGATGGGCCTAGCTACCGTGCAACTTTCTAGATGGTTTAGCCTACGACTCGCGTCAGTCCCAAACAGCAAATCAAGTGGTGCGGGCAGTGGCGTATTTAGGCTTTCTGCTGCCCTAGACCCAAATTAGTGCGTGCACCCCCACTTAACTCCACCTCAGCCAGACTCTGCCCATTCAACAAACTCTGTCCTTGTCCAAATTACACCCATCCACCCCCATTTTGGCTTCATCACATGTATAAGGATGTTTTAAAGGTCGCAGGGATTAGGAAGTTATTGCTTCCTTTCTATTAATTCAACCCTGCTATCGTCTATGTTATGTTAGTTGAAAACGTATTTTCAGATCTCTGCTGCCCAAGATTTGGAGAAGGTAGTGTGTTCTACAGTTGAGTGCACTAGAGGTAATTTTTACAGCTAATTGTCTACTTTCGGTTAAGTCTGAAAAAAAGAAGAAGCGTTAAGAGCATAAGCGGACTGCCAACCTCACACAATTGTGAGCAGGTTGGAACGAGGAATTTTGGGTTCAATGCTAATATCTGATTTCTCTCACACATTGCCTGCTCTCACTCTGAGAAGCACCTAGACTGGTCTGTAATATTAATGCAACATAACTACATTTCTACATCCGGTCTTGTCATGGCTACAGCTCTGGTGTTAGCATGAGGCAAAATGGAAATGAGGCATGTTACCTGCTGCAGCCGTTGTACCTTCAGTCCCTTGGGCTGGATTGAACGCCATTCAAATATGGCAAAATCACAAGTGAAGTTTGTAAACTCTGCCTCGGCATAAACACCTCAGTAGAGTAAAGACAGTTGGAGAAGGTTCTTGGAATCTTTGGCTGTGCATTCTCATGGTGGTGTAATACATAAGGGCGACCCTGAACATTCATGTGTCGTAAGCAACAACATTCCTCGTAGCTGCAAAAGGGAGGCACCTTTAATAACAAATGAAGTGGTATATACTGTGAACATCATTGCTGTTTGTGCCATTGTCCAAAATACCCAACACTCCAACAGTAAAACTGAACAATGGATCGGGCCTTCCAGCACAATATCACCTTTGTGGGTGTGGTTTAGGCTATGGGTCTTGCCAGCTTGCGTTTAAGATAATTTAAAGTGATAGTTAACTCTGTAGAGTTGATTGGACTGTACAATACATAGGAACAATTTGGGATTTGTGGGTATAGATATAGATGTCCTGCTGTTGTTTGAAGTACTGTTTCAGAGTAAAAGTCCTACCTTGTATTTAAAATACAATAAATGTAAAGATGACTTATAAGCATCCCTGTCATGCATTATGTGACATACTTTGCAGTTGACTTTCCTGGTAGTACTGAGCGTGCAGCGGAATGTCATCCAAGACACATGATAAACCCAGCAGGGATGCCATTTGCCTGCTTAGCACTGAGCAGCTTCTGTAAAGATGGCTGAATGGATGTCTTTACGGGACATCTTTACAGCTGGGAATCAGTGTGAACCTTTGGCACCGTTTATGTTCTCACCCTTCTATGGCTTTGGGTCGCCTTCCACTGGTTTCTTGATGCTTTTGCCCATTCAGATTTACTCTTCGCCATTTTAACCTCTCATGCTTGCACCTTTTGGGTGGCCACAGACCTCTGAAATGTGGGGCCGGGGAGGGAAATGAGTGCTTGCTTCTGAACTTCATTTTAGTGCCACCTTTGGTAACTCTGTGTTTGACTTAAGCACAGCCATGCATTTAATATTGTAAAATGGTGCATCATTTTTAACCTTTGCTTCTTTGTTTAAAAAATGCATGCCATGTTTTTTTAATATAAAAGTGATTGCTTAACACACTGTATGTGTGTATTAATTAGGAAGAACTCCAAGGATAATTTGAAGTAACATCAATAAAACCAATGAGGTTTTGGTTGTTTTGCATATTAAGTAGCATTTTGGGACGAAAAGAATGACCAAAGAGCTTTATATCTGTAATTTATGTCTGTGAGAGTTATATGACTAAATCACTAAATACCTAAAGTACGCAGGGTTTGGTACGTGTTTTCTATTTTTTTTTTAAACAAGTCACCTTAACAATAAATCTTTTGTAAATGTCAGCCATATATACAAGTTTGGCCATCAAAAATGTTAGCTGTCAGAGTGGAATGACTCGCAGTGTTGTGCATCAGCAAGACTCTGAGAAACTAAATTGGCTTTATAGTTAAAAAATGACACCCAGTAAATTGAAAATAATCTACAATAAAATGTCGGCCCTCTGGCAATCTGCCGCCCAAGGCCTGGGCCTAGTAGGCCTTGTTGTAAATACGTCTGTGGGTGCGGGATATTGGGAGTTCTAGGCCAGAATCTTGCAGATGGCTTTCATTTGTCTGTAGGAATGGGGTGGAAGACATTCCAAATGCTTGGAGCAACTCTTAGACAGTTCTGTCTGCACGTGAGCCTTTTGAAGATACCCAGGTATGAATCGCAAACCCGATCAAAGGATTGCAGCAGACACTTTGAGGGTGAGGGTCCCTTTCCAGAGAGAGCTCCACGCTGCCGGTGGGAAGCTGAGAACTCGAAGGTGGATTAAGAATCCCTGATCACGAGCATGTCCTTTGAAGTCTTAAAAAAATATTCTCTGCAAACTCTTACTTTATTTCCATATGCCACAAATTATACATGCAGTGACAGCATGTGTTTCATGGCTTATTTGCACTTCATCAGGACTCCAAACATCATAAACATCTGGATACAGAAAAGAAAAACAAATATAAACCATCTTAACATGTAAATATTTGGAATTCCGACTCCTTGCTCATTTATTTATTGTTTGCTTGTGAGGCGCTTATACAATAAGAATATGCTGTCTCCGGTCTGGTTGGGAACAGGCGGCTGCACACTCTGACCCGAAGATCCTTCCATCTTTTGCGGCAGTCCTTCGCGTCCCGGGGGACCATAGCTACGGCTGTCACTTTCTGGCTGATCGATGCCCAGGCTGCAGATTTCCACTGCACAGATGTTTCTTCTGGTGGTTGCCTTCCAGCTCCTCACAATCGGCGACCACGTCATCTGTGTGACATGGAGCTTCTCCTTGCTGAATTTTGGCTTGCGCAGTCGATCTTCAGGCACCTTCCCTCTGGCCCTCTCTTGGGAAATGTTTTCACTGACTTGTGGGTGCGGATGGCTATAGGAAGTTGGCGATTCAGGGTGGATTGAGGTTTTCTAGGTGGCCACCGCCAGGCTTCCCGTTCCGGCGATGATGTTAGTTCCGCTGCTGCTAGTTACGTCTGTGGAATTAGCACCAATTGGCCGGTGGTTAAAGGTAATTCCACTGGTTATCACTGGATTTACAGCTGGGGCGCTCTGTTTCGGTAGTAAATTCCGCCTGGTGGAATTACTGCTACCGTCAAAGGAGTGGGCACGCTCCCAACAGGTTGCAATACAGCAGTAATTCTGCTGCATGCCATAGCAGTAACGGTAATTCCAATGGGTGGAATTACAGCCATATTACCGCCAGACTCGTAATGACCCCCACTGTGTCTCGTAGAGGATAGCAAGGCGACGGGATCCCTTCTCATGCACCTTCTGGGAGGTACATCAGGCAGAGACCGGACCAGTCCCTGGTGGCTTGCTCACCCCACACAGAAGGATGTGGGGTTCAGGCAGCTCAGCATAGTAAGCAGTGCTGAACTTTCCACTTTCCAGATGATCTCCACACCACAGATAAACCTTGCCCAAAATAAATACTTGCATGTTTATCCTCCTTCGTGGGGAATAGGCAGGAATTGCGCCTATTCATAGACACCCACGCGTGTACTTGCGCAGTGCGACAGAAAACCTTGATTTTTTCCTGTTGGGGAGGCCTTATTGAATTATTCTATTGAACATTTTAAATTACAAAGATACAAAAGAAGCCGCAAAGGAAAAAAGAAGAGCCATAGAAGAGCTACACAAAGCAGTATTACTAACAGAAAAGGTGACAGCCAATACAGTGCCAAATGTAATACCACCTGCGCAAAGTGTAGCCATGACATGCACGAAACGCGCCAGAGGAATTGGCACATTGTAATACTAAACACATCAGTCTCTGGGCACACTGACCCAATTAAAGCTCAATAACCTTTCAGAAGCCCCAACACTAAAAACTCAAATCAGCCTTCACCAACCTCCTGGGTCTAAGGATGAACACAGTGCGGGGCTACCAAGTTTACCAGCTTACTTTCTAAATGTAGAACATGCAGTGCATGTAACGTGCCACTGAATAATATAGAATTTCAGGAGGTTACCCATAGAAAATACCATATTGAAGCACTCACAAACTGTTCACCACATGTAGAGTGCATCTTAATATTGAGACCTGCCAGAAGACATTCAGCACTGTATGAGCAACTGAACAACGCGTTCTGGAGCATCATTGCGAAATCTCCTGCAAACATATAGACTATCCCCTGGTCATCATCTTAAGAAGCCTATGCACAGGAGACCCGGCGACGGAACCCAAAGTTCTGGACTATCTGCACGGCCTTGGCCTCCCATTTCACCACTAAAACTCAGGACATCCTGTCCATTTTCTCTTCCTCCTTCGCCTGGATCACTCCTGGATCACTCCTGGCCCGTCTGAGGACGTCTCATCTCCTCCTTTCCCCTGTTCACCCCTGACAATGTTTCTAGACAAGTCCGATCTATGAAAGTCTCGTCAAAGCAGGTTCCCCCTGCTCATTCGGAACCACAAGGACCACATCGACACCCTTGCTTCACCCTTGGCCCATTTCTGCAATCACTCCTTTGCCACTGGAACTTCCCCTCCCCCTTAAGCACTCCCTTGTGCACCCCCTTCTAAAGTAGCCCTCAGCCGATCCTTCCTCTCCGGCTAACTATCACCCTCCATCACTCCTTTCATGGGCAGACTCTTGGAAAAGCTGGCCATCGCCCAGCGTAATCTACATACTGAATCTGTTGGTTGCCTCCATGACCATCAGTCTAGCTTCAGAGCTGCCAGAAGCACGGAAGCTGCTCGCCTGAACACCTGTGAAGACTTGGTCTCCAATCTTGACTCTAATCTCCCTTCTGTCCTCATTCTCCTCGATCTGTCCTGTGCTTTTAAGACAGTCAACCATGCCATCCTGCTCTATCGCCTCCACAACAACCTTGGTATTACTGATTGGGCCCTGGCCTGGAAGACTTCCTTTCTCACGGACCCTCTCAGATCCAACTGGGGTTTTTCCTCTCTTCCATCTCTCTTTCTACTTGTGGTGTTCCCCAGGGGTCTAACCTCTCTCCCTGGCTCTTCAACCACTACCTGGCACCTCTTGCCCATCGCATCGCTACTTTCTGTTCCAATTTTCAATGTTATGCAGATGACACTCAGCTCTCTGTCAGGCTCCCCTCAGCCACCTCTGCTTCTTCTCTCATGCCAGACTGTCTGGTCGCAATTCAGGAATGGTGTGCCGCCAATGATCTCTGCCTTAATGCCTTTCCTCTCTCTCTCTGACAGCCCACCCTGGGCCCTCTTTCTGCTCCTTCTTGTGAGGCTATGAACTTTGGTGTCATCTTCGACTCCACCCTCTCCTTCTCTCCTCATATCTCTAAGAAGTCAAACTATTTCAGGCTACCCTCAGCCTCCCCCTCTCCTTCCCTCATCTCTGACTGTCTGTCTGCTATCCAAGAATGGTGTGCCGCCAATGACCTCTGCCTTAATGCCAGTAAGACTGAGATTCTACTCATCGGTACTCCCACTCCCTCCTTCCCTGCAGCTCTCTGGCCTGCCTCCCTTGGCCCCCTCCCTGCTCCTACCGGCAAGGCAAAAAACCTTGGGGTCATCTTCGACTCCACACTCTCCTTCTCTCCTCATATTTCTGACGTCGCCAAGAGGTCACACTACCAGCTGCACCTCCTCAGAGGTATTCTTCCCTTCCTCTCCTTCCCCCAGAAGCTCACTGTCTCCCGAGCCCTGGTTCTCTCGAAGCTGGACTACTGTAACAGCCTCTATCTTAACCTGCCTGCCTCCACTCTCCGCCCTCTGCAACTCATCCAGAACAGAACTGCGAGACTTGTCCTTGGCCTCAAGCCCAGGGACTGTATCTCTCCAGGACTGAAATCTCTACACTGGCTCCCAGTGGCTGCGAGGATAAAGTTCAAAACCCTCTGCATTGTCCACAAGGCCTTCTGGGGCCTGGGGCCTAAATACCTTCAACTCTCTCTTCCCAAATATCTTCCTTCCCGTGCCCTTCGCTCATCCGCCTCCAATTCCCTCAGGGTTAGCCGCTTCTCGAAGCATCGAGCTGGGGGTAGATCTCTCTCCGCGGCAGGGGCCTCCCTCTGGAACAGCCTTCCTGCCTCCCTGAAACTTGAGGAGAACCATCTCCGGTTCCGGAAGCACCTCAAAACCTTCCTCTTTGCTTCTGCTTTCTCTCTCCCTCTCCCCTGCTGAACAGCTAATTAATTGTTCACTGAAACTGCACTGATCCTGCAACTGGACCACTCTTAACGGCCTCGGTCCTGGGCCCAGCCACTCTCCGCTTGCACTGATGCCCTGGAACCCCTTTGCACTGCGGGACTGTCTCTGTATCCCTACAGCCCCCCCCCCCTTCCCCAGCACTTGCTCTGCACTTACCTCGCACTTGCCACCAGCTGGCCCTATTTATTTATTTATTACTTTACGCCACTTACCTTGTACTGCACTTCCCCCCCTCCCCTTCCCCTTGCACTTTTCCCCCTCCCCCACCCCTGCACTTGCGCGATCTGAATGACACCTGGCCTAGTAGGATCGTTGTCTGTCTCCCCTTGTCCCTCCCCTCCCTGCCTCGTTGCGCCTTGAAACACCTGTGTATAGGCGCGTTACAAATACCATATCATATCATATCATATCATATCATATCATATGAGCTGCACCTCCTCAGACGTATTCGTCCCTTATTAACTTTCCCCCAGAAGCCCATTGTCTACAGAGCTCTGCTCCTCTCTGGGCTGGACTATTGCAACAGCCTCTTTCTAAATCTTCCTGCCTCTACTCTTCGACCTATACCACCTACCCAGAACAGGACTGCGAAACGTGTCCTTGGCCTCAAGCCCAGGGATCGAATGTCTCCAGCTCTGAAATCTCTTCACTGGCTCTCCGTGGCTGCAAGGATCAAGTTCATCACCCTCTGTATTGTCCACAAGGCTTTCTGGGGCCTAGGACCGCACTACCTCCCAACGTTTTCGTTCAAAACATCTTCCTTCTCGAGCTCTCCGCTCATCCACCTCCAACTCTCTGATGGTCAGACGCTTCTCGAAGCAGAGAGTTGATGGCAGATCTCTCTCCTCGACTGTTGCCTTCCTCTGGAACAGCCTTCCTTCCTCTCTCAAACTTGAGCAGAACCACCTCCCATTCCAGAAGCAACTCAAGACCTTCCTTTTTGTTTCCGCTTTCTCTCTTCCTCTCCCCTGCAAATGCACCTGACTGCATTGGTCACCTGGTCACCCTCTGAACTCAAGCCCAGGCTCCTGCATGTCCAGTTGCCCTTGCACTGCCTCCTGGCTCCCCCAGCACTTAAGGGTCTGTATCTGCAACCCTACAGTCCCTTCTCTCTGCACTTAGGAGCCACCCACTAGTTGCACTTGTGAGTTAACTGCACTTCCCCCTCTCCCCTTGCACTTCTTACCTTCCCTCTTCCACGCACTTGCATGATCTGAATGACACAAGGCCTAGTAAGATCGCTGTTTTGTCCTACCTTTGTTTCCCCCTCTTTGTCTTGTCGGGTCTAGAAACACTTGTGTACAGGCGCATTATAAATGCCACATTATATCATATCATTTGCTATTTGCAACCATCAGTGCTAGGACTGAACTTAAATCACAATCTTGGATATTGTGTATGGAGCGCTGCTGAGGCCCTGAGTGTGTATAGTGTGCTGCTGAGGCCCTGAGTGTGTATAGTGCACTGCTCAGGCCATGAGTGTGTATAGTGCGCTGCTGAGGCCCTGAGTGTGTATAGTGTGCTGCTCAGGCCCTGAGTGTGTATAGAGCGCTGCTGAGGCCATGAGTGTGTATAGAGCGCTGCTGAGGCCCTGAGTGTGTATAGTGCGCTGCTGAGGCCCTGAGTGTGTATAGAGCGCTGCTGAGGCCCTGTGTGTGTATAGTGCGCTGCTCAGGCCCTGTGTGTGTATAGTGCGCTGCTCAGGCCCTGAGTGTGTATAGTGCGCTGCTGATGCCCTGAGTGTGTATAGAGCGCTGCTGAGGCCCTAAGTGTGTTTAGTGCGCTGCTCTGGCCCTGAGTGTGTTTAGAGCGCTGCTGAGGTCCTGAGTGTGTATAGAGCGCTGCTGAGGCCCTGAGTGTGTATTGAGCGCTGCTCAGGCCCTGAGTGTGTATAGAGCGCTGCTGAGGCCATGAGTGTGTATAGAGCGCTGCTGAGGCCCTGAGTGTGTATAGAGCGCTGCTGAGGCCCTGAGTGTGTATAGAGCGCTGCTGAGGCCCTGAGTGTGTATAGAGCGCTGCTGAGACCCTGAGTGTGTATAGAGCGCTGCTGAGGCCCTGAGTGTGTATAGTGCGCTGCTGAGGCCCTGAGTGTGTATAGAGCGCTGATGAGGTCCTGAGTGTGTATAGAGCGCTGCTGAGGCCCTGAGTGTGTATAGAGCGCTGCTGAGGCCCGGAGTGTGTGTAGAGCGCTGCTGAGGCCATGAGTGTGTATAGAGCGCTGCTCAGGCCCTGAGTGTGTGTAGAGCGCTGCTCAGGCCCTGAGTGTGTATAGAGCGCTGCTCAGGCCCTGAGTGTGTATAGAGCGCTGCTCAGGCCCTGAGTGTGTATAGAGCACTGCTCAGGCCCTGGGTGTGTATAGAGCACTGCTGAGGCCCTGAGTGTGTATAGTGCACTGCTCAGGCCATGAGTGTGTATAGTGCGCTGCTGAGGCCCTGAGTGTGTATAGAGCGCTGCTCAGGCCCTGAGTGTGTATAGAGCACTGCTCAGGCCCTGGGTGTGTATAGAGCGCTGCTCAGGCCCTGTGTGTGTATAGAGCACTGCTGAGGCCCTGGGTGTGTATAGAGCGCTGATGAGGTCCTGAGTGTGTATAGAGCGCTGATGAGGTCCTGAGTGTGTATAGAGCGCTGCTGAGGCCCTGAGTGTGTATAGAGCGCTGCTCAGGCCCGGAGTGTGTGTAGAGCGCTGCTGAGGCCATGAGTGTGTATAGAGCGCTGCTCAGGCCCTGAGTGTGTGTAGAGCACTGCTCAGGCCCTGAGTGTGTGTAGAGCGCTGCTGAGGCCATGAGTGTGTATAGAGCGCTGCTGAGGCCCTGAGTGTGTATAGTGCGCTGCTCAGGCCCTGAGTGTGTATAGAGCGCTGCTGAGGCCCTGAGTGTGTATAGAGTGCTGCTGAGGTCCTGAGTGTGTATAGAGTGCTGCTCAGGCCCTGAGTGTGTATAGAGCGCTGCTCAGGCCCTGAGTGTGTATAGAGCACTGCTCAGGCCCTGGGTGTGTATAGAGCGCTGCTCAGGCCCTGTGTGTGTATAGAGCACTGCTGAGGCCATGAGTGTGTATAGAGCGCTGCTGAGGCCCGGAGTGTGTATAGAGCGCTGCTGAGGCCCTGAGTGTGTATAGTGCGCTGCTCAGGCCCTGAGTGTGTATAGTGCGCTGCTCAGGCCCTGAGTGTGTGTAGAGCACTGCTCAGGCCCTGAGTGTGTATAGAGCGCTGCTGAGGCCCTGTGGTTGATAACTAAGGTCCGAGGTGATCACTTTATCCTATAATGCACTCTGTGTAAACTGTAGCGCACAGAGCTTATGCATTCATCATAGCACTAATTATGTCGCATTTCACCTTTCTTTTAGGAATATATTCATCACGTTCACTAACTACATTTTAAAGACCTTGTCGATGAGTTGAGTAACATGGTGGCTCAAATCACAGCTCAGTGTGTCACGAGTTGACTAACATGGTGGCTCAGATCACAGCTCAGTGTGTCAAGAGTTGAGTGACATGGTGGCTCAGATCACAGCTCAGTGTGTCAAGAGTTGAGTGACATGGTGGCTCAGATCACAGCTCAGTGTGTCAAGAGTTGAGTGTCATGGTGGCTCAGATCACAGCTCAGTGTGTCACGAGTTGAGTGACATGGTGGCTCTGATCACAGCTCAGTGTGTCAAGAGTTGAGTGACATGGTGGCTCTGATCACAGCTCAGTGTGTCAAGAGTTGAGTGACATGGTGGCTCAGATCACAGCTCAGTGTGTCACGAGTTGAGTGACGTGGCTCAGATCACAGCTCAGTGTGTCACGAGTTGAGTGACATGGTGGCTCAGATCACAGCTCAGTGTGTCACGAGTTGAGTGACGTGGCTCAGATCACAGCTCAGTGTGTCAAGAGTTGAGTGACATGGTGGCTCAGATCACAGCTCAGTATGTCACGAGTTGAGTGACATGGTGGCTCTGATCACAGCTCAGTGTGTCAAGAGTTGAGTGACATGGTGGCTCAGATCACAGCTCAGTGTGTCACGAGTTGAGTGACATGGTGGCTCAGATCACAGCCCAGTGTGTCACGAGTTGAGTGACATTGTGGCTCAGATCGCAGGTCAGTGTGTCAAGAGTTGAGTGACATGGTGGCTCAGATCACAGCTCAGTGTGTCACGAGTTGGGTGACATGGTGGCTCAGATCACAGCTCAGTGTGTCAAGAGTGGAGTGACATGGTGGCTCAGTTCACAGCAGGAGTCCTTTATTCATACGCTAGATCGCATTTGCAAACGCCAGCGAGGGGGAGTGCCTCTTGCCTCTATCTCTGATTCACTTGAGTATATACACTTTGATGATAGTAACACCTACGGTGCTACAAAAAAATACAGCCACATCAGGAAACACACATTATACCACTATCGTAGCATCTGTCTGTTGCAGGTCTGGCCTCCAAATGAGGTTCCTAAAACCTGGGTAGTCACACCCAATCAAGAGCATAATGCATTAGCTGAGATGTGTGGTTAGGTAGCCAAATTCAAGACAGAGGAGCCAAAGTGTTGGGGAACCAGACCCTGGCTTTGTAAAGGAAGATATTGTGGTACTGGACAGACCTTCTAATCTCATTCTAAAGTACTGTGCTGTCTTCAGTGCAAGGGCGTGTCTCCTCACGTTCTGATGCCATTGTCTAGCCCATTTCCTCCTCTTTCTTTTTCATGGAGGCCATTAAAGTGGAAAACCGGTTGAGAGCCTGTGAGGACTTCAACCACCCGCACAGTGGGTGTGAGCTCGCCTGTGCTTTTTCTCAAAATTTTAAATGAATTTGACTGATGGTTGATCAACTTCTGGAAAATGTGTGGGGCTAATCCGCACACATTTTCCTATGCTCACTGCACGGCATATGCATTGGGTAATAATTGTATTTTCGCTGTATTGCAACTAATCAACAATCCATGACGTTTCGGAGATAAGCCTGCCGTTTCGGCCACGTTACCAAAATTGGACAAGGAGGTTTAAAATGCACTTGTGTTTACAATCTGTTCAGATTCCTTTTGGTTTACTAGAGGCGTGAGATTGATTGATGGTTTAGAAACCGATATTCATCCCTGGACCACTGGTGCCCCGGAAGTTGATTCATCACCGAGCAAACCAATTTCCACAGGACTCTTGCAAGCCAACTTTAAATTCTCATTTGCTACAAAAAAAAATATTTTACTACAATTTCCAATGTTCTTCTTCACAGCATGAGTAACAATCTGCAAGACTAGTCTGTGTCAAACAATGAACGTGTAACAGACCTTCTTTTGCTGCTTGCATTTGCATCTTTAGAATACAGTAGCCAACTCAGATTTGTTGTTTTAGGTTTCCATCAGTTAGCATTCTGATACTTGTAGACCTCCATATAAAGTGGAACAAATAAAGCTACAATCATTTGCCTTTGCAAATCATGTTTTTACAGATGTATACAGAACACATTGGGCCTCATTACGACCCTGGCGGAAATCGAAAAACGATGGCGGAAATGCAATACCGCCATCGAATAGCGCTCGGTGCGATTATGACCCGTCACCGCAAAGTACGATGCCATTAGCGACACCGTAGTGAACGCCAACGCTAACTGCACCAAGTACGCGCGCGCGCGCCATGCCAAACCGTAAATACCACCATGGCGCAACGGTACGCGAATTCTGACCCTAGCGGACATGCACCTAACGCCATCAAGCACGGCGGAAAGTACCATTCCGCCATGGTGAGAAGTACGGCATCGCGAACCAACCGTAAACGGCCCCACTGAGTGCCTGTACACCGCTCCCTGGCCACAGGCACCTACCAGCACACAGTCGGACAGTTGCATGGCATCTCACAGCCACTGTTCTCACGGACACTATTGCAAGTGCTCGATGCCCTCATGCAGCACGCAGACGACTACATCTCTCTACCACGCTCGGAGCAGGAAATTACCAACACAAAAGTGGAATTCCATGCACTTGCCGGCATACCGGGTTGCATTGGTGCCATCGACTGCACCCATGTGGAATTGGTCGTCCCACATGCCATGGAGGCCCAGTACCGCAACCGAAAACAATTTCATTCACTGAATGTACAAATGGTGTGTGACTCCAACAGGATCATTACACATTGTTGTGCCCGATTCCCTGGATCAACCCATGATTCTATGGTCTTGAGGAACTCAACAATACCACGCTACATGGAGCGACACGCAGGGAACAGATCCTGGCTACTCGGTGAGTCTCATTTCATGCATGCTGATGTGGGGTATGTGATGCGGCAATGACCTGGCAGGAAGGGGGGGGTGCGTACGTAGCAATGGCATTCCACATTATTCGTTTATCGTCCACATACAGGTGATGCCGGATATCCACTGAAGAGATGGCTCCTCACACCAGTCCGGAACCCACGGGACCAGCATGAGGAGGACTACAACCATGCCCACTCACGTACCCGTGTAGTCATTGAACAGGCATTCGGCCTACTGAAGACTCGTTTCCGGTGCCTCAGCAGGTCTGGCGGGGCACTCCTGTACCGCCATGTGAAGGTTGCAAAGATGGTGATGGCATGTGTCATGCTACACAACATGTGCGTACGTAGAAATGTGCCCATGCCCCCTGACGCAGAACTGCAAGCACCTGAAGATGGTCATGATGAGGGGTGGGGATGTGGCAGCACCTCAAGGAGTCTGCGAGGCACAGGAGGGCCGTGACATTCGTCAGCATCTCATAGATGCATGCTTCTAGCACTCACGCCTGGTGGCTGATACATGGACACGGGACTCGTGGCACTGTGTGTGTCTGGTACATGCACAATATGGACTGTACGCCTATGATGGCCTCGTACACAAAGATCAATGTCCACACATCTCATTGGTTGATCGTGCATTGTTTATGGCATATGTGATATCATGTTGAACACCCTATCGACCCGCCACCCAAGTGAGCCCAACACACCCCCTCCACCCTCCTACCTCCCCCCCGAACACCAGTGTCCAAACATGCTCATTGTCAGTGGGCAGTCGCTATTGCAAGCCCCCTCTGCGGGTATCAGGGGCACCCCTGCCTGTGGAGCGCAGGTTCCTCCCAGATCTACGTTGGGGGCTGCCCTGGACGGAACTTGCAACGGATGATGTCTCTGCCTGCTCACGTCCATGCATGTCCCTAAGGGTTTGTGAGAGCTCAGTGAGCACACGGCGCACTGCGGCAAGTTCGGCACATACGTCTTTGGACGTCGCATGCAGTTCCCCCCTCAGGCTCTCGGTGCTTCTCTCCATTTGGACTCTCAGGCTCTCGGTGCTACTCTCCATTTGGACTCTCAGGCTCTCGGTGCTACTCTCCATTTGTGCCCTTAGTGTCTCTGTACTTCTCTCCATTTCTGCCCTAAGTGTCTCAGTTGATGTTTCTATGTCTGCCTTAGTGCCCCCACATTCATCGGCATGGTCCTTGAGGAGCGTGGCCAGTTGCTGCTGTTGCACGATTAACTGGTCGAGGGACTGTTGCCTCTGCTGGGCCATGGCCATTTGCGGTGGTGTCACAGAGTGGCTGTTCGCCTCATGTTGCCCTGCCACAGGGCTTGTGGGGGATGGCCAGTCGTCGTCTTGTGGGTGCCCCTGCGTGGTATCCTCATGGTGTACGGGATGGAACAGACAGGGGGATTGGGACAGGTCATGGATGGATCTGACTTCGACATCCCCGTCTTCTGTGTCGGAGCATGCTGCCATTAATGGAGTGTCACCTATGGTGCTGCTGCCACCAGAGGCAGTGCCTTCTGTGGCATCCATTGGGGGGACCTGTGGTGGTGCTGTTGTGGGCATGCTGGCTGCTGGGGTGCCTGTTGGAGTTCCCTCCTCTGTGCTGCCACTTGATTTGTGCTGCTGCCGTGTCTTGATGCGTGCAGCTGAGGTGGAGGGTCTTTGGCCGTTGGTCTTGGCCCTCTTTGCAGGTGTGCTGGTAGGGGTGTCCTGAAGCTCGTCGTTTGGATCGGACCCTGTGGTGGAGTAAAGGAGGGCGAGCGTTATTAATGGGTCTGTGGGAATTGGAATGGCAATGTATCACATGCATTGGGGTGGTACCTGAGGGTGATTTGGGTCGGGGCCTTGGAGGTGCTTTCATTTGTGTGTGGAGTGAGGGTGCAGTTGTTTGGCAGCCTGCAGTTAGGGTGTGCCTGCTGCACGTGTAGAGGGTGTTTTTGGGGTTTTTAATTATTTATGTATTTATTGTGAGTTTTAAAGTGCGCTGTCAGGCCAATGTGTGTGGACGTTCTCCTGGACATGTGTTACTGTTGCGCTATGTGGACACATGGTGATTCACATGATTGGACATTGTGGATTTGGCATGGTTTTATTTGGGCCACCTACCGGATTCTTCGGATGTCTGCACTCCTTTCTCCATCCCTCCGACTCCCTCTATGCTCTCCATTCCAATGGTGGAGGCACAGATTTCTTCCCAGGGGGTCAACTTGATGGGTGATTCCGATCCTCCCCCGGTGGCTGTGGCAATGTTGCGGTTGGCAGAAAGTATGCTACGGACGCGTATCCGCAGGTCGTCCCATCGCTTTCTGCATTGCTGTGGGTTGCGGGGTGCGGTCCCCACCACACTTACCCGCTGTGCCACCAGGGCCCATATGGCCTTCTTGTTCGCAAGTGCCGTCCTGGTCATTTGCGTGGAGAAGACGGCGGCAGCATTCTCCTGGAGGGTCTCTGTGAGCACGGTGAGTTCCTCACGGGAGAAGTGGACCTGCCGCTTGCGGTCACACGCTTTCTTCGCTACTTTTCCCATTTTTCTTGGTTTCACTAGGGTGGATGACGGGTTGGGATGTGTCTCAGGGTAGTGTTTTTAGTGGTTGTGTGGATTTTGTGGTTTTATAGGTGTACGGCGTGATGTTTCCCGTTCCGGGACCATGTTTTTACTTCCGTTTCCGTATATTTACGGTCACCGTACTTTCCGGTTGGCGCTCACTGCGGTGTCCGCTAAGATGGGTGGCGGTATTGCACCTAGGGTGCCGTACGGCGGCGGTGTGGGCCGTTTTGGGGTCATTTCCGCCATCGCGGACTTTGCACTTCCGCCATGGCGTGGTGCTCGTGCCCGATGGGTCGGAATGGGCCGCACTTTGCTCCATCGTGCAATGGCGGAAACGCTATTTACGCTGTGGCGCTCCGGTCAGTCACTTTCCGCCAGGGTCGTAATGAGGGCCATTGTGTTTTGATTTATTATGTGATTTGTTTACTTTCTATGGCAGGTCTACAAACTATGTTATTATGTTTATTTCATGAAAGTCACACATGCACATATATATGACAAGAATTGCAAAAGTATACGGTCAAGTGCCAAAATTGCAGACTGGGCCCAAAGGGTGTGATCCTGGGCAACTCATTTAATCCCTTGCGCCTAACCTGTCAAAATCAACGGTCCCTAATATTAAATTGTCAGCACCTATAAGTAGCTTAGTTCAGCGGGCGCTCTTCAGAAAATCCACACTCATGGTTTAGTTGACTATAATGTTGATTCAAATATGATAATAGTGGCCATTTGGTATATTGTCACAATAGACCACTTGGTATATGCCACAATGGGTTTCTTGGCAGACTTATGGCAACACTGCATAACACCCATGCCTCTTCTAATATCAGTCTAGGCCCGGGTACATGCACCTTCCTGTTAACCTCTGACCTGCATACTCTCTCCATGCTGCTGGCGTGTGTGTGCGTTGCGTGTGCATAGTCTGAGCTCCGCACCAGTGCTGGGCTCCCTGCACCTTGGTCATACGGCGCCTGCTGGTCTGTCTCCTGCGTCCACACTACAGCCTGTGCTGCTTCCCTGTGGGTGCTAGTGTGGAAATGTGTCGTGGGCCAATGGTAAGAGGCAGGTACCCACGCCGCGGACGACCAATGTGGCCCTTGAGCTACAATAAGAGTTCCACCAGGGGTCCAACGGGCCTTTAGAGGGATGATAATTCCTAAGGAAGCTCTGCATTACAGACGTGGCAGAAGAAGTCACACAACAGGCCAGGCTAGAAAGAGCGTTGCCCAACTTTCCTTTGTTTGTTTACCAGGAGAAGGACTACAGAGTTCAAAATCGCTCCCGGAAGTATCGAAGAAGCGATAAGACATTGATGGACTGTGATCCTGGGCTATGGAGCCTCTAGGTAAGGTGGTGATTGGTGGTGATTGAATAATTAATGCTGTGAAAGGGCGTTGAGTGGTATAGGTACCAAAGTGACTGGGATGTTTCCCTTGTGTTAAAAGTCAGCATCCAGCTTCCTACCCAATAAGGTCAGTCACCCTTCATTATGAGGGAGGCATACATACACAAGACTGTGAATAAGGTGTTATACTAAAGCTTGCTATCATTGATTACCCACAGGAATACAGATCTCAACATCCTGATGAAGAGCAGCGGTAGCCGAAACATGAAGAGAAGTATTGATATTGATCGTTTATTTGTATAGCGCCTAAACACACATGTGTTTCAAAGCGCTTGAAGGTAAGGGAAGGAGCAAGGGAAAATACAATAACATTCTTACAAGGCCTTGAGACATTAAGAATGTGAAATTAACTATCGTACTAGGCCTGACGACATTTCAGATAGTGCAAGAGCTTTGACAATGATAAGGAGGGGAGGGAGGGGGAGGGAGGTAGGAGATGAGACAGACAACGACTATTCTACGGGAGGGAGGGAGAGGGAGGTAGGAGAGGAGACAGACAACCACTATCGTACTGGAGGGGAGGGACGGAGAGGGAGGTAGGAGATGAGACAGGCAACGACTATCGGGGAGGGAGGGAGAGGGAGGTAGGAGATGAGACAGACAACGACTATCATACTAGGCCTGACAACTTTTCTGGTAGTGCAAGAGCTTTGACAATGATAAGGAGGGGAGGGAGGGAGAGGGAGGTAGGAGATGAGACAGACAACGACTATCGTACTGGAGGGGAGGGATGGAGAGGGAGGTAGGAGATGAGACAGACAACGACTATCGGGGAGGGAGGGAGAGGGAGGTAGGAGATGAGACAGACAACGACTATCGTACTGGAGGGGAGGGAGGGAGAGGGAGGTAGGAGAGGAGACAGACAACCACTATCGTACTGGAGGGGAGGGATGGAGAGGGAGGTAGGAGATGAGACAGACAACGACTATCATACTAGGCCTGACAACTTTTCTGGTAGTGCAGGGGAATGACAAAAGTTGAAGGAAGGGGGCGGGGGAGGAACAAAACAAGCGACTATGGTACTAGGCCTGAAGACATTTCGGGTAGTGCTAGAGATTGACAAAAGGTGAAGTAGCAGCATATGGAGGCGTGGAATTCTACCAAAAATGTTCTGATCTGTCTAACATAAAGTTATGATTCCGGAAATAATTTCAAAAGATATAAAATCCAGTTGGTTACATTGTCATTGACTGTGAATAATTGCAGAATATTACATCTGGAAGCAGTGGTAAAAGAAAAAAAAACGTTGAATTTATTATATATGATATTATTTGAATTGTAACGAATTATTAATTTTGATTTGACAATTAATCAAACACATTTAATTGTGAGTGATTTACTTGTGATTCTTTTCATATTTGAAAGACTCGTGAGGTTTCAGCTGGAGGAGCTCCCAAATTAGTTAGCTTGAGGTTCGCCATAAGTATTAATGGGGGTGTGAATTGGGATATTTCGAGGGAGTTCCCGTTCCTATTTGAAACACTACCCGGCAATGTATCAAGGTATGGGGTGCAATGGGGGTGCAGAGAGACCATACAGTCTTGTGGACCCTTCATATTTTAGGGAAAACCAGGGGGTTCTGGTGGTCCCTCTACCAACACGAACACAGCCCATTGACCTGTTCTTGGGTGGATGGCCCCCGGGAGAGTGCGCAGCCACACTTTAGCTCACTGTCCCTTTCACAGAGGAGAAATGTCCCTGCAAATCAGTCTCTGTCCTGCCCAGGGGCAGTCCAGCACCGAAATACTAGACTTGGTTGAGACTCTCACAGGGGCCATCCACGCAAGAATAGGTCAATGGGCTGTGTTCGTGCTGGTAGAGAGACTCCCAGCCCCCCCTTTGACCTTCATATTTCAGGTTTAGTCGTCCGTGCACGGGACCCCAAAACATGTTAAGATGGTTCTGATTAAAAGGATCGGACACAACGTCACAGGGGACAGAAGAGGCGGAGGAAAGACATAAACCCCACAAGCAGGGCTCAATCAGCACCAGAGCGCCGACCGCTGTTTGCTTTACCCCATCAATGCATGGGCCTTCCTTCCATTGGTGCAAATGGAGCTCGGACACAGGAGTAAACACACGTCCTGTAAACAACAAGAACACGATGCGATATGCCTGTTCGGGTCCAGAGAGTAGCTTTGACTCGCTGTCAGGTGCTAAGGCTCTCACAGCTTTAATAGCCGGTTTACATGCGGCGTGCACGGTACTGAGATACGCACATGTGTCAAACAATGACTACAAGTAGGTGACTATCACACAGGCTCTTATGGGCTGCAATGTAAGTCTGGGAGAGGTCAGCCATACACGGGGTAGTTTGCAGAGAGCTGCTATGCCAAGTGTGATAATAAACCTGCTCTGCTTTTTAGGAACACTTCACATTGCATTCAGTTACATGGAGTTGTGCACTTATTAATACCTACAGTTATGCAAAATGACATGCAATATTAATGCCAGGAGCGATACAGCATGATTCAGAGTGCTGTGTTTGCATATTTTTTTAGAAACAGGTGTGTGCATGAAGAAATCATATTGGGTGAGAAAGGTTGGTTGTATTTCTTCTGCATCTCTGCAGTCACATGACTTTTCTCATTCAGCGGTTGCCTCGCATGTTTGTCACTGTTCTGCACCAGAAGAGAAAACATGCATAGGCTGAAATGCTACCCGGAGCAATTCTACGTGTTATATTCACACAGCTGATTAACATGCATTATTTCATATGTTGTGAAACTACTGGCACTCACTGTGATGGCATACATTTCACTCCATTGCCTGCGACAAGTCTTTCTGGTAAGTGTGAATGTTTGAGTTGTTCACACTGCAATAGGCGCATCCGGGTTCAAAGCCCCTGAACTCGCCATTGAGCCATCTAATCTTCCAAAATATCAAATTGAACCACAAAGTGAACCCAGTTCCTTTTTTTTGCACCACTTCACATTTTTCATGCCATGATACCCAATAACAAGCTGCATGACCTTGCCAAACAATGATTACAAGCCGGCACCCTTATCACACAGTTACACTTGCTGTGTGTCTTGAACATTACATTGTTTTTTGGCCTACATTACCCTGGGTTCTAGGACAGTAGCAGCGGGAAGTTGGTTCAACTGGAACCTGAAACTAGTTAAAACTAGTGAGTGTCCTAGAATAAGTCCGACGTTGGAGTGGATCTCCGGCAGTTTCAGTGCCCCCTGCTCTGGGACCACGTACGGGGGGTGGGAGGGGGAGAGCGGGGAGATGAGAGGGGGAAAGGGAGACGGGAGGGAAGGATGGATAGATGGAACAGTGACAGGCCCGAGTCGTGATGAACGAGTCCATAAGCGCCCGGCGCCACATCACAAGCTACTCTTTAGTGGAAGTGACAGGGCCTTTAACAGCTGGATAATTAATGGAGATGAGGGCGCTGACATGGGCGCGCCAGCACACGCCCTGGGGGGGATGGATCGATGCGGGTCCGAGGCTCCCTGCTTGATAAATTCCCATGCAAAGGCAGCCGAGGCTACATCAAGCTGTCGAGGAGGTGTCCCTGGGGAGTCAGGGGGGTATTAAACATTGGATCTAGGGAGGGCTGGAATGGGAGGGGCTAGTGGAGTAGCACACTTCAGCTGAGCGCCCAGTAGGCGCTACGCAGAGCAGTCAAAAGGCCACCTTGACGCACCCGTGGCTCACCTGGGATAGCGCAGGCAGGGGCTCACAAACCCCACCGACGAGAGATCAAGAGTGCAACACCCGACCCGAGTGTATTCGAATATTCAAGATTCATTAACTAAGTACAGCACATTATTGGCACTGTAAAATTGGCGAAAAGAGGACTTATATACAATGTTAATTAAAATCAAGGGCATAAAAAGTAGTCGATTTGGTATTTAAAAAAAGGCATAACGCCACAACGAATTAACTCAAAATAGTCAACAAGAGGAAGGTCATACAGACAGCAGGCCTCACTTGCAAGGGTGCACCAGAAGGTGTCAACACGCCAGTCCCCTCCCCCAGGCCTGGGGGCAACCAGCAGTAAGCACCCAACCCCCTGCAGGATGAGACCTCAGCACTTTTACTCAGTTCCTGCTTCAAACACGAGCTCTTTCTTTCAGATCCTGCAGTGAAGAACAGCACGCGCCTCGCCTTTAAAGATTCGAGCGTTTAAGCGCTATATTTACTTGTTTATGGTTGTATTTCACAGGCGCAATACCATATGAAAATACGGTTCTTGGCCAAGTTCCAAGTTTGAGGGCAGTTGCAGACATCCTCCACATCCTCCGACACATGAGGGACGGACATTGTGTGTATAGCTATGTGGCACTATGCACGTTGTGTTAGTCAAACTTCTTTAGAATTCTATGCAAGCCTTGAATTTCACAGTCAAATCATAACTCGCCTCTCACCATACACCTCCCACACATGACATCACAGGTGGCACCGCACCACAAGGGGCTGAACTGGTAACATCACACGTGGCCTGCTCCCCAAAGCCTGAATGCAATGAGCGAAAGGGGATATCAGGACGGGTTTTGGGGTATGCAAATCGTACAAGGCCTGTCCTTGTGACACGCCTCAGGCAAGGGATGGGTGTGAGGAGAGCAGGCAGAGGGATTTTCGGGGACTTATAAAGTTTACCGCCCGTGGACGAATTCCCACACACAGAAACATTACCAAAACACCCCCAACCTCTCGCTGTCCCCTGGAAGTCTTGGAAGTTCCCTGCAGGGGAGAGGCAAAGTTATAATTGGGGTCTCAAAAACACAAAATCTATCCAAGCTGCAAAAGGGGATTTTGGCTCTCACAAAGTGCAACACATGTTGGCACATTGTCAGGAAAGTGCAATTATTAGACGGGGTTCTGGACCAACCTGAAAACCTTGCTTCTCCGGTGATGACCTGTCAAAAAAGAACACGTGCGTCGGTATTCCTAGGGTTCCATCTGTGACTGTCCCGCATCTAACATATGGGGGCGAGGCCCCCCTGATGGATGGACAGGACCAGGTGGGCCATCAGGGGCCATTCCAGACATTAATAGCAAGAAAGCTGACGTTATTACACTTAAAACAAAGAGGGCTGTAGTCAGTGCTTTAAGTGGGCTTAGAAATGGAGGGGGATCTGTTAGGGGGTGTGGCCTAAGTACGGATGTGCTTAGGTCACGCCCCCTATAGAGAGACGCCCCCCTCGCCTAAGGGGTGGGGGCTGCTAAAAGAAGCAGAGCTGGGGTGCACTGGCATTCTTACCCCTGATGCGCCCAAACCCTCCTTTTAAACAAAAGGAGGGGCGGGGCGCACCAAAGGTGTGACACCAGTGTGCCCCAGCTCACACCCAGCAGGCAGCCTGGTCATTCAAGGAGCCCGCTTTAACCACGGGCTCCATGAATGAAAGTGCTGCCTGCTGCTCCTGGCTCCATACTCTGAAACAGGAGGAGGGCTGGACTGCCCATTTCTCCTTTTGTTTCCGAGTAAATAGCCATCAGCCAGCGAGGCGCCCAGGGACTTCATGCTGGGTGATGGCTATTTACTCGGCCCAACCCTCCTCCTGTTCAGAGTACAGAGCCATCAGGAGCCCGCACTGCACAGTTACACCTGCTGCTTGCAGGTGTCTGCACTCCGGTTTCGAAAAAAAGAAAAGGCGATTACTTTTCTACTATTCCGAAGTGCTGACACCTGCAGGCAGCTCGTGTAACCGTGCAGTCGCTACACGTGCTGCCTCGGGTGCCAGAATGGCTGGGGCTAGTCGGGGGTGGGCCCCGGCTCGGGACCCTTCTCTGGAGACTGCCAGGGCTTGGCTCTGGCTGGCCCCAACCCACTTAAAGCACTGGCTATAGTTGGTATACGGGGACCAAATGCCGATACCAAGAACATCTTTAGCATGTTTGGGCTTTAAAATTGATGCTCCTGTTTAATGTGGGGACCCCTGTGGCTCGTTTGTTGACTAAGGCTGTGTAGTGGGCCTCGCAGACAAAGATGACGACTCCCTCTACTATTGCAGGTTTTCTATCAGTCCTCTACTAATTTACTACGGGATGAAGGTGCTCCTTGGTCTGAATGATTTATGGCACAGAGATTGTGTGGAAGCAGTCTCTAGGTAAGATTGAGTCGAGGGTGTGGAAGCGGGCTCTAGGTAAGATCGATTCAAGGGTGTGGAAGTGAACTCTAGATAAGATCGTGTTGAGGGTGTGAAAGCGGGCTCTAGATAAGATCAAGTCGAAGGTGTGGAAGCGAGCTCTGTAAAACCAAAGAAATATCGAGGCTTAGTACCACAAAATGAAATTTGCCAATCACGGGTTGAAAGATATAAGTATCTTTTATTTCTGTACAGAATTCAAAGCAAAACAGATAGCTATCTGGCTCCCAACACCTCACAGTGTGTACCAGCAGACATAGTGAGGGATGACAGTGCTGGACATCTAAATGTGGGCTCTTTTATACGTTTCTCCAATCATTGACCAGCCCCTCTCCAAACTAATAATATACATGCTAGGGTTCGCACCCAGTTCACATGAAAAATATGACAATATTGTTTAACAGATTTAACAAGTTTGCTTGTCCATGAAATTTCAATGGTAACATTGGTTCTCCAATCCACAGTAAGTCTTGTTTCAAGAATCGATACAATGCAGTTCAGCAAAAACACATGGTCTGAGTTTGTTCTATATTGTTTCGCTGTTTAGATGAGGATGAGGCTTGTGAGTGGAGACAACACTTGGATTGCTGTTCATACGAGCCACAAGGTTTCTTTGCACAGAACAAACAGTCTGCTCTCGGTCAGCCTAAATGTTGACACAACTCAAAGGTCATTTGACTTGGCTGTAGTTGAAAACACAGTCCACCCTTTTAGGACACAAAGCAAGAGTTAAAATCAAAATGGCAGATAGTTCTTAAAATGGCGGCGAAGTTGATCAGAAATCAAAGCATTTCAACGTGGTTTTCTGTGCAACGCGAATGGGCTTCGGCCAATATTCATAACAAGGCAGTATTATACAAATACAGTTTAACAAACCCTCCATTTGGCGTAAGCCAAGAGCATTACTCAAACATTCGCTTTATTCAAAACCCCATTCCTCAATGTCCATACATCCCGAATCCCTTTCTTCAGAAATATCAATCGCCATAAGTTCCTTGATAGTAATATCTTTCATTACTAAAACATTAGTAGTTTCCTTAGGTGTATGTACCTTTGTTCCTAGTGTACCTATCGTTTGTGCACAACATCCTCCTAACATTGAACATGTGGCAGGGAGACATTGTACCCAACAACAACAAAACAGTAGAATACCAAGAACTATCATTAGGACTGCAAAGAGTTTACAACCCCACGATTGTAGTAAGTCCCAGAACCAAGCACTAAGATCCCAGTTTCCCTCGGGGACATGTACTTCAGTACTCAAGATATGCAGATTTTGTATTGCCTTGAATATGGTAGGGGAGGAGTCAGGTACAAGAACACAGCATGCGGATCCCACCAATTTACATACCCCACCACGCTCAGCTAGAATGACGTCTAACACCATCCTATTTAGAGGGTCACTAGTCTAATTGCCTTTTGCTCCAGGTTCATGTTGTACAGAATATCAGTGGTCCTATTGATGGTCTTTTCCAGTACCCTAGCTAGTCTTCTAATATCCTCAGAATTCATTATCTGTCCCTAAAATGGAACAAAGGAATTTGCTACATCACCCATGACTTGTGAAGAAATGTCACGATTCTCATCCCGCCTTGGACGAGCTCTAGAAACTTCAAGGGTGGTAGCCACATATACCCCTGGTAACAGGATACCAAAGTAAAAAGTACTCTGCCAATCTCTGGGTAACCAAGGATAGGCCTCATTGCCACAAACAAAGTAAACAGGGTCTCCTACATACAAATGTCTGTCCTCACTGGTTTGTTTCGCAATGTTAGTACAACCCTCGAATGTACGCATTAGCTGAGAACCTTCCCTTTGTATACAGAAAGAAACAGAGTTGGGGCTATGATTAATAGTATAGGAAGGAGGCATGGCATCCCGGTTGCCTACGGGAGCCATCTTGAAGGAAATTAATGACTGAAAAGGTAATGAGAGTCTATCAGATGGCCTAACAGAAGCAACATTGAGTTTGCTTCTATTTGCAAAGTGAGAACATCCCAGAGGTGTTAAGACTCACCTTTCAAATTCATTTAGATTAGTCCCATCGAAGTTCCCAGAAATACTATCATTCCAACGACCGAAGAATAGCACCCTGAGCGAGGCATAGCATGCAGTAGTTAAAAGAAGAGGATGAATATACCAGCCCAGTCCCTTTTCCCCGTGCTGTGGCAAGTGTGAACACACCCACAAGTTTGTCCTGTTCAGAATCACATGGGTCGCATTCATGATCATTAGGAGAGTGTTACTAAGATAACCCTGTCTATGTTGGGAGTCACGAGGGGGAAGAGTGTGCAGATGCACGAAAGGTGGAGACACAGTGGAGATAATTTCAGTGGGTAACAAAGTCTCAAGTGGATGCACTCTTTCCATGTACCAGAACCCAATCGCAAATATAATTATTAAACCAACCAGTACTGTGATTAAAAAACAGTGGGTCCTCAAGGACCATGATCTGTGATGAATAGATTCTTTATCAGCCACAAGACCAATGGCTTGCTCCGGACGAGTGGAATTAGGAAGGGACATTGTTTCTCAGAGTCCGTTTAGAAGCCTCTCCGTTAGGCTCTTTCAGTTCATCCGTTGGTGGCTCCTGACCATGTGGCCTATCTTGCTTGAAGGTAACTTTGCCGGTCGCAGCCTCTTATTTATTTTTCAGCAAAAAATGACGCAGATCTTACCTAAAGACTCCAGGTACGGTGTGATCTGTGAACAGAGTGTCGTCGCTTCCTGAAGGAAGTGATGGAGCAGAAGCAAGATGGCTCAATGGTGCAGAAAGATCCGAATAAGAACTTGAAGGCAAAGCAGCAGTCTCCCCAGGCCCTACAGGCCCCACAGGCTCAGGAAGGATTTCCAGGACACCCTCGGTGTTGGTTAGAAAAGACTTGTGATGAGTATCAAAGTGAACAATTATCCTCTCTTCCTCTTTGTCGTATGGCAGAGGAAAAGGTATCTTCTTGATGTGCGTTGCGTGAATCCATTGTTGTTTCCCTTACACTCTTACAGCGGTCTGTGTGGCAAGGAGGACTTGACACGGTCCTCTCCAGCGAGACAGGAGGCTCTTTCAAACGATTTGACGAGCACCTAGTCGCCAGGTCGGAGTCGATGACCTGGACCCTTGTATTTTACTGGGACGGGCTTATCGCTCCTGTTGATAAATCGAATACAAGTTTGAGCAACTGGTCACAGTACTCAGACAGGAGAAAATGCTCTACATCTTTCAGCTGCTTGGGTTTAGGTATATCTTTCCATAATCTACCCAACAACCTTCATCGTCTAAACTTGCTGTACCCTCAGCCACTGTTTAAGTTCGTCTGGAGTGGCATCAGCCTGAATATCTTTTATACAACCAATTCCTACGTTTATCACACAAGTGTTAGTGACCTCTTTCGGTATATACATTTTGGAATGCAAATCGGTCACAGCTTGTTTGGCTATTCTATCAGCAAAAGCGTTTCCTTTCCCCACATCATCTGTTACTTCTGGTGTGCTGCGCACTTCATTATTGCTTACTGGGTAGGAAGCGCAAGTGTTCAAAGTAGCCGAACCATCAGGGTACCATGTTATATCTTAGTTCAATGCGAGGTCAAGAAACCTCTCTCTGCCCATAATCGACCGAAGTTGTGAACCACCCAAAGGCATACTGACTGTCTGTAAATATATTCACACTAAGCCCTTCGGAAAGTTCACAAGTTCGGTTCAATGCAATAATCTCTGCGGCCTGCACAGAGTTACGCAGAATTCTTTTGGTTTCCACAATAGTGCTTAATGTAGTGATTGCATAAGCAGCAGTGGATGTACGATACGGAAGTTTGAAGCAGGAGCTATCTCAAAACAGCTCCCCTTGTGGATCTTTTAATGGTGTATCACTTAAATCAATTCTGCCTTTAGTTTCTTGCCTTGTGGTATAGATGAAGTCATGTGACATTTCGTCAAGGCAAGCAATTTTTTGCAGAAGAGGCAATAGTTCGGCCGGATTTAATGAGCAACATCTCTTAATTTGGCTATGCGGTGCAAATAGAATCAGCTCATACCTTGTAAGTCGTGCTGATGTGAGATGTTGCATCTGCGTTCTGTTTAATAGAACGTCTACAGAGTGAGGTACCATCATGGTTAAGGAGTGACCCAGAACCATACCCTCACTTTGTTTTACAGATGCAGCAGCAGCAGCAATAGCTCTCAAACATCTCAGCAAAGCGCATGCAACAGGGTCAAGCGTGGAGGAAAAATAACTGCACAGTCTATTCTTTCCTTCATGCTCCTGCGTTAACACAGCCAAAGCACATTTAACACATTCATGCACATGCCGCACAAAGGCCTTGTCGTAATTTGGTGTGCCCAAAACTGGTGCTGAACACAAAGCAGCCTTGAGCAGATCAAAAGCTTTCTGGCAATCCATGTTCCATGGTAAAGGCAAAGAAATGCCCTTCTTTGTCAATGCCAACATTGGTTTTATCATTAAGGAAAAGTTAGGGATCCACTGTCTACAGTATGAAGTCATGCCTATCAAGGCTCTGACCTCTTTCTGTGTACTTGGGAGAGACATGCTAGAGATGCTTTGTATCCGTTCAGGTGTCAGTCTCCCCCCCCCTTTGACAGTAGATAGCCTAGATAGGCGACCTTCTGTCGACAATATTGAAACTTTGTTAATGAAGCCTTATGCCCATGTTCTGCAAGATGGATAAGCAGCAACGCAGTGCCTTCTTTGCAAGCAATTTCTGAATCTGCAGCTAAAAGAAGATTGTCAACATACTGCAACAACGTACAAGTGGAAGGAAACTCAAGTGTATCGAGCTGTTCCTTCAAAGCTCTACTGTAAATTCTTGGACTCTCAGAGTAGCCTTGTGGCACACGAGTGAATGTAAATGAGCATCCCCCTAGGGTGAACGTGAACAAATATCTACTGTCAATATGTACAGGAATACTAAAGATAGCATTCTTTAGACCCACAACACTAAAATGAGTAGCTGGAATCATTGTCAATATTGAAGTCACATCAGACACAATCGGAAATTGTTCAGCAACGATCTTATTGATAGCGCGCAAATCAATAATAAAACGGAACGGAATTGCATTATCTCCTTTCTTATACACCGGTAGAATCGGGCTATTTCACAAACTTCCTGCAATTTCCTCAATCACTCTTCGATGTACAAAATCAGAAACTATACTGTTTAAAGCTTGTTCACCTTCAACTGAAATCTTATACTGTGGAATGAGCAACGATACCCTTCTGTGTTCCTGTATCTATCAAAAATAGATGCTTCCTATTTCCCACCTTCATCTCAACGTAGGGCCCTTTCTGATCGACGGGAATAGGTTCTAGTTCCAGACTCTGCTTTGGGTTATCCTAACAGAACAATATATCATGAAATGCAAGATCCTCAGAAAAATAACAGTCAAAGGATTGTCAAAAATGTTCCCATTAATAACACAATGCTGCTGATTATCCTGTGAAAATGACTGTTGATGCTGGGCAAACTGAATTCTACCAGGACCCCCTATCCCAGGACGGCCTCTGGATCGTCTACCCATGGTACCATATGTGTTATTCGATCGCTGCTGAAGGATCGGGCATTGTGCTCGCCAAATACCTTCTTGTCTGCAATAAGCACATTGGTTCATGCGTACAGGACTCATTTGCGCATTACTCTGTGGTGCAAATTGACCTCTAAACTGAATATTCCCACCTCTGGTTCCTCTTACTATTTGCTGCAACAATACTTTTGTTTTCAAGTCTCCCTTCTTCTTTTCTATCTTCTCTTTTTCAGTACTGACCCTATTCTCACAATACTGAGCCGTATGCAATACTTCAGACTGCAATTTCACTGGCCAGGCACTTTTGGAAGTCATAATTTGTGGCCTGGCTATCATAACCAAAATGCAGCTAGTTGCTAGACTTACCCCACACTCAGCAATCACATCGTGCAAACTTCTCTCAGCTAAAATACCGATCTCCAACAATAACACACTAACGATACTCCTAGTGTACAGACCTCCAGGCCCACTAGGCAACTTTGAGGAAGGCCTATCCAGTCTCCTCACTAATAGCATTAAAGACTCCATCCAGCTCCTTTTACTAGGTGACTTTAACCTTGGCTTTAACGACGTTGAGGACAAACAAGCCCAATCTATCCAATCCATTTTCGTCAATCATGACATTACCCAAAAAGTCCTAGCTCCTACACACATAAAAGGACGCACACTAGACTGGATAGCCAACCATAACTGTGACATCACCATCTCTAGTATTCTACCTCAAATATGGACGGACCACTATCTTATATGCTTAACAGCCAGCATAGAGCCTCCCAAACCTAACAAGAATAAAATAGTACCCCCCATGCCAACGAGAAGCAAAAAAGAAATCACGGCTGAAAAACTTCTCCCACTTCTCCTACCAGCACTCACTGCCAGTTTCAGTGAATATAACCCGAGCGGTTTAGTTGAGTCATTTAACAACTCCATGACCAAAGCTCTGGACTTGATTGCCCCTATCAAATTCCATAAAAGTAAACGGGAAGTTCACCGTAACTCATGGTTCACCCCCCAACTTAAAGAAATGCGCATCCAAAAACGCAAACTCCAAGCTATCTGGAGGCACACTCCTTCTGCTGACAATAAAACTACACTTGCCAACTTTGCCAAAAGTTACAAGAAGGAAATAATTCAAACTAAAAATGATTCATTCAACGAAAGAATCAGTAAAGCCAACTCGAACTCCAAAGAACTCTTCACTATTCTCCGGGAATTGGAAAACCCAATTGCCCCTATAGACAATGTCCCCAAGGACAAATCCTGGTGCACCAGCATCCAAAATGCCCTAGCAAATAAAATCACAACCCTTCAATCTAAAATTGCTAAGAAAAAAGCCTCCCTGAGCTCTAGCGGAACTCATACCACCCCACTGATAGAGATTCCCAGCACGACTACTCAAAGCAACTGCAAACCCTTCAGGTTTACCAACATCTCTATACTGGAAACTGAAAAGGTTATTCTATCCCTTAAACCATCGAACTGCCAAGGCGACAGTTGCTCTGCGCAAATCATCAAGGATGCAGCCAGAGATTTAGCACCCTTCATCTCGAAACTAATCAACGCCTCCTTTAATACGAGTACTGTACCCACAAACATTAAAGAATCTTGGGTACTGCCCCTACTCAAAAAACAGACACTTGACCCAGCAATCCCCACCAACTACAGGCCCATTACTACGGTCCCATTTCTCCTTAAAATCATTGATAGAGTAGCCTACCTCCAGATCCAAAACTATTTGGAGTCACACCAGCTATTAGGTTCACGGCAATCTGGCTTCAGACCACTTCATGGTACTGAAACGGCCCTAATCGACCTCAAGACACAAATCGACGAGTTGAAGGGTAAAGGTAGAACAGCTATGCTCCTCCTCCTTGACCTATCAGCGGCCTTTGACCTGGTGGATCATGCAGTGTTATGCAACCACCTAGCGTCCGCTGCCCATTTCTCAAGTGAAGCTATAGCATGGGTACAATCCTTCCTTGCCAACCGGACGATGAGAGTGTTCTCCCCTTCAGCCTCCGCGGACCCAATACATATCACCTGTGGCGTCCCACAAGGTTCTTGTGTCTCCCCCACAATGTACAATATCTTCACTAAGCCCCTCTTCGACAAACTTGACAGACTGGGGATAACATACACTTACTATGCGGACGATAAGCAGATCCTCATACCACTTTCTGGCAACTTTGCCGAAGACACAGCTCTGGTAAACAAGATTTATCTCCTCATTCAGGCATGGATGGCCTCCCACGGCCTCTGCCTGAATGACAACAAAACTGAGATACTGATCCTGGGTTCCGATGCCAACCTTAAAAAACTCTGCCCTAATTACCATGCCTTCAACATAGATGGCAACATAATCAAAGTGACACCCGAGGTAAAAACTCTAGGTTTCTACCTGGATGCCACACTATCTCTCAAAAAACAAACCAATGCCCTTGCATCCTCCACGGCTTACACTTGCAAATTAATCAGGGCCTGCAGACCTTACCTCTCCAAAACCAACTGTATCACGCTAGCCAACGCCCTAGTAATGTCTAAATTAGACTACTGTAACGCCCTCTACTCGGGCACCAGCAAAACTACTGTAAACAAACTGCAAACACTACAAAACAAAGCAGCTCTGGACATACCCCGCAGAGCACACATCTCCAACACTAGGAAATATCACCACTGGCTAAAAATCAGCGATAGAGTCCTCCTCAAAACATTATCCCTTACTCATAAAGGACTGAACAACGCTGCACCACCATACATTTCGGCTAGACTAACCAGAAAATCTTTTACTTACCACACTAGAGCATCTAACCACCTCTTACTCGAAATTCCCAAATTTAAACAAAAAAAAAAACGGGTGGAGCCAGTTTCCCTGTGAAAGCTGCCTGCGCATGGAACGCCCTTCCCTCTGCATTGAGAGCTAATCTACCATACGCGAGCTTTAGATGCCACGTGAAAAACTGGCTCTGGTCGAATGACAACTAACCACTAATTCTCCTTGCCTGGACCTACCACTGACTAACCACTGTGAATAACTGATATGATATTCCTGATCCCTGATCCGACTCCTTCGCTGCATAAGAGTGCCTCTCGGCCTGTACCTTCTTACCTGCTTGTTAATCGTTAACAACACTTGTACTATTCTTTCTTTATGTATTATTGTATTATTGTATGTAATGAAGCTCAAGTATACTTGTAACTGCTGCGCCCAGCTACCCCTGGGTTTGGAGCGCATTATCAAATAATAAACTAAACTAAGTCCCAAAGAAATCCAAACTACTGTGCAAGTGGGATACGCACATTAACAAAGAATGCCCAGTCACCAATACATTGGTTTTCACTTAATGCGGCCACCTGATCCCACTGCTCCCTAGGAGCAATGCACTAGTTACTGCATATCAATCTGAACTCAATGGACCAGTAGAACAAGTTACTTACCCGTGGTAACGTTCGACTGGATGTTCCTCCCACGTATTCCTCATTTTATGATAAAATATCTTTCCAGCTTCAGCTGCTTCAGAATCTATTTCCGACAGGCGCTGTGCGTCTTGTCAATGTCCTTCGAGGGCCTCTGTTCGACTGTCGAAAATGGTGCATGCAGCTACAGTTGGCTTCAGTTCCGTTTTCCCCTACTGTAGAGGAATTATCAGGCATACCATAGCCCATAGGCTCCAAGAAAGCATAAAATGTAAGAACACGTACATTCTACGGTGAGGTAGGCTGGGAGAGGCGATGCGAAATACGTGAGGGGAACATCAATCGAAAGAAGCTTACCACTGGTAAGTAACTTGGTCCTCGAATGGAGTATGTCCTCCCACGTATTCCTCATCTTATGATACAAAGCAGTAATAATTGGGTGGGTGTACGAATTATATTTGGTCTTAACTCTTAGCATGGACTTAATGAACAGCCGCTTTCGCCGCTTTCCCAAATGGTGCTTCTTGATTGGAAGATGAATCCAAGTAGCAATGTTTAAAAAAAGTGTGACCAGACAACCAAATGGCCGCTGCACGATTGTCTGACGGGAACACCTCTCTGAAGAGCAGCAGCGGTTGCCATGCCCCTTGTGGAATGTGCTCTGAAGCCTTCCGTTTGGTCTTTATCCACTAACCTGTAACATTCCCCAATAGCCAGGCGTTCGGTAAGAATGAATGCAGTCCAACTGGTGTAGGACTACACAAGACCTCTCCTTCGTATTAGACCCACCTTTTAATACAGGCCGGTAGTACACATGTTGGTATGGTAGTGTGACTGAGCAGCCAGGCTTCTCTTAAGAGGGGTAATGTGAGCTGTGCAATGAAACTAGTAAAGACAAGTATCCAATTAAACACTATTATTTATACACGAAGATCTGTAAAGCATTCTTTAAAAAGCAGTAATTAACCAATAGCAATTCCAAGTTAAGGTTCAATTCAACAAGTAACCAAAGAGGGTGAGTTTTTCATTCCTATGTTACACATGTTCCAGCACCCGGAGGCAATGTCATTTGAGGTCAGTAGAGCATTTATATACTACCACCTTTACAATATGAGTTTTTCACGAAGGAAAGGTTGGGGTTAGAGTTAGATCAAAAAAGACTGATAAGCGATGAGAACAGTTTGATTATCCCAAAGGGATGAAGGCAGTCAATTATCCCAGTATTAAAGTGTACAATATTTACGACCTGTAAGGGAACAAGCACTGCCAAGGCCAATGGGTTCATAAGGACAATGGACGATGGACGAAGTCAAAGTTCTGATACTCTTCTCAGAAAAAATGTCTTCGTCCGTGTTCAAAAGAGAAAATCACAGCAACTCAAGAGTTGCCGCCTTTAGAAAGCACAAGCTGTAAAGCCAATGCAGGTAGTGGAGGTCAACTTGGTGGTGGGTTAAAATGCACCCCAAATGGCAACAGGATAAAATACCCCAACCCCATAGTACCTTGAAAATGAAGAAAGTATTCAGCTGGTTGCCTTCACGGTGCAATGCAGTAGACCCTTGTTCCTGGTCCTTGATCGTGGTGACGAAAGTGAGGACGTCAGGCGGGCTCCTGTGGCAGCACTCTAGGGACTCGGCAGCAATGGATTTCTGTCGATTCAGCAGCTTTGTGGTTCAGCGCCAATGAAGAACAAAACGCTCTGGTTAGGATTTCCTGGATCCCTCGGTCCTGGACTCTGGATGCATATTTCTTGCTTCTGTAGGGTCCTCTAGACGTCTACAAAGATCTGGCCGGACTGGGACTTCTGAAGACAATGTACACACAAGTGGTATTGGGCTTCTGCAGCCTTGGAATGTCTCAGCAAGTCGGGGGTTGCGCCAAAATAGAGTTTGTCTCGAGGTTAGTTGGTCCCACCAGCCTAAGGGAGGAAGTCGCCCTTTGCAGGTCTTCCCTGTCCATTCGGAATAGTGTCAGCACTGCTGCAGGGCTTCAACGGGCACTCCGCAGTCTGTTAGGCAAGAATTGTGTAGTCTCACACAGTGTACACTTCTCTGCTTGGTATTAGGTAACCCACCTTTTGGTATAGGTCTGTACTACACAAGTTGTTAGTGTGACTGAGCAGCCAGGCCCATCTCATGAGGGATAAATGTGAGCTGTAGCAATGAAATTCACAAATACAAGTAACATTTCCAAGTGTTCAGTTAGTTATTAACATCAATTTTTAAATAAGCATTCTTAAAAATGGTGGCAAGATAATCTACACAGTAAATATACTTTAAAATACTTTCAGAATGATACAAGTTAGTGGATACTCTTTGGCTATGCTTCCAACACTTGCTACACCCTGAAGGGACTTCATTCACAAGGACAGTAATGGCATTTTTATATATCACTAGTTATAGGGTTGCAGAAAGGAAGGAAAAGTTTAAAAGGTTAGTATATGCGAGGAAAAGTAAACCTTCCAATGAAATCGACAAGCCTTTCCCAGCAGTAATAGTCACAAACAAGTTTCCACCCATCAGGGAAAACCAATATCAAAGTCAATGGGCTAGAAGAGTCTGCAGGGAGCGGGCTCTAGGTAAGATTGAGTCGAGGGTGTGGAAGCAGGCTCTAGGTAAGATCGAGTCAAGGGTGTGGAAGCGGGCTCTAGGTAAGATCGAGTCGATGGTGTGGAAGCAGGCTCTAGGTAAGATTGAGTCGAGGGTGTGGAAGCGTGCTCTAGGTAAGATCGATTCAAGGGTGTGGAAGTGAGCTCTAGATAAGATCGTGTTGAGGGTGTGAAAGCGGGCTCTAGATAAGATCAAGTCGAAGGTGTGGAAGTGAGCTCTGTAAGACCAAAGAAATATCGAGGCTTAGTACCACAAAATGAAATTTGCCAATCACGGGTTGAAAGATATAAGTATCTTTTATTTCTGTACAGAATTCAAAGCAAAACAGATAGCTATCTGGCTCCCAACACCTCACAGTGTGTACCAGCAGACATAGTGAGGGGTGACAGTGCTGGACATCTAAATGTGGGCTCTTTTATACATTTCTCCAATCATTGTCCAGCCCCTCTCCAAACTAATAATATACATGCTAGGGTTCACACCCAGTTCACATGACAAATATGACAATATTGTTTAACAGATTTAACAAGTTTGCTTGTCCATGAAATTTCAATGGTAACATTGGTTCTCTAATCCACAGTAAGTCTTGTTTCAAGAATCGATACAATGCAGTTCAGCAAAAACACATGGTCTGAGTTTGTTCTATATTGTTTCGCTGTTTAGATGAGGATGAGGCTTGTGAGTGCAGACAACATTTGGGTTGCTGTTCATACGAGCCACAAGGTTTCTTTGCACAGAACAAACAGTCTGCTCTCGGTCAGCCTAAATGTTGACACAACTCAAAAGTCATTTGACTTGGCTGTAGTTGAAAACACAGTCCACCATTTTAGGACACAAAGCAAGAGTTAAAATCAAAATGGCGGAGAGTTCTTAAAATAGCGGCGAAGTTGATCAGAAATCAAAGCATTTCAACGTGGTTTCTGTGCAACGCGAATGGGCTTAGGCCAATATTCATAACAAGGCGGTATTATACGAATACAGTTTAACAAACCTTCCATTTGGCGTAAGCCAAGAGCATTACTCAAACATTCGCTTTATTCAAAACCCCATTCCTCAATGTCCATACATCCCGAATCCCTTTCTTCAGAAATATCAATCGCCATAAGTTCCTTGATAGTAATATCTTTCATTACTAAAACATTAGTAGTTTCCTTGGGTGTATGTAAATTTGGTCCTAGTGTACCTATCGTTTGTGCACAACATCCTCCTAACATCGAACATGTGGCAGGGAGACATTGTACCCAACAACAACAAAACAGTAGAATACCAAGAACTATCATTAGGACTGCAAAGAGTTTCCAACCCCACGATCGTAGTAAGTCCCAGAACCAAGCACTAAGATCCCAGTTTCCCTCTGGGACATGTACTTCAGTTCTCAAGATATGCAGATTTTGTATTGCCTTGAATATGGTAGGGGAGGTGTCAGGTACAAGAACACAGCACATGGATCCCACCAATTTACATACCCCACCACGCTCAGCTAGAATGACGTCTAACACCATCCTATTTTGGAGGGCCACTAGTCTAATTGCCTTTTGCTCCAGCGTCATGTTGTACAGAATATCAGTGGTCCTATTGATGGTCTTTTCCAGTACCCTTGCTAGTCTTCTAATATCCTCAGAATTCATTATCTGTCCCCAAAATGGAACAAAGGAATTTGCTACATCACCCATGACTTGTGAAGGAATGTCACGATTCTCATCCCGCCTTGGACGAGCTCTAGAAACTTCAAGGGTGGTAGCCACATATACCCCTGGTAACAGGATATCCAAGTAAAAAGTACCCTGCCAATCTCTGGGTAACCAAGGATAGGCCTCATTGCCACAAACAAAGTAAACAGGGTCTCCTACATACAAAGGTCTGTCCTCACTGGTTAGATTTGCAATGTTAGTACAACCCTCAAATCTACGCATTAGCTGAGAACCTTCCCTTTGTAAACAGAAAGAAACAGGGTTGGGGCTATGATTAATAGTATAGGAAGAAGGCATGGCATCCCGGTTGCCTACGGGAGCCATCTTGAAGGAAATTAATGACTGAAAAGGTAATGAGAGTCTATCAGAAGGCCTAACAGAAGCAACATTGAGTTTGCTTCTATTTGCAAAGAGAGAACGTCCCAGAGGTGTTAAGACTCACCTTTCAAATTCATTTAGATTAGTCCCATCGAAGTTCCCAGAAATACTATCATTCCAACGACCGAAGAATAGCACCCTGAGCGAGGCATAGCATGCAGTAGTTAATAGAAGAGGATGAATATACTAGCCCAGTCCCTTTTCCCTGTGCTGTGGCAAGTGTGAACACACCCACAAGTTTGTCCTGTTCAGAATCGCATGGGTCGCATTCATGATCATTAGGAGAGTGTTACTAGTCACGAGGGGGAAGAGTGTGCAGATGCACGAAAGGTGGAGACACAGTGGAGATAATTTCAGTGGGTAACAAAGTCTCAAGTGGATGCACTCTTTCCATGTACCAGAACCCAATCGCAAATATAATTATTAAACTAACCAGCACTGTGATTAAAAAACAGTGGGTCCTCAAGGACCATGATCTGTGATGAATAGATTCTTTATCAGCCACAAGACCAATGGCTTGCTCCGGACGAGTGGATTTAGGAAGGGACATTGTTTCTCAGAGTCCGTTTAGAAGCCTCTCCGTTAGGCTCTTTCAGTTCATCCGTTGGTGGCTCCTGACCATGTGGCCTATCTTGCTTGAAGGTAACTTTGCCGGTCGCAGCCTCTTATTTATTTTTCAGCAAAAAATGACAAGGGACTGGCTCAATGATGATTCCTTGTGGGCACAGCCGCCGATGCTGTGCTGTAAATCCGGTGTCTCGGACGCAGATCTTACCTAAAGACTCCAGGTACGGTGTGATCTGTGAACAGAGTGTCGTCGCTTCCTGAAGGACGTGATGGAGCAGAAGCAAGATGGCTCAATGGTGCAGAAAGATCCGAATAAGAACTTGAAGGCAAAGCAGCAGTCTCCCCAGGCCTCACAGGCCCCACAGGCTCAGGAAGGATTTCCGGGACACCCTCGGTGTTGGTTAGAAAAGACTTTTGATGAGTATCAAAGTGAACAATTTTCCTCTCTTCCTCTTTGTCGTATGGCAGAGGAAAAGGTATCTTCTTGATGTGCGTTGCGTGAATCCAGTGTTGTTTCCCTTCCACTCTTACAGCGGTCTGTATGGCAAGGAGGACTTGACACGGTCCTCTCCAGCGAGACAGGAGGCTCTTTCAAACGATTTGACGAGCACCTAGTCGCCAGGTCGGAGTCGATGACCTGGACCCTTGTATTTTACTGGGACGGGCTTATCGCTCCTGTTGATAAATCAAATACAAGTTTGAGCAACTGGTCACAGTACTCAGAAAGGAGCAAATGCTCTACATCTTTCAGCTGCTTGGGTTTAGGTATATCTTTCCATAATCTACCCAACAACCTTCATCGTCTAAACTTGCTGAACCCTCAGCCACTGTTTAAGTTCGTCTGGAGTGGCATCAGCCTGAATATCTTTTATACAACCAATTCCTACGTTTATCACACAAGTGTTAGTGACCTCTTTCGGTATATACATTTTGGAATGCAAATCGGTCACAGCTTGTTTGGCTATTCTATCAGCAAAAGCGTTTCCTTTCCCCACATCATCTGTTACTTCTGGTGTGCTGCGCACTTCATTATTGCTTACTGGGTAGGAAGCGCAAGTGTTCAAAGTAGCCGAACCATCAAGGTACCATGTTATATCTTAGTTCAATGCGAGGTCAAGAAACCTCTCTCTGCCCATAATCGACCGAAGTTGTGAACCACCCCAAAGGCATACTGCCTGTCTGTAAATATATTCACACTAAGCCCTTCGGAAAGTTCACAAGTTCGGTCAATGCAATAATCTCTGCGTCCTGCACAGAGTTACGTGGAATTCTTTTGGTTTCCACAATAGTGCTTAATGTAGTGATTGCATAAGCAGCAGTGGATGTACCATACGGAAGTTTGAAGCAGGAGCCATCGCAAAACAGCTCCCCTTGTGGATCTTTTAAAGGTGTATCACTTAAATCAATTCTGCCTTTAGTTTCTTGCTCTGTGGTATAGAGGAAGTTATGTGACATTTCATCAAGGCAAGCAATTTCTTGCAGAAGAGGCAATAGTTCGGCCGGATTTAATGAGCAACATCTCTTAATTTGGATATGCGGTGCAAATAGAATCAGCTCATACCTTGTAAGTCGTGCTGATGTGAGATGTTGCATCTGCGTTCTGTTTAATAGAACGTCTACAGAGTGAGGTACCATCATGGTGAAGGAGTGACCCAGAACCATACCCTCACTTTGTGTTACAGATGCAGCGGCAGCAGCAATAGCTCTCAAACATCTCGGCAAAGCGCATGCAACAGGGTCAAGCGTGGAGGAAAAATAACTGCACAGTCTATTCTTTCCTTCATGCTCCTGCGTTAACACAGCCAAAGCACATTTAACACATTCATGCACATACAGCACAAAGGCCTTGTCGTAATTTGGTGTGCCCAAAACTGGTGCTGAACACAACGCAGCCTTGAGCAGATCAATAGCTTTCTGGCAATCCATGTTCCATGGTAAAGGCAAAGAAATGCCCTTCTTTGTCAATGCCAACATTGGTTTTATCATTAAGGAAAAGTTAGGGATCCACTGTCTACAGTATGAAGTCATGCCTATCAAGGCTCTGACCTCTTTCTGTGTACTTGGGAGAGACATGCTAGAGATGCTTTGTATCCGTTCAGGTGTCAGTCTTCTCCCCCCCTTTGACAGTAGATAGCCTAGATAGGCGACCTTCTGTCGACAATATTGAGACTTTCTTAATGAAGCCTTATGCCCATGTTCTGCAAGATGGATAAGCAGCAACACAGTGCCTTCTTTGCAAGCAATTTCTGAATCTGCAGCTAAAAGAAGATTGTCAACATACTGCAACAACGTACAAGCGGAAGGAAACTCAAGTGTATCGAGCTGTTCCTTCAAAGCTCTACTGTAAATGCTTGGACTCTCAGTGTACCCTTGTGGCACACGAGTGAATTTAAACGAGCGTCCCCCTAGGGTGAACGCGAACAAATATCTACTGTCAATATGTACAGGAATACTAAAGATAGCATTCTTTAGACCCACAACACTAAAATGAGTGGCTGGAATCATTGTCAATATTGAAGTCACATCAGACACAATCGGAAATTGTGCAGCAACGATCTTATTGGTAGCGCGCAAATCAATAATAAAACGGAAAGGAATTGCATTATCTCCTTTCTTATACACCGGTAGAATCGGGCTATTACACAAACTTCCTGCAATTTCCTCAATCACTCCTCGATGTACAAAAACAGAAACTATTCTGTTTAAAGCTTGTTCACCTTCAACTGAAATCTTATACTGTGGAATGAGCAACAATATACTTCTTTGTTCCTGTATCTATCAAAAATAGATGCTTCCTATTTCCCACCTTCATCTCAACGTAGGACCCTTTCTGATCGACGGGAATAGGTACTAGTTCCAGACTCTGCTTTGGGTTATCCTAACAGAACAGTATATCATGAAATGCAAGATCCTCAGAAAAATAACAGTCAAAGGATTGTCAAAAAGGTTCCCATTAATAACACTATGCTGCTGACTATCCTGTGAAAATGACTGTTGTTGCTGGGCAAACTGAATTCTACCAGGACCCCCTATCCCAGGACGGCCTCTAGATCGTCTACCCATGGTACCATACGTTTTATTCGATCGCTGCTGAAGGATCGGGCATTGTGCTCGCCAATGACCTTCTTGTCTGCAATAAGCACATTGGTTCATGCGTACAGGACCCATTTGCGCATTACTCTGTGGTGCAAATTGACCTCTAAACTGTATATTCCCACCTCTGGTTCCTCTTACTATTTGCTGCAACAATACTTTTGTTTTCAAGTCTCCCTTCTTCTTTTCTATCTTCTCTTTTTCAGTACTGACCGTATTCTCATAATACTGAGCCGTATGCAATACTTCAGACTGCAATTTTCGCATGCCAGGCACTTTTGGAAGTCATAATTTGTGGCCTGGCTATCATAACCAAAACGCAGCTAGCTGCTAGACTTACCACACACCCAGCAATCACATCGTGCAAACTTCTCTCAGCTAAAATACCGATCTCCAACAATAGCACACTAACGATACTCCTAGTGTACAGACCTCCAGGCCCACTAGGCAACTTTGAGGAAGACCTATCCAGTCTCCTCACTAATAGCATTAAAGACTCCACCCAGCTCCTTTTACTAGGTGACTTTAACCTGGGCTTTAACGATGTTGAGGACAAACAAGCCCAATCTATCCAATCCATTTTAGTCAATCATGACATTACCCAAAAAGTCCTACACACATAAAAGGACGCACACTAGACTGGATAGCCAACCATAACTGTGATGTCACCATCTCTAGTATTCTACCTCAAATATGGACGGACCACTATTTTATATGCTTTACAGCCAGCATAGAGCCGCCCAAACCTAACAAGAATAAAATAGTACCCCCCATGCCAACAAGAAGCAAAAAAGAAATCACGGCTGAAAAACTTCTCCCACTTCACCTACCAGCACTCACTGCCAGTTTCAGTGAATCTAACCCGAGCGGTTTAGTTGAGTCATTTAACAACTCCATGACCAAAGCTCTGGAATTGAATGCCCCTATCAAATTCCATAAAAGTAAACGGGAAGTTCACCGTAACTCATGGTTCACCCCCCAACTTAAAGAAATGCGCATCCAAAAACGCAAACTCCAAGCTATCTGGAGGCACACTCCTTCTGCTGACAATAAAACTACACTTGCCAACTTTGCCAAAAGTTACAAGAAGGAAATAATTCAAACTAAAAAAGATTCATTCAACGAAAGAATCAGTAAAGCCAACTCGAACTCCAAAGAACTCTTGACTATTCTCCGGGAATTGGAAAACCCAATTGCCCCTATAGACAATGTCCCCAAGGACAAATCCTGGTGCACCAGCATCCAAAATGCCCTAGCAAATAAAATCACAACCCTTCAATCTAAAATTGCTAAGAAAAAAGCCTCCCTGAGCTCTTGCGGAACTCATACCACCCCACTGATAGAGATTCCCAGCACGACTACTCAAAGCAACTGCAAACCCTTCAGGTTTACCAACATCTCTATACTGGAAACTGAAAAGGTTATTCTATCCCTTAAACCATCGAACTGCCAGGGCGACAGTTGCTCTGCGCAAATCATCAAGGATGCAGCCAGAGATTTAGCACCCTTCATCTCGAAACTAATCAACGCCTCCTTCAATACGAGTACTGTACCCACAAACATTAAAAATCTTGGGTACTGCCCCTACTCAAAAAACAGACACTTGACCCAGCAATCCCCACCAACTACAGGCCCATTACTACGGTCCCATTTCTCCTTAAAATCATTGATAGAGTAGCCTACCTCCAGATCCAAAACTATTTGGAGTCACACCAGCTATTAGGTTCACGGCAATCTGGCTTCAGACCACTTCACGGTACTGAAACGGCCCTAATCGACCTCAAGACACAAATCGACAAGTTGAAGGGTAAAGGTAGAACAGCTATGCTCCTCCTCCTTGACCTATCAGCAACCTTTGACCTGGTGGATCATGCAGTATTATGCAACCACTTAGCGTCCGCCGCCCATTTTTCAAGTGAAGCTATAGCATGGGTACAATCCTTCCTAGCTAACCGTACGATGAGATAGTTCTCCCCTGCAGCTGCAGCGGACCCAATCCATATCACCTGTGGTGTCCCACAAGGCTCATGTGTCTCCCCAACAATGTATAATATCTTTACTAAGCCACTCTTCGACAAACTTGACAGATTAGGGGTAACCTATACTAATTATGCGGACGATACGCAGATTCTCATACCACTATCAGGCAACTTTGTCGAAGACACAGCTCTAGTAAATAAGATTTACCTCCTCATTCAGGCATGGATGGCCTCCCACGGCCTCTGCCTAAATGACGACAAAACTGAGATACTGATCTTGTTCTCCGACTCCACCCTAAAAAAACTTAAGTGCCAATTATCGCAATTTCAACATAGATGGTAACACAAACAAGGTGGCAACTGAGGTAAAAACACTAGGCTTTTACCTTGATTCCACTCTATCTCTCAAAAAACAAGTTAATACCTTGGCATCCTCTACAGCGTACACCTGCAAATTAATCAGGACCTGTAGACCTTATCTCTCCAAAACTAACTGCATGACGCTAGCTAGCGCATTAGTAATGTCGAAGCTGGGCTATTGTAAGCCCTCTATGCAGGAGCTAATAAAACTGTCATAACTATAAAACTATCATAAATAAAATGCAAAGCCTTCAAAATAACGTTCTCAGAGCAGCCCTTGACATACCCCGTAGAGCACACATTTCCAACATCAGGAAAGACCACCACTGGCTAAAAATCAGCGACAGAGTCCTTCTCAAGACACTATCTCTCACCCACAAAGGGCTTAACAACACAGCACCCCCCTACATCTCGGCCAGACTGACCAGAAAATCACCCAGCCACCACACCAGAGCTACTAACCACTTCCTGCTAGAAACCCCTAGATTTAGACGATCCAAAGCGGGTGGAGCAAGCTTCCCTGTTAGAGCTGCCCAGGCTTGGAATGCATTGCCCACTGTATTAAGAGCAAACCTATCCTATTTCAGCTTCAGAAGTAAGGTCAAAAACTGGCTCTGGTCCAACGACAACTAATTTTCGCTGTACCTAACTGTCGTGATACTCCTGAAATCCAGTTCAAAGACTATTTTGCCTCTACCCTTCTACCTCTCTGTATACATGTACTCTTAACATTGTAACATGTTAGCTCTCATTTCAACTGCTTGTATTGACATGTATGCACTGTACTGACATGTTTCTTATCCTCCGTATGTATGTAACCTAAGCTTAAGTAACCTTGTACCTGCTGCGCCCGGCCACCCCTGGGTTTTGTGCGCATTATCAAATAATAAACATAAACATAAACATAATTTGGGATTGGATATCAGGCAACAATCCTCCACGCACAAATGTGTCTACAAACAGCATTTTTCCTGACTCAGTACTTAAGTCTTGACCGCTGAAATCTGAAAACACTTGTTCAAACTGATAAAAAAATTCGATAGCGCCATCAGATGTCCCCTGGATACAATCTGTAAGCTTGTCCCAAACTATTCTTCTCTCTGGAACCAAAGTCTTCAATTTAGTTACTCTTCTGTCTGGCAGTGTCAATATCACCTGTGGCGGTTACCTTTCTCCATCTATCCGTACCAAGTTAACCCATGTGTCACCCATCCCTGCCTGATCATCTACAGTTCTAATCTGTTTCCATAAATCAGCAGGTAGGATCACAGGGAACAACAAGTCTATATCACCCAGTGTGAAAACTGACAAATGCAAGACAGATTCAATTTCTTTATCAAATCCTGTTGGATTCTTTCTAATATCTGGAATTGTTTGTCTAATGGTATTCACTTCCTGTCTAGAAAATGGGACATGAACAAACTGTGAGACATAGTGTGCTTCAATAGTAGTGGCTGCTGCACCTGTTGCAGCCTTAGCTGGAATTTCTACTTTAGGAACAATTGAGAAGTAGGCAATTCTGAACGTTCATTAAGCAACAAAGCTAAATCAAGTGACAAAGTAGCCAAAGCAGTTTCGGGTGAAAATGCTCTTTTATAAATGACCATCAAATCTGCGGGACAACAAACCCTTTTCTTCATAAACTCATCCTGTAGGTACTCTACCATTACCTGTAACACTTTCCTTTGCATTGCTGGCGCATACTGACTAAACGTGTCATATACTTCAATGGGAGATATTGAAACTTCCGAAATCCATCTAAGCGCGTCTCTTGTACAAATACGCGTTTCTTTACTCATTGGTTTACATGAAGGAACAAATAGTTTCTGCACATATGAGGCTTCCACTCTATTACCATCTATTTCATCATTCCGTAACTGATCTAACTCAGTCTTAAACTCAAATACCATCCCAACATGCTCATGTACTTTCTCCGCAGTGTCCCTTGAGCGAGCTAGGATGTTGAAATACCTCAACCCCTGTGGGACATTCATGTCTGTCAAATCACTCCAAATATCAGCCAAATGCATTCCCATCCCCTCTATCAAAATAGCCTGTTCAGGAATACTTTCTTGGACAGAAATCGCAACTAAAACAGCTGATTTTTCACCTTCTTCTATATATTTCTTAGCCCATGCATACAATTCTCTTTTTCTAGCTTTAGATACTGTACCACGAGTCAGTATTCTTGAATCAGCACTCGCCCCTTCAATTGCTACAAGTGGAGCAGAACCACTTGGAAAAGAAAGTTCAGACAAATCTTGTACAAGGGGTAGTGGAGACACTACCGCTGGCAGTAAAGACAGAATTACGGGAACAGCAACTGTCGGTAAGGGCAGAGATGCAGAAGGGGGAACAACAACAGGAAGAGGAGGATCAACTGGAGAAGGAGCAACAACGGGATGAACAGGAACAACAACGGGAGGAGGTGCAACAGCGGGAAGAGGTAAAACAGCTGGGAGAGTCACATAAGGAGGTGGTGCAGTGGCAACAGTCCTACGCTCATTCAACAGCTTATTAATCAGCTCGTCTGAGGTATGAAAATGCTGAGATGGATACATTTTCTGTACTCCAATTTGAAAAGCCCTATCCATACATCCAACAGATTCTGACTGTTTCTGTTGATCATACAATAATGCTTTTTCAGTATTAGACAGATGTTGACGTGCATGTTTCTCTTTACTCTTAAATTGCTGCATAGCTTCCTTTCTCAAATCCTTAATTACAACAAATGCTGCTTGCCTAGCTTTTTCCTTTAACAATATAGACTCTAAATACTCTATACGGGCAATTTCAAAACTACCATGAACTGACCACTGAAATTCAGAAGCATGTCTAGTTTGTCTGTGCCAAATATCATTAAATACAATACTAGTTAGGCCGTACTTACAGTACATAGTACACACTGGCGAACCAACAGGTGACGCCGGTCGGCCTCATTCCAAAGATTGGCTGTCTCTGTGGAATAAACCCCTAAAACAGGCAGACAATTTCCAAGGCATGTCAGATCACAGGTGTTACTTGGCGTTGTTTGTGCTTGCAAGAACAAAACTGCAACCAAATATCAGGATTCTTAGGAATTGGGGCACGACTCACCTGATTACAAAATCTAAGGAGGTCCGATCGGATCACAAAGGATCCTCATGGTTGGCGATTTAGGCAAAGAGCCCGCCTCGATATGGGACCCTTGTCAAGATGCCCTCTCGAACCATGTGCTCACCTTTCAGGGATCGGATCGTGCAGTACTGTCGTGGTGTCGCATCTCAACCAAAGGGGCCCCGTTTTCTCACTCTCTGACCGCGGTTCAATAGCCACGTCTTCTTTTAAGCGAGAAGACATCAATCTTGAGGGTCCCTATTCGAGTGCCATGGGTAAGACCAAAGAAATACCGAGGCTTAGTACCACAAAATGAAATTCGCCAATCACAGGTTGAAAGATACAAGTATCTTTTTTTTCTGTACAGAATTCAAAGCAAAACAGATAGCTATCTGGCTCCCAACACCTCTCAGTGTGTACCAGCAGACACAGTGAGGGGTGAGAGTGCTGGACATCGAAATGTGGCTTTTTTATACGTTTCTCCAATCATTGTCCAGCCCCTCTCCAAACTAATAATTTACATGCTAGGGTTCGTACCCCGTTCACATGACAAATATGACAATATTGTTTAACAGATTTAACAAGTTTGCTTGTCCATGAAATTTCAATGGTAACATTGGTTCTCTAATCCACAGTAAGCCTTGTTTCAAGAATCAATACAATGCAGTTCAGCAAAAAACACATGGTCTGAGTTTGTTCTACATTGTTTCGCTGTTTAGATGAGGATCAGGCTTGTGAGCGCAGACAACACTTGGATTGCAGTTCATACGAGTCACAAGGTTTCTTTGCACAGAACAAACAGTCTGCTCTCGGTCAGCCTAAATGTTGACACAACTCAAAGGTCATTTGACTTGGCTGTAGTTGAAAACACAGTCCACCATTTTAGGACACAAAGAAAGAGTTAAAATCAAAATGGTGGATAGTTCTTAAAATGGTAGCGAAATTGATCAGAAATCGAAGCGGTTTTCTGTACAATGTTAATGGGTTTAGGCCAATATTCATAACAAGGCAGTATTGTACGAATACAGTTTAACAGCTCTAGGTAAGATCGAGTCGAGGGTGTGGAAGCAGACTCTAGGTAAGATCAAGTCGAGGGTGTGGAAGCGCGATCTAGGTAAGATCGAGTCGAGTGTGTGGAAGCAGGCTTTAGGTAAGATCGAGTCGAGGGTGTGGAAGTGGGCTCTAGGTAAGATCGAGTCGAGGGTGTAGAAGCAGGCTCTAGATAAGATCGAGTCAAGGGTGTGGAAGTGGGCTCTAGGTAAGATCGAGTTGAGGGTGTGGAAGTGGGCTCAAGATAAGATCGAGTCGAGGGTGTGGAAGCGGGCTCTAGGTAAGATTCAGTCGAGGGTGTGGAAGCAGGCTCTAGGTAAGATCGAGCTGTGGGTGTGGAAGCGGGCTGTAGGTAAGATTGAGTTATGGGTGTGAAATTGGGCTCTAGATAAGATCGAGTCGAGGGTGTGGAAGCGGGCTCTAGGTAAAATCAAGCCGAGGGTGTGGAAGCAGATTCTAGGTAAGATCGAGTTGAGGGTGTGGAAGCAGGCTCTAGGTAAGATCGAGTCGAGGGTGTAGAAGCAGGCTCTAGGTAAGATCGAGTCAAGGGTGGGGAAGTGGGCTCTAGGTAAGATCGAGTTGAGGGTGTGGAAGTGGGCTCTATATAAGATCGAGTCGAGGGTGTGAAAGTGGGTTCTAGGTAAGATCCAGTTGAGGGTGTGGAAACAGGCTCTAGGTAATATCGAGTCGACGGTGTGGAAGCGGGCTCTAGGTAAGATCGAGTCAAGGGTCTGAAAGTGGGCTCTAGATAAGATCGAGTCGAGGGTGTGAAAGCGGGCTCTAGGTAAAATCGAGTCGAGGGTGTGGAAGCGGACTCTAGGTAAGATCCAGTCAAGGGTGTGGAAGCAGGATCTAGGTAAGATCGAGTCGAGGGTGCGGAAGCGGGCTCTAGGTAAGATCGAGTCGAGGGTGTGGAAGCGGGCTCTAGGTAAGATCGAGTCGAGGGTGTGGAAGTAGGCTCTAGGTAAGATCGAGTCAAGGGTTTGGAAGTGGGCTCTAGGTAAGATCGAGTTGAGGGTGTGGAAGTGGGCTCTAGATAAGATCGAGTCGAGGGTGTGGAAGCGGGCTCTAGGTAAGATTCAGTCGAGGGTGTCGAAGCAGACGCTAGGTAAGATCGAGTCGACAGTGTGGAAGCGGGCTCTAGGTAAGATCGAGTTGTGGGTGTGAAATTGGGCTCTAGATAAGATCGAGTCGAGGGTGTGGAAGAGGGCTCTAGATAAAATCGAGTCGATGGTGTGGAGGTAAGATCGAGTCGAGGGTGTGGAAGCAGGCTCTAGGTAAGATCGAGTCGAGGGTGTGGAAGCAGGCTCTAGGTAAGATCGAGTCGAGGGTGTGGAAGCGGGCTCTAGGTAAGATCGAGTCGAGGGTGTGGAAGCAGGCTCTTGGTAAGATCGAGCCGAGAGTGTGGAAGCAAACTCTAGGTAAGATCGAGTCGAGGGTGTGGAAGTGGGCTCTAGGTAAGATCGAGTCGAGGGTGTGGAAGCGGGATCTAGGTAAGATCAAGTCGAGGGTGTGGAAGCAGGCTCTAGGTAAGATCGAGTCAAGGGTGTGGAAGTGGGTTCTAGATAAGATTGAATCGAGGGTGTGAAAGTGGGCTCTAGATAAGATTGAGTCGAGGGTGTGGAAGTGGGCTCTAGGTAAGATCGAGTTCAGGGTGTGGAAGCAGGCTCTATGTAAGATCGAGTCAAGGGTGTGGAAGCAGGCTCTAGGTAAGATCGAGTCGAGGGTGTGGAAGCAGGCTCTAGGTAAGATCGAGTCGAGGTTGTGGAAGCAGGCTCTATGTAAGATCGTGGCGAGGGTGTGGAATTGGAAGCAGGCTCTAGGGAAGATCGAGTCGAGGGGGTGGAAGCGGGCTGTAGGTAAGATCGGTTCGAGGGTGTGAAAGCGGGCTCTAGGTAAAATCGAGTCGAGGGTGTGGAAGCGGACTCTAGGTAAGATCCAGTCAAGGGTGTGGAAGCAGGATCTAGGTAAGATCGAGTCGAGGGTGTGGAAGCAGGCTCTAGGTAAGATCGAGTCAAGGGTGGGGAAGTGGGCTCTAGGTAAGATCGAGTTGAGGGTGTGGAAGTGGGCTCTATATAAGATCGAGTCGAGGGTGTGAAAGTGGGCTCTAGGTAAGATCCAGTTGAGGGTGTGGAAGCAGGGTCTAGGTAATATCGAGTCGACGGTGTGGAAGCGGGCTCTAGGTAAGATCGAGTCAAGGGTCTGAAAGTGGGCTCTAGATAAGATCGAGTCGAGGGTGTGAAAGCGGGCTCTAGGTAAAATCGAGTCGAGGGTGTGGAAGCGGACTCTAGGTAAGATCCAGTCAAGGGTGTGGAAGCAGGATCTAGGTAAGATCGAGTCGAGGGTGTGGAAGCGGGCTCTAGGTAAGATCGAGTCGAGGGTGTGGAAGCGGGCTCTAGATAAGATCGAGTCGAGGGTGTGGAAGCAGGCTCTAGGTAAGATCGAGTCAAGGGTTTGGAAGTAGGCTCTAGGTAAGATCGAGTTGAGGGTGTGGAAGTGGGCTCTAGATAAGATCGAGTCGAGGGTGTGGAAGCGGACTCTAGGTAAGATTCAGTCGAGGGTGTCGAAGCAGGCTCTAGGTAAGATCGAGTCGACAGTGTGGAAGCGGGCTCTAGGTAAGATCGAGTTGTGGGTGTGAAATTGGGCTCTAGATAAGATCGAGTCGAGGGTGTGGAAGCGGGTTCTAGGTAAGATCGAGTCGAGGGTGTGGAAGCGGACTCTAGGTAAGATAGAGTCGAGGGTGTGGAAGCGGGCTCTAGGTAAGATCGAGTCGAGGGTGTGGAAGCGGGCTCTAGGTAAGATCGAGCTGAGAGTGTGGAAGCAAACTCTAGGTAAGATCGAGTCGAGGGTGTGGAAGTGGGCTCTAGGTAAGATCGAGTCGAGGGTGTGGAAGCGGGGTCTAGGTAAGATCGAGTCGAGGGTGTGGAAGCAGGCTCTAGGTAAGATCGAGTCAAGGGTTTGGAAGTGGGCTCTAGATAAGATTGAGTCGAGGGTGTGAAAGTGGGCTCTAGATAAGATTGAGTCAAGGGTGTGATAGTGGGCTCTAGGTAAGATCGAGTTCAGGGTGTGGAAGCATGCTCTATGTAAGATCGAGTCAAGGGTGTGGAAGCAGGCTCAAGGTAAGATCGAGTCGAGCGTGTGGAAGCAGGCTCTAGGTAAGATCGAGTCGAGGGTGTGGAAGCAGGCTCTAGGTAAGATCGTGTTGAGGGTGTGGAATTGAAAGCAGGCTCTAGGTAAGATCGAGTCGAGGGTGTGGAAGCGGGCTCTAGGTAAGATCGAGTTGAGGGTGTCGAAGCGGACTCTAGGTTAGATCAAGTTGAGGGTGTGGAAGCGGGCTCTAGGTAAGATCGAGTCGAGGGTGTGGAAGCAGGCTCTAGGTAAGATCGAGCTGAGGGTGTGTAAGCAGGCTCTAGGTAAGATCGAGTTGAGGGTGTGGAAGTGGAAGCGGGCTCTAGGTAAGATCTTGTCGAGGGTGTGGAAGCAGGCTCTAGGTAAGATCGAGTCGAGGGTGTGGAAACAAAGCAAACTGGGTAAGATCGAGTCGAGGATGTGGAAGCGGGCTCTAGATAAGATTGAGTCGAGGGTGTGGAAGCGGGCTCTAGGTTTACCTGACTGTGTGCCTATGGCCGCATTAAGATTTAGTCGAAGGTGTGCAAGTGGGCTCTAAGTAAGATCGAGTCAAGGGTGTGGAAGCGGGTTCTAGGTTTACCTGACTGTGTTCCTATGACCGCACTAAGTTAGAGTCGAGGGTGTGGAATCAGGCTCTGGGTAAGATCGAGTCGAGGGTGTAGAAGCAGGCTCTAGGTAAGACCGAGTCAAGGGTGGGGAAGTGGGCTCTAGGTAAGATCGAGTTGAGGGTGTGGAAGTGGGCTCTATATAAGATCGAGTCGAGGGTGTGAAAGTGGGCTCTAGGTAAGATCCAGTTGAGGGTGTGGAAGCAGGCTCTAGGTAATATCGAGTCGACGGTGTGGAAGCAGGCTCTAGGTAAGATCGAGTCAAGGGTCTGAAAGTGGGCTCTAGATAAGATCGAGTCGAGGGTGTGAAAGCGGGCTCTAGGTAAAATCGAGTCGAGGATGTGGAAGCGGACTCTAGGTAAGATCCAGTCAAGGGTGTGGAAGCAGGATCTAGGTAAGATCGAGTCGAGGGTGTGGAAGCGGGCTCTAGGTAAGATCGAGTCGAGGGTGTGGAAGCAGGCTCTAGGTAAGATCGAGTCAAGGGTTTGGAAGTGGGCTCTAGGTAAGATCCAGTTGAGGGTGTGGAAACAGGCTCTAGGTAATATCGAGTCGACGGTGTGGAAGCGGGCTCTAGGTAAGATCGAGTCAAGGGTCTGAAAGTGGGCTCTAGATAAGATCGAGTTGAGGGTGTGAAAGCGGGCTCTAGGTAAAATCGAGTCGAGGGTGTGGAAGCGGACTCTAGGTAAGATCCAGTCAAGGGTGTGGAAGCAGGATCTAGGTAAGATCGAGTCAAGGGTGCGGAAGTGGGCTCTAGGTAAGATCGAGTCGAGGGTGTGGAAGCGGCCTCTAGGTAAGATCGAGTCGAGGGTGTGGAAGTAGGCTCTAGGTAAGATCGAGTCAAGGGTTTGGAAGTGGGCTCTAGGTAAGATCGAGTTGAGGGTGTGGAAGTGGGCTCTAGATAAGATCGAGTCGAGGGTGTGGAAGCGGGCTCTAGGTAAGATTTAGTCGAGGGTGTCGAAGCAGACGCTAGGTAAGATCGAGTCGACAGTGTGGAAGCGGGCTCTAGGTAAGATCGAGTTGTGGGTGTGAAATTGGGCTCTAGATAAGATCGAGTCAAGGGTGTGGAAGCGGGCTCTAGATAAAATCGAGTCGATGGTGTGGAGGTAAGATCGAGTCGAGGGTGTGGAAGCAGGCTCTAGGTAAGATCGAGTCGAGGGTGTGGAAGCAGGCTCTAGGTAAGATCGAGTCGAGGGTGTGGAAGCGGGCTCTAGGTAAGATCGAGTCGAGGGTGTGGAAGCGGGCTCTTGGTAAGATCGAGCCGAGAGTGTGGAAGCAAACTCTAGGTAAGATCGAGTCGAGGGTGTGGAAGTGGGCTCTAGGTAAGATCGAGTCGAGGGTGTGGAAGCGGGATCTAGGTAAGATCAAGTCGAGGGTGTGGAAGCAGGCTCTAGGTAAGATCGAGTCAAGGGTATGGAAGTGGGCTCTAGATAAGATTGAATAGAGAGTGTGAAAGTGGGCTCTAGATAAGATTGAGTCAAGGGTGTGATAGTGGGCTCTAGGTAAGATCGAGTTCAGGGTGTGGAAGCAGGCTCTATGTAAGATCGAGTCAAGGGTGTGGAAGCAGGCTCTAGGTAAGATCGAGTCGAGGGTGTAGAAGCAGGCTCTAGGTAAGATCGAGTCGAGGTTGTGGAAGCAGGCTCTATGTAAGATCGTGGCGAGGGTGTGGAATTGGAAGCAGGCTCTAGGGAAGATCGAGTCGAGGGTGTGGAAGCGGGCTCTAGGTAAGATCGGTTCGAGGGTGTGAAAGCGGGCTCTAGGTAAGATCGAGTCGAGGGTGTGGAAGCGGGCTCTAGGTAAGATCGAGTCGAGGGTGTGGAAGCGGGCTCTTGGTAAGATCGAGTCGAGGGTGTGGAAGCAGGCTCTAGGTAAGATCGAGTCAAGGGTGGGGAAGTGGGCTCTAGGTAAGATCGAGTTGAGGGTGTGGAAGCGGGCTCTAGGTAAGATCGAGTTGTGGGTGTGAAATTGGGCTCTAGATAAGATCGAGTCGAGGGTGTGGAAGCGGGTTCTAGGTAAGATCGAGTCGAGGGTGTGGAAGCGGACTCTAGGTAAGATCGAGTCGAGGGTGTGGAAGCGGGCTCTAGGTAAGATCGAGTCGAGGGTGTGGAAGCGGGCTCTTGGTAAGATCGAGCCGAGAGTGTGGAAGCAAACTCTAGGTAAGATCGAGTCGAGGGTGTGGAAGTGGGCTCTAGGTAAGATCGAGTCGAGGGTGTGGAAGCGGGATCTAGGTAAGATCAAGTCGAGGGTGTGGAAGCAGGCTCTAGGTAAGATCGAGTCAAGGGTATGGAAGTGGGCTCTAGATAAGATTGAATAGAGAGTGTGAAAGTGGGCTCTAGATAAGATTGAGTCAAGGGTGTGATAGTGGGCTCTAGGTAAGATCGAGTTCAGGGTGTGGAAGCAGGCTCTATGTAAGATCGAGTCAAGGGTGTGGAAGCAGGCTCTAGGTAAGATCGAGTCGAGGGTGTAGAAGCAGGCTCTAGGTAAGATCGAGTCGAGGTTGTGGAAGCAGGCTCTATGTAAGATCGTGGCGAGGGTGTGGAATTGGAAGCAGGCTCTAGGGAAGATCGAGTCGAGGGTGTGGAAGCGGGCTCTAGGTAAGATCGGTTCGAGGGTGTGAAAGCGGGCTCTAGGTAAAATCGAGTCGAGGGTGTGGAAGCGGACTCTAGGTAAGATCCAGTCAAGGGTGTGGAAGCAGGATCTAGGTAAGATCGAGTCGAGGGTGTGGAAGCAGGCTCTAGGTAAGATCGAGTCAAGGGTGGGGAAGTGGGCTCTAGGTAAGATCGAGTTGAGGGTGTGGAAGTGGGCTCTATATAAGATCGAGTCGAGGGTGTGAAAGTGGGCTCTAGGTAAGATCCAGTTGAGGGTGTGGAAGCAGGCTCTAGGTAATATCGAGTCAACGGTGTGGAAGCGGGCTCTAGGTAAGATCGAGTCAAGGGTCTGAAAGTGGGCTCTAGATAAGATCGAGTCGAGGGTGTGAAAGCGGGCTCTAGGTAAAATCGAGTCGAGGGTGTGGAAGCGGACTCTAGGTAAGATCCAGTCAAGGGTGTGGAAGCAGGATCTAGATAAGATTGAGTCGAGGGTGTGGAAGCGGGCTCTAGGTAAGATCGAGTCGAGGGTGTGGAAGCGGGCTCTAGATAAGATCGAGTCGAGGGTGTGGAAGCAGGCTCTAGGTAAGATCGAGTCAAGGGTTTGGAAGTGGGCTCTAGGTAAGATCGAGTTGAGGGTGTGGAAGTGGGCTCTAGATAAGATCGAGTCAAGGGTGTGGAAGCGGGCTCTAGGTAAGATTCAGTCGAGGGTGTCGAAGCAGGCTCTAGGTAAGATCGAGTAGACAGTGTGGAAGCGGGCTCTAGGTAAGATCGAGTTGTGGGTGTGAAATTGGGCTCTAGATAAGATCGAGTCGAGGGTGTGGAAGCGGGTTCTAGGTAAGATCGAGTCGAGGGTGTGGAAGCGGACTCTAGGTAAGATCGAGTCGAGGGTGTGGAAGCGGGCTCTAGGTAAGATCGAGTTGAGGGTGTGGAAGCGGGCTCTAGGTAAGATCGAGCCGAGAGTGTGGAAGCAAACTCTAGGTAAGATCGAGTCGAGGGTGTGGAAGTGGGCTCTAGGTAAGATCGAGTTGAGGGTGTGGAAGCGGGGTCTAGGTAAGATCGAGTCGAGGGTGTGGAAGCAGGCTCTAGGTAAGATCGAGTCAAGGGTTTGGAAGTGGGCTCTAGATAAGATTGAGTCGAGGGTGTGAAAGTGGGCTCTAGATAAGATTGAGTCAAGGGTGTGATAGTGGGCTCTAGGTAAGATCGAGTTCAGGGTGTGGAAGCAGGCTCTATGTAAGATCGAGTCAAGGGTGTGGAAGCAGGCTCAAGGTAAGATCGAGTCGAGCGTGTGGAAGCAGGCTCTAGGTAAGATCGAGTCGAGGGTGTGGAAGCAGGCTCTAGGTAAGATCGTGTTGAGGGTGTGGAATTGAAAGCAGGCTCTAGGTAAGATCGAGTCGAGGGTGTGGAAGCAGGCTCTAGGTAAGATCGAGTTGAGGGTGTCGAAGCGGACTGTAGGTTAGATCAAGTTGAGGGTGTGGAAGCGGGCTCTAGGTAAGATCGAGTCGAGGGTGTGGAAGCAGGCTCTAGGTAAGATCGAGCCGAGGGTGTGGAAGCAGGCTCTAGGTAAGATCGAGTTGAGGGTGTGGAAGTGGAAGCGGGCTCTAGGTAAGATCATGTCGAGGGTGTGGAAGCAGGCTCTAGGTAAGATCGAGTCGAGGGTGTGGAAACAAAGCAAACTGGGTAAGATCGAGTCGAGGATGTGGAAGCGGGCTCTAGATAAGAGTGAGTCGAGGGTGTGGAAGCGGGCTCTAGGTTTACCTGACTGTGTGCCTATGGCCGCATTAAGATTTAGTCGAAGGTGTGCAAGTGGGCTCTATGTAAGATCGAATCGAGGGTGTGGAAGCAGGCTCTAGGTAAGATCGAGTCAAGGGTGTGGAAGCGGGTTCTAGGTTTACCTGACTGTGTTCCTATGACCGCACTAAGTTAGAGTCGAGGGTGTGGAATCAGGCTCTGGGTAAGATCGAGTCGAGGGTGTAGAAGCAGGCTCTAGGTAATACCGAGTCAAGGGTGGGGAAGTGGGCTCTAGGTAAGATCGAGTTGAGGGTGTGGAAGTGGGCTCTATATAAGATCGAGTCGAGGGTGTGAAAGTGGGCTCTAGGTAAGATCCAGTTGAGGGTGTGGAAGCAGGCTCTAGGTAATATCGAGTCGACGGTGTGGAAGCAGGCTCTAGGTAAGATCGAGTCAAGGGTCTGAAAGTGGGCTCTAGATAAGATCGAGTCGAGGGTGTGAAAGCGGGCTCTAGGTAAAATCGAGTCGAGGGTGTGGAAGCGGACTCTAGGTAAGATCCAGTCAAGGGTGTGGAAGCAGGATCTAGGTAAGATCGAGTTGAGGGTGTGGAAGCGGGCTCTAGGTAAGATCGAGTCGAGGGTGTGGAAGCAGGCTCTAGGTAAGATCGAGTCAAGGGTTTGGAAGTGGGCTCTAGGTAAGATTCAGTCAAGGGTGTCGAAGCAGGCTCTAGGTAAGATCGAGTCGACAGTGTGGAAGCGGGCTCTAGGTAAGATCGAGTTGTGGGTATGAAATTGGGCTCTAGATAAGATCGAGTCGAGGGTGTGGAAGCGGTCTCTAGATAAAATCGAGTCGATGGTGTGGAAGCAGGCTCTAGGTAAGATTGAGTCAAGGGTGTGGAAGCAGGTTCTAGGTAAGATCGAGTCGAGGGTGTGGAAGCAGGCTCTAGGTAAGATTGAGTCGAGGGTGTGGAAGTGGGTTCTATATAAGATCGAGTCGAGGGTGTGGAAGTGGGCTCTAGGTAAGATCGAGTCGAGGGTGTGGAAGCGGACTCTAGGTAAGATTGAGTCGAGGGTGTGGAAGCAGGTTCTAGGTAAGATCGAGTCGAGATTGTGGAAGCAGGCTCTAGGTAAGATTGAGTCGAGGGTGTGGAAGCGCGCTCTAGGTAAGATTGATTCGAGGGTGTGGAAGCGGGCTCTAGGTAAGATCGAGTCAAGGGTGTGGAAGCAGGCTCTAGGTAAGATCGAGTCGAGGGTGTGGAAGCAGGCTCTAGGTGAGATCGAGTCGAGGGTGTGGAAGCAGGCTCTATGTAAGATCTAGTTGAGGGTGTGGAAGCGGGCTCTAGGTAAGATCAAGTCGAGGGTGTGGAAGCGGGCTCTAGGTAAGATCGAGTCGATGGTGTGGAAGCAGACTCTAGGTAAGATCGAGTCGAGGGTGTGGAAGCGGGCTCGAGGTAAGATCGAGTCGAGGGTGTGGAAGCGGGCTCTAGGTAAGATCGAGCCGAGAGTGTGGAAGTGGGATCTAGGTAAGATCGAGTCGAGGGTGTGGAAGTGGGCTCTAGGTAAGATCGAGTCGAGGGTGTGGAAGCGGGATGTAGGTAAGATCGAGTCGAGGGTGTGGAAGCAGGCTCTAGGTAAGATCGAGTCAAGGGTGTGGAAGTGGGCTCTAGATAAGATTGAGTGGAGGGTGTGAAAGTGGGCTCTAGATAAGATTGAGTCAAGGGTGTGATAGTGGGCTCTAGGTAAGATCGAGTTCAGGGTGTGGAAGCAGGCTCTATGCAAGATCGAGCCAAGGGTGTGGAACAGGCTCTAGGTAAGATCGAGTCGAGGGTGTGGAAGCAGGCTCTAGGTAAGATCGAGTCGAGGGTGTGGAAGCAGGCTCTAGGTAAGATCATGTCGAGGGTGTGGAATTGGAAGCAGGCTCTAGGTAAGATCGAGTCGAGGGTGTGGAAGCGGGCTCTAGGTAAGATCGAGTTGAGGGTGTCGAAGCGGACTCTAGGTAAGATCGAGTCGAGGGTGTGGAAGCAGGCTCTAGGTAAGATCGAGCCGAGGGTGTGGAAGCAGGCTCTAGGTAAGATCGAGTTGAGGGTGTGGAAGTGCAAGCGGGCTCTAGGTAAGATCATGTCGAGGGTGTGGAAGCAGGCTCTAGGTAAGATCGAGTCGAGGGTGTGGAAACAAAGCAAACTCTGGGTAAGATCGAGTCGAGGATTGGGCAGCGGGCTCTATATAAGATCGAGTCGAGGGTGTGGAAGCGGGCTCTAGGTTTACCTGACTGTGTGCCTATGGCCGCATTAAGATTTAGTCGAAGGTGTGCAAGTGGGCTCTATGTAAGATCGAGTCGAGGGTGTGGAAGCAGGCTCTAGGTAAGATCGAGTCGAGGGTGTGGAAGCGGGTTCTAGGTTTACCTGACTGTGTTCCTATGACCGCACTAAGTTAGAGTCGAGGGTGTGGAATCAGGCTCTGGGTAAGATCGAGTCGAGGGTGTGGAAGCAGGTTCTAGGTAAGATCGAGTCGAGGGTGTGGAAGCAGGCTCTAGGTAAGATTGAGTCGAGGGTGTGGAAGTGGGTTCTATATAAGATCGAGGCGAGGGTGTGGAAGTGGGCTCTAGGTTAGATTGAGTCGAGGGTGTGGAAGCAGGTTCTAGGTAAGATCGAGTCGAGATTTTGGAAGCAGGCTCTAGGTAAGATTGAGTCGAGGGTGTGGAAGCGCGCTCTAGATAAGATTGAGTCAAGGGTGTGATAGTGGGCTCTAGGTAAGATCGAGTTCAGGGTGTGGAAGCAGGCTCTATGCAAGATCGAGCCAAGGGTGTGGAACAGGCTCTAGGTAAGATCGAGTCGAGGGTGTGGAAGCAGGCTCTAGGTAAGATCGAGTCGAGGGTGTGGAAGCAGGCTCTAGGTAAGATCATGTCGAGGGTGTGGAATTGGAAGCAGGCTCTAGGTAAGATCGAGTTGAGGGTGTGGAAGCGGGCTCTAGGTAAGATCGAGTTGAGGGTGTCGAAGCGGACTCTAGGTAAGATCGAGTCGAGGGTGTGGAAGCAGGCTCTAGGTAAGATCGAGCCGAGGGTGTGGAAGCAGGCTCTAGGTAAGATCGAGTTGAGGGTGTGGAAGTGCAAGCGGGCTCTAGGTAAGATCATGTCGAGGGTGTGGAAGCAGGCTCTAGGTAAGATCGAGTCGAGGGTGTGGAAACAAAGCAAACTCTGGGTAAGATCGAGTCGAGGATTGGGCAGCGGGCTCTATATAAGATCGAGTCGAGGGTGTGGAAGCGGGCTCTAGGTTTACCTGACTGTGTGCCTATGGCCGCATTAAGATTTAGTCGAAGGTGTGCAAGTGGGCTCTATGTAAGATCGAGTCGAGGGTGTGGAAGCAGGCTCTAGGTAAGATCGAGTCGAGGGTGTGGAAGCGGGTTCTAGGTTTACCTGACTGTGTTCCTATGACCGCACTAAGTTAGAGTCGAGGGTGTGGAATCAGGCTCTGGGTAAGATCGAGTCGAGGGTGTGGAAGCAGGTTCTAGGTAAGATCGAGTCGTGGGTGTGGAAGCAGGCTCTAGGTAAGATTGAGTCGAGGGTGTGGAAGTGGGTTCTATATAAGATCGAGGCGAGGGTGTGGAAGTGGGCTCTAGGTTAGATTGAGTCGAGGGTGTGGAAGCAGGTTCTAGGTAAGATCGAGTCGAGATTTTGGAAGCAGGCTCTAGGTAAGATTGAGTCGAGGGTGTGGAAGCGCGCTCTAGGTAAGATTGATTCGAGGGTGTGGAAGCGGGCTCTAGGTAAGATCGAGTCAAGGGTGTGGAAGCAGGCTCTAGGTAAGATCGAGTCGAGGGTGTGGAAGCAGGCTCTAGGTGAGATCGAGTCGAGGGTGTGGAAGCAGGCTCTATGTAAGATCTAGTTGAGGGTGTGAAAGCGGGCTCTAGGTAAGATCAAGTCGAGGGTGTGGAAGCGGGCTCTAGGTAAGATCGAGTCGAGGGTGTGGAAGCGGACTCTAGGTAAGATCGAGTCGAGGGTGTGGAAGCAGGCTCGAGGTAAGATCGAGTCGAGGGTGTGGAAGCGGTCTCTAGGTAAGATCGAGCCGAGAGTGTGGAAGCGGGATCTAGGTAAGATCGAGTCGAGGGTGTGGAAGTGGGCTCTAGGTAAGATCGAGTCGAGGGTGTGGAAGCGGGATGTAGGTAAGATCGAGTCGAGGGTGTGGAAGCAGGCTCTAGGTAAGATCGAGTCAAGGGTGTGGAAGTGGGCTCTAGATAAGATTGAGTCAAGGGTGTGATAGTGGGCTCTAGGTAAGATCGAGTTCAGGGTGTGGAAGCAGGCTCTATGCAAGATCGAGCCAAGGGTGTGGAACAGGCTCTAGGTAAGATCGAGTCGAGGGTGTGGAAGCAGGCTCTAGGTAAGATCGAGTCGAGGGTGTGGAAGCAGGCTCTAGGTAAGATCGTGTCGAGGGTGTGGAATTGGAAGCAGGCTCTAGGTAAGATCGAGTCGAGGGTGTGGAAGCGGGCTCTAGGTAAGATCGAGTTGAGGGTGTCGAAGCGGACTCTAGGTTAGATCGAGTTGAGGGTGTGGAAGCGGGCTCTAGGTAAGATCGAGTCGAGGGTGTGGAAGCAGGCTCTAGGTAAGATCGAGCCGAGGGTGTGGAAGCAGGCTCTAGGTAAGATCGAGTTGAGGGTGTGGAAGTGCAAGCGGGCTCTAGGTAAGATCATGTCGAGGGTGTGGAAGCAGGCTCTAGGTAAGATCGAGTCGAGGGTGTGGAAACAAAGCAAACTCTGGGTAAGATCGAGTCGAGGATTGGGCAGCGGGCTCTAGATAAGATCGAGTCGAGGGTGTGGAAACGGGCTCTAGGTTTACCTGACTGTGTGCCTATGGCCGCATTGAGATTTAGTCGAAGGTGTGCAAGTGGGCTCTATGTAAGATCGAGTCGAGGGTGTGGAAGCAGGCTCTAGGTAAGATCGAGTCGAGGGTGTGGAAGCGGGTTCTAGGTTTACCTGACTGTGTTCCTATGACCGCACTAAGTTAGAGTCGAGGGTGTGGAATCGGGCTCTGGGTAAGATCGAGTCGAGGGTGTGGAAGCAGGCTCTAGGTAAGATCGAGTCGAGGGTGAGTAAGCGGGCTCTAGGTTTACCCGACTATGTTCATATGGCCACACTAAGTTTTGAGTTGCGATTAACTTATCTGGGATGCCTATTAGAGTGGAGGGTTCTTTCACTGTACGGAAAGCTGCTGGTGCTCTTGGAGTGTTCTTTGATGACATTCTGACTGGTGTCCTGTGCTTGTCCTCATAGAAAGCTTTGAGTAACTTCAGGAAAGTTGCCAAAGTTATTCTGAGCAACTTATAGTTGTCCACTAATGATCTCATTAATTATCCGTCCGAAGCTAAGAAGTTTCTGCTAAGAAATGAATGAGTAATTGGGAACCCATTCACACAGTTATGCGACATGTCCATACCACGTCGACTGTATGAAAAACAATATGCACTCAGGCAGACATTCAGAAGATATCCTCACGTTGAAATAATGGAGGAAACCTATCAACAAAGGATGTCCCTTGCTGAGTTGTCGAAAGTCAGCCATGGATAAAATGGTGCGCGACATAGATGTACATTAAACAAAGTCTAATAACAGTAAAAGAATGTCCGAAAGAAGATATATGAACCTATTTTGAAACAATATGAAAATACTTTAGAATAACGATCTAACTAAAGCACTAAGAGAAACATGTACTCCATGATGCAGTATTTACGAATACAAAGAAGAAGGAAATGTTCACTGTCAGCAACTATAAATATACTGAAACGCAAGGAAGAAAGAATACGAAGAAGCTTGCTTGTAAGAGGTATATATGCAACGTTTAGGACTACCAGCAGAACAAGATGGACGACGACTCATGTCAATCAACCCAACTACCTCAAAATGCGAGCTCATACTTTTAACATGGAAAGATGATTAAGAAGCTGTTTTCTTTGCAAAACAGGTGAGTACAATGTCTTTGATCCCAGGATGCTATTTCGAGAGATGAAAAGGGAGTCTACGAGCAGACAATGCGCAAGGACATATTTTCCAAAGATTTGGAGGAACGTGAACATTTGCTGATGCCAAATATTGGATGATTAAAAGGTATAAAATCAATGGGCCTCATTACGACCCAGGCGGTAAGGGGTTTACGGCAGCGTAAACAGCGCCGACCCTTACCGCCTGAGTACGAGGTCCCTTAGCGCCATGGAGGTTTTAACACCTGCTTTAGCAGGTGTTAAAATCCATGGCGTTAAGGGACCATGGAGTTAATTACGCCACCGTAATTTACGGTGGCGTAATTAACGCCTTCCCCACTCCCATTATGCCCTATGGGGCAAAAATGGGAATGGGGAAGGGTAAATGGGGATTGGGGACTTACCGCCCCGCCGACCTCGGAATGGGGCGGTAAGTCCGCCTACCACCAGGGCGTAAACGTAGTTTACGCCATGGTGGTTAAGTCACGGCCCAGGCGGTAACTTACCGCCTGGGTCGTAATGAGGCCCAATATGTAGGTAGAGTGAGCAAGTCTCTCAAGGCCTAAAGGTGTGCTGCACCCAGCAAAAGCTGAATCAAATAAGGGTAAAAGCACTGTCCATATGGACAAATAGATGGTTTTACAGCACGTGGAAGAGCTCGCAAACAAGGGCTATTCATTAGGCCTGGAGCTAAGATAGCAGTGTACATACACTCCCTCAAATGTCCTGAGACAGTGCAGATTGGCAAGGTCAACCTTCTAACAGAAGACACTGGCATGAGGCCTACCGATGAGAGAGGGTAGCCTAATTGGGGAAACAAGGGGCGAGCTGACATTTCTCCAACCACCTGGGTTTCGTTTCTATGTATGTGCTGCTAGCAAGCCCAATGTCCAAGGTTGGATTTGGGTTGCCAACCAATTAGAATAGCCTGCCATGTACTTTTACATACAATCTTGCAAAGTATTAGTCCACTGCCACATTTTCTGCTGTGATGATTATCTTATACCATGTGATTAGAAGTAGCTCAGGGTGTGTCTCACAGAAAAGAGCCCACCAATGAAGAACTAACACGCACATTTGTTAGATGTAGCGATGATCCCCTAATATAAGGTATAATTGATAGGTTTTTGAAGTTTGCCACGTAGGATGACGTCATAGATGACGCATCTAGCATTACATATGCTAGAACTAAATGAGTATACAGTGTGATTCTCCATGAGTTGAACTGATGAGTGTTTATTCGCCCTGCTTTACTTATTGAGATTATAGCAGTATTTTACCATCTCCTTTGAGTCTGTCTGGTTATTGAAAATGCATATTTCTTCACATTTTAAGGAATAAACTTGGCTGCACCTCATCTACTTGAGACATAAATCACTGTGACCATGGTAGACCACACCAAGGTCTCTTTGCTAAATCAGATGTATTGCCAGTGGCCAGGGCTCCCACTGGTAGAGAGGGGCAATAAATGCTGGCATTGCCCATGTACGAAAGTGGGACTTGTGGCCATCACAAATACAGACAATACACAGCTTGTGGAATCCACCCCCCCGGTGCACGCAATGGCCCCCTCACACCATAGGTATCTAATGTGACTTTGCTCATAGGTCTCTGTGACACCCCAGGAGATGTAGAGACTCTCTGTGTGGTTCACAGAGTGGATTAGTTGTCGAGCCGAGAATGCCTGATACTGCTGGCTGTACTCGCATCACAAATGAAGTGGAGGCCAATAGAGCCGGGAATATGAAACCACTAACTTTTGGCTTCACAATGGTCCGTGAGATACCTCCATTGACAATACCATATGGCAGGTCCTGCAGCCCCCAGACGCCCATATCCAACACACAAGTAAAATCCAAAATGGTGGATGTTAGGAAAGATTTAATTTTTATATGTAATCTTATCTTCCCTCCAGTTGTATATCCCCAAACCTTTTGCTGCTGTTTTGCCAGACAAGCACAGCCTTCAACTGCACTCTTCTGGGCTTTCGCTCACCTCTTAAGGGGAAACTGACATGCCCTTAAGATGGTCAGTACTGGGAGACTTTGTTTATTTAGTCCTTTTCCAATGTTGCAACTTTTCTGCAACATGTAACAAGTGCACAATGTACCTTACAGTGCAGTGCACCTGGGTCTCATAGTCATTTCCAAAGACCCTAGATACTTTCATAGGACTTTTTAGGAGATGTGCAGATGTGTCATGGACAGGGCTGGTGGCAGCTTATCTTTTCATGTAATTTTAACCCTTTCCTGCCATTTTAACCGCTCTTACCAGAGAGTCTGGAGTGCTGTGAATGCCTGGGACCACTGTGGTCCGGTCCATGATTGGTCCACGTATGGATTGTGTATTTGTGAGCAGATCTCCCATTGGGTCCTCTCCGTTTTGGTGCGAAGGGAACTTTGGATAAGAGGAGGCTGAAAACACCCATACCATGTCGATCTCTGGCGTTCTCACTGAACAAAAGATAGGATCCAAGTATCCTGAAACTAAGAAGCCAAGGAACCGCTGGTGAACCGCTGGAAGGTTTGGCACCCTGAGCCCGCTGTCATCCCGTGGGACCCCTCTGCATCTCGTCGTCCTAGAAGGTCTGCGAAGACGCTTCAACCCATTGGGGTAGTGGGACCAACTATTCTCGGCACCTTCAACAAAACCTGCAAGTAAGCCTTCTCGGAAGTGTCCCTGGGCCAACCAGTGGGCTGACTAGCTCACAGAGGACCTTTTCTCTGTCTCCACTGTTGTTTTGGGAGGCCCTCAAAATTTGGTATACTTCTAGCTCTGTGTCTCCTGCACCCTCACACCGAATTGCGAACACTTGGCATTCCCAGGTCTGAAGTGAGACGAGTGCGTCAGGACCGGAGTAAACGCAGTTACTGTGTTGCCCAGCCGAAGCGACAATCTTTGCAGATACGCTGCATCTGTGACCCTCTTGTCCCTGAAGCCTGCTGCAGTTAAACTGGCCTGATCCCTCCACCAGGAGTGGAGAAATCGCCACTGTCACGTTTGGGAATCATCGCTGCATCGCCGGAACTGAAAGCCGCAGAGACATCCTTTTTGTCGCATTCGAACCTGCAGCCGCAGTGGACCCAACTGGCGAAGTTAGGTCCAGAGTGTGTCTGGGCCAGTGAGTAACCCTAACCTTAACTAGTGGCTCCTAGCACCTCCATCTGTTTTTACGCATGGGTGGTCTCTGGCGGTCCCTTTCCTTTCCACTGCTAGTGTGAATTAGCACCCTATTCCCGAACCTTGGAATCACCTCTGCCTTCAAGTGGAGGCCCTCCTCGAATAGTGGGAATCTATTCTTCATCTCCTCACCCACCTTCCTGAGCTGCTAGAGACCCCTGAAGAGACCCCGTTTTGCCCATTGGAACAACCGCGTTCGCCAGCCCTACATGTACTATTGAGCATAAGGCTCCTCTCTTCGTAGGGTTTGGACTGCCTCTTAGTTAGGTGTGTGCTTGATGTTGAAGGTGACTAAAGACTATCTGCACTGCCTATTTTTCTTCCCCTCTAGGTTGTAAACATAATTGGTGCCTTTAACCCTTTAGACCCCAATGGTCTGGTATATATCTTGTATTGATTGTGTTGTGTTGGTTTGATAGTATTGCTGTGATTCTTTTACTGTGTGTTGAGTTACAAAGGCTTTGTAATAAATGTGTTTATATTTTTGATATATACACCTGTCTGGGAGTAATTTGTAAGCGTCCTTGCTCTGTGTGCTCATTGAGGTCTTTCAGTCACCCTCACCCCTCCTGAGAGTTAGTCTTGACCACCTGCCATAGCTACCTTGATTGGCCTGGCTTGTCCAGAGGTTACCCTGTTCCAATAAACTAGGCTGGCTTTCTGAACCTCTGCCCACCAGGTCAGAGTTCGGAAATCCGTCTTAAAAGTGGACCAGCCATTTGTGGGCTTGGTCCGGTCCACAAGGTTCTCAATGAATGCATGTGTGCAAATTAAGATCCACCAATCCTTGACCTTCATGAATCAACACACACAGGTGCAAACCCATGCTGGCAGGACAACCCAGGGGGAGGCACCTTAGGCTATGTAAGCCCACTGCTTCAGTCCAGCTTGATGGGTGTTTGAAGAAGGAGCAGTTGGAAGGATTTTGGAGGTGGTAAGTGTCTGGAAGAACAATGGATAAGACTGGAGTCTGATGAGGAGAAATAGTTTGAAGAGGAAACGACTGCATATCCACTCAAATCCTCTCCTATGGGACTTCATGAATGGGTATTAACACTGCTCCATCGGCACCCATAATCCAGCAGCAATGCCGCTAGACCAGGTGCCGGTAACGGTAAGTACCAGATGCCGGTATCCTGGCGGCTCTACCGCCAAGATACCGGTATACTCAGAATGAGCTCCAGTATTTGGGATCTGGAGCAATTCCTCTTCCTAAACAGACAGTGCTCCTCGCTCCCGAACCTGTATCCACGCAGTAACAGCTGCTTACCAACGAGACCACTGACTTGGTAGAGTCACTTCTTCCTGTCATCACTTTGTGACACAGCAGTTGGGGGTCCCGGGGAGACATCGCCCCACGTATACCCAATTCTTAACAGCCGTGCTTTCCAGTCCTTAAACTCAGTGATAGTTTTAAGAGGCTTGAACTGCTGCACGCGGCCATGGCAGAGGTCTGCATGCTCATGTACAGGGCGCTGCAGCGCACACACAGTCACGCGAAGCATGCCGACGCTACGGAAGACTGGCAATGCTTCTCTAGCTTGCTGTGTACCTTACTGCAGTGGGCTGCCATGTACTAGGAGGAAGCCACATTTCAGCTGCACAGACACACATGGCAATTATGCTCTTGCTCAAGTTGCCAGTATGAGTGTAACTGCAGAACTCGCGCACACACACTGCAGTAGTACTCACAGGAGGACTGGCCTCGTCCTCAGAGGAGCCCCCATTTAGTCCATAGTACCCGAGGGAACTGGACTCAGGGATGGAGTTCTTCCCAGCTCGTTCTTATTTAGATACCAGCCCGAGATAGGACTACATCTGCAGTACTCACGGGGGGACTGGCTCGTCCTCAGAGGCGGCCCCATTTAGTCCATAGTACCCGAGGGAACTGGACTCAGGGATGGAGTTCTTCCCAGCTCGTTTTTATTCAGATACCAGCCCGAGATAGGACTACATCTGCAGTACTCACGGGGGGACTGGCTCGTCCTCAGAGGCGGCCCCATTTAGTCCGTAGTACCCGAGGGAACTGGACTCAGGGATGGAGTTCTTCCCAGCTCGTTCTTATTCAGATACCGGCCTGAGAGAGGACTACATCTGCAGTACTCACGGGGGGACTGGCCTCGTCCTCAGAGGCGGCCCCGTTTAGTCCATAGTACCCGAGGGAACTGGACTCAGGGATGGAGTTCTTCCCAGCTCGTTCTTATTCAGATACCAGCCGAGATAGGAATACATCTACAGTACTCACGGGGGGACTGGCCTCGTCCTCAGAGGAGGCCCCATTTAGTCCATAGAACCCGAGGGAACTGGAGTCAGGGATGGAGTTCTTCCCAGCTCGTTCTTATTCAGATACCGGCCCGAGATAGGACTACATCTGCAGTACTCACGGGGGGACTGGCCTCGTCCTCAGAGGAGCCCCCATTTAGACCATAGAACCCGAGGGAACTGGACTCAGGGATGGAGTTCTTCCCAGCTCGTTCTTATTCAGATACCGGCCCGAGATAGGACTACATCTGCAGTACTCACGGGGGACTGGCCTCGTCCTCAGAGGAGGCCCCATTTAGTCCATAGAACCCGAGGGAACTGGACTCAGGGATGGAGTTCTTCCCAGCTCGTTCTTACTCGGATACCGGCACGAGATAGGACTAATTCTGCAGTACTCACGGGGGGACTGGCCTCGTCCTCAGAGGAGCCCCCATTTAGACCATAGAACCCAAGGGAACTGGACTCAGGGATGGAGCTCTTCCAAGCTCGTTCATATTCAGATACCAGCCTGAGAGAGGACTACATCTGCATTACTCACGGGGGGACTGGCCTCGTCCTCAGAGGCGGCCCCATTTAGTCCATAGTACCAGAGGGAACTGGACTCAGGGATGGAGTTCTTCCAAGCTCGTTCTTATTCAGATACCGGCCTGAGAGAGGACTACAACCACAGAGCATAATACTAGGCCCAGCGTAGTGCCTCTGCAGACCAGAGTACTAGGGGTAGAGAGTACTCCAATCGCAGGCTAGGGTACTAGACCAGAGACCAGCTCAAGTGCAGGACACAGCACTAAGCCAAGAGAACAATGCATCTGCAGCACACAATGCTTGGTAGAGAGAGAACTGAATCTGCAGCACACAATGCTTGGGGCAGAGAGTACTCCATCTGCAGCAAATGGTATTTACAGAGAGTACTGCATCTGCAGCACACAATGCTTGGGGCAGAGAGTACTGCATCTGCAGCACACAATGCTTGGGAGAGAGAGAACTGCATCTGCAGCACACAATGCTTGGGGCAGAGAGTACTGCATCTGCAGCACACAATGCTTGGGGCAGAGAGTACTGCATCTGCAGCAGATAACGATTGGGACAGAGTACTCCATCTGCAGCACACACCGCTTGGGACAGAGAGTACTGCATCTGCAGCACACAAGGCTTGGGACAGAGGTCAGTGCCTCTACAGCACAGAGTACTAGGGATAGTGGATACTCCAACTGCAGGCTAGCGTAGTAGACCAGAGAGTAGTTCAAGTGCGGGACTGAGCCAGAAGGCACTGCATGTTCAGCACTCAGCTCTAAGCCCAGAGAACACTGCATCTGCAGCACACGCCGCTTGGAACAAAATAAACACGAGAAGGGAGGTATGAGGAAGGTGCAATCCCGGTTCTAGTGTATCCTCAACATAGGCGAAGCCTTGAACATGTAACAACAAAACACTAGGCAAATCACCAAATAACACTTTCTAAATACGAACATGCAAAATGGAAAGGCAGACAATAATAAGCAGTACCTGGTCAAATCTGCAGCACACAACACTTGGGACAGAAAGTACTGCACCTGCAGCACACACCGCTTGGGACAGAGAGTACTGAATCTGCAGCACACAGCACTAAACCCAGAGAACACTGCATCTGCAGCACACACCGCTTGGGAAGAGAGTACTGCATCTGCAGCACACAGCACTAAAGCTAGAGAACAAAGCATCTGCAGCACACAATGCTTGGGAAGAGATTACTGAATCTGCAGCACACAGCACTAAACCCAGAGAACACTGCATCTGCAGCACACAAAGCTTGGGACAGAGAGTACTGCATCTGCAGCACACACCGCTTGGGACAGAGTGTACTGCATCTGTAGCACACGTTTGGGACAGAGAGTACTGCATGTGCAGCATACAGCACTAAACCCAGAGAACACTACATCTGAGACACACAACGCTTGGGACAGAGAGTACTCCATCTGCAGCACACAGCACTAAACACAGAGAACACTGCAACAGCAGCACACAATGCTTGGGACAGAGAGTACTGCATCTGCAGCACACACTACTTGGGACAGAGAGTATTGCACCTGCATCACACAACGCTTGGGACAGAGAGTACTCCATCTGCAGCAAATGGTATTTACAGAGAGTACTGCATCTGGAGCCCACAATGCTTGTGACAGAGAGTACTGCATCTGCAGCACACAACGCTTGGAACAGAGAGTACTTCATCTGCAGCACACAATGCTTGGGATATAGAGTAGTACCACTGCAGCACAGAGTACGGGGGGTAGAGAGTACTTCAACTTGAGGCTAGAGTACTAGACCATTGACTAGTTCAAGTGCCGGACAGAGGTCTGAGCCAGAAGGTACTGCATCTTCAGCACTCAGCTCTAAGCCGAGAGAACACTACATCCGCCTGGGACAGAGAGTACTGCATCTGCAGCACACAATGCTTGGGAGAGAGAGAACTGCATCTGCAGCACACGCCGCTTGGGACAGAGAGTACTGGATCTGCAGCACACAACACTTGGGACAGATAGTACTGCATCTGCAGCACACAACACTTGGGGCAGAGAGTACTGAATCTTCAGCACACAGCACTAAGCTCAGAGAACACATCTGCAGCACACAACGCTTGGGACAGACAATTCTGCATCTGCAGCACACAATGCTTTGACAGCTTGGGACAGAGAGAACTGCATCTGCAGCACATGGTAATAAGGACAGAGAGTACTGTTCAATGTGATAATATCCCCACAAAAATATCGCCATTCAAAAATGTTGCCATCTTTTTTGCAGTGATATTACCCCACAGAACCCACGGGGGCAGAACCCCCATATATCTTTAAAGGGAGCGGGGGACACCTCCACAAACGATGCACCATTTACCCCAAAACTGTTTCCCACTAATAATATTGCCTATGGCCGTTCCCGACGACCATATATATGACAATATTATTGATAGGGATTTTACCTGATACCCACAACGCTTGGGACAGATATTACTGCCTCTTCAGCACACAGCAACTAAGCCCAGAGACAACTGCATCTGCAGCACATGATGCTTGGGACAGAGAGTACTGCATCTGCAGCGCACAGCACTAAACTCAGAGAACACGGCATCTGCAGCAGACAGCACTAAGCTCAGAGAAGACTGGATCTGCAGATATTACTGCCTCTTCAGCACACAGCAACTAAGCCCAGAGACAACTGCATCTGCAGCACATGATGCTTTGGACAGAAAGCACTTTATCTGCAGCACACAATGCTTGGGAAGGGGAGTACTGCATCTGCAGAACACAATGCTTGGGAGAGAGGGTACTGCATCTGCAGCACACAATGCTTGGGACAGAGAGTACAGCATCTGCAGCACACAGTATTAAGGACAGAGAGTACTGCATCTGGAGCACACAATGCTTGGGACAGAGAGCACTGCAACTGCATCTGCAGCACACGATGCTTGGGACTAAGAGCATTGCAACTACATCTGCAGGTCATAATGCTTGGGACAGAGGGTACTGCATCTGCAACACACAATGCTTGGGATAGAGGGTACTGCATCTGCCTCACACATTATTAAGTACAGAGAGTACTGCATCTGCAGCACACAATTGTTGGTACAGAGTAGTACTGTATCTGCAGCACCCAGCACTTGGGTCAGAGAGTACTGCATCTGCAGCACCCAGCGCTCTGCAGCACGCAACGCTTTAGACAGAGGGTACTGCATCTGCAGCACACAGTATTAAGTACAGAGAGTACTGCATCTGCAGCACACAATTGTTGGTACAGAGTAGTACTGTATCTGCAGCACCCAGCACTTGGGTCAGAGAGTACTGCATCTGCAGCACCCAGCGCTCTGCAGCACGCAACGCTTTAGACAGAGGGTACTGCATCTGCAGCACACAGTATTAAGGACAGAGAGTACTGCATCTGCAGCACACAATGCTTGGGACACAGAGTGCTGCATCTGCAGCACACAATTCCTGGTACAGAGTAGTACTGCATCTGCAGCACACAACACTAAGCCCAGAGAATACTGCCTCTGCAACACACAATGCTTGGGACAGAGAGTACTGCATCTGCAGGACGCCGTACTACACTCATAGAGGAATCTAACTGCAGCACACACCGCTTGGGACAGAGAGTACTGCATCTGCAGCACACAAGGCTTGGGACAGAGGTCAGTGCCTCTACAGCACAGAGTACTAGGGATAGTGGATACTCCAACTGCAGGCTAGCGTAGTAGACCAGAGAGTAGTTCAAGTGCGGGACTGAGCCAGAAGGCACTGCATGTTCAGCACTCAGCTCTAAGCCCAGAGAACACTGCATCTGCAGCACACGCCGCTTGGAACAAAATAAACACGAGAAGGGAGGTATGAGGAAGGTGCAATCCCGGTTCTAGTGTATCCTCAACATAGGCGAAGCCTTGAACATGTAACAACAAAACACTAGGCAAATCACCAAATAACACTTTCTAAATACTAACATGCAAAATGGAAAGGCAGACAATAATAAGCAGTACCTGGTCAAATCTGCAGCACACAACACTTGGGACAGAAAGTACTGCACCTGCAGCACACACCGCTTGGGACAGAGAGTACTGAATCTGCAGCACACAGCACTAAACCCAGAGAACACTGCATCTGCAGCACACACCGCTTGGGAAGAGAGTACTGCATCTGCAGCACACAGCACTAAAGCTAGAGAACAAAGCATCTGCAGCACACAATGCTTGGGAAGAGATTACTGAATCTGCAGCACACAGCACTAAACCCAGAGAACACTGCATCTGCAGCACACAAAGCTTGGGACAGAGAGTACTGCATCTGCAGCACACACCGCTTGGGACAGAGTGTACTGCATCTGTAGCACACGTTTGGGACAGAGAGTACTGCATGTGCAGCATACAGCACTAAACCCAGAGAACACTACATCTGAGACACACAACGCTTGGGACAGAGAGTACTCCATCTGCAGCACACAGCACTAAACACAGAGAACACTGCAACAGCAGCACACAATGCTTGGGACAGAGAGTACTGCATCTGCAGCACACACTACTTGGGACAGAGAGTATTGCACCTGCATCACACAACGCTTGGGACAGAGAGTACTCCATCTGCAGCAAATGGTATTTACAGAGAGTACTGCATCTGGAGCCCACAATGCTTGTGACAGAGAGTACTGCATCTGCAGCACACAACGCTTGGAACAGAGAGTACTTCATCTGCAGCACACAATGCTTGGGATATAGAGTAGTACCACTGCAGCACAGAGTACGGGGGGTAGAGAGTACTTCAACTTGAGGCTAGAGTACTAGACCATTGACTAGTTCAAGTGCCGGACAGAGGTCTGAGCCAGAAGGTACTGCATCTTCAGCACTCAGCTCTAAGCCGAGAGAACACTACATCCGCCTGGGACAGAGAGTACTGCATCTGCAGCACACAATGCTTGGGAGAGAGAGAACTGCATCTGCAGCACACGCCGCTTGGGACAGAGAGTACTGGATCTGCAGCACACAACACTTGGGACAGATAGTACTGCATCTGCAGCACACAACAATTGGGGCAGAGAGTACTGAATCTTCAGCACACAGCACTAAGCTCAGAGAACACATCTGCAGCACACAACGCTTGGGACAGACAATTCTGCATCTGCAGCACACAATGCTTTGACAGCTTGGGACAGAGAGAACTGCATCTGCAGCACATGGTAATAAGGACAGAGAGTACTGTTCAATGTGATAATATCCCCACAAAAATATCGCCATTCAAAAATGTTGCCATCTTTTTTGCAGTGATATTACCCCACAGAACCCACGGGGGCAGAACCCCCATATATCTTTAAAGGGAGCGGGGGACACCTCCACAAACGATGCACCATTTACCCCAAAACTGTTTCCCACTAATAATATTGCCTATGGCCGTTCCCGACGACCATATATATGACAATATTATTGATGGGGATTTTACCTGATACCCACAACGCTTGGGACAGATATTACTGCCTCTTCAGCACACAGCAACTAAGCCCAGAGACAACTGCATCTGCAGCACATGATGCTTGGGACAGAGAGTACTGCATCTGCAGCGCACAGCACTAAACTCAGAGAACACGGCATCTGCAGCAGACAGCACTAAGCTCAGAGAAGACTGGATCTGCAGATATTACTGCCTCTTCAGCACACAGCAACTAAGCCCAGAGACAACTGCATCTGCAGCACATGATGCTTTGGACAGAAAGCACTTTATCTGCAGCACACAATGCTTGGGAAGGGGAGTACTGCATCTGCAGAACACAATGCTTGGGAGAGAGGGTACTGCATCTGCAGCACACAATGCTTGGGACAGAGAGTACAGCATCTGCAGCACACAGTATTAAGGACAGAGAGTACTGCATCTGCAGCACACATCTGCAGCACACAATGCTTGGGACAGAGAGCACTGCAACTGCATCTGCAGCACACGATGCTTGGGACTAAGAGCATTGCAACTACATCTGCAGGTCATAATGCTTGGGACAGAGGGTACTGCATCTGCAACACACAATTGTTGGTACAGAGTAGTACTGTAACTGCAGCACCCAGCACTTGGGTCAGAGAGTACTGCATCTGCAGCACCCAGCGCTCTGCAGCACGCAACGCTTTAGACAGAGGGTACTGCATCTGCAGCACACAGTATTAAGTACAGAGAGTACTGCATCTGCAGCACACAATTGTTGGTACAGAGTAGTACTGTATCTGCAGCACCCAGCACTTGGGTCAGAGAGTACTGCATCTGCAGCACCCAGCGCTCTGCAGCACGCAACGCTTTAGACAGAGGGTACTGCATCTGCAGCACACAGTATTAAGGACAGAGAGTACTGCATCTGCAGCACACAATGCTTGGGACACAGAGTGCTGCATCTGCAGCACACAATTCCTGGTACAGAGTAGTACTGCATCTGCAGCACACAACACTAAGCCCAGAGAATACTGCCTCTGCAACACACAATGCTTGGGACAGAGAGTACTGCATCTGCAGGACGCCGTACTACACTCATAGAGGAATCTAACTGCAGCTCACAGTACTTGGGACAGTGTGAACCACGTCTGCAGCCACAGTACTAAGGAGAGAATGCTTTCCAACTGCATGACTCAGTACCAGGCCCAAAGAGTACTACATCTGCAGACACCGTAATAGGTACAAAGTGCACTCAAGCTGAAGGACGCAGCACTAGGCCCAGACAGAACTGCATCTGCTGGTCATACTACTGACCAAGAGAGTACTGCACATTCAGGACACAGTATGAGGGACAAAGATTACTTCAACTGTAGGACACAACACTAGGCTCCGAGAGTACTTTCTGTGCAGAAGACCGTGCTATACTGTGAGAGTACATCATCTGTAGTTTGTATTATAATGCAAAGAGTTGCCAACATTACCCATTCCAATCTGTAGGTGCTTATCCAGTCCTGTTTTTTTTCTTTGCATTCTGGGACTTTTCCCAATATACAACTCAGACTGCAAGTCACAGAATGCAAAGAAAAACCAGTACTGGATAAACACAAACATATTGGAATGGGTCTTGTTGGCAAGTGTTGTGCCCTTTATTTGGCTGGTTGCCAGTGCACTTCTGAGAACATGCGTATACTGTTCACAGCAAGCTTTGCTTAGGTAAGGCCCAACAAGTCTCAAAAGCTCGTGCACGTTGAGTAGACTCACGAGACGCAGTATCTCATCCGATGAAGTCCCCTGCCTTTTACTGGGGGTGGACGGGGGTGCGGGAGGGGGAGTGAGGCACCTCCCCAAGCTGACAGACCACGGGAAGGATCGTCTTTCAGCAACATCTGACCAAGGACTAATTCCAATGGACGCACATACTGACGCACAGACCTACTGTTAAAAGGGGCCAGCACACATGCTGGATACCTACACTCTGTACAGCGCTCTGCTGCGCTCGAGCTAGGTCTGCACTTTAAACAATAAAATCCAATGTCAGCCCTCCCACTCCTACCCCAAGGAAGTAGACAGCCACAGGGAAATTGGCTACAGCCCCCTCCTCAGTTTAGAGGACACAGACAGTATCAAGGTGACAAAAGATACCACTTAAAATTCAATTACACACATACACCCCTCCCCTGCCACTGTGGCCAGCCTTGCTGTGGAAGAGAGGGAGTCTTTCACACCCTTTGCTCCCAGAGACCTGCAGGGATTTAACTGCAGGTGATGGAAAGTTACTCATCCATTGTCTCCTGGCAGAGTGCTGCCTTGCTGAGGACACAATGTGGCAATTCCATCACCCAGCAAGTTTCTCACACTTTCAGGGAACGCTTATCAAGAGTAGTTCCTGCATGTAATTCGCATGTTCAGGAAACAGGAAACTTGGGTCTAAGCAGGACCAGAATATTCTGGGGAAGGATAAGGATTGGTCCAAATGGAGGACAGTCCAGATGAAGGCTTGGTCTATGACCTTAGTGAGGCCAGGGACACCTAGAAACAACACACCTCAATACCGCCCCCATTACAGGACACAGGTGCATCCACTCGCCCAAAGCCCAGCCACAAATGAGGGAGGAGAGCATTATACAATTGAAATGTCCCAGTCAGGCAGAGGTGAGGAGGAGGGTGGCGATAGCACGGAGGCAGCCAAGACTAGACACACTGAGGAGGAGGGTGGCGATAGCACGGGGGAAGCCAAGACTAGAGACACTGAGGAGGAGGGTGGCGATAGCAGGGAGGATTCCATGACTAGAGACACTGAGGAGGAGGGTGGCGATAGGAGGGAGGAAGCCAAAACTAGAGACACTGAGGAGGAGGGGTGTGCTAGCATGGAGGACTCCAAGACTAGAGACACTGAGGAGGAGGATGGTGATAGCATGGAGGAAGCCAAGACTAGAGACACTGAGGAGGAGGGTGGCGATAGCACGGAGGAAGCCCAGACTACAGACACTGAGGAGGAGGGTGGCGATAGCACGGAGGAAGCCAAGACTAGACACACTGAGGAGGAGGGTGGCGATAGCACTGAGGAAGCCAAGACTAGAGACACTGAGGAGGAGGGTGGCGATAGCACGGAGGAAGCCCAGACTAGAGACACTGTGGAGGAGGGTGGTGATAGCACGGAGGAAGCCAAGACTAGAGACACTGCGGAGGAGGGTGGCGATAGCACTGAGGACTCCAAGACTAGAGACACTGAGGAGGAGGGGTGTGCTAGCATGGAGGACTCCAAGACTAGAGACACTGAGGAGGAGGATGGTGATAGCATGGAGGAAGCCCAGACTAGAGACACTGAAGAGGAGGGTGGCGATAGCACGGAGGAAGCCAAAACTAGAGACACTGAGGAGGAGGGGTGTGCTAGCATGGAGGACTCCAAGACTAGAGACACTGAGGAGGAGGATGGTGATAGCATGGAGGAAGCCCAGACTAGAGACACTGAGGAGGAGGGTGGCGATAGCACGGAGGAAGCCCAGACTAGAGACACTGAGGAGGAGGGTGGCGATAGCACGGAGGAAGCCAAGACTAGACACACTGAGGAGGAGGGCGGCGATAGCATGGAGAAAGCCAAGACTAGAGACAATGAGGAGGAGGGTGGCGATAGCACAGAGGACTCCAAGACTAGAGACACTGAGGAGGAGGGTGGCGATAGCACGGAGGACTCCAACACTAGAGACACTGAGGAGGAGGGTGGTGATAGAACGGAGGACTCCAATACTAGAGACACTGAGGAGGAAGTGGGCGATAGCACGGAGGAAGCCAAGACTAGAGACACTGAGGAGGAGGGTGGTGATAGCACGGAGAAGCCAAGACTAGAAACACTGAGGAGGGTGGCGATAGCACGGAGGACTCCAGGACTAGAGACACTGAGGAGGAGGGTGGTGATAGCACGGAAGAAGCCAAGACTAGAGACACTGCGGAGGAGGGTGGCGATAGCAGGGAGGAAGCCAAGACTAGAGACCCTGAGGAGGAGGGTGGTGATAGCATGGAGGAAGCCAAGACTAGAGACACTGCAGAGGAGGGTGGCGATAGCAGGGAGGAACCCAAGACTAGAGACACTGAGGAGGAGGGTGGCGATAGCACAGAGGAAGCCAAGATTAGAGAAGCTGTGGAGGAGGGTGACAATAGCACGGAGGACTCCAAGACTAGAGACACTGAGGAGGAAGGTGGCGATAGCACGGAGGAATCCAAGACTAGAGACACTGCGGAGGAGGGTGGCGATAGCAGGGAGGAAGCAAGACTAGAGACCCTGAGGAGGAGGGTGACAATAGCATGGAGGAAGCCAAGACGAGAGCCACTGCAGAGGAGGGTGGCGATAGCACGGAGGAAGCCAAGACTAGAGACACTGAGGAGGAGGGTGGGGATAGCATGGAGGAAGCCAAGACTAGAGACACTGCGGAGGAGGGTGGCGATAGCACAGAGGGAGCCCAGACTAGAGACACTGTGGAGGAGGGTGGTGATAGCACGGAGGAAGCCAAGACTAGAGACACTGAGGAGGAGGGTGGCGATAGCACAGAGGAAGCCAAGACTACAGACACTGAGGAGGAGGGTGGCGATAGCACAGAGGAAGTCAGACTAGAGACACTGAGGAGGAGGGTGGCGATAGCACGGAGGAAGCCAAGACTAGAGACACTGAGGAGGAGGGTGGCGATAGCACGGAGGAAGCCAAGACTAGAGACATTGAGTAGGAGGGTTCGCGATAGCACGGAGGAAGCCAAGACTAGAAATACTGAAGAGGAGTTTGGTGATAGCACAGAGGACTAGAAGACCAGAGACACTGAGGAGGAGGTTGGCGATAGCACTGAGGACTGCAAACTAGAAACACTGAGGAGGAGGGTGGCGATAGCATGGAGGAAGCCAAGACTAGAGACACTGAGGAGGAGGGTGGCAATAGCACGGAGGAAGCCAAGACTAGAGACACTGAGGAGGAGGGTGGTGATAGCACAGAGGAAGCCAAGACTAAACACACTGAGGAGGAGGGTGGAGATAGCACTGAGGACTCCAAGACTAGAGACACTGAGGAGGAGGGGTGTGCTAGCATGGAGGACTCCAAGACTAGAGACACTGAGGAGGAGGATGGTGATAGCATGGAGGAAGCCCAGACTAGAGACACTGAGGAGGAGGGTGGCGACAGCACGGAGGAAGCCCAGACTAGAGACACTGAGGAGGAGGGTGGCGATAGCACGGAGGAAGCCAAGACTAGACACACTGAGGAGGAGGGCGGCGATAGCATGGAGAAAGCCAAGACTAGAGACAATGAGGAGGAGGGTGGCGATAGCACAGAGGACTCCAAGACTAGAGACACTGAGGAGGAGGGTGGCGATAGCACGGAGGACTCCAACACTAGAGACACTGAGGAGGAGGGTGGCGATAGCACGGAGGACTCCAATACTAGAGACACTGAGGAGGAAGTGGGCGATAGCACGGAGGAAGCCAAGACTAGAGACACTGAGGAGGAGGGTGGTGATAGCACGGAGAAGCCAAGACTAGAAACACTGAGGAGGGTGGCGATAGCACGGAGGACTCCAGGACTAGAGACACTGAGGAGGAGGGTGGTAATAGCACGGAAGAAGCCAAGACTAGAGACACTGCGGAGGAGGGTGGCGATAGCAGGGAGGAAGCCAAGACTAGAGACCCTGAGGAGGAGGGTGGTGATAGCATGGAGGAAGCCAAGACTAGAGACACTGCGGAGGAGGGTGGCGATAGCAGGGAGGAAGCCAAGACTAGAGACACTGAGGAGGAGAGTGGCGATAGCACAGAGGAAGCCAAGACTAGAGACGCTGTGGAGGAGGGTGACAATAGCACGGAGGACTCCAAGACTAGAGACACTGAGGAGGAGGGTGGCGATAGCACGGAGGAATCCAAGACTAGAGACACTGCGGAGGAGGGTGGCGATAGCAGGGAGGAAGCAAGACTAGAGACCCTGAGGAGGAGGGTGACGATAGCATGGAGGAAGCCAAGACGAGAGCCACTGCAGAGGAGGGTGGCGATAGCACGGAGGAAGCCAAGACTAGAGACACTGAGGAGGAGGGTGGGGATAGCATGGAGGAAGCCAAGACTAGAGACACTGCGGAGGAGGGTGGCGATAGCACAGAGGGAGCCCAGACTAGAGACACTGTGGAGGAGGGTGGTGATAGCACGGAGGAAGCCAAGACTAGAGACACTGAGGTGGAGGGTGGCGATAGCACAGAGGAAGCCAAGACTACAGACACTGAGGAGGAGGGTGGCGATAGCACAGAGGAAGTCAAGACTAGAGACACTGAGGAGGAGGGTGGCGATAGCACAGAGGAAGCCAAGACTAGAGACACTGAGGAGGAGGGTGGCGATAGCACGGAGGAAGCCAAGACTAGAGACATTGAGGAGGAGGGTGGCGATAGCACGGAGGAAGCCAAGACTAGAAACACTGAAGAGGAGTTTGGTGATAGCACAGAGGATTAGAAGACTAGAGACACTGAGGAGGAGATTGACGATAGCACCGAGGACTGCAAACTAGAAACACTGAGGAGGAGGGTGGCGATAGCATGGAGGAAGCCAAGACTAGAGACACTCAGGAGGAGGGTGGCGATAGCACGGAGGAAGCCAAGACTAGAGACACTGAGGAGGAGGGTGGTGATAGCACAGAGGAAGCCAAGACTAAACACACTGAGGAGGAGGGTGGAGATAGCACTGAGGACTCCAAGACTAGAGACACTGAGGAGGAGGGTGGCGATAGCACGGGGGAAGCCAAGACTACAGACACTGAGGAGGAGGGTGGCGATAGCACGGAGGAAGCCAAGATTAAACACACTGAGGAGGAGGGTGGCGATAGCACAGAGGACTCCAAGACTAGAGACACTGAGGCGGAGGGTGGTGATAGCACGGAGGACTCCAAGACTAGACACACCTAGGAGGAGGGTGGCGATAGCACGAAGCACTCCAAGACTAGACACACTGAGGAGGAGGGTGCCGATAGCACAGAGGAAGCCAAGACTAGAGACACTGAGGAGGAGGGTGGCGATAGCACGGAGGACTCCAAGACTAAACACTCTGAGGAGGAGGGTGGCAATAGCACAGACGAAGCCAAGACTAGAGACACTGAGTAGGAGGGTGGCGATAGCATGGAGGACTACAAGACTAGACACACTGAGAAGGAGGGTGGCGATAGCACGGAGGACTCCAAGACAAGAGACACTGAGGAGGAGGGTGGCGATAGCACGGAGGACTCCAAGACTAGACACACTGAGGAGGAGGGTGGCGATAAAACGGAGGACTCCAAGACTAGACACACTGAGGAGGAGGGTGGCGATAGCACAGAGGACTCCAAGACTAGAGACACTGAAGAGGAGGGTGGCAATAGCACGGAGGACTTTGGGAGAGGTCTAGAAGAGAGTAGTGAGGAGGTTACAGGTGCAAGGGAGGAGGTTTGCGGTAATATAGAGAAGTTTCAGAAAGAGCTGGATGAGACTGACTGGTGACAATATGTAGGAGCCAGCTGGAGAGGTGTGATAGGGTATCAGGGAGCAAATGGCAGCAAGTTAAAGGAAGTTGGTGGAGACAGTGAGCAGCAGTGTGCAAGACAGCAGGAGGTCGGTGGGAGGGGTTAGCAGGATGCAATATATAAGTAGGTGGAAAAAGAACATCAGAGGACTAGAGGTTGTAAGCAGTTGATTGGTGGTTGGTGGAAGTGTTTCCCATCCTTGACAAAGAGGTCGTGGAGAGGAGGTTGAGAAGGAGAAAGGGAGAAAGATGGAGATGGTAAGTGGAAGGGCACTGGACAGTCAGATCATGGCAGTGACTGCAGGCCTGGATGGCCCAAGGCAGGTGACAGAGCAATGCGGACGAGCGACTTCCCAGCAGCAAAGATATCTCCTGGCCAGGGAGGCAAAGCAGGGGACCGAGAGCGAGTCCCTGGGAAGAAGAGCGGGAGCGGTCTGGTAAACCAGAGGACCCACCGCTCCCTCGCTCGGCTGAGCAGCAGAGGACCAGGTCCTCGCTGAGGCTGGAATGCTGGAGCATGAGCTGGATACCCTCCAAATTCTATATGTTTGAGGTGGCACGGCAAGGCCAGCAGACCGTGGACTGTCCTGGAGAAACTTAAAAGCCAAGTATTGAATTGAATTGATTTGATATTTTATTTCTATCACACTCGTACATGTTAGGCAGAATCACATTTAGTACCCTTTGGGAACACTACACACAATTAAGACTACAAGTATCAGTACAATTTCTCCTTTGGTACACGGCTGTACTACACAGTAATGTGGTAGCAGTGGCTGAGCAGCCGGACTTATCTCAAGAGTAAAGTGAGCAGTACAAGAGGTTACACAAAGGGTTAGCAATCACAGTGATTCAAACAAACACTTACTCAAGGTTTCTTGGTAAAAGAGTATACATTTATTTACACGGTCTGTTGCAAAACATTCCACTAGCAAGAGCATCTCAACATCACACACTAGTATACTACAATACACAACCAATAAGTTACTGAACAAGTTCAGCTCCCCTGAAGTGTGAGCAAAATGGGACTTCTGTTACTTTAAAAAAGGGTAAAAAGACAAGGTTAAAAGAATTAAAGCACAAATACTTTCAGAGGTAGGGCAAATAGTTTCAGTTCACTACAACCAACAATTCAATTCAATAGGCCTGGGCCAAAGTCAATGGTTCAGAGTCTTGGATAGGACAGCACAGTTCTGGTAGTAAACGGTTAAGTCTTTGCCACGGTTTTTAGAAGTAGTTGGTCAGATGAAAAGTTATATGTCGGTTTAGTGAAGGGCACGCATTCGAAGTTGGGAAAGTTTCACAAACTTACACTGCACAGAAAGGATTTCCTGACCGTGTTTGCACAGTACCTTAGGTATGAAGGAAAGAGTTAAACACAAGAAGGACATTTCCTAAAAGAAATGGCGAAAGAAGATGACCAGAGTCTTTTTTTACAGAGGGGTCTTGGGCGCCATATTGGAAAACATGACTGACCAGAGCTTTAGCTACCGGGGTTCGCGGGCGGGAAAAATCATGGTAGTTTGTATTAAACCACTGCCACCAGCCATTTCAAGAGGGAAAGGGTAACATTTGACTGTCACATGAGTGTTTAGACTAAGGGAATGCTATGCAACCCCTCCAGCTCGCTATAGTAAGATAGGGTGTGCTGGGTCTGTACATTTAAAAGACTAGTAAATTCAGTTTTAACTTTACATGCTCTGGGAGACAGTAGTCGGTCTGAGAGAAGGTATTTAAACCTTGGGATATTCCAACAACTTTTCTATCAATTCAACCTTTTTGCCTTTTACAGTGAGATTTCTAGCTTTACACATTTCTCTCAATTGATCGACTGTTAAAGTGACTGGGGTCTCCTGTTTGTAGCTACCCATATCAGGCATGATAAAACAATTGCTTCTCCAGTGGTGCTTAGCCTTGTGAGGGTTATTTGAACAAAGGTAAAATCAGCACTCAGTGTAACAACTATACTTCATCCTCACCACTGTACACCAGTGTTAGGCAGACTCACATGCAGCACCCTTTGGGAACACTACAGACAATTAAGACTACAAGTGTAAGTACAATGTCACCTTTGGTACAAGCTTGTACTACACAGTAAAGTGGTAGCAGTGGGTGAGCAGCCATACTAATCTCAAAAGTAAAGTGAGCAGTACAAGAGGTTACACAAAGGGGCAGCAATCCCAGTGATTCAAACAAACACTTACTCAAGGTTTCTTGGTAAAAGAATATACATTTATATACACAGACAGTTGGAAAACATTCTACTAGTAGGAGCATCTCAATATCAACATCTAATACACTACAAAACATCCCTGTGCCACTGCACTGAAGGTGCTGTGTGACATGCAAGAAAAATATGATGCCTTGGAGTTGTTTTAAAACTTCATATCCAAAGAACACAAAAATAAAACACATTGAAAATGAAAGGTTTACAGTCCCAAAATATAGCAAAAGAGCTAACAGTACACAAGTGTTTCAGAGCGCGACAAGGCAAGGGAGGGGAACAGGGGAGAACAAAACAACGATCTTACTAGGCCCAGTGACATTGAGAACGCGCAAGTGCATGGGAGAGGGGGGAGAGGAAAAGTGCATGGAAGGGGGAGAAGTGGAAAATGCGGAACAAAGGTGAAACAGATAAATAATAATAAATAAATACATAATAAAGGCAACAGACTGTGGTAGTACAGCCGGCAAGTGGCAATTGCTGGGTTTAAGGCAGCAGACAGGGTAGGTCTGATAAGTGCAGGAAGAAAAAGGGGGGGACTGTATGGTACAGATACAGACCCCAGTGCAAGGGATGGCCCGGAAGCAGTATGGCAGGATGGCAGGGTGAGCAGGTAGCTGGGCCCAGAGGACAGAGGGTGGCCAGATGCATGGTGCCAAGTGAGAACAGATCAGCAGGGGAGAGGGGGAGTGAAGGCAGAAGCAAAGAGGATGGTCTTGAGGTGCTTCCGGAACCGGAGATGGTCTCCTCAAGTTTTAGAGTGGCAGTGAGGCTGTTGCAGAGGGAGGCCCCAGCCGAAGACAGAGATCTACCCCCAGCTCCTTTCTTTGAAAAACATTTGACCCTGATGGAGTTGGAGGTAGAGGAGCGAAGAGCTTGAGCGAGGAGGTATTTGCGGAGGGATAGCTGAATGTATTGTGGACCCAGGCCCCAGAAAGCCTTGTGGACAATGCAGAGGGTTTTGAATTTAACCCTTGCATCCACTGGGAGCCAGTGGAGAGATACGATCCCAGGGCTTGAGGCCAAGGACAAGTCTCGTAGTCCTGTTCTGGTTTATTTGCAGAGGGCGGAGAGTAGAGGCAGGTAGATTTAGAAAGAGGCTGTTACAATAGTCCAAGCTAGAGAGAACGAGAGCTTGGGAGACAGTGAGCTTCTGAGGGAAGGAGAGGAAAGGCAGAGAAAGGAGGTGCAGTAGGAAGTTTGACTTTTTAGAAACATCAGAGATGTGGGTGGAGAAGAAAAGTGTGGAGCCAAAGATGACCCAGAGGTTCTTAGCCTCGCAGGTGGGGGTAGGAGGACGGCCAGGGAGTGAGGGGAAAGGATGGTGAAGTAGTGCCGATGAGGAGGGTCTCCGTCTTGCTGGCATTCAGACAAAGATCATTGTCAGCACACCAATCTTGAATGGCAGTTAGGCAATCAGAGATGAGAGACGGAGAGAAGGTGGCCGAGGGCAGCCTGAAAATGAGTTGAGTGTCGTCAGCGTAGCACTGGAAATTTGAGCAGAAAATGGCAATGCAGTGGGCGAGAGTTGCCAGGTATTGGTTTAAAAAGCCAGGGCGAGAGGTTAGACCCATGGGGAACACCACAGGTAGAGAGGAAGATAGAGGATAGGATGGACCCAAGTTGGACTGAGACTTGCTTGAGGACCTTTCTTCCTTCACCAGGTTAAAGGAAGCCTTCCCAAAAGCTGCAACCATTAGATAAGGGCAGAGACCTTCTTTTGGTTAGAACTTTCTTTTGCGGGATAGGAAGCTCAGTTCCACAAACACGCCAAGAGGCAATATGAATATTTGGCTTCCTGGCATTTCAGCGACAGTTCACAGAGCATACTGGTGTCTTTGGGTTGCACTTAGTCTTTCTCTGGTATTTCAGCGACAGTTCATGGAGCATCCGGGTGTCTTTGGGTTGCACTTAGTCTTTCCCTGGTGTTTCAGCGAAAGTTCACGGAGCATCCTGGAGTCTTTGGGTTGCACTTAGTCTTTCCCTGTTATTTCAGCGACAGTTCACGGAGCATCCTGGTGTCTTTGGGTTGCACTTAGTCTTTCCCTGGTATTTCAGCGACAGTTCATGGAGCATCCGGGTGTCTTTGGGTTGCACTTAGTCTTTCCCTGGTATTTCAGCGACAGTTCACGGAGCATCCTGGAGTCTTTGGGTTGCACTTAGTCTTTCCCTGGTATTTCAGCGACAGTTCACGGAGCATCCTGGAGTCTTTGGGTTGCACTTAGTCTTTCCCTGTTATTTCAGCGACAGTTCACGGAGCATCCTGGTGTCTTTGGGTTGCACTTAGTCTTTCCCTGGTGTTTTAGTGACAGTTCATGGAGCATCCTGGTGTCTTTGGGTTGCACTTAGTCTTTCCCTGGTGTTTTAGTGACAGTTCATGGAGCATCCGGGTGTCTTTGGGTTGCACTTAGTCTTTCCCTGGTGTTTCAGCGACGGTTTACAGAGCATCTTGGTGTCTTTGGGTTGCACTTAGTCTTTCCCTGGTATTTCAGCGACAGTTCACGGAGCATCCTGGTGTCTTTGGGTTGCACTTAGTTATTCCCTGGTATTTCAGCGACAGTTCACGGAGCATCCTGGTGTCTTTGGGTTGCACTTAGTCTTTCCCTGGCCTTTCAGCGACAGTTCACGGAACATCCTGGTGTCTTTGGGTTGCACTTAGTCTTTCCCTGGTGTTTTAGTGACAGTTCATGGAGCATCCTGGTGTCTTTGGGTTGCACTTAGTCTTTCCCTGGTGTTTTAGTGACAGTTCATGGAGCATCCGGGTGTCTTTGGGTTGCACTTAGTCTTTCCCTGGTGTTTCAGCGACGGTTTACAGAGCATCTTGGTGTCTTTGGGTTGCACTTAGTCTTTCCCTGGTATTTCAGCGACAGTTCACGGAGCATCCTGGTGTCTTTGGGTTGCACTTAGTTATTCCCTGGTATTTCAGCGACAGTTCACGGAGCATCCTGGTGTCTTTGGGTTGCACTTAGTCTTTCCCTGGCCTTTCAGCGACAGTTCACGGAACATCCTGGTGTCTTTGGGTTGCACTTAGTCTTTCCCTGGTGTTTTAGTGACAGTTCATGGAGCATCCTGGTGTCTTTGGGTTGCACTTAGTCTTTCCCTGGTATTTCAACAACAGTTTATGGAGCATTCTGGTGACTTTGAGATGCACTTAGTCTTTCGCTGTTACGTTATTTTGGTCCAGCCCTCACTTTACTGCAGACTTTCTCACTCAGGCTGCGAAGGTCCGGAGTTCCAACACTCTACCAAACTACTAGTTAGCAGTTATAGAAATACCCAAGTGAGGCACTTACACCCAAGTGGACAACAAACAAAGCTCAGCCACTGCGCCTGCCAGGGAGTACTTTCCCCCCTCATGGGAGCACAAGAGGGTCTTCTGCAGTTGATCTGTAGGGGCTTTTCCCGCAGAACCTTCTGTGGTCAAATTCTGAAATGTTCTCATCACCAGTGTTTTCCTATGGCCCCTCCCATTCCCCAAAATTGAGGGAAGCAGATCATCCGCTCATATTCACCCCAAGTTATGGATTACAAGCCCCATTTCACTCCTTCTCAAACCCTAGTGGTACAGGAACATAACAAGTGTATTTGTAGAGCACATATCCACCCCAGAGGGGTATCCTGATGCTATTGACAGATAACAGATGTTTATTGTTACCTGACTCAATGGTACTCATTTCATCAACCTCAGAAATATGAAGAGCTGAGGGGACCTTCTGGGATTTGAACCTGTGACAATGAGGTCAAACACAGGTCCCAGTAGGGGGTGCATGAGTCCACTGAGCCACAGACTGAGTCCTACTGAGAGACTAACGGAATGCTCTTTGTTCCCTACTCTGCATGCCCTCTGGTCCCTAGGCATGCCCTCTGGCCCCTACTCAGCATGCCCTCTGGTCCCTAGGCATGCCCTCTGGCCCCTACTCAGCATGCCCTCTGGTCCCTAGGCATGCCCTCTGGCCCCTACTCAGCATGCCCTGTGGTCCCTAGGCATGCCCTCTGGTCCCTACTTGGCATGTCCTCTGGTCCCTACTCGGCATGCCCTCTGCTCCCTAGGCATGCCCTCTGGCCCCTACTCGCCATGCCCTCTGGTCCCTACTCAGCATGTCTTCTGGTCCCTAGGCATGCCCTCTGGTCCTTACTTGGCATGTCTTCTGGTCCCTACTCGACATGCCCTCTGGTCCCTAGGCATGTCCTCTGGTCCCTACATCATGCCCTCTGGTCCCTAGGCATGCCCTCTGGTCCCTACTCAGCGTGCCTTCTGGTCCCTACTCGGCATGCCCTCTGGTCCCTACTCGGCATATCCTCTGGTTCCTAGGCATGCCCTCTGGCCCCTACTCGCCATGCCCTCTGGTCCCTACTCGGCATGCTTTCTGGTCCCTAGGAATGCCTTCTAGTCCCTAGGCATGCCCTCTGGTCCCTACGTCATGCCCTCTGGTCCCTAGGCATGCCCTCCGGTCCCTACTTGGCATGCCCTCTGGTCCCTACTCAGCATGCCCTCTGGTCCCTACTCGGCATGCCCTCTGGTCCCTAGGCATGCCCTCTGGTCCCTACATCATGCCCTCTGGTCCCTAGGCATGCCCTCTGGTCCCTACTCAGCATGCCTTCTGGTCCCTACTCGGCATGCCCTCTGGTCCCTACTCGGCATATCCTCTGGTTCCTAGGCATGCCCTCTGGCCCCTACTCGCCATGCCCTCTGGTCCCTACTCGGCATGCTTTCTGGTCCCTAGGAATGCCTTCTAGTCCCTAGGCATGCCCTCTGGTCCCTACGTCATGCCCTCTGGTCCCTAGGCATGCCCTCCGGTCCCTACTTGGCATGCCCTCTGGTCCCTACTCAGCATGCCCTCTGGTCCCTACTCGGCATGCCCTCTGGTCCCTAGGCATGCCCTCTGGTCCCTACTCGGCATGCCCTCTGGTCCCTACTCAGCATGCCCTCTGGTCCCTAGGCATGCCCTCGGGTCCCTACTCGGCATGCCCTCTGGTCCCTAGGCATGCCCTCTGGCCCCTACTCGCCATGCCCTCTGGTCCCTACTCGGCATGCCTTCTGGTCCCTAGGCATGCCTTCTAGTCCCTAGGCATGCCCTCTGGTCCCTACGTCATGCCCTCTGGTCCCTAGGCATGCCCTCTGGTCCCTACTCGGCATGCCCTCTGGCCCCTATTCGGCATGCCCGCTGGTCCCTACTCGGTATGCCTTCTGGTCCCTAGGCATGACCTCTGGTCCCTACGTCATGCCCTCTGGTCCCCAGGCATGACCTCTGGTCCCTAGGCATACCCTCTGGTCCCTACTCAGCATGCTGTCCGGCTCGTCTTGTGCTCATGGTTTAACGCCACTAAGTGCTTGCAGTGCACAACAAAAAAACAGATATATGCATTTGATTGGTGCAGAAGGATGTCTTAGTTCCTGTAAAAAATATTCTAAGATCAATGCCCACAATTCACTTTTCCAATGTTTCCTTTCTAAAGGGATAGAGAGACTCAGCCACCTATGTACAAACATGCTTATCGTGCTAGCAGGCTGACTGTCCTTAGGTTACTCATCATGGACAGTCCACACATCGCATGTCCTGGTCACAGCCATTACTGACATTTCTGGCCCCTATTGCTGCCAGCCTCCGCATCACTTGTCACTTCCAGTCCTCACATCACTGGTGAACTGGGGTGTCCGACCCAGCCCTTTAAGGTGAGGTAGCAATATTTTGAGATGGATGGGGATGCAGAATATACTGAAACATCAATAATCAAACTAACTCAGGAAGTTGGCAAAGTGTAACTGTTTTAATATCAATTATCTAAAACAGGGAGTTACAACGAACACCAATAAATTTGCTCGATCTTCACCCTCAATGCATTTCTTGAAAAAGCTACTTTTAGACAAAAAATCTGTCATCATTTGACATCAACCTATGTTCCAAACTACAAAAACCTACTTGGGAAAGTGATAGGATTTCAGAGAACCTCTAGGTATACGTTCCATACTGACAGGGGAAGGTGATTGGGTCTCTAACATCAGGTGCGGCAACTAAGTCTTCCCTTACTACAGGTCACTACGAACATCATAGAATACACAACGTCCCCTTGTTTATACAAACTATATTGCTCTCAATTACGTGTCCCTCTATAATTGGTTGGCACCCTCGTACCCCTCTGTAATATTCCATGTACCTAAGCAGCATGCAGGCTAACATCCAGGTGATGGTGGGCTGGTCATAACCATAGCTTCCCTACATTGCTGGTCATGTTAACTCCCAGTGCTTGGAAACAGTTGGTCACTGCCCGCCCTTACATTGCCAGTCCTGCTCACTGCCAGTCCTTATAAAGTTGTTCACTGCCAGCCCTTACATTGCTGGTCATGCTCAATGCCAGTGCTTAGAAAGTCGGTAAATGCCAGCCCTTACATATGATATGATATGATATGACATGGCATTTATAACGTGCCTATACACAAGTGTTTCAAGGCGCGACGAGGCAAAGGGGGGAACAAAGGGAGGACAAAACAACTATCCTACTAGGCCAGGTGTCATTCAGATCACGCAAGTACATGGGAGGGGGGAAAGGAAAAGTGCGCAGGGCGAAGGGAGAGGGGAAAAGTGCAGTGCATGGAAAGTGGAATAAATATGACACATAAAAGCCAGCTAGTGGCAAGTGCAAGGAAGTGCAGACGTAAGTGCTAGTAGGGGGGACTGAAGGGATACAGGAAACGGTCCCAAGTTTAGGGGTTGCCAGGGATGCCGTGCAGGCGGGTAATTGACGGGGCCTGGGCCAGAGATCAAAAGGGTGGCACAGGTAGCCAGTGCAATTACGGTCAGGAATTCAGCAAGGGAGAGGAGGAGAGTAAGCAGAAGCAAAGAGGAAGGTTTTGAGGTGTTTCCGGAACCGGAGATGGTTCTCCTCAAGTTTCAGGGAGGCAGGAAGGCTGTTCCAGTGAGAGGCCCCTGCTGAAGAGAGTAATCTGCCACAAACTCGTTGCTTGGAGAAGCGACTGACCCTAAGGGAGTTGGAGGCAGATGAGCGAAGAGCTCGAGAAGGGAGATATTTAGGTAGAGAGAGTTGAAGGTATTTCGGTCCCAGACCCCAGAAGGCCTTGTGTAAAATGCAGAGGGTTTTGAACTTAATCCTCGCAGCCACTGGGAGCCAGTGCAGAGATTTCAGTCCTGGAGAGATACGATCCCTGGGCTTGAGGCCAAGGACACGTCTCGCAGTCCTGTTCTGGATAAGTTGCAGAGGGCGGAGAGTAGAGGCAGGCAGATTTAGATAGAGGCTGTTACAGTAGTCCAGCTTGGAGAGGACCAGGGCTCTGGAGACAGTGAGCTTCTGGGGGAAGGAGATTAAAGGAAGAATACCTCTAAGGAGGTGCAGCTGGTAGTGTGACTTCTTAGAGACATCAGAGATGTGAGGGGAGAAGGAGAGTGCAGAGTCGAAGATGAACACAAGTTTTTTAGCCTTGCAGGTGGGAGTGGGAGGAGGGCCAAGAGAGGACGGCCAGAGAGCTGCAGGGAAGGAGTGTAACGCTCACCTGACTCCCACAGAGGCGCTGGTCTAGTCTGGGTTGCTGTGGCCTCTTCGAGCGTGATGCGCAGAACTCGGAACACCGACTGAACAGGACCCTCAAATCTTGCTTGTCTGGCCCGTAGGAATATCCTTCTGCAGATGAGAAAGGGGATTAACAGTCTGCAGAATAGTGTGCTTGCTCCCCCCTTCCTCCCTTTGTTCTTCTCTAACTTCCTCCGAAATCCCCGGTTGAAGCTCACCTTATGGTTTGAAAGGATGAACTCTCCATCCTGCTTCTGGTGCAGGGGCGCGTGTTTGTCTAGTTACTTCACTGGTTTTCAGAATGGCGCTGGCAAAAGCCATTTGACTTTTCCGAGCGGAACGCCGTAAGTATGAAGATTACAAAAGTTCAAGTGTTGAGCCTCCTTTTCTGTTGCCTTCCTAACCTGTGATCTGTCCTTTATTTCAGGTGCAGAATGAAGGCGATGCGTTGAGGGATTGAATTGCCGATGGTAAACTCAGGTGAGTTAGCGATGGGGGCGATCCCTCTTAATGTCTTTATATTCCTCCAGTAATGTCTTTTGTCCTTTCCCCATAGGGGCCGGGGTGCCGTACCTGCCAACGAAGCGGCGCCGACCCGAAATGAGGAATGGTCCACCAACAGAAGACTGGTAAGTGTTATGGCAGAAAATTAGGCTTTCCTCATATGTTCCTTCTGCTCCCCTTTTGTCTCTTCTTCTCTCCCCTAGGCGCAGAGATGTGGCGACCGGTGCAGACAGTCGCGGTGGAGCCAGAAGAACTCCCGAGGACAGGTGAGTGAAGCGCGGCGCTGCAGCGAGCAACGCAGTGCTTTTAAATGAAAGTCTTTTCTCAGGAACGCTGGCGTGAAGGTTCCAGATGCAGGTAAGAAGTTTGATAAAATTCTTGGTTTTCACCTTTCTCTTCTCTTCTTTCCTTACAGGTGTTCCAGGATCGAGGTGGGCGTGGCTGGAGACCAGATGCAGGAGCAGACACGGTGAGCATTCAGCTGCTTGGATGCAGAACAACGCGAAGCGTGAGCTACTGTCTGAGCGTGGCTTAAATAGCCCCCAAAGTAGTTCCAGGTAAGTATCCTTCCCTGGCCACGCCCGAGTGGCAAAATGGTCCCAATGAAAAAATAGTCCCTTTCAGGTCTCAGGGAGGCCTGAATCTTGCAGCATGGTCTGCATCAGGTAAGTGCACAAAACACCTTCCTTTATGAGGCGCCTATGGCACCAGGATTGATGTCCAACATGAGCCTGGCGCCAACGGAGCCAGGACAGAGTCCAAAGAGCCCCTATAAGGGGAAGCTGGGCTTTTACCCGGGGGCATGATGCCTGCTCCCGGGGGTGCTGGGCCTGGCCTGGTGCCCCGGGGGTAGGCATCATGACAGCACTCCCCCCCAAGGCCCCTCCCAAGGTCGTTCCCTCTGGAGGTTTCGGTTTGTTTGGGAAATTCCGATGGAACCTTTTTACCAGCCGAGGTGCATGTATGTGGTCGCTGGGTTCCCAAGACCTTTCCTGAGGCCCGTACCCTTTCCAATCAATTAGATAGAAAAGTTTTGATTTTGAGATCTTAGAATCCAAAATGTTCTTCACCTCGAATTCAGGCTCCCCATCTATCTGGATTGGTTCTGGTGGCTTTATTAATCTGGTTCCTGGTTGCACTGGTTTCAAAAGTGACACATGAAAAACGGGGTGAATCCGCATGTTAGCTGGCAGATTGAGCTTGACTGCCACTGGGTTAATGATAGCTTTGATCGAGTAAGGGCCCAAATACCTTGGATTAAAAGTTCGAGGTCCCTTGAGCAATAAGTGTTTGGTAGCCAACCACACTTGATCCCCTATTTGGTATGGAGGCGCCTCACTCCGATGCAGATCCGCATTCTTTTTGTATTTCCCTTTCGCTTGTTGCAAATGTGCAGTTGCATCCTTGAAGGCTTGAGTTATCGTGGAATGCAAATGGTCCACTGCGGGCATTTCAAGGCTCAGAGGTGAGTCCAGGTCTGAAGTACAAGGGTGATGTCCATATAGGGTATAAAAGGGGCTTTGTCCAGTTCCAGAGTGTACCGAGTTATTGTATGCATATTCGGCCACCCATAAAATATCCTTCCAATTACCCTCCGATTGGTGCAAAATACATCGTAGGAATTGTTCAAGGGTCTTGTTCGTTCTCTCTGTCTGACCATCGGTCTGTGGGTGGTGGCTGGTTGAGAGTCTTACGTCGATTTGTGCCAGTTGACAACACTTTCTCCAAAAATGAGAAATAAACTGGCTACCCCGGTCGGAGACTAGTATGGACGGGAATCCATGCAAACGGATGATATTTTCAAGGAATTCCTCGGCTAGGACAGAAGCTGAAGGTAATCCTTTCAACGGAATAAAATGGGCCATCTTGGAAAATAAATCCACCGCAACCAGAATAGTATTGTACCCATTACAATGGGGCAGGTCCGTGATAAAATCTAGTGACAAGGTGTGCCAAGGTGCTGGTGGAATGTCTAAAGGCTGAAGAAGACTGGCGGGTTTTGTCTTTTGGCCTTTGTTTTGGGCGCAAACTCGACAGGACATCATGAAAGATTTAATATCCTTTCGCCAGGAAGGCCACCAGAATTGTCGTTTAATTTTTTCCTCAGTTTTGGCAATGCCAGGATGTCCTTCCATCAGGGTATCATGATGACGGGAAATAACCAGTTCTTGCAATTCCTTTTCTGGCAGAAATAAGAGTCCTTGGAAGTAAGGTAGGCCATCGTTGACCGAAAAGTAAGACCCCCTTTGGATCCAATCCTGCAAGGCTGTAGAGTCCAGGAGTTGTTTTACCCGTGCTTGAATGTCTTCAAGGGTTTGTAAAGAGGTTATCCCAAAAATTCTTTGTTTGGGAATTATTGGCACAGGTTCTGAGTTTGTGTCTATTTCTCCCATTCCTATTCGAGTTAGCGCGCCCGCTTTGCCATTCTTACAGCCGGGGCGGTAAGTGATTACAACATCGAACTCAGCAAAGAACAAAGCCCATCGGAGCTGACGTGACGATTGAGCCTTGGCAGTTTTTAAATATTGTAAGTTTTGGTGATCAGTGATCACGGTGATGGTATGCCTGGCGCCAAGAAGATAATGCCGCCAAGCCTTAAAGGCGGACTTAATGGCTAATAATTCCTTGTCGGTGATTGCATAATTTACCTCAGGCGGCGAGAACTTTCTGGACCAAAATGCTACGGGGTGCAGTTGGTTGGTTTCAGGGTCTAACTGAGACAGGACAGCTCCCATGGCTAAGCTGGACGCGTCGGTTTCGACTATATAAGGGAGATCGGGACGCGGGTGCTTCAAAATAGGTGCGGACGTGAATTTAGCTTTCAATTCTTGAAAGGCCTGTTCGGCTTCCTCGGTCCATTCGAAGCGTTTATTTTTTCGCAAGAGTGCAGTGATGGGTTGTACCACACGTGAAAATTCCGGGATAAATCTGCGATAAAAATTAGCAAAACCAAGCATGCTTTGGACACCTTTCACCGAACTAGGTGATGGCCATTTGAGGATGGCATCCACTTTTCGTGAGTCCATTCAGACCCCTTTAGGTGTCAGGATGAATCCAAGAAACTCAACCTCGGTGGTATGGTAAACGCACTTTTCCAGCTTTGCAAACAGTTTGTGCTGGCGCAATTTCTCAAGGACGGCCCTGACATGCTTTCTGTGATCAGATTCCGAAGAGGAGTAAACAAGAATGTCATCGATATATACGACAACACAAACATCGATGAGTTCCCGAAGGACATCGTTCATGAAGAATTGGAAGGCAGCAGGCGCGTTGCACAACCCGAAAGGCATCACCTGGTAGTCGAATAATCCATATTTTGTACGGAAGGCCGTTTTCCATTCGTCGCCTTCTTTTACTCGCACCAGATAATAAGCCCCCCGGAGATCTAACTTGGTGTATACGCAAGCGTCCTTCACCTGGTCAAGGAGATCAGGGATCAGAGGCAGAGGGTAACGGTTTTCAACAGTTATCTGGTTCAATGCGCGGTAGTCGATACAAGTTCTAAGGTCGCCTTCTTTTTTGGGCACGAAGAACAAAGCCGAAGATGCCGGAGACTTTGACGGGCAAATGAAACCATTGGCTAGGTATTGATCTAAATATTGTCTCAAATGCAGATTCTCAGGTTCAGTAAGGGCATAAATCCTGCTACAAGGGGGTTGTGCACCGGGCACCAGATTGATTTGGCAATCGTACGATCTGTCGGGAGGTAACGTGTTGGCCTTTTCCTTTTGGAAGACGTCCTGAAAGTCTTGGTATTCCGGAGGTAGTTGCATGGAGACAGAGGTTACAGACGCTAGACTAATCTTCAGATTTTCTGGGTAGCAGGTTTGTGCACAATCCGGGAAGGTTATTCTCTTCGCTCGCCAATCAATTCGAGGATTATGTGTCTCTAACCAAGGGATTCCGAGAATAACCTGAAACTGTGGAGCCTTGATTACATCAAACACAACTGCCTCCCGATGGCCGTCCGGACCTATAAGTGTCACCTCAGCAGTGGAATGTGTTACCGGTCCAGAGGCAATTTCGGTTCCATCGACTGTGGTGATGACATCTTTGCTGGGTTTAGGACGCGGAGGGAGGTTAATCCTAGAGACCAATTCATGATCCACATAATTTCCTATAGCCCCACTATCGATGTATGCCTTTATTGCATGCAACCGCTTAGGCTGTTCCGGATCTGCGAGGACCATTGGCACAATGGAATGCGAGGTCTGAGAGTTAGTTTTCAAGCTCGGCAAGCGGACCCCTACGCTTGTCGGGCGTGGTCGTTTCCCGAAACAGAGTCTTCATGGTTTTTATCAGCGGCTCCTACCACCTTCTTGGGCGGTTTTGCCGGGCAATCTCGTAGAAAGTGTCCAGAGGACCCACAATAAAGACATAATTGCATCTGCCGTCTTCTTTCACGTTCTTTTTGAGTTAGAGGTCCTTTAACCCCTCCGATTTGCATAGGCTCAGAGACATAAGCACCCTTGGGGTTAGCGTGGGTCTTGACCAACACCCCGGTCTCAAACTTGGACCGATCTGCTTTTCTGTTTTGAAGTCTGTGATCCAATTGGACCACTAAGTCTATATATTCTGTGCATTCTTGGGGCGGATTTACAGCTTGGGCCAGGACATCTTTAAGTTCTCTGCGTAGACCTCGATAAAATAACGTGATTCTTTTATCCTCTGGCCACCCTGTTTCCACAATTATTCTATTAAAGGTTGCAATGTAGGATAGGAGGTCCTGATTGCCCTGTCGCAGGGATAGGAGTTCATCATCCAGAGCCTGCCCCTGAGAGTGTCGAGCAAATAACCTTTCCATGCTTGCTTGAAATCCTTGAAAATCACAGAGAATCGGGTCATCTTGAGTAACCAGTGGAACTGACCAATCGGCAGCACAGCCGCTGAGATATGACAATACAAAGGCTACCTTGATTTGGTCATTAGGGAAGGCCCCAGGTCTGCATAGGAAGTGCAAACGACACTGATTCATGAATACGGCAAATCGTTTGGGGTCCCCAGCACAGCGTTCGGGTGGGGTCAGCGGCATGTTTCCAGGTAGATTAATCTGCACAGGGTTACTGGGAACCACAGGAGCGGGTTCCCCCCGGAACCGGGTAGAGGAGTGTGTCCAGCTTGACCTTGCAAAAACTGTCTATCCAGGTCATCAGTTCTTTCCTTTGATACAATCACTTCCCTCCTGAGAGCATTAGTCTCTTGACGAGCGGCGTGTACTTCGGCCCGTAATTCCCCCAGTAGTTGGGCCAACTGATCAGTCTCAGAAGTTTCCATAGCACCTGGGTGGGAATTTGTAGGAAGGCTTCGCGTTTTGTAACGCTCACCTGACTCCCACGGAGGCGCTGGTCTAGTCTGGGTTGCTGTGGCCTCTTCGAGCGTGATGCGCAGAACTCGGAACACCGACTAAACAGGACCCGCAAATCTTGCTTGTCTGGCCCGTAGGAATAGCCTTCTGCAGATGAGAAAGGGGATTAACAGTCTGCAGAATAGTGTGCTTGCTCCCCCCTTCCCCCCTTCGTTCTTCTCTAACTTCCTCCGAAATCCCCGGTTGAAGCTCACCTTATGGTTTGAAAGGATGAACTCTCCATCCTGCTTCTGGTGCAGGGGCGCGTGTTTGTCTAGTTACTTCACTGGTTTTCAGAATGGCGATGGCAAAATCCACTTGACTTTTCCGAGCGGAACGCCGTAAGTATGAAGATTACAAAAGTTCAAGTGTTGAGCCTCCTTTTCTGTTGCCTTCCTAACCTGTGATCTGTCCTTTATTTCAGGTGCAGAATGAAGGCGATGCGTTGAGGGATTGAATTGCTGAGGTAAACTCAGGTGAGTTAGCGATGGGGGCAATCCCTCTTAATGTCTTTATATTCCTCCAGTAATGTCTTTTGTCCTTTCCCCATAGGGGCCGGGGTGCGGTACCTGCCAACGAAGCAGCGCCGACCCGAAATGAGGAATGGTCCACCAACAGAAGACTGGTAAGTGTTATGGCGGAAAATTAGGCTTTCCTCATATGTTCCTTCTGCTCCCCTTTTGTCTCTTCTACTCTCCCCTAGGCGCAGAGATGTGGCGACCGGTGAAGACAGTCGCGGTGGAGCCAGAAGAACTCCCGAGGACAGGTGAGTGAAGCGCGGCGCTGCAGCGAGCAACGCGGTGCTTCTAAATGAAAGTCTTTTCTCAGGAACGCTGGCGTGAAGGTTCCAGATGCAGGTAAGAAGTTTGATAACATTCTTGGTTTTCACCTTTCTCTTCTCTTCTTTCCTTACAGGTGTTCCAGGATCGAGGCGGGCGTGGCTGGAGACCAGATGCAGGAGCAGACACGGTGAGCGTTCAGCTGCTTGGATGGAGAACAACGCGAAGCGTGAGCTACTGTCTGAGCGTTGCTTAAATAGCCCCCAAAGTAGTTCCAGGTAAGTATCCTTCCCTGACCACGCCCGAGTGGCAAAATAGTCCCAATGAAAAAATAGTCCCTTTCAGGTCTCAGGGAGTCCTGAATCTTGCAGCATGGTCTGCATCAGGTAAGTGCACAAAACACCTTCCTTTTTGAGCCTGGCGCCTATGGCGCAAGGACTGATGTCCAACATGAGCCTGGCGCCAACGGCGCCAGGACAGAGTCTAAAGAGCCCCTATGAGGGGCCTCTGGGCTTTTACCCGGGGGCATGATGCCTGCTCCTGGGGGTGCTGGGCCTGGCCTGGTGCTCCGGGGGTAGGCATCATGACAGCACTCCCCCCCAAGGCCCCTCCCAAGGTCGTTCCCTCTGGAGGTTTCGGTTTGTTTGGGAAATTCCGATGGAACCTTTTTACCAGCCGAGGTGCATGTATGTGGTCGCTGGGTTCCCAAGACCTTTCCTGAGGCCCGTACCCTTTCCAATCAATTAGAAAGAAAAGTTTGATTTTGAGATCTTAGAATCCAAAATGTTCTTCACCTCGAATTCAGGCTCCCCATCTATCTGGATTGGTTCTGGTGGCTTTATTAATCTGGTTCCTGGTTGCACTGGTTTCAAAAGTGACACATGAAAAACGGGATGAATCCGCATGTTAGCTGGCAGATCGAGCTTGACTGCCACTGGGTTAATTATAGCTTTGATCGAGTAAGGGCCCAAATACCTTGGATTAAAAGTTCGAGGCCCCTTGAGCAATAAGTGTTTGGTAGCCAACCATACTTGATCCCCTATTTGGTATGGAGGCGCCTCACTCCGATGCAGATCTGCATTCTTTTTGTATTTCCCTTTCGCTTGTTGCAAATGTGCAGTTGCATCCTTGAAGGCTTGAGTTATCGTGGAATGCAAATGGTCCACTGCGGGCATTTCAAGGCTCAGAGGTGAGTCCAGGTCTGAAGTACAAGGGTGATGTCCATATATGGTATAAAAGGGGCTTTGTCCAGTTCCAGAGTGTACCGAGTTATTGTATGCATATTCGGCCACCCATAAAATATCCTTCCAATTACCCTCCGATTGGTGCAACATACATCGTAGGTATTGTTCAAGGGTCTGGTTTGTTCTCTCCGTCTGACCATCGGTCTGTGGGTGGTGGCTGGTTGAGAGTCTTACGTCGATTTGTGCCAGTTGACAACAGTTTCTCCAAAAATGAGAAATAAACTGGCTACCCCGGTCGGAGACTAGTATGGACGGGAATCCATGCAAACGGATGATATTTTCGAGGAATTCCTTGGCTAGGACAGAAGCTGAAGGTAATCCTTTCAACGGAATAAAATGGGCCATCTTGGAAAATAAATCCACCACAACCAGAATAGTATTGTATCCATTACAAGGGGGCAGGTCCGTGATAAAATCTAGTGACAAGGTGTGCCAAGGTGCTGGTGGAATGTCTAAAGGCTGAAGAAGACCGGCGGGTTTTGTCTTTTGGCCTTTGTTTTGGGCGCAAACTCCACAGGACATCACGAAAGATTTAATATCCTTTCGCCAGGAAGGCCACCAGAATTGTCGTTTAATTTTTTCCTCAGTTTTGGCAATGCCAGGATGTCTTTCCATCAGGGTATCATGATGACGGGAAATAACCAGTTCTTGCAATTCCTTTTCTGGCAGAAATAAGCGTCCTTGGAAGTAAGGTAGGCCATTGTTGACCGAAAAGTAAGACCCCCTTTGGATCCAATCCTGCAAGGCTCTAGAGTCCAGGAGTTGTTTTACCCGTGCTTGAATGTCTTCAAGGGTTTGTAAAGAGATTATCCCCAAAATTCTTTGTTCTGGAATTATCGGCACAGGTTCTGAGTTTGTGTCTATTTCTCCCATTCTTATTCGAGATAGCGCGTCCGCTTTGCCATTCTTACAGCCGGGGCGGTAAGTGATTACAAAATCGAACTCACCAAAGAACAAAGCCCATCGGAGCTGACGTGACGTTTGAGCCTTGGCAGTTTTTAAATATTGTAAGTTTCGGTGATCAGTGATCACGGTGATGGTGTGCCTGGCGCCAAGAAGATAATGCCGCCAAGCCTTAAAGGCGGACTTAATGGCTAATAATTCCTTGTCGGTGATTGCACAATTTACCTCAGGCGGCGAGAACTTTCTGGACCAAAATGCTACGGGGTGCAGTTGGTTGGCTTGTTTGTTTTGTTTGTTTTATTCACTTATAATGCGCACCAGACCCGAAGGTAGCCGGGCGCAGCAGTACAGAAAATGCGAAGCTTAGGTTGCAGGGTGGGGTCATGGGATACATACACTGTACAAATACAAAATACAAATATAGAATGCAAAATATCACAGTAAGGCAGCAGTTGCGGTTTACATGCAGAATAAATACAAAATATGATCAAGACAGTCTATGTACAGGTACTGTGTGGGCGAAAGCTCATCGGTCAGGTGGGCAAAGTGAGTGGGACCATAAGATCATGATGAAATGTATGTTCTACGGTGGGGTGAAGGATAAGTGGGCGCCAATAGGCTATTCATTGGCAGTCCTTAGCAGATTGATGTAGTTATTTCTGAATTTAGGGAAGGGCTGTGCCTCGCGTAGAGGATTAGGCAATGAGTTCCATAATTGAGCTGCTTGCACCGGGAAGCTACTACCCCCGCCTTAGATAACCTGAATCTCGGAATGATGAGGCTGTTGGCATTTGCAGTTCTGGCAGGGCGCGAGTGAAGTCTTTTTGTGAGTTTATTGCGGAGATAGCTTGGGTCTCTCTGAGACAGGACAGCTCCCATGGCTAAGCTGGACGCGTCGGTTTCGACTATATAAGGGAGATCGGGACGCGGGTGCTTCAAAATAGGTGCGGACGTGAATTTAGCTTTCAATTCCTGAAAGGCCTGTTCGGCTTCCACAGTCCATTCGAAGCGTTTATTTTTTCGCAAGAGTGCAGTGAAGGGTTGTACCACACGTGAAAATTCCGGGATAAATCTGCGATAAAAATTAGCAAAACCAAGCATGCTTTGGACACCTTTCACCGAACTAGGTGATGGCCATTTGAGGATGGCATCCACTTTTCGTGAGTCCATTCAGACCCTTTTAGGTGTCAGGATGAATCCAAGAAACTCAACCTCGGTGGTATGGAAAACGCACTTTTCCAGCTTTGCAAACAGTTTGTGCTGGCGCAATTTCTCAAGGACGGCCCTGACATGCTTTCTGTGATCAGATTCTGAAGAGGAGTACACAAGAATGTCATTGATATATACGACAACACAAACATCGATGAGTTCCCGAAGGACATCGTTCATGAAGAATTGGAAGGCAGCAGGCGCGTTGCACAACCCGAAAGGCATCACCTGGTATTCAAATAATCCATATTTTGTACGGAAGGCCGTTTTCCATTCGTCGCCTTCTTTTACTCACACCAGATAATAAGCCCCCCAGAGATCTAACTTGGTGTATACGCAAGCGTCCTTCACCTGGTCAAGGAGTTCAGGGATCAGAGGCAGAGGGTAACGGTTTTTAACAGTTATCTGGTTCAATGCGCGGTAGTCGATACAAGTTCTAAGGTTACCTTCTTTTTTGGGCATGAAGAACAAAGCCGTGGATGCCGGAGACTTTGACGGGCAAATGAAACCATTGGCTAGGTATTGATCTAAATATTGTCTCAAATGCAGATTCTCAGGTTCAGTAAGGGCATAAATCCTGCTACAAGGGGGTTGTACACCGGGCACCAGATCGATTTGGCAATCGTACGATCTGTGTGGAGGTAACGTGTTGGCCTGTTCCTTTTGGAAGACGTCCTGAAAGTCTTGGTATTCCGGAGGTAGTTGCATGGAGACAGAGGTTACAGACACTAGACTAATCTTCAGATTTTCTGGGTAGCAGGTTTGTGCACAATCCGGGAAGGTTATTCTCTTCGCTCGCCAATCAATTCAAGGATTATGTGTCTCTAACCAAGGGATTCTGAGAATAACCTGAAACTGTGGATCCTTGATTACATCAAACACAACTGCCTCCCGATGGCCGTCCGGACCTATAAGTGTCACCTCAGCAGTGGAATGTGTTACCGGTCCAGTGGCAATTTCGGTTCCATCGACTGTGGTGATGACATCTTTGCTGGTTTTAGGACGCAGAGGGAGGTTAATTCTAGAGACCAATTCACGATCCACATAATTTCCTATAGCCCCACTATCGATGTATGCCTTTATTGCATGCAACCGCTTCGGCTGTTCCGGATCTACGAGGACCATTGGCACAATGGAATGCAAGGTCTGAGAGTTAGTTTTCAAGCTCGGCAAGCGGACCCCTACGCTTGTCGGGCGTGGTCGCTTCCTGAAACAGAGTCTTCATGGTTTTTATCAGCGGCTCCTACCACCTTCTTGGGCGGTTTTGCCGGTCAATCTTGTAGAAAGTGTACAGAGGACCCACAATAAAGACATAATTGCATCTGCCATCTTCTTTCACGTTCTTTTTGAGTTAAAGGTCCTTTAACCCCTCCGATTTGCATAGGCTCAGAGACATCAGCACCCTTGGGGTTAGCGTGGGTCGTGACCAGCACCCGGGTCTCAAACTTGGACCGATCTGCTTTTCTGTTTTGAAGTCTGTGATCCAATTGGACCACTAAGTCTATATATTCTGTGCATTCTTGGGACGGATTTACAACTTGGGCCAGGACATCTTTAAGTTCTCCGCGTAGACCTCGATAAAATAACGTGATTCTTTTATCCTCTGGCCACCCTGTTTCCACAATTAGTCTATTAAAGGTTGCAATGTAGGATAGGAGGTCCTGATTGCCCTGTCGCAGGGATAGGAGTTCGTCATCCAGAGCCTGCCCCTGAGAGTGTCGAGCAAATAACCTTTCCATGCTTGCTTGAAATCCTTGAAAATCACGGAGAATCGGGTCATCTTGAGTAACCAGTGGAACTGACCAATCGGCAGCACAGCCGCTGAGATATGACAATACAAAGGCTACCTTGGTCTGGTCATTAGGGAAGGCCCCAGGTCTGCATAGGAAGTGCAACCGACACTGATTCATGAATACGGCAAATCGTTTGGGGTCCCCAGCAAAGCGTTCGGGTGGGGCCAGCGGCATGTTTCCAGGTAGATTAATCTGCACAGGGTTACTGGGAACCACAGGAGCGGGGTTCCCCCCGGAACCGGGTAGAGGAGTGTGTCCAGCTTGACCTTGCAAAAACTGTCTATCCAGGTCATCAGTTCTTTCCTTTGATACAATCACTTCCATCCTGAGAGCATTAGTCTCTTGACGAGCGGCGTGTACTTCGGCCCGTAATTCCCCCAGTAGTTGGGCCAACTGATCAGTCTCAGAAGTTTCCATAGCGCCTGGGTGGGAATTTGTAGGAAGGCTTCGCGTTTTGTAACGCTCACCTGACTCCCACGGAGGCGCTGGTCTAGTCTGGGTTGCTGTGGCCTCTTCGAGCGTGATGCGCAGAACTCGGAACACCGACTGAACAGGACCCTCAAATCTTGCTTGTCTGGCCCGTAGGAATATCCTTCTGCAGATGAGAAAGGGGATTAACAGTCTGCAGAATAGTGTGCTTGCTCCCCCCTTCCCCCCTTCGTTCTTCTCTAACTTCCTCCGAAATCCACGGTTGAAGCTCACCTTATGGTTTGAAAGGATGAACTCTCCATCCTGCTTCTGGTGCAGGGGCGCGTGTTTGTCCAGTTATTTCACTGGCTTTCAGAATGGCGCTGGCAAAATCCACTTGACTTTTCCGAGCGGAACGCCGTAAGTATGAAGATTACAAAAGTTCAAGTGTTGAGCCTCCTTTTCTGTTGCCTTCCTAACCTGTGATCTGTCCTTTATTTCAGGTGCAGAATGAAGGCGATGCGTTGAGGGATTGAATTGCTGAGGTAAACTCAGGTGAGTTAGCGATGGGGGCAATCCCTCTTAATGTCTTTATATTCCTCCAGTAATGTCTTTTGTCCTTTCCCCATAAGGGCCGTGGTGCGGTACCTGCCAACGAAGCAGCGCCGACCCGAAATGAGGAATGGTCCACCAACAGAAGACCGGTAAGTGTTATGGCGGAAAATTAGGCTTTCCTCATATGTTCCTTCTGTTCACCTTTTGTCTCTTCTTCTCTCCCCTAGGCGCAGAGATGTGGCAACCGGTGCAGACAGTCGCGGTGGAGCCAGAAGAACTCCCGAGGACAGGTGAGTGAAGCGCGGCGCTGTAGCGAGCAACGCGGTGCTTTTAAATGAAAGTCTTTTCTCAGGAACGCTGGCGTGAAGGTTCCGGATGCAGGTAAGAAGTTTGATAAAATTCTTTGTTTTCACCGTTCTCTTCTCTTCTTTCCTTACAGGTGTTCCAGGATCGAGGCGGGCGTGGCTGGAGACCAGATGCAGGAGCAGACACGGTGAGCGTTTAGCTGCTTGGATGCAGAACAACGCGAAGCGTGAGCTACTGTCTGGGCGTGGCTTAAATAGCCCCCAAAGTAGTTCCAGGTAAGTATCCTTCCCTGGCCACGCCCGAGTGGCAAAATAGTCCCAATGAAAAAATAGTCCCTTTTAGGTCTCAGGGAGGCCTGAATCCTGCAGCATGGTCTGCATCAGGTAAGTGCACAAAACACCTTCCTTTATGAGCCTGGCGCCTATGGCGCCAGGACTGATGTCCAACATGAGCCTGGCGCCAACGGCGCCAGGACAGAGTCCAAAGAGCCCCTATAAGGGGCCGCTGGGCTTTTACCCGGGGGCATGATGCCTGCTCCCGGGGGTGCTGGGCCTGGCCTGGTGCTCCAGGGGTAGGCATCATGACAAGGAGGGAGTGGGTGTGCCGAGGAGTAGAATATCTGGTTGCTGGTCATGCTCACTGCCAGTCCTTACATTGATGGTCGTGTTAGCTGCCAGTGCTTAGAAAGTTGGTCACTGCCAGCCCTTACATTCCCGATCGTGGTCACTGCCAGTCCTTACATCGCTGGTCATGTTGACTGCCAGTCCTTATAAAGTTGGTGACTGCCAGCCCTTACATTCCCGGTCGTGGTCACTGCCAGTCCTTACATCGCTGGTCATGCTCACTGCCAGTGCTTAGAAAGTTGTTCACTGCCAGCCCTTACATTGCGGGTCCTGGTCACTGCCAGCCCTTACATTGCTGGTCATGTTGACTGCCAGTCCTTATAAAGTTGGTGACTGCCAGCCCTTGCATTGCTGGTCCTGGTCACTGCCAGTCCTTCGGGCACTAACCACTGCCAGTCCTCTCTTTTTGGGCGCTCTCACAGTCAGCAAAAAGGACCACTCCCCCTGATACGGAAGCTTGTATCCATAGCTCCCACAATGTTTGCCTTGCTCGATTCTGTTGCCTCCCTCTCCTGTGCCCCCAGGGCCTGTCTTTTTTCTTAAACTCTGGTTAATGTCCTCGCGGTGCCGTATTCACTGTTCCATTCGAATGGCCGCCTTCCTTGGACCATTAGGTGATGTTATTAAAAGGCTGGGACATTCTGCAAGGCTGGAGAGCGCGTGTGAGCCTGGGCCGGGGATGGGTGGGGGGTGCCTGGCGGCACAAGGTATGCTCTTTCAAGGGGACACTCTCTCCACCTGTGCTCGCTCGCGGGAGCCATGCGGCACAGACATTTTGCCTATGCGGTTGGCCCTCCCACGATCTGTCCTCACCTGCGATGCCTGCTCCCCCGTCACTCTCGCACCCTCACACCTGCCACCCTAAGGATGGGGTGTGGGACGTGGCACAGCATCAGAAACATGTCCCCCTTCTTCTTCATTATCTTGCAATCAGTGCCCTCTTTCACAGTCTGGCTCTCTGAATTCAGTCGGGAAGGGAGGCTGCAAGCATGAATACAATCATGCGGGTAATTGTGTCTTTGAAAGTGAGGTCTGCTAATTAGCTCTCCTATTTGCAGCTGATTTCTTATTTTTGTCTTGTCTTTTGATATTTATATATTTATTTACTGTTCGGTTGTTAGGTGCTTATACAGCAAGTACATTCTGTTTCAAAGCGCCCACAGGGCAACAGGGAGGGGACAAGGGGATGAGAAATATTAAAATACATAAAAATAATAAATACAGCAGAGATGAAAAAACGACAAACCTACAATTCCTTGTGAGTATTCAGAACGTGCAAGTGCAGGAAAGAAGAGGGCAGTGGGGTAGGTGCTGGGGTGCCCGTGCTCGTGGGTGGGCATCAGAAGAAGTGCTAGGTATGGTGAGTGCCAGCCTCCAGGATGGAGGGTATGCCGAGGCTGGGGACAGGCAAAAGCTGGGGGGGATTCGTTGTAGGAGGTCAGGGCCCCGAGGATGCATAAGGGCCCTGGACAGCAATCAAAGCAACTGCGAAATTAGCAGAGGAGAGAAGGGGGAAAGGAGGAGGTCAAGAGGAATGTCTTGAGGAGCTTCTGGAATTTAAGAAAGACGCAGAGGTAGGTGGAGGCTGTTCCATAGGAGGGAGCCGGCTGAGGAAAGTGATCGCCCTCCTGCCCTCTGTTTGGCAAAACGCTTTACACACAAAGGGCCTCATCACGAGTCTGGTGGTAACCCTTAAATGTGGCGGTAGCACTATTACCGCTGCATTTAAGGGTCCACCAGATCATGGCCTTGGTGGATTTCCCCCCAGCTCTGAGCTAGGGGCAAATCCGCTGCAAATTTGCTGATTTTCAGTGCTATTACCGCCGGCAGGAAACCCACCCCTGGTAATAGCGTGAAAATTCCCCATTGGGCCCAATGGGGAATGAGGAATTCCTGAATGGGCCCAATGGGGAATGGGAACCAACCGTTCCGCCAAACCCGTGATCCGACGCTATTAGCGCTGGGGGTTTGGCAGTAGCTCTAATAGTCCCGGCGTTAATAGCGCCGGGGTTACCGCCCAACTCGTGATGAGGCCCAAAGAGTTGGTGCCAGAGGAACACAATGATCTAGAAGGAGAATATTTAGTAAGGGAGAGTTGCAGATAGTGTGGTCCCCGGTCCGAGACAGCCTTGTGGATGATACAGAGGGATTTGAATTGAATCCGTGAAGCAACCGAGAGCCAGTGAAGACTTTTAGGGCAGGCGAGATGGGGTCCCTGGGCTTGAGGCCAAGGATAAGTCTCACTGCCCTATTCTGGATTAGCTGGAGGGGTCGCAGAGTGGAAGAACATAGATTCAGGAGGAGGCTATTGCAATAGTCAAGTCTAGAGAGAACTATTACTCAGGTAAAACAGAGGGGCTCTGGGAAGCTCTCTACCAGCGCAAACACAGCCCATTGACTTGTTCTTGGGTGGATGGCCCCTGGGAGACTCTCAACCAATTTACCAGGGGAATCCAGACATGGACCCCTTGCTCAATGCTCTGAGAGAGTCTTAGCTTCCCCTCAAAGGCTGAAACATGTGTATGGGGTTGCTGTGGTACTCTTGTTCAGAGGAGAATTGCCATAGAATTTTGGTGCGGGACTGCCCCTGGGCAGGACAAAGACTGATATGCGGGAAAATATCTTCTCTGTGGAAAGAACAGTGAGCTAAAGACTTGGTTGAGACTCTCCCAGGGGCCATCCACCCAAGAACAAGTCAATGGGCTGGGCTGTGTTCATGCTGGTAGAGAGTTTCCCAGACCCCCTTATGTTTTGCATACTAAGTAAGTTTGGGTCTCACCCTAAGTTACCAGGGGAATCCAGACATGGACTCCTTGCTCACTGTTCTTAGAGGGGAGCAGCTTCACCTCACTGATGATGCCTAACAAGGCTGAAACACGTGTATGTGGTTGCTGTGGTACTCTTGTTCAGAGGAGAATTGCCTGGCATTTCGGTGATAGACTGCCCCTAGCCAGGACAAAGACTGAAACGCGGGGAAATGTCTTCTCTGTGAAAAGAACAGTGAGATAAAGGCTTGGTTGAGACTCTCCCAGGGGCCACCCACCCAAGAACAGGTCAATGGGCTGTGTTTGTGCTGGTAGAGTTTCCCAGACCCCCCTCTCTATTGCTTGGGTAACATTGAGCTTCTGGAAGAAGTTGAGATAAGGTAGAATTCCTTTGAGAAGGAAGAGCTAAATGTGGCCTTGACAATGGGCCTCATTATGAGGTTGGAGGTAGCCGGCATGAAAATCCGGCACCCACGAATGGGTAATTACAGTGGTATTCCGGCCCTGCCGGACCCAGTAATTGCCCTTTCGCGGGTGCCGGTGCCGGTAGATCCCCATTCCCATTTCAGTCCCATAGGGCTCAATGGGAATGGGGATGCCTGTAGCACTGGCACCATTCATAACTGATACCCGTTCCTGAGTGTGGGCCCTGTTCTAGGCACGGATGGAGCGTCTGCATTGCCTTTGGAGCAGACGCAGGTCAGTTTGCCTGAAGTTTGCCACTTCCACTCTACCGATCTGCACTTTTGTTTCAGGGCTGCAAGTTCGGAGTCATACCAGGTGTTGCGCTTAGAGGAGGGGTTCAGGCGCATCCTCATGACTGGGGCAAGAATGTCAAGAGTGTTGGTAATGGACAGGTGGAAGTCGCTGAGAGCAGTGTGAGTTAGGGAGGCAAGGAGAATGAAGGTGGAAGTGAAGGCAGCAGCCGACGCTCGTTTCATCGGGCGGACCTTCCTGAACGAGGATGGCAGGGCTTTAGGAGATGAGGTCACAGGGCCAAGGGGACCCAGGTGGGAGGAGAGAAGGGAGTGGTCTGACCAAGAGAGAGCGGTGATCGGAAGAGATGAGAGAGGGAGGTCAGAGTGGATGAGGGCGTCCAGAGTGTGTCCAGCAGTGTGGGTTGGACCAGAAGGGAGAATGGAGAGGGATAGAGAGGTCCAGAGGTCAATGAAAAGAGTGAAGGCTGTGCCAAGGGAGTCCAATTGGATGTTGAAACCACCCAAAAGGAGCAGATTGGAGGAGGTTGATAGTAAGGAAGAACAGAAGTCATCCATTCAGAGAGGAACAGAGAGGAAGCGCCTGGAGGCTGGTAAATGGTACCAATAGTCAGGGCGGAGAGATGACCAAATTGCATACTAGGCTCCCAGAGGAAGAGTAGAGCTGGGTGGGTAAGATGGAAGAAGGAATCCACTCAGGGAAGATTAAGGCAACTCCACCACCAGCACAGTGAGGTCAAGACTTGGAAATGATCTTGAAGCCGTCAGGGAGGAAGAAGTCAAAAGCAGTGACCGAGCTCGCATTGAACCATGTCTCGTGAGAGCGAGAATGCTGAGGCCAGTGTCTTCAAGAAGGAGCCAGATGGCAGAAGAGTGTTTTTTGGCTGAGTGGGCATTAAGAGTCCCCAGATGGAGATGATTTATGGCTTTGAAGTTTTTATGAGGTGGAGTACAGGGGTGTGGTACTCCAGTCAGAGGTGAGGGGGACAGAGAGAGTGGTAGGGGGAGAGGCAGGAGAAGGGAGAAAATTAAGGAGGGACGGCAGGATACGGTCAAAGAGGAGGAGGTTGGCTTGTGGACACTGAACCAGAATAGTGCCAGTGTGGTAGACATTAATAATGCAGTGTGATGAGAAGAAGCCTGCAAGAGGACTTCCCACCTGGTGCCACCATTAATGGGAGAGGATGTGAAAGGGGAAGGGGAGAGATGAGATGAGAAATCTGTAGGTCTGGAGAGGGGACAGAGAAAAGGATATCAGTGAAGATCTCTCTGGAAGATGCTCTGATATATGTGTCTGCGATAGGAAGGCCAGGATTTTCACCCAGAATGTATTTTTTGTGTTTTTGTTTCGCCCAGACCTCTTGAGAGAGGGAGGATAGGTGATAGTGTAGCAGTTATAGAAGATAGGGGAGATGATGAGTGCCATCTCAGTGTGCAGAGGATAGATGAGAGAAGGAAATAAGGGGGGGGGGCTGCACTGCCCAGTTCTGGCACTTTAAAAAAATGTTTATAAAAACTTTATTTGTCTTTAGTACAAAGACCTTTACAAATAATTCATAGAAAATACAATTAAAAACGAAAAAAGAATACAGTTAAAAGAGAAAAACGCTGAAAACATCAACAAATACCCTAAATCCAATTGTGGTTTTTCAGTACATTACAGGAGAATGACAACAACAATCAACTACTGAAGACCATAATTTTGCTAGCTAGTTGACTCTATCAAGTTCCTTTGAAATAACATTTGCCAACCTTGTTGTATTAAGTATAGAAGCATTAGTGGTTCCCCACATACATTTTAACCAAATCCAATTTCTGGCTAGGATCGTCTTTGCTTGCAAAAAATAAGTTCATTATTTTACAGCGGTCATTTTCAAAATATATACAAAAAATAAAAAAATGTTTTAAAGATTCCTGAGTTAAATTACAGAATCTACATATTTCCGTGCTTCTCTCTGATTTGTCTTTATGCCAATATTTCATTCTGACCCTTGTATGAAACAAATCTAATCGAAACAACACAAATATTCTACGTACATTAGAGCAAGGACATAAAGTTAGATAAGTCAGTGTGGTAATTGCTTATGACAAAATTTGGAATATTCAGAAAATGAAGAATAACTTTGAATTTGCAAACAACTTTCCGCCCAATCCCATTCAAACAATTTTTTCTTGACCTTTGCTTGAAACAAGTCCAGCTCTTCCACAGACATAACATGCGCCCTTTATAATGAACCATGGATAGAGGGTTGTTTCTAACTAACATATGATTTAACCCAATGTACAAAGAATTTTTAGGTGGGACCATCATTTTGGAACAATTTGAAAGTAGGCGCCAATTATATCTAGCCGATAGAGAATTAAGGCCTAATTCATGCCTCAGAATAGCATTTGGCATAGAGGCTGGTAGTCCCAAAGTATATTTCCAAATGAGACCTTGAAGTTGATCTAATAGGGGCCCCAAATTGTATAGGAATAATCCCACTTCATACAACATGATTGCCTCAACCTTTTTCAGATAAAATTCTAGTAGTGGGATTAGCGAACATTTTAAAATTTTATGGAGCAAGATTTTCATTTGGCACTTTAAAGGGAGCAGTTTTACCATTAGAAGTTCTTTCATTCTTTTATATGACGTATTATTCGTCAAAATAATTCCTAAGTGAGTTAAGTTGATAGAAATTGCTATGGTAGAAGCACCGATTGTCCACGAAAATTGTTGTACTTTTTTCTTGTTACAAAATATGATGATGTTGGATTTTTGAGGATTTACCGTTAAATTATTAATGTTACAGTATAGTAAAAAGCTTTCTAACTTCATTTGAAGTCCTGATTGCGTACGATCGAACAGCAGGATATCATCCGAATAAACTAACCAGGACAGGGAGAGGACCCTATGCGAACTGCAAAAGATTTGTCGGTGTTCCATATCTCTTCTATGTTGGCCAAGTATAGATTGAAGAGGATGGCTGCAAGATTGCAGTCCTGTTTGACACCCGTCCAACTTGGAATGGTCTCTGTGAGTGAGCCTGCCCGATTGATCATTACTTTAAAATTCGTTTTAAAGTGAAGCATTTCTATTAAAGTGATCAGGTACTGTGGAAAGTTAGCTTTACATAATTTTTGCCAAAGTTTACCTCTTATGACACAATCAAAGTGTAACGCTCACCTTGTTGGTCCACGGGGGTGCTTCTCGAATAGCTGGGATGCTCTCCGGAACCCTTCGCCTGTCCTGGAATCCGGATAATCGAGGGGAAACTCTAGAAGAAAGGAGGGGGAGATAAGCTACGGTTCTTTCCTTGCAACCCACCTCCCGAGTTCCCCTTGCAGTTCCCCAGAGAATGTCTCTCACCTTGTTTTCTATAAGGGTGCGCTCTCCGTCCTGCCACGCTGGGCAGGGGCGCGTCGAATGATGGCACCGTACCACAGAGTTTCTTCACTGGCGAGGGCCGGAGTTCAGACCGGCTGCAACTCCTTCTTTCAGGTAAGTCTTTCAGGCGAAAGCAATGTCTTTTAGATGCAAGCAAAGTCTTTAGTTGAATTTGCAATGATGACTTTCTCGCTTCTTGTTGCAGGTGGCGAGTGCTGCGGTAGAAGCCGAAGCCCGGCCCGAAAAGGTAAGAAGAACACCAAACGGCGCTGAGAGCGTCCTAGCAAGAGGCTAACCTGTGGTTTTGTTTTGTTCTGTAGGTCGCGACAACCTGGAGAAGAATGGCCCCCCGGGAATCCGACGGGATGAAAGATGTCTTGAAGTTGTTGGCTTTCCGGGCGACCAGTGGAGCTGGTAAGGATGGCGATAGTTCTTGCCTTGGATGACTTCGAAGCCAAGAGGTGCTGCAAAGCAGTTAAGGATGGTGATGGTGATGGTTCTTGCCTTGGATGACTTCGAAGCCGAGGGGTGCTGCAGAACAGGTAAGGATGGCAGTGCAGGATCTGATGAGCGTCACGCTGCAAAGGCAGAATAACGCAAAGCGCGTGCCCTTAGTCGGGTGTGGTTTAAATAGGAAGGCGGTATCCCAGGTGTCTTTGGGGAGGGCCCCACCCTGAAGGCTAGACCGCAGAATGCAGTTCCCCAGTATTCCGCATGGGGGCAGCCATGATTGTCCTCTGTCCATAGAAACCCCGTCCCAGCAGGTGTATCCTCTGCCAGATGCGCCAGGACTGGCTCAAAGGCATCCGAGAGGACCCGAATAAGGTCCTTAGGGCCCCGTGAGCCCTTGGTGGGGATAATATCATGACAGCACTCCCCCCTAGGTCCCCTCTCAAGGTGGTTCTCCCGCCGGGTCCTGGCTTGGAGGGAAACGTCTGATGGAAATGCTGGAGGAAGCGAGGGGCATGAACATACTCACTCGGTTCCCACATCCTATCCTGAGGTCCATATCCTTTCCACTCTACTAGGTAGTAGAGTCTCGATCTCACCAACTTAGAGTCCAGAATGTCTTTTACCTTGAACTCAGGTTCCCTCTGAATGACAATCGTTTTGGGGGAGCAGTTACACGGGTCCCTGGCCTAAACGGTTTCAGGAGAGATACATGGAATACTGGGTGTATTCTCATATGGTCTGGTAGTGTCAGTTTCACAGCTGCTGGATTAATGATGGCCTCCACTGGGTACGGTCCCAAGAACCGGGGATGAAATGTTCGTGTTCCTTTAATTGGTACATGCTTGGAAGCAAGCCACACTAAATCTCCCACTTGATAAGTAGGGGCTTCGGAGCGACGCTGGTCTGTGCATCTTTTCTGGCGTGCCTTAGCATGTCGTAGGTGCTCCTGAGCTTTTGCGAAGGCTTGAGTGATGGTGGTGTGTAGAGTCTCGACTGCAGGCATTTCCAGGGTTGTAGGGATGTCGAGTTCAGGAGTGCCTGGGTGTCGTCCATAGATCGTAAAGAATGGCGTTTGTCCTGTGCTGCTATGTAGCAAATTATTATACGCGTACTCGGCGATCCATAGAAGTTCCTTCCAATCCCCTTCACCCTGATGCAGCATGCAGCGTAAGTACTGCTCGAGAGTCTGATTTGTTCTCTCCGTTTGGTCATCGGTCTGTGGGTAGTGGCTAGTGGACAGCCGGATGTCTATCTGGGCCAAAGAGCAGCATTTCTTCCAGAAGCTAGACACGAATTGGGACCCACGATCTGATATTAGGACTGACGGGAATCCGTGTAGGTGTACTATATGTTCCAGGAAGACTTTGGCGAGGCCAGAAGCAGTCGGAAGACCCTTGAAGGGGAAGAAATGGGCCATTTTAGAAAATAAGTCCACAATCACCAGGATGGTATTGAAACCTTAACATGGAGGAAGGTCGGTGATAAAATCGAGTGACAACGTGTGCCATGGGGCTGGGGGAATTTCCAATGGCTGAAGGAGCCTGACAGGGCTTTGCTTGCTAGACTTGTTTTGTGCACAGACACCACATGAAGACACAAACTCGGTTACATCCTTGCGCCAAGTTGGCCACCAGTAGTTCCTTTGTATCTTAGCTAAGGTTTTGGCGATTCCTGGATGGCCCTCCATGAGGGAGTCATGGTGCTCAGGGATGACCTGTCCTTGTAATTCCTTCACTGGAACGAATAGCCGATTTCGGTAGTACGGTTGTTGATTGTTGACACTATAGTGCTCTCCCCTAGAGGCCCACTCTTGTACCTGCTCCTGGGTGAAGACCTGTTGGATTTTGTATAGCAGTTCACTCTGGATAATGGTGGTAGTAATACTTAGTACTCTATTCTCTGGTATGATGGCCACTGGGTCTGGTGGCGTGTGTGCCATGTCATCTGTGCCCATGAGGGAGAGAGCGTCAGCTTTGCCGTTTTTGACCCTGGGTCGGTACGTAATCACAAAGTCATATTCTGTGAAGAAAAGTGCCCAGCGTAGCTGCCGTGATGATTGAGCCTTCGCTCCTTTCAGGTACTGGAGATTCCTGTGGTCAGTTATTACGGTGACGGTGTGCCTGGCCCCGAGCAGGTAGTGTCACCAGGCCTTAAAGGCTGCTTTAATGGCCACTAACTCCTTATCGCTGATGGTGTAGTTGAGCTCCGCAGGCGTGAACTTCCGTGACCAAAAGGCCACCGGGTGCAATTGGCCTGTTAAAGGGTCTTTTTGGGACAAAACCGCTCCCATGGCCAGAGTGGACGCATCAGTTTCCACGATGTAGGGAAGATCTGGACGCAGATGTCGCAAAATGGGGGCGGAGGTGAACCTGATGTTGAGTTCTTGAAAGGCCTTTTCCGCTTCTTCAGTCCAATTAAAGGTCTTGTTGCATTTTCTGAACAATGAAGTAATTGGGTGCACAACTTGGGAGAAACCCGGGATGAAGCAGCGATAGAAATTCGCAAACCCCAACATGCTTTGGACTCCTTTGATTGAAGTGGGGGCTGGCCAATTGAGGACTGCATCCATTTTAAGAGCGTCCATTCGTAATGCCTTGGGGGGAAGGACAAAACCCAGGAATTCCACCTCTGTAACATGGAACGAGCACTTTTCCAGTTTCGCGTACAGATGGTGTTTGCGAAGTTTAGCCAGGACCGCCCATACATGCTCAATGTGTTCTTGTTCAGACGTTGAGTACACCAGAAGGTCGGCGATGTATAATAGAGCACAGACGTCGATGAGTTCTCAGAGGACGTCGTTCATAAAGTACTGGAGCGCAGCAGGAGCGTTGCATAGGCCGAACGGCATTACTTGATACTCAACAGTCCGTATTTGGTACGGAAGGCCGTCTTCCACTCGTCCCCTTCTTTGATGTGCACAGGTGGTACGCCCCTCTCAGGTCCAGTTTGGTGTAGATTTTGGCCTCCTTGACCTGGTCCAGTAAATCTGGAATCAAGGGTAGTGGATAGCGGTTTTTGATGGTCACCTGGTTAATGCACGATAGTCTATGCATGTTCTTAAGTCGCCTTCCTTTTTCCAAAACGAAAAATAACGGCGCCGCGGCCGATGTCTTGGACGGGCGGATGAACCCATTGGCCAGGTACTGCTTCAGGTATGTCTTCAGGTGCTGATTTTAAGGCTCAGTGAGCGCGTAAATGCGTCCACATGGAATCTGGGCTCCTGGAAGCTGGTTGATTTGACAGTCGTAAGGTCTGTGGGGGGGCAACGTGTTTGCCTGCTCCTTCTGGAAAACATCTTGGAAATCTTGGTAGTGAAACGGCAGGGTTGCGACCCCTCCGAGGGCATGGGCCAATCCCTCCCGCACCGGGGAACTTGCGAGTTTTGTCTTCCACCCATTTGGGTAACAAGTATGTGTACAGCTGTAGGCAAAAACCAGTTTGCGCGCTTGCCAGTTGATTTGGGGCATTATGAGCAACCAGCCATGGCATTCCCAGGATCAGTGGAACTGGGGAGCTTTGATCAGGTCGAACACTATAATTTTGCGATGCCCATCTTCGCACAGGAGGGTAGGTTCAGTGGTTCACTCTGACACAGGACCCAAAGCGATTTCGGTGCCATCAACTGTGGTTACGGTTTCTCCAGTTGGCTTGGGGCACAGGACTAGGCCCATCTTTGCTGCAAGGTCTCGATCAATATAGTTCCCCACCGCTCCGCTGTCGAGGTAGGCTTCCAACAAATGCATATCCGACGACTGTTGGTGTGGAATTAAAATCACCGGTAGCGTAAAATGGGAGGTCTGAAGCTGGATTTCTCCATTCGACAATTGGACCCCTACAATTGCCGGTCTTGGTCGTTTCCCGATCCTCTTCAGGGGTTTCCTTATCCGTGGCACCGACGGCTTATCTGGGGGGCTTGACCTAGCATTCCTTTAAGAAATGGCCTGTTTTCCCACAACACAGGCACAATTGCATCCCTCTCCTTTTGTCCCTTTCGGCTTTGGTTAACGGGGGCCTGACCCCTCCTATCTACATGGGTTCACTGGTTCCGTCAGAGCGCCGTGGAGCATGATCCTTGGGACTTACGAATAAGGGTCGCGAATCCGATTTCCTTCGGTCACTCTTCCTATCTTGTAGTCGACAATCCAACTGGACTACCAAACCAATGAACTCGGCAGAATCCCGGGGTGGGTCCACCACTTGGGCCAAGACGTCCTTTAACTCCCCACAAAGACCCCGGTGGAATAACGTAGTCCGTTTATCCTCAGGCCAATCTGCCTCAACCACCAGTCGATTGAATGTCGCAATGTAGGTCAGCAGATCCTGGCTCCCTTGACGAAGAGACAAGAGTTTGTTATCTACGGCCTGTCCATGGTGGCGTTGGGCGAAAAGTTTTTCAAGCTCCCGCTGAAATCCATCAAAGTCTTGAAGCAGAGGGTCATTTTGGCTAATGAATGGAACTGACCAGTCAGCTGCACTCCTGCTAAGGTAGGATAAAATGAAAGCCACACCTGCTTGGTCCGTAGGAAACGCCCCAGGCCTGCACAGAAAGTGGAGGCGACATTGGTTCATGAAGGTGGCGTATCGCTGGGGATCTCCCGCAAACCGTTCCGGAGGAGCCAGTGGCACAGCCGCAGGGAGGTTAATCTGAACCGGATTGCTTGCGGTAGCCGAGGTGGATTGACCAACTCCAGGCAATGGGGCTTGTCCTGCTTGTGATTGAAGAAGTTGCCTTCCGAGGTCATCCGTCTCTCCTTGGCAACAATCAACTCCCTTCGTAATGCGTTGGTTTCCTGCCACGCAGAATGAACCTCTGCGCTCATCTGCCCCAACAACTGGGCTAACTGGTCTGTTTCCGAAGTGTCCACAGTAGACACCCAGGTGGATGATTTAGTTAGGGCTTCGCGTTCTGTAACACTCACCTTGTTGGTCCACGGGGGCGCCTCTCGAATAGCTGGGATGCTCTCCGGAACCCTTCGCCTGTCCTGGAATCCAGATAATCGAGGGGCAACTCTAGAAGATAGGAGGGGGAGATAAGCTACGGTTCTTTCCTTGCAACCCACCTCCTGAGTTCCCCTTGCAGTTCCCCAGAGAATGTCTCTCACCTTGTTTTCTATAAGGGTGCGCTCTCCATCCTGCCGTGCTGGGCAGGGGCGTGTCGAAAGATGGCACCGTACCACAGAGTTTCTTCACTGGCGACTCCTTCTTTTCAGGTAAGCAATGTCTTTTAAATGCAAGCAAAGTCTTTAGTTGAATTTGCAATGATGACTTTCTCGCTTCTTATTGCAGGTGGCGAGTTCTGCGGTAGAAGCCGAAGTCCGGTTCGAAAAGGTAAGAAGAACGCCAAGCGGCGCTGAGAGCGTCATAGCAAGAGGCTAACCTGTGGTTTTGTTTTGTTCTGTAGGTCGCAACAACCTGGAGAAGAATGGCCCCCCGGGAATCCGACGGGATGAAAGATGTCTTGAAGATGTTGGCCTTCCGGGCGACCAGTGGAGCTGGTAAGGATGGCGATGGTTCTTGCCTTGGATGACTTCGAAGCCAAGAGGTGCTGCAGAGCAGGTAAGGATGGCGATGGTTCTTGCCTTGGATGACTTCGAAGCCGAGGGGTGCTGCTGAGCAGGTAAGGATGGCGATGGTTCTTGCCTTGGATGACTTCAAAGCCGAGGGGTGCTGCAGAGCAGGTAAGGATGGCGATGGTTCTTGCCTTGGATGACTTCGGAGCCGATGGATGCTGCAGAACAGATAAGGATGGCAGGGCAGGATCTGATGAGCGTCACACTGCAAAGGCAGAATAACGCAAAGCGCGTGCCCTTAGTCGAGCGTGGTTTAAATAGCAAGGCGGTATTCCAGGTGTCTTTGGGGCGGGTCCCACCCTGAAGGCTAGACCGCAGAATGCTGTTCCCCAGTATTCCGCATGGGGGCAGCCATGCTTGTCCTCTGTCCATAGAAACCCCGTCCCAGCAAGCGTCTCCTATGCCAACTGCGCCAGGACTGGCTGCAAGGCATCCAAGGGGGCCCGAATAAGGTCCTTAGGGCCCCATGAGCCCTTGGTGGGGATAAGATCGTGACACAAAGGCTGCCTTTAAGTCGAGGGATGCGACAAAGATGGGACTAATGGCAGGACAAGTAGCATAAGCAATAATGTGGGCAAGAATGCAAGCATTGAGAGGGGTACCCATGCCTTTTCGAAACCCTACTTGTTCTGGACACAGACAGTTGTTATTGCGGTAAAATGTTTCTAGCTCTTGCAAAATAAGAGAGGCAACATTTTTTGCTGCAACGTCAATGATGGCAACAGATCTATAGTTGTTAGGATCTGAAATAGACCCCTTTTTATGGAGTGGAATAATGATTGACGTAAGCCACGAGATTGGAATAATTTTTGAACGAAAGATTTCTTGAAACAGGATGACAAACATGGAGGCCCAAAACAACGGATCATCCTTGATCAAACAAGGCGGGAGACCATCTGGTCCTGCACATTTGGATCCCTTCAATTTCTGAATTGCATGGATTATGTCGATAGGTCCCCAGGGACAACAATTCGGAATTAGTTGACACTCAGGTGTGTGTTCATAAGACCTAAATTCATCTGGAAGAGCAAATTTAGAAAGAAAGAAAGAAGTCCAAGTTGAGCTGTCAATTCCAGAGTCAAATTCCCGTACTTCTTCTTTATCTATTAATCTAATAGTTTTCCAGATGTCTTTTGTCTTACGATTACATAGAAAATTGACTATTTTTTGATTTTGCTTTATTTTGTTTAAGATACGGATCTGCCTTATTGCACATTTATAAGTACATATGATTTTCCTTTTCATTATTATAAAATCAGAATTGATGTAACTCAACCTGGATTTCCACGCCTCTCGTAATTCAATGTTTTTCTTCCTTTTAAGAGAGGCTAATTCATTGCAAAATTGGACTTCGTCATTTTTAACTGTTTTGTGTGCGCCACACATCTGAGAGATATTTAAAAAATGTGAGGAAATCATCTGTAAATTCCATTTTAGAATGACATCATTGTCATGACACTTTCTCCCGTTGCACTTCCAGAAGTCTCTATTTACCAGGGTAGTACGTTTTCTACATGTAGCAGGGGCCCGGTTGATTGAAATAATGGGTCTGTCACACTGAATTAGAGCTAGATGGAATTCAGGAGGTCGAAGTTTCAAGTATTGTACCATCGATATTGCAATCATTACGTGATCACCCAAGAAAGTCTCAATGGTGCTTACAACTGAAAGCCTACCTGATAAACACTTAGAAGAAAACATGTGATCAATCCATGAGTGTAGGCTCCCACGTTTCCACGTATAATTCATATGGTTACTTGACGGAGGTGGTACATGAATATCCCATTATTTGAGAAACTTGCTACATACATTTCCCTTTTGAATAGAAGATTGAAAATATGACGAGCTCTGAACCAATCTACTGTTGTTAGTCCAAAATGATGCATTAAAATCCCCTCCCATAAGGATTTCAGCAAGTGGTGACTTAACAAAAGAGTCATTAAGGGCATTGTTTAAGATTTCACAAGCTCTTTCAATGGGATATTGACAAGGATTCCAATACAAAGAAATTATAAATACATTTCCTGCATCAAATGTAATATCCACCAATAGGAATAGGTTTCATATACATTGTTAATCGTAAACTTCAGCTTGGTATCGATCAAAATAGCCAAGCCTCCTGATGGTCGACCTTCTAGCCCTTTGGTCGCAGAGTAAGAAACAAAACCATCAAGTTCTACCTTAGCTACGGCCATTGTTTCCTGAACCAACAAAATGTGAGGGAGGGACTATAAAATTGTCCTTTTTCTCCATTTTGCTAGGTTCGAGAAGCCACAGCAATCCCAAGACGCAACCTTAGGGTCGTGAATTTATGATGGTGCGTGACGTAAAGTTGTGTTAGCAACTGTTTTGATCAAGGGTTGACGCCATTTTAGACCACTAAGTGCGTTTGTGAGCGCTGATAGTTGTTCCATCATGTTTTTATTGGGATCACTGTGGCAAGTTGCATTTTCGTTAGTGTTAATAACAGGTATGACAGGCGGTGGATGGAATTCTAAAGAGTCCATGTAACGCTCACCTGATTCCCGTAGAGGCGCCGGTCTTGACTGGGCGTATACCGTATCTTCAAAGGTGATGTGTAACACACGGCTGGCTCTTTGGGCTGGACCTCTGTGCACTGTATGTCTGACTCGAAGGGTAAGATGTCTGCAGATAGAAAATATGGGATTAAGGAACTGGGTTATTGAATGTCTCTCTCTTCTTCCCTTTCTCTTCTCCTGTAGAACCCCAAAGGTTAACGCTCTCACCTTAGGTAAGTGAACGCCGTGCTCTCCATCTGCCTCGGGGCAGGGTGCTGTAACCAGTTTCTTCACTGGATAAGGGGAGCAGGCCTCTTGACTTCAGAGGACTGCTGTCCGTCGTTTACTGCACGAACGGTAAGTTCCGAGTAATTCTAATGTCTTTAAAGTCTTTAGTAATGATGTTTCTTGTTTTGCAGGGTTCCGGCGATGGCGGATGACGGGCTGAAGTGAGTTGAAGATGGAGTCCGTGTGATGAATAGAAGCGCCTGGAAGCACGTAAGTAAGCGCTTGTTGCCTGCTTCACGATGCACTCTAACTGTCTTTTTATTTTGCAGGTACAAGTTCGGAGCGGCTGCAGGGTGCCGGAATACCCACTGGGTTAGATGTGGAAAGGAGTAATGGCACGTGAGTATTAAAGTTCCCCAATGTCTTTAAACGCACCTTGTTTTGTCTTTCAGATGCGGGATGCAGCGCCAAAGGCCTCTGGAGCGTGCGAAGAGTTGGTAAGCTTTTGTCTTTCAGATGCCGGAATGCAGTGTAAAGATCTCCGGAGCGCACGAAGAGTAGGTAAGCCTTTGTCTTTCAGATGCCGGAATGCAGCGCGAGGCGTTGGTGAGAGCCGATGGACCAGGTAAGTGAAGAGCTGTCACTGAAGACCGTAATGCTAACCTGTTCTTTCTTGTCTTTATAGGTGTTGCTGAAGACTGGATTCAGGATGGTAAGCCTTTTTCCTTAGGCCCAGGATCAGATGCAGAAGACACGATGAGCGTTCTGCTGCAGAGGATGCAGAATAACGCAAAGCAAGATTCATCCATCGGGTGTGGTTTAAATAGCCTCCATAGTGCTTAGGTGTCTCCTTCCACAGCCACGCCTAGGTAAGAAAATAGTTCCTGCTTTCCAGAAGAGTTCCAGTGTTCTGAATCTAGGGAGTGGCTCCTGCCCCACCCAACAGGAAAAGTAGTTCCAAACAGAAGAGGATCAGAGGCTCAACTGGCAGGCAAGTAAGCAGCATGGTCTGCTGCAGGTAAGTCCACCCAAGTATTATGAGCCCGGCGCTTCCAGCGCTGGGACTGGGCATATTTATGAGCCTGGTGCCACTGGCGCCAGGACTGGGTCCAAAAGGTCCCAATTGGGACTGGTTGGCACTCGGAACCTGGGTTATGGATCTGCTTCCAAGGGAGTTGGGAAAACCCTGACCTTTTGGAAGCAGAGATCATGACAGTCCATTGCTTCTTTAATTTGCGGAAAACCTACCATCTATAACCCAAGGATCACTAGATCACTCTGATGTTCCCAAATCAATTTCGCAATTATTGGAGATAACATTTTGGACAGCATACGGTTGTTATTCTCATTGGGAAGTCTAATCCACTAGATGTCATTTGTCACAAGACTTCTGAGCGACGGGATCTTAAAGAGCGCATTCATTAGGAAGGAGCGATTAATACGAACAGCTCCGTTAATCTTAACATCGCTCTTCCATCCAATAATATTTCTCATTTCATTAGGAAAAGTGTGAAAAGAGAGGGGAAGAATGTTGGAGGCATGCACAGAGGGTGTCTCTACCTCATTTCCATCCTTAATGGCCTCCTTGTTCGGTTCTGTCAAGTTCGCAAGAGGTTTATGTGAAGAGTTTTGTTGGTCATCCTCTTCATGAGTATTGTTCGGAATTTGTAACTTCAACACCCGTCCCTTGACCTCCTCAGAAAATATAGCCAGTGACGATGACAAGGTCTGTGGAGGTACAGTCGAACCAACACTATGTTCAGCAAGTTGTACCTGCTTAGGGTGGTGGTCCGTAGTGGCAACGTCATGCTTGGAGCAGGGTTCCAGCATCGGGGTGATCTTTTTATCCATTTCGTCCGAGGCTTTAGAGTTAGAGCATTTCCCTCTATCCCCTGAGGCAATGGCATAGACCCCACTATTCCTTCTTTTACTTAGATTTTTTCATTTCTCAAGAGACCATCAGTTTTTTTCAATGTGATGTGTGTGAAAAAAGAAGTTAAATGTGGTTGAGTCATCATGGGGATGTATACTGGCGAGTCTACTTGCGATAATGATTTTACTCCTGCGTCAGCACAATCCACACTAGCAGTCGTCAAGTTAAAGTATTTTCTTTTAAATTTACCGGATGTTTAGTAATTTTTTCCTGATCAACAACAGTGCTAAGCTGCAAGTCTTTTTTGCTTTCCTCATTAAGCTCACTCAGATTCAGGTTTTGTTCAGGGGGGATCGCAGTTAGGGAACCTTTACCAATGCTTATTTGCGACTTAATAGCATTAGTGGTTTCAGAGGAAGATTCTTTCGTTATTTTCTCCACTCGAGAGGGGCCCACTTTATTTTTATGCCTTCTCTTTAAGGCTTTCAGATGGTTCTTTTTTGCCCTTCTTGATGTGAAGTAAAAGTTCTCTTTTAGATTCAGGGCATCTTTTTGTGTTTCAATACATTTGTCTTTTTCAATAAGGTTGAGCAGAGTCGATGGACTGACCGGTGTAGCCTCTAGCGTGTTCGCGATGGGGCTAGCTACTTCTGCAGACTCCAGCATCTCTAATATTTTGTCTTTAGAGTTCATCTGTATGAGAATTTTTTCAACCTGTAAGAGTCTATCATGTTGTATTTTTGCCACCTCCAGATAATCAATTGTCTCACACGGAGGAATGCTCCTGTTATCCAGCATCAGTTCGTCTTTGTGCTGGATTATTTGTGCAAACGTCACTGGCATTCCCTTTAATAACAGAAGATCATCCATTGTTTGGGAACCCACATTTTTTTTTCCAACTTCAGCATTGGTATTTAGAAGGTCATTTTTTTACAATTACTGCCGTTCTTACATGGCAATCCAGATGATATTTGTGACATGCTTCCTGCGCCAAAATATAACCTTCAATTTTTGCTAATTGTGAGTTGTTCGTAGTCAAGTTTTTATCTCCTGTAAAAGGAGATGGGAATATTCATGAACTCAATCTAGGAGATTTATCTTTGATGTTGTGATCAAGAAGTTCTTCTTCTTGATTTTCTTGAGAAAGAGGTAATTCTGGAAGATTAGAAAAGTTAAATACTGGAACAGATGTGTTCAAATTACTTTGGACAGGGATTGGTTTCTGCGGCTTTTGTTCAAGGGAATATTTCGCAGTAGGTGAGCTAGTGGAAGGAAATTGAAGTTTTTGTGCAAAATGTTGCTCTTTATGTACATGGTCAAAACAGGGACTCATTGACTCCTTTGAGATGGGTTTGTGAAAGTGTAGGTGTTCTCTACAGATCCCGTGTGTAGAAACGGGAGTTGATGGACCAAGAGATAAGCGCACTCTTTTATCAAGATCTGCCATGATTACAGGAGCGAGCATGGATATGTCTCCTATAGGAAAACATTTGTTTTCATGTGTTTCTGCAATTATTTTTTGTTCATTATTTGGATTATCATCTGCCGCGAATGGGTCATTTGTAATGTCCTCATTCGCTTATTTCTTTTGTGCCTGGAATAAATGTGTATGTTTCAGGAGCGAGGCTCTTCTCAATGGGCGGTATAGTTTCCTCTGAATTAATTGACATAGAAAGAAAAGAGGGTTTCCCATTGAGCGAGAGAGACAGACTATTCTTTTTTTTTTATTAACGTTTTTTGGGGATTCAAGAGTGGGTTGTGTTTTAGATGAACAATCCTTCCGCTTTTTGCCATTCCGAAGGATAGACTCCATTAGAAAAAAATTAGATGGGCAAAAGTGGAAAGGATTGCTGTAAACTCGCCTGAAATGAGCTACAAGGGGGTGTAAATAAATAAATTACAGATTTCCAAACTCCCACCCACTTAGTGAAAGTGGCTTGCTCTTACCTGCTTTAGAGAAGTAAAAGCAATCTCCTGCACAAGTATGTTAGAATAATCCAGTAAATTCGCCACCAAATGTTTTACCTATAAAAATCTTATGTACCTTAGCCCCTGCGCCCCACGCCGCACACCGTGAACAGTAAACAGTACTTAAAGTACTTACACGGTGCGCGCGCGGGTGCGCAGAATTCTAGGAATATAACAAGTCAGTTTGGGGGGGCGTGGAAGCCAAAGGGGAGGGGTAACAGGAAGCGAGTCCTTAAAGAAAATAGAAAACAGATTTTCAGGAGTTGGAAAAGTGAAAAAAAACAAATCCAATTTACTAAAGTGCACAACGTGCACTAACGGAACAACGTGCACAGCGTGCATAAAGAGTCACCTTCATTCTTTTCGACGAGCCAGGCAAACAACGGTGTTACTGCAAAAGGCGTCCTCCAGACGGACGTACGCGGGCTCAGCAATGCAGGCGTGCTAGAAAGCAAGCTCCAAGCTTCAGCACCTTGAAAGTCCACCCGCCGTGTCGTTCCGTGCCAGTAAACAGTACTTAAAGTACTTACACGGTGCGCGCGTGCGCAGACTTCTAGGAATATAACAAGTCAGTATGGGGGGTGTGGAAGCCAAAGGGGAGGGGTCACAGAAAGCGAGTCCTTTCTTTTCGACGAGCCAGGCAAACAACGGTGTTACTGCAAAAGACGTCCTCCAGACGGACAAACGCGGGCTCAGCAATGCAGGCGTGCTAGAAAGCAAGCTCCAAGCTTCAGCACCTTGAAAGTCCACCCGCCCTCTCGTTCCGTGCCAGTAAACATTACTTAAAGTACTTACACGGTGCACGTCTGTGTTGGCACTTACTCCAAGGTGGCCTAGTAGTTAAAGAGGGCTCACATACAAATGCAGAGCAATAGGTGGTGTGCAGGATTCCATAAAAAGAAGGATCACAATGCAGTGCACAAAATGGATGCAAGATGAAAAGCACACCCACCTAGATATGATTTTAAAAAGGATCACAATGCAGGTACACAAAATAGATGCAAGATGAAAAGCACACCCACGTAGATATGATTTTAAAAAGGATCACAATGCAGTGCACAACATGGATGCATGATGTAAAGCACACCCACCTATATATGATTTTAAAAAGGATCACAATGCAGTACACAACATGGATGCAAGATGAAAAGCACACCCACGTAGATACAATTTTAAAAAGGTTCACAATGCAGTACACAAAATGGATGCAAGATGAAAAGCACACTCACCTAGATACGATTTTAAAAAGGATCACAATGCAGTACAGAACATGGATGCAAGATGTAAAGCACACCCACCTAGATGTGGTTTTAAAAGGGTCACAAATTAATGCTGTGCACACAGGGATGTGAGATGGAAAAGGAAGAAGCACAATTTGAAAGAATTAACATTTGTAGAACACATAGTTTATTGATGACAAGTAGGTGATCAAGGGAGAAAGACAGAGTAGGATTGGGACAGTTATGGTTCAAGGAGATGGGTGGAGTAGGTAAAAGGAAAGTTCAGCCATCTCTCACATTTGAGCAGAAGGGAGCCTGGAGATGCTTTGGACTAAGCTCGTGCAGGAGCAAGACGTGCACAGGATGCTGCAGCATTATTTGTAGAGGCACATGAAGGTGGGGGCCCTCCAAAGCCCTTCCAGGCACTGACAAGCTCAGAGAGGAGCCTTGGGTCAGGGCCGCCGATTTGTGGCCCGGCTTCCGAAGGCTTGCAATTGGCTGTTTCTGGGAAGATGACAGGCAATCAGGGCCTTCGTAGAGCCGAGTGATGATGTGTCACTCTGGTCCCTAAAGGTGTAGAAAAGGTGGCGGCCATGATAGAAGTTGAGAGAAGGCCACAGCTATGTGAGTGCTCCCCTGGACCACATGGCCTAACTAAGCTGCAGTGAGGGCTGCGGGCACAATGGCAACACACAACATGTGCAGGATGCAAAAACGCAAGCTTTCCATACAAACCATCCAAGCGTAAATGTTCATCCTAATGCTTGTGGGCTTTGGGCACGTTATGAACAAATAAATAAATACATTTCATAAAGCTCTGTATCAAAAGTATAATGCAAACATGTGCCTTTGCTGATAGAGTCTATTGGCACACTCAGCATCATCCGTGCAGTGGCACAGGACAGGTTCAAAGGGCTCATGTGCATTCCTGACAGCTGCTGGAACACAAAGTTAGAGAAGGTAGAAGTGGCTTTTGATTATTATGCACCTCTGATCCCAAACATAATAATTGTGAACTTTAGTCAGCCTGGAACCATGTTAATCTTTAAAAATAATCCAGGCTTGGTTGCTACATGGTGGCTACTAAGGTCTCACAATTAGTCATCCACAGATGTTTTATATCATACAAGTGTCAGCTCCGAGAGCGGGGCTTCAACTATGTCAGGACTGATCTGTACCAGCGTCTGGTCTGAATGTCTCAACTACAGCCATGTGGGACAATAGCTAGAAAGTTGTCTCTTTAGAACCTCATGCAGGAAGGGTACCACCATCGTCCAGGGCACAGGAATGCACCCCAAGAGATATCCCAGAAGTTGCTGCTTCAAAGGCAGCATTGACATAAAAAAGTCCCACTCACCCCAGGTGATGACCATGGGAGTCCCTTTGAAGTCATTTGACATGGGAAGGGAGAAGAGTTTGATTTGCCAGGAGAAAGATGGTCCGAGAAAGGGATTCCACCATCTTGATATCTGCTACAGCTTTCTAAAACATCCTGCCCTCCCTTTTCCTGTGGGACAAAGCACTACGGGTATAATCTTAGAAGGCAGAAGACACTTGTTCCCACATCCTGGATAGGACCCCTTACAGCAGCTTTCTTTGAACTAAACCCCAAGAAATTGTTCTTTTATAGGCAGGGGAACCCCTCTTTTTCTTTGATTCATTTTTGGACTTTTTTAAGAATGAAGAAGAATTTACTGGACCTCTGCTGGGAATACAACCTACCCCAAAGTCTTCAAAACAGAAGATGTCCAGGGCAGAGGCAAGCTCTGCTCCCTAACTACCCCAGGGAAGAGTGGGGGTGATCTGCAGTGGGCGAAGGTCTCTCTGCTGCCTGTCACACTGGAACCAGGAACCTGCTTGCTGGGGGTGAAGGAATCCCTACAGGTGCCAAAAAACTTCCAGGAGGGGAAGCGCAGAACTCAAGGGGTCACCTTGTCCGTGGAGACCCTGAATTGGACCTCCAAGCAACCATGAATCAAGGAACTGCTCTGGGCTCTGATTCACACATCACACTGATTCTTACATCACCAGCCTGCCCAAAGCCTCTTGATGCTGTAGGAAAGCACCTAGACCCTCACACCAGAAAAAATACCACCCACTAGGGAAAAAGGCCCAATACACCTCTTGCAAGGATAACAAGTTAATTTCCACAAAATAATGGAAAGAACCAACAAGGAACTCTGCTTCCCCGGAAAGTTCTGGCAAAATCTGCATGAGCAGCACATTATGAAGGTACATATCATCATCATTGACATCATTACATACAGTAGAAACCCACACGGTTTATTGGCGACACCCTATACATGGACAGCCAGCTCCATAGGGAATTTCAGGCCATTGGTCTGTCATGATTCCTGCCCCTCATGTCCCTAGCCCTCCAAGATGTCAGGCTGGAGCCAGGCCACGATCACCTACATGGCCCTCAAGGGCCTCTCCATCCCTCCAAAGACACACTTGGAGTCAGACTTGGTGCTTGTGGCACCAGACTCACTCACTCCCATAGGATAACATTGGGGATTGGACTTGTAGTGCATTGATGGGAACAAGATGGATGCCCCCACATATTTCGGTTCCCAGAACTGCATGTGCAGTCTAGTCTTTTGGGTGTGGTTCAGCACAGAGACACCTGGGATACCCAGAGACTATTTAAGCCCCGTCCAGGCTGAGAAACCTGCTTTGTGTTTTCTGCACCTGCAGCGTGACACTCACTGTGTTCGGATCGGTCTCCAGTGGGCCTGCATCTTTCTTCTGCGCTCAGCTCCTGCAAGAACAAGAACACTGTTAGAAACAGCCTTACCTTGCAGCGCTTCTGCCCATCATTCATCGCTTCTTCTGTTCTGCGGGCATCTTCGGCAGTGTCATTCCCATCCGGGCACGCCGCTTCCTAAGGAAAAGGGAAAAGACCAGAAAAAAGGCATTAGTAAGCATTCAGCAAATCTTCGCTTATTTTTAAAGACTGTACGAGCTTCCAACGCTTACCTGAATCCCAGTCGCTCTGGGGGAACTCTGTCTCCGGAACTTCAAATCCATCTGCAAGAGGGAAAAGACACTCCAGGTTAGCGTGGAAACATCTAGAGGCGCCGCATACCGCCCTTACTCACCGCATTACTTCTTCATAACCGGCATCCACGCTGAAAATGTCGTGGCACCTAAAAGACACAGAAAAAGAACTCGCTACAATACAAATACGAAAGGCTTTTCTCATCCGTGTCTGGGATACCACCTATTCCTCTCCTCATGTTCCCGGCCTAGGCCTGAAACGCTGGCTGCTGTGCTGTGTTCAGGCCTTAGGTTTCAATATGGCTGCTAATATCTAAGATGGCGTTTGATCCTGCATGTGCATTACATCTATAATGCATGAAACAATGTGATTGTGTAGAAACCTCTAAAGGCACCCCTCTGCCCCCCTGGTCGCTTATAGTATATCTTGATGTCTTTGCCTTCTTCTAAACTGCTTGTGGGTGCGGGAAGATCGTCTCTCCTTCCCAACAGTGCCCCGTGCCATTGCTGCTTGTGAACCGCACAGTGTGTTGGACCCAGACCACCAACTCAATGCGGAAACTGCACCTCTAAAAGTGCCCTGAAGACTGGTTTGATGCTGTTGAGCTGCATGAATGAGACAAAAAGGTATTTGGAGATACACTTGTGCTCTAGCACCTTGAAGAGTCTTTTGTGCTAGATGTGCTAGATGGAATTACGATAATAGATCTTAGAGAAAATAATCGGACAGACTCAAATAATATGGAAAGTACTACTTTATTATCAATTGAATGAAGCAGGGTCAACTATCGGACATCGGACTAAAGCTCGGACACTCACAACCAAATGTGATTACATGGCGCTTTTAAACCCCAATATGCATCATCTATGATGCCATTCTACGTGGCAAAATACAAAACCTATCGAGGGAAGGGACTGGTGAAGGGAACATAACTACTTATAGAACATGTCAGGATTAGTGCATCATTGGCTGCCCCATATCTGTAGGGCACGCCTTGAACTACCTGTAAATATGTATAGTACTGATTATAGTGGACACAACAACAGTGGATTGTCTCCTGCAACATTATATGTTAGGTTGTCTCCCAAACCCCACTAATTGGTTGGCATGTTTTTCCAACTATGCACTTTTGGCTCCTTAGCAGCATGTGCATGAAACAAAACCTAGGTGTTTGAATCCCATCAGACTACTCCCCGAAAATAGCATTGTTAACTCGAGGCTCACCTTGAATCATTGTCGGCTCTGCACACAAAACAGTTTTCATGTGTCTCCTGATTCTTACAGTCTCGGTCTGTCTCTGAGGTAGCTTGGTTATGTTCAACGTGAGCCAGTGTCCATTTTCCAATTATGGCCGTCCTTGACACGTTGCATATTGCTATATAGCAAGCTTCTATACGTTGTCTTTCCACCTTGCGTTACTGTGTATTCACAGTTATTGGTCAGTAAGTTACTTCATCTTCTTTAGATCCATGATTACTTTAGCTTTGGGTACATGTTACTCTTAGTCCATCAGTTACATTGTTACTTAATAAGTGCATATTGTTTCAACATACGTTCATATATGTTCCTCATGACATCACTTTGTCCTTTCCAGATTTCACCGTAATGTACGTCCATGATGTCCACAGATGAGTTCTGACATCTTGGCAGGGGACATCCATTCCATATGACAAGCTTCCACACTTTCAGGTCGAGAGTACATTCTGTATGGCTGTCTAAGTGCATAACGTCTCTCATTCACGTGATGTGGTACAGGAACGACGTAGGAGGTCCCATCTATGCCACTTCACTGAATGTTCCATGATGGCAGTGAGACGGCAGGAACTGGCAGGATAGCGTCTAACTGCTCCTCTACACACTGTTCCCTGGTACATTTTAAAGTGCCATAGTGACTTTTAAGCCCCCCATCTCCGCCTTTTAGGGATATATTCTTGAACATTGATGTTGCTGCCGAGATCTCTGGCCTGTTCAGCCCCATCTATCAGCCCAGAGTGCCCTCACATTCTGCAGTCTCTGTGTTTCTTTTACAGGGGCAGGTTTTTAGTGTTTTTCATTGATTGCTTTATAGAACCTTGATTGTACTTTCTTTTATTTTGAAGGCTTTGCACTGTTCCTGTTCGGGGATCCCTATTGGTTATGTTGACTGGCCAACCAAAAGAGGTGAAGGATATATATCTGCTGGACCGAGACTGTTTCAGCTTTATGACTGGAATCACTGCTGGTTTAGTAGTAGTGTGGGGCTGAGTAGACACTTTAGTCGCTTCATTTAATGCCTTGTGAACCTACAACCTAAATGATGCAGTGAGACAACTAAGTGCTGTGTGCGTGAGCTGTATGTACTTAGGGGACAAATGGGTGTCAGGAAGCGAGAGCAAGAAGTGAGACGAGTAGAGAGACCTAGGAGGGGGGAGGGGGCAGGACCAGGAGGCGGGGGCATCATATCACAAAACAGATGGTGGATTACATTGTTCTTAGGCATATTGGAAAGTGTACGATTGTTTAAAGGCGCCAATGCTCCAGCCGTTCGCAGAATGTTGGTGTACTGGCACCACAAGCAATGTTTCTGCATTTTCCAGGCTTCAGTGCGTTTTGTGGGTTTTTACTTTGTGGAAACAGGACGATGCTTTAGGAACAGAACCCATGACCCTTAATTATGTTGTGAATGAGGTCCTATCTCCCTTAGGGGTGAGCAGGCATACTACCAGGACACCACAGCCAACCACCGCGATGAAAGCAAGGCTCTCGTCAAAGCCGTAAAACAGTGCATCAACCCAATCCCTGGCCTCCCCCACATTCCATCGACAAATCCAAACATGTCTAAATTGACAAGATCAGCAATATCTGCCGAAACATTCATGCTAATGCCACGTCAATCAACGCCCCGCTCATCCCACCACACAAAATGGCATGGTCTTGGAAACAAGTTCCATGAAAGAAATCTTGGCAGCCTCCATCCTCAAGGCACTCTCCATGGAAGCCCTCCACCCCATTCTGGCAATCACCAAAACATCCCTCATTCAGGGCACCTTCCCCGCTCCCTTCAACACCTTAAAACTTCTCCCCTGCTCAAGAAACCAACACAACTATTGAAGGTGACCTCAAAAATCACCACTCCATCGTCAACCTTCTTTCCCTTGACAATATCCCTGAAAGTGCCATAGCCACAGCGCTTCAAGCTCACATTGACGCCCATGCCTGCCTGCAGACATACCGAATCAGGCATTAGACACACATGAATCATGAATGTAGCCACCATCCAAGATGTGAGTGATGCATGCTACATCAGCAAAGGTCCCCGGCCTCCTGGCACACCTCAGACTCTCGGCAGCCTTCGACATATTAGACAATGAAGCCCTCGTGAGCATATTGCATGGGAGCTTGATAGAACGTCCTCCACCGGTTCACGTCCTACCTAGAAGACCAACATCAGTTTGCCCAGATGGCTCCAGGTTGCCACCACCAGGGATCCATCCTCTCACTCATGATCTTCAACCTCTACCTGGAGCTCCTGGAACCCACCTCTCTTGCCACAAAATCCAGGTCCCCCAATATACACAACTCATTCATCGAAGACATCCAAAAGACGTAGGCTTGCCTACCCCTGATGCAGATCTGGATGTCCACTGCCTACCTCAAACTGAGCCCCACCAAGACGGAATCCCTAGTCCTCAACAAAAACCTAAACACCTACACATCCAAGCCTGTTGGTCCACCTGTTAAACTGGAGGCCATATTATGCCTTCTTTATTGTATATATTGGCCTAAGCCCAGTCGCTCTGCGAAGAAATTCACGTTGCAAGGTTCCGATCTTAGATCGACCTAGCCGCCATTTTGGGAACATCCGCCATTTTGATTTCCACCTCAAAGTCACTCTCTATTCTAAAATGGTGGACAGTGTTCTCCTGCTCGTAACCTTAGCCGTCCTGACCTCTGCACAGGTTAATGCCTAAACTGCCTGTAGGCTAAATTTTTGGGTCGTGTAATAAGACCATGTCCTATGTCTGACCTGAAGATCAAAGGATTACTCGCGCCAACAAGTCTGATCCGCGGGCATACATTGAATACAATGTTGTTTAAATACTGAATGTGAGCACTTGTTGAACTACATTGTATAAAACATGTACTAAGGCTTAATGTCAAATTCTAAGATACACTGTTGCCATTGTGACTTGTTGTTTTATAAACTAGACGTAATCCCCATGCATATAGTTGGACTAACTAGAGGTGAACTCGACACAAACCCTAGTCTGAGAATAATTAGCTTGCAGAGGGGCTGGACATTGCGATTGAGAATTGTATAAAAGATGAGAATATGTAGACGTCCAGTACCTCTCACTTCTCACACCGAAAGGGCTGGTATTCGATGTGTTGTACTGAGGGCCAGATAGCTATCTGATACTTTGTAGCTTTGTAAACTGTACAGTTATTTGAATAAAGATCTGAGAATCTTTATAACCCTGTTTTTGGTGTATTTCCTTTTGTGGTACTCAGCCTCGATATTTCTCTTTTGCTTTTACAGATGGCGCCCGAATAGGGACCCTCAAGATGGATGCCAGCTCGTTGAAGGTTGACGTGGTTATCGGACCAGAATTGGACGGTGTAAAAGGGGCCCTCTTTCATGGATGAGATGCGACACCTCAGCAGTGCTGCACGACCCGATCCCTGGACGGTGAACCCGCGGTCCGAGTCGGCATCTTGACAAGGTTCCATATATCGAGGTGGGCAGATTTGCCGAAATCACCAACCACGAGGCATCTTAGTTAGAAAAATGTGTATTCCGATCGGACCTCCTTAGGATTTGATCAGGTGAGTCATGATCCGATTCTTAAGTATCCTGATAATTTGTTTTGGCGCATTACACTTGCAAGTGCAATTATTGACGAGGTAACACCAGTATTCTCATATGCCTGGGAAATTGTCTGCCTGTTTCAGGGCGTTATTCCGCAGTGACAGACAATCTTTGGAATTTGGCCGACCGGCACCAATGGAGGGGTTGCCGGCATGTACTATGTACTGTAAGCACGGCATTGATAGTATAGTATTTAACAATATTTGGCACAGACAAACTAAACATGCTTCCGAACTTCAGTGGCCAATTAATGGTAGTTTTGAAATCCCTCATATTGAATACTTGGAATCTATATTATTGAAGAAAAAGGCTAGACCTGCAGCATTCGATCTATTACAAAATTGGAAGAGAGAAGCTATGCAGCAACTTAAGAGTAGAGAAAAGCATGTGCGCCGTCATATGAAGAACGCCGAAAAAGCGTTGTTATATGACCAGAGTAAACAGTCTGAGTCAGTTAGGAATATGGATAGGGCTTTCTCACTTGGTATCCAGAAAATGTATCCTTCTAAAGACTTTCATGTATCTGATGAACCTATCGATAAACTGTTAAATGAAATAAGGCCTGGTGCCACTGCGCCACCTCCGTATGTTCCTCTTCCTGCTGTTATTCCTCCTCCTGTTGCTCCTCCTGCTCCTCCTATTGCTCCTCTTAATGTTCCTCTTCCTCAAGCTATTGTTCCTCCCCTTGTCGCCGCTACCCCACCTGCTCCTCCACCTTTGCCTACTGTTACGGGTCCGGAGGGCTAACCTGCCGCGCCGGCGACAGTACCTCTGTTCAAAATCTGCCTACTCTCCCTCTTCCAAGTGGTCCTACACCACTTGTAGTAGATCAGGGAGAGGGATTGAGGGTTGTAACTCGTAATGCTAGCGCATCTGCATTTGCCAATCTTGTGTGCCCTAAAACTGAAATTGAGATTTTTTGCCTACACCAGCTGCTAGCGCATATGCATTGCCTATATTCGCTGTGCCTATAATTGAATATTAGAATATTTGCCTGCACCTGCTGCTAACACATCTGCATTGCCTAATTTCGGTGTGCCTTCTAATTGATACTGATACCACCATCAGGGTGGGCCCACACTTGCTCCTAGCCTAGTGCTCCTGCCTGTGCATCTACACTGCGCCCACATTGTGGCAGCCCACTCTACAGTCATCCGTGCACATCCCAGCCACATATGCAGCATCTGCTGATTGCCAAGCACCAACTAGGCCACCCACCTCCAATAAAATGTTCCTACCAGGCATCTACTCAATACTGTTGAGAACTATTCTCCACCTTATCAATTCCTCATGCTTGCCTAGTTCCACCCTGAGCTTGGCCGCCACTGGCACCACTCCACCACCCCCCATAGAGCCCCACACCATAGCCATGCTGCCCCACTTCTCCCTACCATGTAGCTTCTCTGAAAGAAATACAAGATTACGGTCCAGATTACCTAAACTGTACAAGTCTCGAGCCAGGGACTCGATCCAGTCCAAACTGACTAACTGTTCCACTACCATTAGCACCTGCCCCAACCTTACGTTGGATGGACCCAAGTCCAGCCCTCCTAATACTACGCCCAAACACAAAACTTACAACACAGCCACTATCCCCACCCCCATTAAGACTACTGCTGCACCTATAAAAGGCACCCTCATTAACGCACGCTCTATAATAGCCCATGCTACATATTTAGCGGACCTCATTCTAGCAGAATATCTAGATTTCTTAGCCATAACCGAGTCCTGGCTCCACGCAGCCGCAGGACCAGCTCTATCGTTAGCCATCCCCGACGACTACACCATCCTCCAAGCGGATAGAACAGAATCTAGAGGCGGTGGCCTGGCCCTAATTGCCAAAATACATCTCAACATTAGACTTGACTCCTCTACCCACCTCCCATCATGTGAATCACTCACAGCTAAGCTACCTACCACTAACCCCCAAACGATATCCATCCACTTACTCTACAGACCTCCCGGACCCTTAGGATCCTTCGAGGAAGACCTTAGCACCATCCTCACCAATACCCTAAAAGATTCCTCCCAGAGCCTCTTCCTAGGGGACTTCAACCTAGGCTTTAAAGACCCCAAAGATCACCAGGCTACCCTCATCAACAATACTCTTTCTGAATTAGGCTTTACCCAAAAAGTCTCTGGCCCCACCCATAACAAAGGGAGAACCCTCGACTGGGTAGCAGACTACAACTGCGCTGCCTCCATAACCGATAACTCCCCTCAACCTTGCTCTGACCACCATCTACTCTCCTTTGCCCTCGAAGCCTCGAGCCCCATTACCAACAATTTGCTAGCCTCAGCCATCCCCACGAGAAGTAAGAAAAATATCACAGTGGAAAAACTGATCCCTCTCATCCTGCCTACACTTAATCAACTCCATGCCACTTCCAACCCCTACGACCTCGTAGAAGGCTATAACAAAACCATGCGCACAGCCTTAGATTCCATTGCACCATTAAAACTAAGAAAATGTAAACCGAAAAAGCACCTCAACCACTGGTTCTCCAATCACCTTAAAACCCTCAGATTAGAAAAACGCAAAAAGGAACAAGCCTGGAGACAATCTCCCACAGACCATAACAAAATACTGCTCAATAAAATAACGTCCAAATACAAAAAAGAAATCATAGCTGCCAAACAAGAATCCTACAACCAGAGTATTGCACAATCCCACTCCAGCATCAAAGAGCTGTTCACGATCATTAAAGAACTGGAAAGACCTGTGCTAACTCCAGACACCCGTGTGAAGGACAAACAATGGTGCACCAGTGTCCAAAATGCCCTAAACAACAAAGTCACAGGCCTTCAAACTAAAATTAAAAATAAGAAAGATTCCATAGCCAAACCAACCAATCTCACTAACACGACCACGCGCCCCACACCCCATCACCCTCTGCCCAACCCTCTCACTTTAGCTTCTCCAAAGTCTCCACTCTTGAAGTGGAAAAAATCATTCTCAGCCTAAAACCATCTAACTGTCAAGGCGACCTCTGCCCCCCACAAATTATTAAAGATGCGGCAAGAGACATCTCGCCATTCATCACAAGACTCATCAACGCCTCCTTCTCCTCAGGCACCGTCCCCAGCAACCTCAGAGTGTCCTGCGTCCTCCCCCTTCTCAAAAAGCCATCTCTTGACCCCTCCATTCCCACCAACTACAGACCCATTACCACCGTCCCTTTCCTGCTCAAGATACTAGACAAGACAGCCTATCAACACATCCAAATATTCCTTGAAATAAACCATCTCCTCGGTACTCGGCAATCAGGCTTCAGACCCCAACACGGGACAGAAACAGCCCTTATCGACCTGAAGGCTCAAATTGACACTCTTAGAGACAATGGGAAAACTGCTTTATTGCTTCTCCTTGACCTCTCTGCAGCATTTGATCTAGTTGATCATAAAATCTTATGCAATCACCTGGACACAGCTGCCCACTTTTCCCAAGAAGCCATCGGCTGGACCGAGTCATTCCTCAGCAACAGATCCATGCGTGTCTTCTCCACCACAGCTGCCGCTGACCCCATCCCATTACATGCGGAGTCCCCCAGGGTTCATGCATCTCCCCTACACTCTACAACGTGTTCACGAAGCCCCTGTTTGATGATCTAGGTGGTCTGGGTGTCACCTACACTAATTATGCCGATGACACCCAGATCCTCATCCCGTTGACGGGAGATTACAACCATGATTTGGCCTTGGTGAACAAGGTGTACCTCATCATCCAGGCATGGATGGCATCCCACAGTCTATGCCAGAATGATGACAAGACTGAACTCATCATACTTGGTTCCACCGCAAACCTAACCAAATTGGACCACAACTACACCAGTTTCATTATAGACGGGAACCCGATCAAAGTAGCTAAGGAAGTGAAAACCTTATGAATGTATATTGACTCCTCCCTCTCCTTCCACAAACAGGTTAGCTCCATGGCCTCCTCCACGGCCTACACATGTAAGCTTATAAGAGCAGCCAAACCCTTCTTATCCATCCAGAGTTGCATTACATTAGCCAGAGCCCTTGTATTATCAAAATTGGACTATTGTAACGCCCTCTACGTAGGAGCTAGCAAACAGGTTACCAACAAAATACAGACGCTACAAAACAACACTCTCAGAGCAGCGCTCAGCATCCCCAAGAGAGAACACTGCTCTAACTTTAGGAGAGCCCATAACTGGCTCCACACTACAGATAAAATCCTGCTCAAAGTAGCCTCACTAACACACAAATGCCTCAACAATGCTGCCCCCGCTACTTAGTCGATAGAATAAGTAAACACACTTCCAATAGACCTACTAGAAACTCCAACGCCAATCTACTCACAGTTCCCAGGTTCAAACGTACCAAAATGGGCAGCAACAGCTTCCAGGTGAAAGCAGCCCAACATTGGAACTCCCTACCACCCTCTCTAAGGACACCCCAAACCTACGCACAATTTAGACGCAACTACATAGACTGGATAAAGAACAATGACTGCTAATACCATCCAACCCACCACTGCTACCCAATATGTAAATATGTATACTTGTAAATCTGCAAACTCTTGCCTTTATCGTGACTGCTGTAACCACCTTTGATCCCATTGTAATTACTGTAATGCATTTTAATGTGTAACTAAGATGTGAATAACCATGTTGCTCCTGTGCCCTCATACCCTTGGGTCTGGTGCGCAATACAAATGAAAAAACTAAACTAAACTAAACTGTATCTTCAGAGAAAAAGTGTTAACTGCGTGCGCTAAGCATTGCATGGAGAAGGGTGACCAAGCTGATATTCTTGCCACACTTTATAATTTCGACAATTTTCCTGAGAAAAACTTTTTTATTGAGGGATTAGGATTTCATTTATGTGTAATGTGGAACAGATTAAGTGATACAGATCTCCCACAAGGGTTAAGGGATCTGAATACTTTAGCGTTTTCTAGAGATACTGCGGAGAAGGTACAAGAGCATGTTGAGTGGGTTTTTGAGTATAGAAGGGAATTGGAAGGGCTAAAGAATGAAGATGTAGATGGTGATAGCTTGGATGTTATGTTTGTACAGAAATGTTTTTCTCCTTGTCAAAAATTGATAACTGAGGAAACATGAATTTGTACGAAAGATGCGATTAGGTGGATCTCAGATACATCGATAACTCCCGTTGAAGTGTATGACACGTATAGTCAGTATAACCCAGAAATGCAGAGGAAAGTGATACAGGTAATGGTAGAGTACCTACAGAATGAGTGCGTAAAAAGAAAGATTTGTTGTCCCGCAGAGTTATTGAGTATTTATAAGAGAGCTTTTTCATTTGACACTTCTTCAGCTGCTTTAGCGCTCGATTTAGCTCTGTTGCTTAGTAAGCGTTCGGAGTTGCCTACTTCTCAGTTGCCAATGAGAGGTCCCAAAAGAAGAGATTCCAGCTAATGCTGGAGCAGGTACTACTGCTCAAGAAATTCCTGCACATTATGTGTTGCAGTTCGTTCACGTCCCATTCTCGAGACAGGAAGTGAACACCATTAAACAGTCTATTCCCGATATTAGAAAGAATACGGCAGGATTCTACAAAGAAATAGAGTCTGTTTTACAATCCTCAGTATTCACCTTAAGAGATATTGATCTGTTGTTTCCCATACTCCTGCCTGTTGATTTGTGGAAACAGATTAGGACAGTAGACGATGTACCAGGGTTAGGGGACATATGGGATGATTTGGCTAGGCAAGATAGAGATAGACCAGCTGGTGAGAGACCACCACAGGTAATACTAACTTTACCTGATAGAATAGTTACAAAATTGAAGACTATAATTCCTGAAAGAAGGATTGTTTGGGACAAGCTTACGGCCTGTGTCCAAGGGAAATCTGAGGGTGCTACCGAGTTCTTCAACCGGTTTGAACAAGTATTTCCAGATTACAGTGGACAAGACTTAAGCACAGAGTCTGGGAAAAGGTTATTCGTGGACAAATTTGTGCGTGGATTGCTGCCTGACATCCAGTCACAGGTCATGTCCTCTGAGAGTGCTTGGCAAGCGAAGTCTCAGTCAGAAGTGCTGCACATGGCTCAGTACTACAAGAATTGTGTCAATAATGAAAAGGAAAGAGTTGAAAAGAGAAAAGATAACTTAAAGACAAAAGTACTATTGCAGCAAATTGTCAGAGGCCCTATAGGGGGTAATACACAAATTAGAGGTCAGTACGTTCCACAAGGAAATGCGCTCTTGGGTCCTGTAAACATTAACCAGTGTGCTTATTTCAGACAAGAGGGTCATTGGCGTGCACAATGCCCGATCCTCCAGCAGAGGTCAAATAGCACATTTAGGAATATGGGTAGATGATCCAGAGGCCGCCCAGGAGTAGGGGGTCCTGATAGAGGTCAGTTTTCACAAGATTCAAAGCAACCTTTTTCACAGGACAATCAGGCATCGAGTGTGGATAATAGAAACATTTTTGACCATCCTTCTGCTGCTTACCTCTCTGAAGAACTTCCTTTCAACGACATTCTGTTTCGCTAGGATTGCCCGAAGCAGGATTTGGAACCAACGCCTATTCCCGTTAATCAGAAAGGTCCCTACGTTGAAATGTTAGTGGGTAATAGGAAACATCTATTCTTGATAGAAACAGGGGCATAGAAGTGTTCCATTGACCATTTACAGGTTCCAAACATTCCACTGTCAGGGCAAACCAATGTTTCTGTAGGGTTTTCTGCCACACCAGTCGTCTGTCCGGTTTCTTCGCCGTTACCTATTTCTTTGGGTCCATTTACGGACCACTGTCCATTCCTTTTGACCATGAATTGTGAAGAGAATTTGTTGGGGTTGAATCTGCTGAAGGAATTAAATGCGGTAATTCATTGTTCTTCTGACGCAGGGCGTTTGACGATTTCACCACAGCAACTTTCTGTCTCTCAATTCTTGACCAGACCCTTTCCACCGGAATTTAGAGATGTTCCGGAGTGTTTGTGGGCAATTGACAACAATGATGTCGGTGTTTTTCAAATTGAGCCCGTTAACATTGTTTTGAAACATGGAGTGAAGTTGCCACGTATTCCCCAGTATAGGATCTCGGTCGATGGTGAGCAAGCTTTGAAATGCATTGTCTCCGATTTTGTGCATCGAGGGGTGATTGAGGAAATTGCAGGTAGTTTGTGCAATAGTCCGATTTTGCCTGTGTACAAAAAGGCGATAATGCAATTCCCTTCCGTTTTATTATTGATCTACGTGTCATTAATAAAATCGTTGCTCCACAATTTCCTATTGTGACTGATGTGACAACAATATTGACCATGATCCCGGCTTCAGCTATTTACTTTAGTGTTGTGGATCTAAAGAACGCCTTCTTTCGTATCCCTATACATAAGGACAGTAGATACTTGTTCGCGTTCACCTTAGGGGGACGCTCATTTACTTTTACCCGTGCACCGCAAGGTTACACGGAAAGTCCTAGCATTTATAGTAGGGCTTTGAAAGAGCAGCTCGATACCCTTGAGTTGCCCTCTACTTGTACACTGCTTCAATACGTTGATGACCTGCTTTTAGCTGCTGACTCAGAGAACGCTTGTAAGGAAGGTACTGTGTTGTTGCTTATTCACCTGGCTAAACATGGTCACAAAGCTTCGCTTAAAAAATTTCAATATTGTTGACAGGAGGTCGCCTATTTAGGCTATCTCCTGTCAAAGGAGGGAAGATGGTTGACGCCTGAACGGATAAAAATCATTTCTAGCGTGTCTGTCCCAAATAAACAGAAGGAAGTTAGAGCCTTGATAGGTATGGCTTCTTACTGTAGGCAGTGAATCCCGAATTTATCCTTAGTGATTAAACCAATGTTGGCTTTGACAAAGAGGGGCATTTCTTTGCCATTACCGTGGAACTTGGAACACCAGCGAGCATTTGATCTGCTCAAGACTGCATTATGCTCGGCACCAGTTTTCGGCACACCAAACTATGAAAAGGCCCTCGTGTTGTATGTGCATGAATGTGATGGATGTGCTTTGGCTGTATTAACGCAGGAACATGGAGGGAAGAATAGGCTGTGCGGCTACTTTTCTTCCGCTCTTGATCCTGTAGCATGTGCTTTGCCAAGATGTTTGAGAGCTGTCGCTGCTGCTGCTGTGTCCGTTAAACTGAGTGAGGAAATGGTCCTAGGCCATACTCTAACCCTCATGGTACCTCACTCTGTAGATATTCTATTAAACAGAACACAAATGCAAAACCTCACCTCTGCACGATTAACGAGATACGAATTGATCTTGTTTGCACCGCACATCGAAATTAAGAGGTGTTGTGTCCTTAATCCGGCTGAACTTCAACCTTTCCCGCAAGGTACTACTTGCAGCGACGAAGAGTTACATGACTGCCTTTACACCACAGAACAAGAGACTAAAGGCAGAATTGACCTAAAGGACAATCCTTTGAATAATCCGCTGGGGTAGCTGTTTTGTGACGGCTCCTGTTTCAAACTCGCGGATGGTACATCCACAGCTGCTTATGCAATCACCACATTGAGCACGTCGTGGAGGCCAAAAGAATCACGTATAACTCTGCGCAGGCCGCAGAGATTATAGCATTAACTCGAGCTTGTGAACTTTCCGAAGGGCTTACAGTAAATATATATACTGACAGTCATTATGCCTTTGGGGTGGTTCACAACTTCGGCAGACTTTGGGCAGAAAGAGGTTTCTTGACTTCACATGGTACTAAAATCCAACATAGCTCCTTGATAGTACGGTTACTCTCAGCACTCCCTACTCAGCTAGCTATCATGAAATGTGCAGCGCATCAGAAGGTTATAGACAATGTAGGAAAAGGTAATGCTTTTGCTGACCAGATAGCCAAACAGACTGCCACTGATCCCTCTTCAGAAATGTATACTTCAAGGGAAGCCACAAATGCCTGTACTTTGGATGAGGGTACTGATTCTGTAAAGAATATTCAAGCCAATGCCACATTAGACGAATCTATGAAATGGGCTGAGGGCTTGGGAAAACTGGATGATGATGGGTGCTGGGTGGACAAAGTTGAAGGGAAATGGGCTATTGCCTGACGCATATGTTATGATGATGGTTGTTATGGCTCATGGTCCCACCCATATTTGTGCTCGTAAGGTCACTAAACTGTTGCAAAATGTGTGGGTAAATGATAAAATCCCTAAAGTAGCTGAACGATTCATTCAGGGATGTATGATTTGTTTACAGCACAATGTGGGAAAGGGCACATCAACTCCTAGGGATAGTTTTGGTCCACCTTCTGTCCCCTTTGAGGTGATTCATTTTGACTTTATCGAAATGGAACGTTGCCATAATTTTAAGTACGTATTAGTTGTCATCTGTGCCTTTAGCAAATGGGTTGAAGCTTTTCCCGTCAAAGATGCCACAGCCATGACCATGGCAAAAACCATACTAAAGGAATATTTTCCAAGATTTTTTTGCCAAGAGTCATCTGGTGGGACAATGGTCACATTTTATCGCTGCTGTAATTCTGCAGATATGCACAGGATTACAGATTGATAAACGATTCCATTCGGCCAGACACGCACAGAGTGCTGGACTAGTGGAAAGACACAACGGCATCATCAAAAACAAGCTCGCTAAGATGTGTGCCGGCACCAAACTAAAATGGCCGGACGCCTTACCGATCATATTATTGTCCCTGAGGAAGACCCCTCAAACTAAGACTGTGTTCTCTCCCTTTGAGGTGGTTATGGGTAGGCCAGCTAACGTTTGGAATGTCCCCAGGCCCCGTTCTTTGCACAAGGTCTATAATGTACTTCTTTCTGGCTATTGTGGCCAGTTAACTAAAAATCTGTATTTGATTTATCACCAGGTGCGAGAGGCTTTATCTGTGAAATACGAGGGCCCAGCCACAGCATACGGCCGGGTGATTGGGTCCTTGCGTAAGCTTTTGAGCAATCCTCTTGCCTCTCACCTCGTTGATGGGGCGTGCATCAGGTCCTTCTGGTCACACAGACGGCGGTGCAGGTAGCAGGAAAGAAGAATTGGATCCACGCATCACGTAGCAAGAGGATTCCACACCCTTTGCCACACGCTACATAAGATACAGAACCTCTCACCAGTACTGCAACCAATGATTACAAAGCGGTAAACAGCATCGAGAGTGCATCGGAGACTCTCCCTGAGCCTGTGAGGCCTGAGGAAACAACTATTTCACCTCCACACTCTCCAACAGTTTCGTCTTTTGAATTTGTTCCAGATCTTGCATCAGATCCTGCTTTGCATTCGTCGCTTCCAACAGGAAGTGACGACACGTAGTTCACAGATCACTCAGTACCAGGGATCACAAGGTATGATCTGCGTCCGAGGAAATAGACCTACTGCACGGTTCGGTTGCGCCTTCGAAGAAAATTCATCAAGGACTTAGGTTTTTGGCCCGATCATTTGTGTAGAAGGGTATTCTGTTGGCTAGAGTTTGTGAAAGGACTAAGAAGACGCTCGGCCTAGAGGTCGCCAGCAAAAAACATTGGTGTAAATCATTTGAAGAACAATGCCTGCAACTGCTCCCGCTCGGACGGAAAAGATAAGAGACTGTGTGACCAACTACGGAAATGAACATTCAAATGCATGGGCCCCGAAAAAGTATTGTTGCTTGGTGATAATGTTGATTGGTTTTACAATAATCATTGCCTTAGGATTTTGGTATCTGGAACAAGTACATCCACTCGAAAATGTTTTACCCACTGAAAATGTACCCACTGTTCCTACTCCTTTTGTACATTTGCATACTTTATCCCCGAGAGACTCTCAGCACAGACAGAGTTATCACAACAACACTCTATTGCTCATTATGAACACTACACATACCATTCTTAATAGGTCTAACTGTTGGGTTTGTTCGCATTTACCGCAACACAGGGATAAGGGGCTGGGTTGGTATATGCATCATTTACCTTTGACAACTGCTTGCTATGCTTCTCTTAGAGCACTATTGTTTGGCCGATGGAATGATAACATCTCAGGGAACTTTGATGGGATGAACTTGAACGACTTTGAAAAACGTGTTCTGAAGCCAATGGGATGCTCACTTTTTGTGAATAGGAACAAGCCAAATGTTGCTTCTATTAGGCCTTCTGAAAGACTGTACCGTCCGTTCCAATCTTTGATTTCTTTTAAGATGGCTCCTATAGGCAATAGGGATGCCACGCCACCTTCTTATACTGTTAACGACAGCCCTGACTCAGATTCTTTTTGCATACAGAGGAATGGTACACAGTCAATGGGTGATTTTAAAGGTTGAGCCAATGTTGCAAATTTGACTAGTGAGAACAGACCTTTGTATGCAGGTGAACCTGTCTACTTTGTTTGCGGTAATGCAGCATTTCCATGGTAACCCAGGGATTGGCAGGGAACTTGTTATTTAGGGATTCTGTTACCCGGGGTATTCATTGCTAGCACTATAGAAATTTCAAAGGCTCGTCCACGGCGGGACGAGAATGGCAATACTTCAGCACAAGTTCTGGGTGATGTAGCTAAATCCTTTGTGCCATTTTGGGGGCAAATACTGAACTCAGAAGACATCAGGAGACTAGCGAGAGTACTGGAGAGGACCATCAACCAGACCACTGACATACTCTATAATATGACGTTAGAACAGAAAGCAATAAGTTTAGTGGCACTTCAGAACCTGATGGCATTAGATGTCATCCTGGCTAAACATGGTGGGGTATGTAAATTAGTGGGGTCCACTTTCTGCGTTTTTATGCCAGATTCCTCCCCAGCAATCTTTAGGGCAATCCAAAATCTGCATGTCCTTAGTTCAGAAGTGCATGTTCCCGAGGGAAACTGGGATCTTAGCATTTGGTTCTGGGACCTCCTACGATCTTGGGGATGGAAGTTACTTTCAGTCCTGATGATTATTTTAGGTATTCTGTTGTTTCTTTGCTGCTGTATACAATGTCTTCCTGGTATATGTTCGATGTTAGGAGGATGTCGTGCACAAGCGATGGGTGCATTAGGGCACAAAGTATATGCCCCAGAGAAGATCTCCAATGAATTTGTGCTGAAAGAAATCTTAGTATCCGACCTCATGATGATTGATATTTCCGATAGTGATTCAGGATGTATGGACATTGAGACGTGGAGTTACTTGTAAAATGACTAGAAGTAGTTTAGCGCTTGGCTTAGGCCAAAATGAGGGTTTGTTAAACGGGATACCATATTATGCGTCCTTTATTGTACATATTGGCCTAAGCTCAGTCGCTCTGCGAAGAAATCCGCGTTGCAAGGTTCCGACCTTAGATCGACGTAGCCGCCATTTTGGGAACATCCGCCATTTTGATTCCACCTCAAAGTCACTCTTTATTCTAAAATGGTGGATAGTGTTCTCCTGCTCGTAACCTTAGCCGTCCTGACCTCTGCACAGGTTAAAGCCTAAACTGCCTGTAGGATAAATGTTTGGGTTGTGTAATAAGACCATGTCCTATGTTTGACCTGAAGATCAAAGGATTACTTGCGCCAACAAGTCTGATCCGCGGGCATACATTGAATACAATGTTGTTTAACCCTTTAAGTGCCATTGTTCCCCCCTCCAGTGCCACGGGTTTTTTTTTAAAATCGCGGTACCCACCGCAAAACCCGCCCAACATTTCCCCCGTCATTAACCCCTTAAGTGCCACCGAAGAGCCGGCTCGTCGGTGGCAACCTGGAGCGGTTTTTACCAACGAGCCGGCTCGTCGGTGGCATTTAAGAGGTTAAATACTGAATGTGAGCACTTGTTGAACTACATTGTATAAAACATGTACTAAGGCTTAATGTCAAATTCTAAGATACACTGTTGCCATTGTGACTTGTTTTATAAACTAGACGTAATCCCCATGCATATAGTTGGACTAACTAGAGGCGAACTCGGCACAAACCCTAGTCCGAGAATAATTAACTTGCAGAGGGGTTGGACATTGCGATTGAGAATTGTATAAAAGATGAGAATATGTATACGTCCTGTACCTCTCACTTCTCACACTGAAAGGGCTGGTATTCGTTGTGATGTACTGAGGGCCAGATAGCTATCTGATACGTTGTTTCTTTGTAAACTGTACAGTTATTTGAATAAAGATCTGGGAATCTTTATAAGCCTGTTTTTGGTGTATTTCCTTTTGTGGCACTCAGCCTCAATATTTCTCTTTTGCTTTTAAACACCAGGAACCTTGGGGGCTTCACTGTCACAATCAGTTACAATTCACACCAATGTTAAGGTATGTAAGACAAAACTCTCCAGGAAGGAGGTGTAATGCCGGCTGACACTGATACACCAGGAAGGAGGAGTAATGCCGGCTGACACTGATACACCAGGAAGGAGGTGTAATGCCGGCTGACACTGATACAGCAAGAAGGAGGAGTAATGCTGGCTGGCACTGATACACCAGGAAGGAGGAGTAATGCTGGCTGGCATTGATACACCCTACGCTCTGCCTTCTGGTTCTTATAGTAGTCAGAATGACCTTCCAAGTGATGTACCTCTCTATCTGATAGTATAAATAAAGCTAGAGGAGTCAATCACTGGAAAGGGGGAGGAATATGCCAAATCCGTAAAACACCAGGCTACGAGGAAAGAGTACCATTCTGTATGCTGTCAATTTAGATAGCCACAACTGGTAAGGTGGGATGTTGCACTAACCTGACTGTAATCTGAGTGCACTGACACCTGACTTCTTGGTGAACTGGAATACACCTCCTTGGCTTCTCCTAGGAAGACAATGTAACTGTAATGAATTCTGAGAACTGTGCCTACAGCGCCCACCACCCACTTCTTTCCTATTGTTCGAATGTCTTAACCCCCAATGTGTTCTCTTCCCATATGGAAGTTGAGTTAGTCTGAATTAATCCAGTAGGAAAGACCAAGGTGGAGCGCGAAACGAGGGAAGGAAGGTTAGTCAGGCACTAAACCCGGGTGGCACGAGGGACACACTGGAGTCGGGCTGGTGCACTTGTATATCTACTGGAGAGTGCCCAGTAAGTCTGGTGCACGTTACCAAAGTGTTAAGGAAGTAGGGGATCCTTGAAGTATAGCAGAGCTGAAGTCTGTAAGACCAAGCGTGGTCAGCGAATGCTGTGTTGGAAGTCATGGGCGAAGAACAAGGAAGTCCGTTTACAATGGTGGAGTCGGATGAAGCCGGGTAATCAAGTTTGCCGTGGACGAATAACAAGGGAAGTCCGTTAGCAGAGCCGGAGTCAGGAAACCAGGTAAGTAAACGGACGTGGAAACAACGGGCAAAGCTTCAAGATGAGCTTATTCAGAAGGACCGTGCCCCTATCGCCAAAGGTTTAAATAATGTCTATGAAGACACACTCGAGTCACGCGATGCAGGTCCTCTCCTCACATGACCAGGACGGCCTGGCAGCGGTTCTATGAGCAATATGCCATTGCTCATAATGTGAAATGGCAGACAGTCTAATCTTGGTGTTAGGAACAGAGGAATAGTCAGCAGGCATGCCATTCACCCCACAGCTGTAAATCTGAACCATCTCTCTGGGATTCAACATAGAAAGCTTCCTCAACTATACATCTGGCAGAAAATCAAGCCCTTCAATCAAGCACAAGCTTCAGATCTATGGTACGTTCCCTGGTCCTATCTCACATATTTATAGCAACTCCCTGCTCACTGGGCTACCCATCACCACCCCGGAAATTCATGGGAATCACCCTCCGCACCACTACTCACCTCAGTGAAAAGCTCTGCAAATGAAATCAATGAATGCCAAAACACATTGAACTTCACTGCATACCCTTCCAAGAGCTGTGACCTTCAAAGTCAGCTGCATCATAAACAAAGCCATTCATGGTCGCTCCTACCTTGCAGCAGAGCCAACATCTCTGGCCATCGACGGATGACCTGAGAAAATGAGCGCACCAGAAATGGAAAAAGAAAGAATCGGGAAACAAGCTATCTCGGTCTACGCCCCGATACTGTGGAACCTCATACCCAGCATCATCAGACGTGTCCCCTCCCTCATGAAATTCAGAAAATAAATCAACACATTAGGGGGACCTTCTACACACCCTGTACATTTCCCCTCCAAACCCATCCATCCCATCCTTTGAATGCCTGGTCTAAAGACTCTCTATTTCTCCTGGCCTCTCTCTTACCTTGGCCACCATCTACAGGCCACCTTGCCCGCTCACCCTCTTCCTCTCTGAATGAGTTGATCTCCACTCCTCTCTCAGATCCTCCACCTCCCATCTTCTCCTCCTTGGGGATCTCAACATTCACCTGGACTCCCCAGACTCCTCTCGGCTGTTTCGCAACCCATGCGACTCTCTTTCTCTCTTCATTCTACCCTCTGGTCTGACTCCTTCTGCAGGGCACACTTTGGATCCTCTCATCTCTTCGGCATGCTCCTCTCTAATCCACTCACTACTCCACTGCCCTGGACTGACCACTTTCTGCTCTCCTCCTACCTGAAACTTCCTGTCCCTTTGTCAAAAGCCCTCCCAGTACTGCCACCTTCTTTTTGCGGTCAGTCGAACTATGAAGGAATTGTCAGCGGCCACCTTTCCCTCCACCTTCTCCCCTCCACTTACTCCTGCGGCTGACTCCCATCCTGACACAGCCCTTTCCAAACTTCACCTCTCCAGCTCTAACACTATGGATATCCTTGCCCCTGTTATGAGGTCCGCCTGAAGCCTGCCGCAAAGTGCAATTCTTGGTATGACTCTGATTTAGCTGCTCTCAAATGCAAGTGCAGAGCAGCTGAACGGAAGTGGGGAGCTTCAGGTGCACCCTCTGACAAACTGGCCTTCCGCCTGCTCCAAAGGCAATACCGACTCTCCATCCTCTCTAAGAAGAGGGATTCATCCACATTCCTCCCTCCCCGTAACCCTCTCAGGCCTGCCTTGGCCAAATTCCTCTTGTTTGCTCCTCCTTTTCTCCAGTAACACCTGAAGGTGTTTCCAGACAAGTCTGGTCGATGAAACTCTCATCTAAACAGGTGACCCCCTACTTCTCCAGAACCAACAAGGACAACATTGGTTCACTCGCCCCAGCCTTGGTTGATTTTTGTAATCACTCCTTGGCCATTGGCACTTTCCCCTCTCTTCTCAAGCACTCCCTTGTGCACCCCCTACTAAAAAAGCCTTCTGATGACTCCTCCATGCCAGCAAACTATCACCCGATTTCTATCACTCCTTTTCTGGGCAAACTCCTGGAGAATTTGCCTATATCTCAGCTAAACCTCCACACTGAATCTGTTGGATATCTACGTGGCCATCAGTCTGGCTTCAGAGCAGCCAGAAGCATGGAAACTGCACTCCTGAACATCTGTGCTGATCTGCTCTTTAATCTCGACTCTAGCTGTCCCTCTGTCCTCAGTCTCCTCAACCTTTCTTCTGCATTTGACATGGTCAACCACAACATCCTGATTCCTCGTCTCTGCGAGACCCATGGCTTCACGGATCAGGCTCTGGCCTGGCTGGACCGACCTTCCCAGGTTCAGCTTGGGTCCTTTCTCTCCACCACCTCTCTCTCTCTCCACATGTGGTGTCTCCCAGGGCTCTATCCTCTCCCCCTTGCTCTTCAACATCTATCTTGCCCCTTTGGCTCTCCTGAACTCTACCTTCACCCCTAACTTTCAGTGTTATGCAGATGACACACAGCTCTCTTTCAGGCTACCCTCAGAATTGTCCTCCTCCTCCTTGCTCATCCCTGACTGTCTATTTGCTATTCAGTCAAGGTGCACCTCTAACGATCTCTACCTCAATGCCAGCAAGACTGAGATCCCTCTCATGGGGATCCCTGCTCCTGCTTACCCTCTCTCACTCTGTCTGCCCTCCTTGGGCCCCATGCCCTCATCCTCTGGTGAGACAAAAATCCTTGGAGAGATGTTCGACTCCACACTCTCCTTCTCTCCACACATCATGGATCTTGCCAAGAAGGCCCACTTCCAGCTGTACTTCCTCAAAGGTATTCTCCCTTTTCTCACCTTCCTGCGTAAGCTCAATGTCTCCAGAGCGCTTGTACTCTCTAGGCTGAACTACTGCAACAGCCTCTTTCTTAATTTGCCTGCCTCTTGTATTCGCCCTCTTCAACTCATCCAGAACAGGACCATGAGACTTATCCTTGGCCTCAAGTCCAAGGACCACAACTCTCCTGCCTTGAAATCCCTCCACTGGCACCCTGTGGCTGCAAGAATCAATTTTAAGACCCTTTGCACCATGCACAAGGCATTTTGGGGCAGTGGCCCTCTCTACCTTCAACCCTCTCTTCCTAAGTAGGGCCCTCCGTTCGTCCACTTCTAATACTCTGCGGCTGATTAACTTATCCAAGCAGAGAATGGGGTGTAGATCCCTCTCCTCTGCAGGTGCCTCCCTCAGGAATTGACTCCCTGCCTCTCTCCGCCTTGAGCAGGACCTCATTAAGTTGAAACTCCTCAAAACCAAGCTTTTCCCCTCTTCTTTGTCTCTCCCTCTATCCTGCTAACCTTACCTGGCTCCTGCTCTGTCTGCTGACTGGCTGCCTGGTTGTTCTTTGAGTCTTACAGGACACCAGACCCCCCTGACCAGTCCCCCTGCACTGCCGCCTGGCTGACCCTTCACTACCGGGCTGGGATTGCTCAGTGCTGTCCCAGCCTCCCAGCACTCAACTCAGGGCCCTTCTGCTCTGGGTGCACTTCGCCCTGTACCCTCTCCCCTGCACTTCTTGATGCGCACTTGCCCAATGTTAAGATCATTTGTCTTGTCCTTCCTTTGTTCCCGCTCCCTTGATTAGTTGCGCCTTGAAACACTTGTGTATAGGCACATAATAAATAACAAATCATTCAATCAATCAATCAGTCAGTCAGTCAGTATCCCTCCTGATCGCACCCACGCTTTACATGTCAACTCACTTCCCAGCTCATGTCAACTCACTTCCCAGCTCATGTCATTTCTCACACACGTTCTCCACAAACTGTGCATGTTAGCAATTCCCAGATGCCTTAAATGGTGGTACAGGTTTTATTGCAAACACTGTTCCCTCCTGTGACCCTCTAATGTAAGTCTGTGTATAGAGCTGTGTTTCTTCCAGGAGCTAGATATGCCCTCAACAAGTATACAAAATAAAATAAAACAATACAAACCTATAGGTGAACTGAGGCCTTCATAAACCTATAGGTGAACTGAGGCCTTCATAAACCTATAGGTGCACTGAGGCCTCTATAAACATATAGGTGAACTGAGGCCTCCATAAACCTATAGATGAACTGAGGCCTATGGGTGAACTGAGGCCTCTATAAAGGGGCGTTTGTCCTGCGTCTGTTTTACAAACGTCTGATTATAAAATGTTGTGGGGTGGAATGGGCCATCGAGGGCAGAATCCCTCTATTATGATTGGCTGAGAGGGGGCAGTCTATTTTATGACTCTATTGGAAACCTCTTAAATGTAGGGAACAATCCCGGTTCGGGTTATTTGGATCCCGGTTTTCTTGACTGGGGTAGTTTTTCAGGGGAGTTGTGCTAGTCTGAGTAACCTCGATCTGGAGTCGCATCCATTGCTTAGTATTCTGCTACTTGGTATTTAATGTTTCTCACACCAGCTGACCACCTCCTGCAGAACACAGGCCCTGTGACGGAGCAGACTTCATTATCACTCCAGGTTACAATGTATCCAGCACACCCCAAACACCTCCTGCATAACACAGGCCCTGTGCTGGATCACACTTCATTGTCACTCCAGGTTACAATGTATCCAGCACACCCCAAACACCTCCTGCATAACAAAGGCCCTGTGCTGGATCACACTTCATTGTCACTCCAGGTTACAATGTATCCAGTACACCCCAAACACCTCCTGCATAACACAGGCCCTGTGCTGGATCACACTTCATTGTCACTCCAGGTTACAATGTATCCAGTACACCGCAAACACCTCCTGCATAACAAAGGCCCTGTACTGGATCACACTTCATTGTCACTCCAGGTTACAATGTATCCAGCACACCCCAAACACCACCTGCATAACACAGCCCTGTGCTGGATCACACTTCATTGTCACTCCAGGTTACAATGTATCCAGCACACCCCAAACACCTCCTGCATAACACACGCCCTGTACTAGATCACACTTCATTGTCACTCCAGGTTACAATGAATCCAGCACACCCCAGACACCTCTAGCATAAAACACAGGCCCTGTGCTGGATCACACTTCATTGTCACTCCAGGTTACAATGTATCCAGCACACCCCAAACACCTCCTGCATAACAAAGGCCCTGTACTGGATCACACTTCATTTTCACTCCAGGTTACAATGTATCCAGCACACCCCAAACACCACGTGCATAACACAGCCCTGTGCTGGATCCCACTTCATTGTCACTCCAGGTTACAATGTATCCAGCACACCCCAAACACCTCCTGCATAACACAGGCCCTGTACTAGATCACACTTCATTGTCACTCCAGGTTACAATGTATCCAGCACACCCCAGACACCTCCTGCATAACACAGGCCCTGTACTGCATCAAACGTCATTGTCACTCCAGATTACAATGTATCCAGAACACCCCAAACACCTCCTGCATAACACAGGCCCTGTGCTGGATCAGACTTCATTACCACTCCAGGTTACAATATATCCAGCACACCCCAAACACCTCCTGCATAACACAGCCCCTATGCTGGATCAGACTTCATTATCACTCCAGGTTACAATGTATCCAGCACACCCCAAACACCTCCTGCATAAAACAGCCATTGTGCTGGATCAGACTTCATTGTCACTCCAGGTTACAATGTATCCAGCACACCCCAAACACCTCCTGCATAACACAGGCCCTGTACTGGATCACACTTCATTGTCACTCCAGGTTACAATGTATCCAGCACACCCCAAACACCTCCTGCATAACACAGGCCCTGTACTGGATCACACTTCATTGTCACTCCAGGTTACAATGTATCCAGCACACCCCAGACACCTCCTGCATAACACAGGCCCTGTACTGCATCAAATGTCATTGTCACTCCAGATTACAATGTATCCAGAACACCCCAAACACCTCCTGCATAACACAGGCCCTGTGCTGGATCAGACTTCATTACCACTCCAGGTTACAATATATCCAGCACACCCCAAACACCTCCTGCATAACACAGCCCCTGTGCTGGATCAGACTTCATTATCACTCCAGGTTACAATGTATCCAGCACACCCCAAACACCACGTGTATAAAACAGCCCCTGTGCTGGATCAGACTTCATTGTCACTCCAGGTTACAATGTATCTGCATAGTCCAAACACCTCCTGCACAACACAGGCCCTGGACTGGATCATACATCATTGTCACTCCAGGTTACAATGTATCCAGCACACCCCAAACACCTCCTGCATAACACACGCCCTGTACTAGATCACACTTCATTGTCACTCCAGGTTACAATGAATCCAGCACACCCCAGACACCTCCTGCATAACACAGGCCCTGTGCTGGATCACACTTCATTGTCACTCCAGGTTACAATGTATCCAGCACACCCCAAACACCTCCTGCATAACACAGGCCCTGTACTGGATCACACTTCATTTTCACTCCAGGTTACAATGTATCCAGCACACCCCAAACACTACCTGCATAACAAAGCCCTGTGCTGGATCACACTTCATTGTCACTCCAGGTTACAATGTATCCAGCACACCCCAAACACCTCCTGCATAACACAGGCCCTGTACTAGATCACACTTCATTGTCACTCCAGGTTACAATGTATCCAGCACACCCCAGACACCTCCTGCATAACACAGGCCCTGTACTGCATCAAACGTCATTGTCACTCCAGATTACAATGTATCCAGAACACCCCAAACACCTCCTGCATAACACAGGCCCTGTGCTGGATCAGACTTCATTACCACTCCAGGTTACAATATATCCAGCACACCCCAAACACCTCCTGCATAACACAGCCCCTATGCTGGATCAGACTTCATTATCACTCCAGGTTACAATGTATCCAGCACACCCCAAACACCTCCTGCATAAAACAGCCATTGTGCTGGATCAGACTTCATTGTCACTCCAGGTTACAATGTATCCAGCACACCCCAAACACCTCCTGCATAACACAGGCCCTGTACTGGATCACACTTCATTGTCACTCCAGGTTACAATGTATCCAGCACACCCCAAACACCTCCTGCATAACACAGGCCCTGTACTGGATCACACTTCATTGTCACTCCAGGTTACAATGTATCCAGCACACCCCAAACACCTCCTGCATAACACAGGCCCTGTACTAGATCACACTTCATTGTCACTCCAGGTTACAATGTATCCAGCACACCCCAGACACCTCCTGCATAACACAGGCCCTGTACTGCATCAAATGTCATTGTCACTCCAGATTACAATGTATCCAGAACACCCCAAACACCTCCTGCATAACACAGGCCCTGTGCTGGATCAGACTTCATTACCACTCCAGGTTACAATATATCCAGCACACCCCAAACACCTCCTGCATAACACAGCCCCTGTGCTGGATCAGACTTCATTATCACTCCAGGTTACAATGTATCCAGCACACCCCAAACACCACCTGTATAAAACAGCCCCTGTGCCGGATCAGACATCATTGTCATTCCAGGCTACAATGTATCCAGCACACCCCAAACACCTCCTGCATAACACAGCCCTGTGCTGGATCAGACTTCATTATCACTCCAGGTTACAATGTATCCAGCACACCCCAAACACCACCTGCATAACACAGCTCCTGTGCTGGATCAGACTTCATTGTCACTCCAGGTTACAATGTATCTGCATAGTCCAAACACCTCCTGCACAACACAGGCCCTGGACTGGATCACACATCATTGTCACTCCAGGTTACAATGTATCCAGCACACCCCAAACACCTCCTGCATAACACAGGCCCTGTACTGGATCACACTTCATTGTCACTCCAGGTTACAATGTATCCAGCACACCCGAGACACCTCCTGCATAAAACAGGCCCTGTACTGCATCAAACGTCATTGTTACTCCAGATTACAATGTATCCAGAACACCCCAAACACCTCCTGCATAACACAGGCCCTGTGCTGGATCAGACTTCATTACCACTCCAGGTTACAATATATCCAGCACACCCCAAACACCTCCTGCATAACACAGCCCCTGTGCTGGATCAGACTTCATTATCACTCCAGGTTACAATGTATCCAGCACACCCCAAATACCTCTTACATAAAACAGCCCTTGTGCTGGATCAGACTTCATTGTCACTCCAGGTTACAATGTATCCAGCACACCACAAACACCTCCTGCATAACACAGGCCCTGTACTGGATCACACTTCATTGTCACTCCAGGTTACAATGTATCCAGCACACCCCAAACACCTCCTGCATAACACAGGCCCTGTACTGGATCACACTTCATTGTCACTCCAGGTTACAATGTATCCAGCACACCCCAAACACCTCCTGCATAACACAGCCCTGTGCTGGATCAGACTTCATTGTCAATCCAGGTTACAATGTATCCAGCACACCCCAAACACCTCCTGCATAACACAGGCCCTGCACTAGATCACACTTCATTGTCACTCCAGGTTACAATGTATCCAGCACACCCCAGACACCTCCTGCATAACACAGGCCCTGTACTACATCAAACGTCATTGTCACTCCAGATTACAATGTATCCAGAACACCCCAAACACCTCCTGCATAAAACAGCCCCTGTGCTGGATCAGACTTCATTACCACTCCAGGTTACAATATATCCAGCACACCCCAAACACCTCCTGCATAACACAGCCCCTGTGCTGGATCAGACTTCATTATCACTCCAGGTTACAATGTATCCAGCACACCCCAAACACCACCTGCATAAAACAGCCCCTGTGCTGGATTAGACTTCATTGTCATTCCAGGCTACAATGTATCCAGCACACCCCAAACACCTCCTGCATAACACAGTCCTGTGCTGGATCAGACTTCATTATCACTCCAGGTTACAATGTATCCAGCACACCCCAAACACCACCTGCATAAGACAGCTCCTGTGCTGGATCAGACTTCATTATCACTCCAGGTTACAATGTATCCAGCACACCCCAAACACCACCTGCATAACACAGCCCCTGTGCTGGATCAGACTTCATTATCACTCCAGGTTACAATAATCCAGCACACCCCAAACACCTCCTGCATAACACAGCTCCTGTGCTGGATCACACTTCATTATCACTCCAGGTTGCAATGTATCCAGCACACCCCCAACACCTCCTGCATAACACAGCCCCTGTGCTGGATCAGACTTCATTATCACTCCAGGTTGCAATGTATCCAGCAGGCCCGGAACACCTCCTGCATAACACAGCCCCTGTGCTGGATCAGACTGCATTGTCACTCCAGGTTACAATGTATCTGCACAGTCCAAACACCGCCTGCATAACACAGCCCCTGTGCTGGATCAGACTTCATTGTCACTCCAGGTTACAATGTATCTGCATAGTCCAAACACCTCCTGCACAACACAGCCCCTGTGCTGGATCAGACTTCATTGTCTCTCCAGGCTACGATGTATCCAGCACACCCCAAACACCTCCTGCATAACACAGGCCCTGTGCTGGATCAGACTTCATTGTCACTCCAGGTTACAATGTATCCAGCACACCCCAAACACCTCCTGCATAACACAGGCCCTTTACTGGATCACACTTCATTGTCACTCCAGGTTACAATGTATCCAGCACACCCCAAACACCACCTGCATAACACAGCCCTGTGCTGGATCACACTTCATTGTCACTCCAGGTTACAATGTATCCAGCACAACCCAAACACGTCCTGCATAACACAGGCCCTGTACTGAATCACACTTCATTGTCACTCCAGGTTACAATGTATCCAGCACACCCCAAACACCTCCTGCATAACACAGGCCCTGTGCTGGATCACACTTCATTGTCACTCCAGGTTACAATGTATCCAGCACACCCCAAACACCTCCTGCATAACACAGGCCCTGTACTGGATCACACTTCATTGTCACTCCAGGTTACAATGTATCCAGCACACCCCAAACACCACCTGCATAACACAGCCCTGTGCTGGATCAGACTTCATTGTCAATCCAGGTTACAATGTATCCAGCACACCCCAAACACCTCCTGCATAACACAGGCCCTGTACTGGATCACACTTCATTGTCACTCCAGGTTACAATGTATCCAGCACACCCCAAACACCACCTGCATAACACAGCCCTGTGCTGGATCAGACTTCATTGTCAATCCAGGTTACAATGTATCCAGCACACCCCAAACACCACCTGCATAACACAGCCCTGTGCTGGATCAGACTTCATTGTCAATCCAGGTTACAATGTATCCAGCACACCCCAAACACCACCTGCATAAAACAGCCCTTGTGCTGGATCAGACTTCATTATCACTCCAGGTTGCAATGTATCCAGCACACCCCAAACACCACCTGCATAAAACAGCCCTTGTGCTGGATCACACTTCATTATCACTCCAGGTTGCAATGTATCCAGCACACCCCAAACACCTCCTGCATAACACAGCCCCTGTGCTGGATCAGACTTCATTATCACTCCAGGTTGCAATGTATCCAGCAGGCCCGGAACACCTCCTGCATAACACAGCCCCTGTTCTGGATCAGACTTCATTGTCACTCCAGGTTACAATGTATCTGCACAGTCCAAACACCGCCTGCATAACACAGCCCCTGTGCTGGATCAGACTTCATTGTCACTCCAGGTTACAATGTATCTGCATAGTCCAAACACCTCCTGCACAACACAGCCCCTGTGCTGGATCAGACTTCATAATCACTCCAGGTTACAATGTATCCAGCACACCCCAAACACCTCCTGCATAACACAGCCCCTGTGCTGGATCAGACTTCATTGTCTCTCCAGGCTACAATGTATCCAGCACACCCCAAACACCTCCTGCATAACACAGGCCCTGTGCTGGATCAGACTTCATTGTCACTCCAGGTTACAATGTATCCAGCACACCCCAAACACCTCCTGCATAACACAGGCCCTTTACTGGATCACACTTCATTGTCACTCCAGGTTACAATGTATCCAGCACACCCCAAACACCACCTGCATACCACAGCCCTGTGCTGGATCACACTTCATTGTCACTCCAGGTTACAATGTATCCAGTACAACCCAATCACGTCCTGCATAACACAGGCCCTGTACTAGATCACACTTCATTGTCACTCCAGGTTACAATGTATCCAGCACACCCCAGACACCTCCTGCATAACACAGGCCCTGTGCTGGATCACACTTCATTGTCACTCCAGGTTACAATGTATCCAGCACACCCCAAACACCTCCTGCATAACACAGGCCCTGTACTGGATCACACTTCATTGTCACTCCAGGTTACAATGTATCCAGCACACCCCAAACACCACCTGCATAACACAGCCCTGTGCTGGATCACACTTCATTGTCACTCCAGGTTACAATGTATCCAGCACACCCCAAACACCTCCTGCATAACACAGGCCCTGTACTAGATCACACTTCATTGTCACTCCAGGTTACAATGTATCCAGCACACCCCAGACACCTCCTGCATAACACAGGCCCTTTACTGCATCAAACGTCATTGTCACTCCAGATTACAATGTATCCAGAACACCCCAAACACCTCCTGCATAACACAGGCCCTAAGCTGGATCAGACTTCATTACCACTCCAGGTTACAATATATCCAGCACACCCCAAACACCTCCTGCATAACACAGCCCCTGTGCTGGATCAGACTTCATTATCACTCCAGGTTGCAATGTATCCAGCACACCCCAAACACCACCTGCATAAAACAGCCCTTGTGCTGGATCAGACTTCATTGTCACTCCAGGTTACAATGTACCCAGCACACCCCAAACACCTCCTGCATAACACAGGCCCTGTACTGGATCACACTTCATTGTCACTCCAGGTTACAATGTATCCAGAACACCCCAAACACCTCATGCATAACACAGGCCCTGTACTAGATCACACTTCATTGTCACTCCAGGTTACAATGTATCCAGCACACCCCAGACACCTCCTGCATAACACAGGCCCTGTACTGCATCAAACATCATTGTCACTCCAGATTACAATGTATCCAGAACACCCCAAACATCTCCTGTATAACACAGGCCCTGTACTGGATCAGACTTCATTACCACTCCAGGTTACAATATATCCAGCACACCCCAAACACCTCCTGCATAACACAGCCCCTGTGCTGGATCAGACTTCATTATCACTCCAGGTTACAATATATCCAGCACACCCCAAACACCTCCTGCATAACATAGCCCCTGTGCTGGATCAGACTTCATTATCACTCCAGGTTACAATGTATCCAGCACACCCCAAACACCACCTGCATAAAACAGCCCCTGTGCTGGATCAGACTTCATTGTCATTCCAGGCTACAATGTATCCAGCACACCCCAAACACCTCCTGCATAACACAGCCCTGTGCTGGATCAGACTTCATTATCACTCCAGGTTACAATGTATCCAGCACACCCCAAACACCACCTGCATAACACAGCTCCTGTGCTGGATCAGACTTCATTATCACTCCAGGTCACAATGTATCCAGCACACCCCAAACACCTCCTCCATAACACAGCCCTGTGCTGGATCAGACTTCATTATCACTCCAGGTTACAATGCATCCAGCACACCCCAAACACCTCCTGCATAACACAGGCCATATGCTGGATCACACTTTATTATCACTCCAGGTTACAATGTATCCAGCACACCCCAAACACCTCCTGCATAACACAGCCCCTGTGCTGGATCAGACTTCATTATCACTCCAGGTTACAATGTATCCAGCACACCCCAAACACCACCTGCATAAAACAGCCCTTGTGCTGGATCAGACTTCATTATCACTCCAGGTTGCAATGTATCCAGCACACCCCAAACACCACCTGCATAAAACAGCCCTTGTGCTGGATCACACTTCATTATCACTCCAGGTTGCAATGTATCCAGCACACCCCAAACACCTCCTGCATAACACAGGCCCTGTGCTGGATCAGACTTCATTATCACTCCAGGTTACAATGTATCCATGACACCCCAAACACCACCTGCATAACACAGCTCCTGTGCTGGATCAGACTTCATTATCACTCCAGGTTACAATGTATCCAGCACACCCCAAACACCACCTGCATAACACAGCTCCTGTGCTGGATCAGACTTCATTATCACTCCAGGTTACAATGTATCCAGCACACCCCAAACACCTACTGCATAACACAAGCCCTGTGCTGGATCGCACTTCATTGTCACTCCAGGTTACCATGTATCCAGCACACCCCAAATACCTCCTGCATAACACAGCCCCTGTGCTGGATCAGACTTCATTGTCACTCCAGGTTACAATGTATCCAGCACGCCCCAAACACCTCCTGCACAACACAGGCCCTGTGCTGGATCAGACTTCATTATCACTCAAGGTTACAATGTATCCAGCACGCCCCAAAAACCTCCTGCATAACACAGGCCATGTGCTGGATCAGACTTCATTATCACTCCAGGTTACAATGTATCCAGCAGGCCCCAAACACCTCCTGCATAACACAGCCCCTGTGCTGGATCAGACTTCATTATCACTCCAGGTTACAATGTATCCAGCACGCCCCAAAAACCTCCTGCATAACACAGCCCCTGTACTGGATCAGACTTCATTATCACTCCAGGTTACAATGTATCCATCAGGCCCCAAACACCTCCTGCATAACACAGCCCCTGTGCTGGATCACACTTCATTATCACTCCAGGTTACAATGCATCCAGCACACCCCAAACACCTCCTGCATAACACAGCCCCTGTGCTGGATCAGACTTCATTATCACTCCAGGTTACAATGTATCCAGCACACCCCAAACACCTCCTGCATAACACAGGCCCTGTGCTGGATCAGACTTCATTATCACTCCAGGTTACAATGTATCTGCACTGTCCAAACACCTCCTGCATAACACAGCCCCTGTGCTGGATCACACTTCATTATCACTCCAGGTTACAATGTATCCAGCACACCCCAAACACCTCCTGCATAACACAGCCCCTGTGCTGGATCACACTTCATTGTCACTTCAGGTTACCATGTATCCAGCAGACCCCAGACACCACCTGCATAACACAGGCCCTGTGCTGGATCAGACTTTATTATCACTCCACGTTACAATGTATCCAGCACACCCCAGACACCTCCTGCATAACACAGGCCCTGTACTGGATCAGACTTCATTATCACTCCAGGTTACAATGTATCCAGCACACCCCAAACACTTCCTGCATAACACAGCTCCTGTGCTGGATCAGACTTCATTGTCACTCCAGGTTGCAATGTATCCAGCAGGCCCCAATCACCACCTGCATAACACAGCTCCTGTGCTGGATCAGACTTCATTGTCACTCCAGGCTACAATGTATCCAGCACACCCCAAAATCCACCTGCATAACACAGCCCCTGTGCTGGATCAGATTTCATTATCACTCCCGGTTACAATGTATCCAGCACACCCCAAACACCTCCTGCATAACACAGGCCCTGTGCTGGATCAGACTTCATTATCACTCCAAGTTACAATGTATCCAGCAGGCCCCAAACACCTCCTGCATAACACAGGCCCTGAGCTGGATCAGACTTCATTATCACTCCAGGTTACAATGTATCCAGCACACCCCAAACACCTCCTGCATAACACAGGCCCTTTGCTGGATCAGACTTCATTATCACTCCAGGTTACAATGTATCCAGCACACCCCAAACACCTCCTGCACTACACAGCCCCTGTGCTGGATCAGACTTCATTATCACTCCAGGTTACAATGTATCCAGCACACCCCAAACACCACCTGCACAGCACAGCCCCTGTGCTGTATCAGGCTTCATTGTCACTCCAGGTTGCAATGTATCCAGCACACCCCAAACACCTCCTGCATAACACAGCCCCTGTGCTGGATCAGGCTTCATTGTCACTCCAGGTTACAATGTATCCAGCACACCCCAAACACCTCCTGCATAACACAGCCCCTGTGCTGGATCAGACTTCATTATCACTCCAGGTTACAATGTATCTAGCACACCCCAAACACCTCCTGCATAACACAGGCCCTGTGCTGGATCAGACTTCATTATCACTCCAGGTTACAATGTATCCAGCACACCCCAAACACCTTCTGCATAACACAGGCCCTGTGCTGGATCAGACTTCATTATCACTCCAGGTTACAATGTATCCAGCACACCCCAAACACCACCTGCATAAGACAGGCCCTGTGCTGGATCAGGCTTCATTATCACTCCAGGTTACAATGTATCCAGCACACCCCAAACACCTCCTGCATAACACAGCCCCTGTGCTGGATCAGACTTCATTATCACTCCAGGTTACAATGTATCCAGCACACCCCAAACACCTCCTGCATAACACAGGCCCTGTGCTGGATCAGACTTCATTATCACTCCAGGTTACAATGTATCCAGCACACCCCAAACACCTCTTGCATAACACAGCCCCTGTGCTGGATCAGACTTCATTATCACTCCAGGTTACAATGTATCCAGCAGGCCCCAAACACCTCCTGCATAACACAGGCCCTGAGCTGGATCAGACTTCATTATCACTCCAGGTTACAATGTATCCAGCACACCCCAAACACCTCCTGCATAACACAGGCCCTGTGCTGGATCAGACTACATTATCATTCCAGGTTGCAATGTATCCAGCACACCCCAAACACCTCCTGCATAACACAGGCCATGTGCTGGATCAGACTTCATTATCACTCCAGGTTACAATGTGTCCAGCAGGCCCCAAACACCTCCTGAATAACACAGGTCCTGTGCTGGATCAGACTTCATTATCACTCCAGGTTGCAATGTATCCAGCACACCACAAACACCTCCTGCATAACACAGGCCCTGTGCTGGATCAGACTTCATTATCACTCCAGGTTACAATGTATCCAGCACACCCCAAACACCTACTGCATAACACAAGCCCTGTGCTGGATCACACTTCATTGTCACTCCAGGTTACCATGTATCCAGCACACCCCAAACACCTCCTGCATAACACAGCCCCTGTGCTGGATCAGACTTCATTGTCACTCCAGGTTACCATGTATCCAGCACGCCCCAAACACCTCCTGCATAACACAGGCCCTGTGCTGGATCAGACTTCATTATCCCTCAAGGTTACAATGTATCCAGCACGCCCCAAAAACCTCCTGCATAACACAGGCCCTGTGCTGGATCAGACCTCATTATCACTCCAGGTTACAATGTATCCAGCAGGCCCCAAACACCTCCTGCATAACACAGCCCCTGTGCTGGATCAGACTTCATTATCACTCCTGGTTACAATGTATCCAGCACGCCCCAAAAACCTCCTGCATAACACAGCCCCTGTGCTGGATCAGACTTCATTATCACTCCAGGTTACAATGTATCCATCAGACCCCAAACACCTCCTGCATTACACAGCCCCTGTGCTGGATCAGACTTCATTATCACTCCAGGTTACAATGTATCCAGCACACCCCAAACACCTCCTGCATAACACAGCCCCTGTGCTGGATCAGACTTCATTATCACTCCAGGTTACAATGTATCCAGCACACCCCAAACACCTCCTGCATAACACAGGCCCTGTGCTGGATCAGACTTCATTATCACTCCATGTTACAATGTATCTGCACCGTCCAAACACCTCCTGCATAACACAGCCCCTGTGCTGGATCACACTTCATTATCACTCCAGGTTACAATGTATCCAGCACACCCCAAACACCTCCTGCATAACACAGCCCCTGTGCTGGATCACACTTCATTGTCACTCCAGGTTACCATGTATCCAGCACACCCCAGACACCACCTGCATAACACAGGCCCTGTGCTGGATCAGATTTCATTATCACTCCACGTTACAATGTATCCAGCACACCCCAGACACCTCCTGCATAACACAGGCCCTATGCTGGATCAGACTTCATTATCACTCCAGGTTACAATGTATCCAGCACACCCCAAACACTTCCTGCATAACACAGCTCCTGTGCTGGATCAGACTTCATTGTCACTCCAGGTTGCAATGTATCCAGCAGGCCCTAATCACCACCTGCATAACACAGCTCCTGTGCTGGATCAGACTTCATTGTCACTCCAGGTTACAATGTATCCAGCACACCCCAAAAACCACCTGCATAACACAGCCCCTGTGCTGGATCAGACTTCATTATCACTCCCGGTTACAATGTATCCAGCACACCCCCAAACACAGCATAACACAGCCCCTGTGCTGGATCAGACTTCATTATCACTCCAGGTTACAATGTATCCAGCACACCCCAAACACCTCCTGCATAACACAGCCCCTGTGCTGGATTAGACTTCATTATCACTCCAGGTTACAATGTATCCAGCACACCCAAACACCTCCTGCATAACACAGGCCCTGTGCTGGATTAGACTTCATTATCACTCCAGGTTACAATGTATCCAGCAGGCCCCAAACAGCTCCTGCATAACACAGGCGCTGAGCTGGATCAGACTTCATTATCACTCCAGGTTACAATGTATCCAGCACACCCCAAACACCTCCTGCATAACACAGGCCCTGTGCTGGATCAGACTTCATTATCACTCCAGGTTACAATGTTTCCAGCACACCCCAAACACCTCCTGCACAACACAGCCCCTGTGCTGGATCAGACTTCATTATCACTCCAGGTTGCAATGTATCCAGCACACCCCAAACACCACCTGCACAACACAGCCCCTGTGCTGTATCAGGCTTCATTGTCACTCCAGGTTGCAATGTATCCAGCACACCCCAAACACCTCCTGCATAACACAGCCCCTGTGCTGGATCAGGCTTCATTGTCACTCCAGGTTACAATGTATCCAGCACACCCCAAACACCTCCTGCATAACACAGCCCCTCTGCTGGATCAGACTTCATTATCACTCCAGGTTACATTGTATCTAGCACACCCCAAACACCTCCTGCATAACACAGGCCCTGTGCTGGATCAGACTTCATTATCACTCCAGGTTACAATGTATCCAGCACACCCCAAACACCTCCTGCATAACACAGCCCCTGTGCTGGATCAGACTTCATTATCACTCCAGGTTACAATGTATCCAGCACACCCCAAACACCTCCTGCATAACACAGGCCCTGTGCTGGATCACACTTCATTGTCACTCCAGGTTACAATGTATCCAGCACACCCCAAACACCTCCTGCATAACACAGGCCCTGTGCTGGATCAGACTTCATTATCACTCCAGGTTGCAATGTATCCAGCACACCCCAAACACCTCCTGCATAACACAGGCCATGTGCTGGATCAGACTTCATTATCACTCCAGGTTACAATGTATCCAGCAGGCCCCAAACACCTCCTGCATAACACAGGCCCTGAGCTGGATCAGACTTCATTATCACTCCAGGTTGCAATGTATCCAGCACACCCCAAACACCTCCTGCATAACACAGGCCATGTGTTGGATCAGACTTCATTATCACTCCAGGTTACAATGTATCCAGCAGGCCCCAAACAGCTCCTACATAACACAGGCCCTGTGCTGGATCAGACTTCATTATCACTCCAGGTTACAATGTGTCCAGCAGGCCCCAAACACCTCCTGCATAACACAGGCCCTGTGCTGGATCAGACTTCATTATCACTCCAGGTTACAATGTATCCATGACACCCCAAACACCACCTGCATAACACAGCTCCTGTGCTGGATCAGACTTCATTATCACTCCAGGTTACAATGTATCCAGCACACCCCAAACACCACCTGCATAACACAGCTCCTGTGCTGGATCAGACTTCATTATCACTCCAGGTTACAATGTATCCAGCACACCCCAAACACCTACTGCATAACACAAGCCCTGTGCTGGATCGCACTTCATTGTCACTCCAGGTTACCATGTATCCAGCACACCCCAAATACCTCCTGCATAACACAGCCCCTGTGCTGGATCAGACTTCATTGTCACTCCAGGTTACAATGTATCCAGCACGCCCCAAACACCTCCTGCACAACACAGGCCCTGTGCTGGATCAGACTTCATTATCACTCAAGGTTACAATGTATCCAGCACGCCCCAAAAACCTCCTGCATAACACAGGCCGTGTGCTGGATCAGACTTCATTATCACTCCAGGTTACAATGTATCCAGCAGGCCCCAAACACCTCCTGCATAACACAGCCCCTGTGCTGGATCAGACTTCATTATCACTCCAGGTTACAATGTATCCAGCACGCCCCAAAAACCTCCTGCATAACACAGCCCCTGTACTGGATCAGACTTCATTATCACTCCAGGTTACAATGTATCCATCAGGCCCCAAACACCTCCTGCATAACACAGCCCCTGTGCTGGATCACACTTCATTATCACTCCAGGTTACAATGCATCCAGCACACCCCAAACACCTCCTGCATAACACAGCCCCTGTGCTGGATCAGACTTCATTATCACTCCAGGTTACAATGTATCCAGCACACCCCAAACACCTCCTGCATAACACAGGCCCTGTGCTGGATCAGACTTCATTATCACTCCAGGTTACAATGTATCTGCACTGTCCAAACACCTCCTGCATAACACAGCCCCTGTGCTGGATCACACTTCATTATCACTCCAGGTTACAATGTATCCAGCACACCCCAAACACCTCCTGCATAACACAGCCCCTGTGCTGGATCACACTTCATTGTCACTTCAGGTTACCATGTATCCAGCAGACCCCAGACACCACCTGCATAACACAGGCCCTGTGCTGGATCAGACTTTATTATCACTCCACGTTACAATGTATCCAGCACACCCCAGACACCTCCTGCATAACACAGGCCCTGTACTGGATCAGACTTCATTATCACTCCAGGTTACAATGTATCCAGCACACCCCAAACACTTCCTGCATAACACAGCTCCTGTGCTGGATCAGACTTCATTGTCACTCCAGGTTGCAATGTATCCAGCAGGCCCCAATCACCACCTGCATAACACAGCTCCTGTGCTGGATCAGACTTCATTGTCACTCCAGGCTACAATGTATCCAGCACACCCCAAAATCCACCTGCATAACACAGCCCCTGTGCTGGATCAGATTTCATTATCACTCCCGGTTACAATGTATCCAGCACACCCCAAACACCTCCTGCATAACACAGGCCCTGTGCTGGATCAGACTTCATTATCACTCCAGGTTACAATGTATCCAGCAGGCCCCAAACACCTCCTGCATAACACAGGCCCTGAGCTGGATCAGACTTCATTATCACTCCAGGTTACAATGTATCCAGCACACCCCAAACACCTCCTGCATAACACAGGCCCTTTGCTGGATCAGACTTCATTATCACTCCAGGTTACAATGTATCCAGCACACCCCAAACACCTCCTGCACTACACAGCCCCTGTGCTGGATCAGACTTCATTATCACTCCAGGTTACAATGTATCCAGCACACCCCAAACACCACCTGCACAGCACAGCCCCTGTGCTGTATCAGGCTTCATTGTCACTCCAGGTTGCAATGTATCCAGCACACCCCAAACACCTCCTGCATAACACAGCCCCTGTGCTGGATCAGGCTTCATTGTCACTCCAGGTTACAATGTATCCAGCACACCCCAAACACCTCCTGCATAACACAGCCCCTGTGCTGGATCAGACTTCATTATCACTCCAGGTTACAATGTATCTAGCACACCCCAAACACCTCCTGCATAACACAGGCCCTGTGCTGGATCAGACTTCATTATCACTCCAGGTTACAATGTATCCAGCACACCCCAAACACCTTCTGCATAACACAGGCCCTGTGCTGGATCAGACTTCATTATCACTCCAGGTTACAATGTATCCAGCACACCCCAAACACCACCTGCATAAGACAGGCCCTGTGCTGGATCAGGCTTCATTATCACTCCAGGTTACAATGTATCCAGCACACCCCAAACACCTCCTGCATAACACAGCCCCTGTGCTGGATCAGACTTCATTATCACTCCAGGTTACAATGTATCCAGCACACCCCAAACACCTCCTGCATAACACAGGCCCTGTGCTGGATCAGACTTCATTATCACTCCAGGTTACAATGTATCCAGCACACCCCAAACACCTCTTGCATAACACAGCCCCTGTGCTGGATCAGACTTCATTATCACTCCAGGTTACAATGTATCCAGCAGGCCCCAAACACCTCCTGCATAACACAGGCCCTGAGCTGGATCAGACTTCATTATCACTCCAGGTTACAATGTATCCAGCACACCCCAAACACCTCCTGCATAACACAGGCCCTGTGCTGGATCAGACTACATTATCATTCCAGGTTGCAATGTATCCAGCACACCCCAAACACCTCCTGCATAACACAGGCCATGTGCTGGATCAGACTTCATTATCACTCCAGGTTACAATGTGTCCAGCAGGCCCCAAACACCTCCTGAATAACACAGGTCCTGTGCTGGATCAGACTTCATTATCACTCCAGGTTGCAATGTATCCAGCACACCACAAACACCTCCTGCATAACACAGGCCCTGTGCTGGATCAGACTTCATTATCACTCCAGGTTACAATGTATCCAGCACACCCCAAACACCTCCTGCATAACAGAGGCCCTGTGCTGGATCAGACTTCATTATCACTCCAGGTTACAATGTATCCAGCACACCCCAAACACCTGCTGCATAACACAGCTCCTGTGCTGTATCACACTTCATTATCACTCCAGGTTACAATGTATCCATGACACCCCAAACACCACCTGCATAACACAGCTCCTGTGCTGGATCAGACTTCATTATCACTCCAGGTTACAATGTATCCAGCACACCCCAAACACCTACTGCATAACACAGCCCCTGTGCTGGATCAGACTTCATTATCACTCCAGGTTACAATGTATCCAGAACACCCCAAATACCTCTTACATAAAACAGCCCTTGTGCTGGATCAGACTTCATTGTCACTCCAGGTTACAATGTATCCAGCACACCACAAACACCTCCTGCATAACACAGGCCCTGTACTGGATCACACTTCATTGTCACTCCAGGTTACAATGTATCCAGCACACCCCAAACACCTCCTGCATAACACAGGCCCTGTACTGGATCACACTTCATTGTCACTCCAGGTTACAATGTATCCAGCACACCCCAAACACCTCCTGCATAACACAGGCCCTGCACTAGATCACACTTCATTGTCACTCCAGGTTACAATGTATCCAGCACACCCCAGACACCTCCTGCATAACACAGGCCCTGTACTACATCAAACGTCATTGTCACTCCAGATTACAATGTATCCAGAACACCCCAAACACCTCCTGCATAACACAGGCCCTGTGCTGGATCAGACTTCATTACCACTCCAGGTTACAGTATATCCAGCACACCCCAAACACCTCCTGCATAACACAGCCCCTGTGCTGGATCAGACTTCATTATCACTCCAGGTTACAATGTATCCAGCACACCCCAAACACCACCTGCATAAAACAGCCCCTGTGCTGGATTAGACTTCATTGTCATTCCAGGCTACAATGTATCCAGCACACCCCAAACACCTCCTGCATAACACAGCCCTGTGCTGGATCAGACTTCATTATCACTCCAGGTTACAATGTATCCAGCACACCCCAAACACCACCTGCATAAGACAGCTCCTGTGCTGGATCAGACTTCATTATCACTACAGGTTACAATGTATCCAGCACACCCGAAACACCACCTGCATCACACAGCCCCTGTGCTGGATCAGACTTCATTATCACTCCAGGTTACAATAATCCAGCACACCCCAAACACCTCCTGCATAACACAGCTCCTGTGCTGGATCACACTTCATTATCACTCCAGGTTGCAATGTATCCAGCACACCTCCAAACACCTCCTGCATAACACAGCCCCTGTGCTGGATCAGACTTCATTATCACTCCAGGTTGCAATGTATCCAGCAGGCCCGGAACACCTCCTGCATAACACAGCCCCTGTGCTGGATCAGACTTCATTGTCACTCCAGGTTACAATGTATCTGCACAGTCCAAACACCGCCTGCATAACACAGCCCCTGTGCTGGATCAGACTTCATTGTCACTCCAGGTTACAATGTATCTGCATAGTCCAAACACCTCCTGCACAACACAGCCCCTGTGCTGGATCAGACTTCATTGTCTCTCCAGGCTACAATGTATCCAGCACACCCCAAACACCTCCTGCATAACACAGGCCCTGTGCTGGATCAGACTTCATTGTCACTCCAGGTTACAATGTATCCAGCACACCCCAAACACCTCCTGCATAACACAGGCCCTTTACTGGATCACAATTCATTGTCACTCCAGGTTACAATGTATCCAGCACACCCCAAACACCACCTGCATAACACAGCCCTGTGCTGGATCACACTTCATTGTCGCTCCAGGTTACAATGTACCCAGCACAACCCAAACACGTCCTGCATAACACAGGCCCTGTACTAGATCACACTTCATTGTCACTCCAGGTTACAATGTATCCAGCACACCCCAAACACCTCCTGCATAACACAGGCCCTGTGCTGGATCACACTTCATTGTCACTCCAGGTTACAATGTATCCAGCACACCCCAAACACCTCCTGCATAACACAGGCCCTGTACTGGATCACACTTCATTGTCACTCCAGGTTACAATGTATCCAGCACACCCCAAACACCACCTGCATAACACAGCCCTGTGCTGGATAAGACTTCATTGTCAATCCAGGTTACAATGTATCCAGCACACCCCAAACACCTCCTGCATAACACAGGCCCTGTACTAGATCACACTTCATTGTCACTCCAGGTTACAATGTATCCAGCACACCCCAGACACCTCCTGCATAAGACAGGCCCTTTACTGCATCAAACATCGTTGTCACTCCAGATTACAATGTATCCAGAACACCCCAAACACCTCCTGCATAACACAGGCCCTAAGCTGGATCAGACTTCATTACCACTCCAGGTTACAATATATCCAGCACACCCCAAACACCTCCTGCATAACACAGCCCCTGTGCTGGATCAGACTTCATTATCACTCCAGGTTGCAATGTATCCAGCACACCCCAAACACCACCTGCATAAAACAGCCCTTGTGCTGGATCAGACTTCATTATCACTCCAGGTTGCAATGTATCCAGCACACCCCGAACACCACCTGCATAAAACAGCCCTTGTGCTGGATCACACTTCATTATCACTCCAGGTTGCAATGTATCCAGCACACCCCAAACACCTTCTGCATAACACAGCCCCTGTGCTGGATCAGACTTCATTATCACTCCAGGTTGCAATGTATCCAGCAGGCCCGGAACACCTCCTGCATAACACAGCCCCTGTGCTGGATCAGACTTCATTGTCACTCCAGGTTACAATGTATCTGCACAGTCCAAACACCGCCTGCATAACACAGCCCCTGTGCTGGATCAGACTTCATTGTCACTCCAGGTTACAATGTATCTGCATAGTCCAAGCACCTCCTGCACAACACAGCCCCTGTGCTGGATCAGACTTCATAATCACTCCAGGTTACAATGTATCCAGCACACCCCAAACACCTCCTGCATAACACAGCCCCTGTGCTGGATCAGACTTCATTGTCTCTCCAGGCTACAATGTATCCAGCACACCCCAAACACCTCCTGCATAACACAGGCCATGTGCTGGATCAGACTTCATTGTCACTCCAGGTTACAATGTATCCAGCACACCCCAAACACCTCCTGCATAACACAGGCCCTTTACTGGATCACACTTCATTAACACTCCAGGTTACAATGTATCCAGCACACCCCAAACACCACCTGCATACCACAGCCCTGTGCTGGATCACACTTCATTGTCACTCCAGGTTACAATGTATCCAGTACAACCCAAACACGTCCTGCATAACACAGGCCCTGTACTAGATCACACTTCATTGTCACTCCAGGTTACAATGTATCCAGCACACCCCAGACACCTCCTGCATAACACAGGCCCTGTGCTGGATCACACTTCATTGTCACTCCAGGTTACAATGTATCCAGCACACCCCAAACACCTCCTGCATAACACAGGCCCTGTACTGGATCACACTTCATTGTCACTCCAGGTTACAATGTATCCAGCACACCCCAAACACCACCTGCATAACACAGCCCTGTGCTGGATCACACTTCATTGTCACCTCAGGTTACAATGTATCCAGCACACCCCAAACACCTCCTGCATAACACAGGCCCTGTACTAGATCACACTTCATTGTCACTCCAGGTTACAATGTATCCAGCACACCCCAGACACCTCCTGCATAACACAGGCCCTTTACTGCTTCAAACGTCATTGTCACTCCAGATTACAATGTATCCAAAACACCCCAAACACCTCCTGCATAACACAGGCCCTAAGCTGGATCAGACTTCATTACCACTCCAGGTTACAATATATCCAGCACACCCCAAACACCTCCTGCATAACACAGCCCCTGTGCTGGATCAGACTTCATTATCACTCCAGGTTGCAATGTATCCAGCACACCCCAAACACCACCTGCATAAAACAGCCCTTGTGCTGGATCAGACTTCATTGTCACTCCAGGTTACAATGTATCCAGCACACCCCAAACACCTCCTGCATAACACAGGCCCTGTACTGGATCACACTTCATTGTCACTCCAGGTTACAATGTATCCAGAACACCCCAAACTCCTCATGCATAACACAGGCCCTGTACTAGATCACACTTCATTGTCACTCCAGGTTACAATGTATCCAGCACACCCCAGACACCTCCTGCATAACACAGGCCCTGTACTGCATCAAACATCATTGTCACTCCAGATTACAATGTATCCAGAACACCCCAAACATCTCCTGTATAACACAGGCCCTGTACTGGATCAGACTTCATTACCACTCCAGGTTACAATATATCCAGCAGACCCCAAACACCTCCTGCATAACACAGCCCCTGTGCTGGATCAGACTTCATTATCACTCCAGGTTACAATATATCCAGCACACCCCAAACACCTCCTGCATAACATAGCCCCTGTGCTGGATCAGACTTCATTATCACTCCAGGTTACAATGTATCCAGCACACCCCAAACACCACCTGCATAAAACAGCCCCTGTGCTGGATCAGACTTCATTGTCATTCCAGGCTACAATGTATCCAGCACACCCCAAACACCTCCTGCATAACACAGCCCTGTGCTGGATCAGACTTCATTATCACTCCAGGTTACAATGTATCCAGCACACCCCAAACACCACCTGCATAACACAGCTCCTGTGCTGGATCAGACTTCATTATCACTCCAGGTCACAATGTATCCAGCACACCCCAAACACCTCCTCCATAACACAGCCCTGTGCTGGATCAGACTTCATTATCACTCCAGGTTACAATGCATCCAGCACACCCCAAACACCTCCTGCATAACACAGCCCCTGTGCTGGATCAGACTTCATTATCACTCCAGGTTACAATGTATCCAGCACACCCCAAACACCTCCTGCATAACACAGCCCCTGTGCTGCATCAGACTTCATTGTCACTCCAGGTTACAATGTATCCAGCACACCCCAAACACCTCCTGCACAACACAGGCCCTGTGCTGGATCAGACTTCATTGTCACTCCAGGTTACAATGTATCCAGCACACCCCAAACACCTCCTGCACAACACAGCCCCTGTGCTGGATCAGACTTCATTATCACTCCAGGTTACAATGTATCCAGCACACCCCAAACACCACCTGCACAACACAGCCCCTGTGCTGTATCAGGCTTCATTGTCACTCCAGGTTGCAATGTATCCAGCACACCCCAAACACCTCCTGCATAACACAGCCCCTGTGCTGGATCAGGCTTCATTGTCACTCCAGGTACAATGTATCCAGCACACCCCAAATACCTCCTGCATAACACAGCCCCTGTGCTGGATCAGACTTCATTATCACTCCAGGTTACAATGTATCTAGCACACCCCAAACACCTCCTGCATAACACAGGCCCTGTGCTGGATCAGACTTCATTATCACTCCAGGTTACAATGTATCCAGCACACCCCAAACACCTCCTGCATAACACAGGCCCTGTGCTGGATCAGACTTCATTATCACTCCAGGTTACAATGTATCCAGCACACCCCAAACACCACCTGCATAAGACAGGCCCTGTGCTGGATCAGGCTTCATTATCATTCCAGGTTACAATGTATCCAGCACACCCCAAACACCTCCTGCATAACACAGCCCCTGTGCTGGATCAGACTTCATTATCACTCCAGGTTACAATGTATCCAGCACACCACAAACACCTCCTGCATAACACAGGCCCTGTGCTGGATCAGACTTCATTATCACTCCAGGTTACAATGTATCCAGCACACCCCAAACACCTCTTGCATAACACAGCCCCCGTGCTGGATCAGACTTCATTATCACTCCAGGTTACAATGTATCCAGCACACCCCAAACAGCTCCTGCATAACACAGCCCCTGTGCTGGATCATACTTCATTATCACTCCAGGTTACAATGGACCCAGCAGGCCCCAAACACCTCCTGCATAACACAGGCCCTGTGCTGGATCAGACTTCATTATCACCCCAGGTTACAATGTATCCAGCACGCCCCAAACACCACCTGCATAACACAGGCCATGTGCTGGATCAGACTTCATTATCACTCCAGGTTACAATGTATCCAGCAGGCCCCAAGCACCTCCTGCATAACACAGGCCCTGAGCTGGATCAGACTTCATTATCACTCCAGGTTACAATGTATCCAGCACACCCCAAACACCTCCTGCATAACACAGGCCCTGTGCTGGATCAGACTTCATTATCACTCCAGGTTGCAATGCATCCAGCACACCCCAAACACCTCCTGCATAACACAGGCCATGTGCTGGATCAGACTTCATTATCACTCCAGGTTACAATGTATCCAGCAGGCCCCAAACACATCCTACATAACACAGGCCCTGTGCTGGATCACACTTCATTATCACTCCAGGTTACAATGTATCCCTGACTCCCCAAACACCACCTGCATAAAACAGCTCCTGTGCTGGATCAGACTTCATTATCACTCCAGGTTACAATGTATCCAGCACACCCCAAACACCTACTGCATAACACAAGCCCTGTGCTGGATCACACTTCATTGTCACTCCAGGTTACCATGTATCCAGCACACCCCAAACACCTCCTGCATAACACAGCCCCTGTGCTGGATCAGACTTCATTGTCACTCCAGGTTACCATGTATCCAGCACGCCCCAAACACCTCCTGCATAACACAGGCCCTGTGCTGGATCAGACGTCATTATCACTCAAGGTTACAATGTATCCAGCACACCCCAAACACCTCCTGCATAACACAGCCCTGTGCTGGATCACACTTCATTATCATTCCAGGTTACAATGTATCCAGCACACCCCAAACACCTCCTGCATAACACAGCTCCTGTGCTGGATCAGACTTCATTATCACTCCAGGTTACAATGTATCAATGACACCCCAAACACCACCTGCATAACACAGCTCCTGTGCTGGATCAGACTTCATTATCACTCCAGGTTACAATGTATCCAGCACACCCCAAACACCTCCTGCATAACACAAGCCCTGTGCTGGATCAGACTTCATTGTCACTCCAGGTTACCATGTATCCAGCACACCCCAAACACCTCCTGCATAACACAGCCCCTGTGCTGGATCAGACTTCATTGTCACTCCAGGTTACCATGTATCCAGCACACCCCAAACACCTCCTGCATAACACAGGCCCTGTGCTGGATCAGACTTCATTATCAATCCAGGTTACAATGTATCCAGCACACCCCAAACACCTCCTGCATAACACAGGCCCTGTGCTGGATCAGACTTCATTATCACTCCAGGTTACAATGAATCCAGCACACCCCAGACACCTCTTGCATAACACAGCCCCCGTGCTGGATCAGACTTCATTATCACTCCAGGTTACAATGTATCCAGCACACCCCAAACAGCTCCTGCATAACACAGCCCCTGTGCTGGATCATACTTCATTATCACTCCAGGTTACAATGGACCCAGCAGGCCCCAAACACCTCCTGCATAACACAGGCCCTGTGCTGGATCAGACTTCATTATCACCCCAGGTTACAATGTATCCAGCACGCCCCAAACACCACCTGCATAACACAGGCCATGTGCTGGATCAGACTTCATTATCACTCCAGGTTACAATGTATCCAGCAGGCCCCAAGCACCTCCTGCATAACACAGGCCCTGAGCTGGATCAGACTTCATTATCACTCCAGGTTACAATGTATCCAGCACACCCCAAACACCTCCTGCATAACACAGGCCCTGTGCTGGATCAGACTTCATTATCACTCCAGGTTGCAATGTATCCAGCACACCCCAAACACCTCCTGCATAACACAGGCCATGTGCTGGATCAGACTTCATTATCACTCCAGGTTACAATGTATCCAGCAGGCCCCAAACACATCCTACATAACACAGGCCCTGTGCTGGATCACACTTCATTATCACTCCAGGTTACAATGTATCCCTGACTCCCCAAACACCACCTGCATAACACAGCTCCTGTGCTGGATCAGACTTCATTATCACTCCAGGTTACAATGTATCCAGCCCACCCCAAACACCTACTGCATAACACAAGCCCTGTGCTGGATCACACTTCATTGTCACTCCAGGTTACCATGTATCCAGCACACCCCAAACACCTCCTGCATTACACAGCCCCTGTGCTGGATCAGACTTCATTGTCACTCCAGGTTACCATGTATCCAGCACGCCCCAAACACCTCCTGCATAACACAGGCCCTGTGCTGGATCAGACTTCATTATCACTCAAGGTTACAATGTATCCAGCACGCACCAAAAACCTCCTGCATAACACAGGCCCTGTGCTGGATCAGACCTCATTATCACTCCAGGTTACAATGTATCCAGCAGGCCCCAAACACCTCCTGCATAACACAGCCCCTGTGCTGGATCAGACTTCATTATCACTCCTGGTTACAATGTATCCAGCACGCCCCAAAAACCTCCTGCATAACACAGCCCCTGTGCTGGATCAGACTTCATTATCACTCCAGGTTACAATGTATCCATCAGGCCCCAAACACCTCCTGCATTACACAGCCCCTGTGCTGGATCAGACTTCATTATCACTCCAGGTTACAATGTATCCAGCACACCCCAAACACCTCCTGCATAACACAGCCCCTGTGCTGGATCAGACTTCATTATCACTCCAGGTTACAATGTATCCAGCACACCCCAAACACCTCCTGCATAACACAGGCCCTGTGCTGGATCAGACTTCATTATCACTCCATGTTACAATGTATCTGCACCGTCCAAACACCTCCTGCATAACACAGCCCCTGTGCTGGATCACACTTCATTATCACTCCAGGTTACAATGTATCCAGCAAACCCAAAACACCTCCTGCATAACACAGCCCCTGTGCTGGATCACACTTCATTGTCACTCCAGGTTACCATGTATCCAGCACACCCCAGACACCACCTGCATAACACAGGCCCTGTGCTGGATCAGACTTCATTATCACTCCATGTTACAATGTATCCAGCACACCCCAGAGACCTCCTGCATAACACAGGCCCTATGCTGGATCAGACTTCATTATCACTCCAGGTTACAATGTATCCAGCACACCCCAAACACTTCCTGCATAACACAGCTCCTGTGCTGGATCAGACTTCATTGTCACTCCAGGTTGCAATGTATCCAGCAGGCCCCAATCACCACCTGCATAACACAGCTCCTGTGCTGGATCAGACTTCATTGTCACTCCAGGTTACAATGTATCCAGCACACCCCAAAAACCACCTGCATAACACAGCCCCTGTGCTGGATCAGACTTCATTATCACTCCCGGTTACAATGTATCCAGCACACCCCCAAACACAGCATAACACAGCCCCTGTGCTGGATCAGACTTCATTATCACTCCAGGTTACAATGTATCCAGCACACCCCAAACACCTCCTGCATAACACAGGCCCTGTGCTGGATTAGACTTCATTATCACTCCAGGTTACAATGTATCCAGCACACCCCAAACACCTCCTGCATAACACAGGCCCTGTGCTGGATTAGACTTCATTATCACTCCAGGTTACAATGTATCCAGCAGGCCCCAAACAGCTCCTGCATAACACAGGCGCTGAGCTGGATCAGACTTCATTATCACTCCAGGTTACAATGTATCCAGCACACCCCAAACACCTCCTGCATAACACAGCCCCTGTGCTGGATCAGACTTCATTGTCTCTCCAGGCTACAATGTATCCAGCACACCCCAAACACCTCCTGCATAACACAGGCCATGTGCTGGATCAGACTTCATTGTCACTCCAGGTTACAATGTATCCAGCACACCCCAAACACCTCCTGCATAACACAGGCCCTTTACTGGATCACACTTCATTAACACTCCAGGTTACAATGTATCCAGCACACCCCAAACACCACCTGCATACCACAGCCCTGTGCTGGATCACACTTCATTGTCACTCCAGGTTACAATGTATCCAGTACAACCCAAACACGTCCTGCATAACACAGGCCCTGTACTAGATCACACTTCATTGTCACTCCAGGTTACAATGTATCCAGCACACCCCAGACACCTCCTGCATAACACAGGCCCTGTGCTGGATCACACTTCATTGTCACTCCAGGTTACAATGTATCCAGCACACCCCAAACACCTCCTGCATAACACAGGCCCTGTACTGGATCACACTTCATTGTCACTCCAGGTTACAATGTATCCAGCACACCCCAAACACCACCTGCATAACACAGCCCTGTGCTGGATCACACTTCATTGTCACCTCAGGTTACAATGTATCCAGCACACCCCAAACACCTCCTGCATAACACAGGCCCTGTACTAGATCACACTTCATTGTCACTCCAGGTTACAATGTATCCAGCACACCCCAGACACCTCCTGCATAACACAGGCCCTTTACTGCTTCAAACGTCATTGTCACTCCAGATTACAATGTATCCAAAACACCCCAAACACCTCCTGCATAACACAGGCCCTAAGCTGGATCAGACTTCATTACCACTCCAGGTTACAATATATCCAGCACACCCCAAACACCTCCTGCATAACACAGCCCCTGTGCTGGATCAGACTTCATTATCACTCCAGGTTGCAATGTATCCAGCACACCCCAAACACCACCTGCATAAAACAGCCCTTGTGCTGGATCAGACTTCATTGTCACTCCAGGTTACAATGTATCCAGCACACCCCAAACACCTCCTGCATAACACAGGCCCTGTACTGGATCACACTTCATTGTCACTCCAGGTTACAATGTATCCAGAACACCCCAAACTCCTCATGCATAACACAGGCCCTGTACTAGATCACACTTCATTGTCACTCCAGGTTACAATGTATCCAGCACACCCCAGACACCTCCTGCATAACACAGGCCCTGTACTGCATCAAACATCATTGTCACTCCAGATTACAATGTATCCAGAACACCCCAAACATCTCCTGTATAACACAGGCCCTGTACTGGATCAGACTTCATTACCACTCCAGGTTACAATATATCCAGCAGACCCCAAACACCTCCTGCATAACACAGCCCCTGTGCTGGATCAGACTTCATTATCACTCCAGGTTACAATATATCCAGCACACCCCAAACACCTCCTGCATAACATAGCCCCTGTGCTGGATCAGACTTCATTATCACTCCAGGTTACAATGTATCCAGCACACCCCAAACACCACCTGCATAAAACAGCCCCTGTGCTGGATCAGACTTCATTGTCATTCCAGGCTACAATGTATCCAGCACACCCCAAACACCTCCTGCATAACACAGCCCTGTGCTGGATCAGACTTCATTATCACTCCAGGTTACAATGTATCCAGCACACCCCAAACACCACCTGCATAACACAGCTCCTGTGCTGGATCAGACTTCATTATCACTCCAGGTCACAATGTATCCAGCACACCCCAAACACCTCCTCCATAACACAGCCCTGTGCTGGATCAGACTTCATTATCACTCCAGGTTACAATGCATCCAGCACACCCCAAACACCTCCTGCATAACACAGCCCCTGTGCTGGATCAGACTTCATTATCACTCCAGGTTACAATGTATCCAGCACACCCCAAACACCTCCTGCATAACACAGCCCCTGTGCTGCATCAGACTTCATTGTCACTCCAGGTTACAATGTATCCAGCACACCCCAAACACCTCCTGCACAACACAGGCCCTGTGCTGGATCAGACTTCATTGTCACTCCAGGTTACAATGTATCCAGCACACCCCAAACACCTCCTGCACAACACAGCCCCTGTGCTGGATCAGACTTCATTATCACTCCAGGTTACAATGTATCCAGCACACCCCAAACACCACCTGCACAACACAGCCCCTGTGCTGTATCAGGCTTCATTGTCACTCCAGGTTGCAATGTATCCAGCACACCCCAAACACCTCCTGCATAACACAGCCCCTGTGCTGGATCAGGCTTCATTGTCACTCCAGGTACAATGTATCCAGCACACCCCAAATACCTCCTGCATAACACAGCCCCTGTGCTGGATCAGACTTCATTATCACTCCAGGTTACAATGTATCTAGCACACCCCAAACACCTCCTGCATAACACAGGCCCTGTGCTGGATCAGACTTCATTATCACTCCAGGTTACAATGTATCCAGCACACCCCAAACACCTCCTGCATAACACAGGCCCTGTGCTGGATCAGACTTCATTATCACTCCAGGTTACAATGTATCCAGCACACCCCAAACACCACCTGCATAAGACAGGCCCTGTGCTGGATCAGGCTTCATTATCATTCCAGGTTACAATGTATCCAGCACACCCCAAACACCTCCTGCATAACACAGCCCCTGTGCTGGATCAGACTTCATTATCACTCCAGGTTACAATGTATCCAGCACACCACAAACACCTCCTGCATAACACAGGCCCTGTGCTGGATCAGACTTCATTATCACTCCAGGTTACAATGTATCCAGCACACCCCAAACACCTCTTGCATAACACAGCCCCCGTGCTGGATCAGACTTCATTATCACTCCAGGTTACAATGTATCCAGCACACCCCAAACAGCTCCTGCATAACACAGCCCCTGTGCTGGATCATACTTCATTATCACTCCAGGTTACAATGGACCCAGCAGGCCCCAAACACCTCCTGCATAACACAGGCCCTGTGCTGGATCAGACTTCATTATCACCCCAGGTTACAATGTATCCAGCACGCCCCAAACACCACCTGCATAACACAGGCCATGTGCTGGATCAGACTTCATTATCACTCCAGGTTACAATGTATCCAGCAGGCCCCAAGCACCTCCTGCATAACACAGGCCCTGAGCTGGATCAGACTTCATTATCACTCCAGGTTACAATGTATCCAGCACACCCCAAACACCTCCTGCATAACACAGGCCCTGTGCTGGATCAGACTTCATTATCACTCCAGGTTGCAATGCATCCAGCACACCCCAAACACCTCCTGCATAACACAGGCCATGTGCTGGATCAGACTTCATTATCACTCCAGGTTACAATGTATCCAGCAGGCCCCAAACACATCCTACATAACACAGGCCCTGTGCTGGATCACACTTCATTATCACTCCAGGTTACAATGTATCCCTGACTCCCCAAACACCACCTGCATAAAACAGCTCCTGTGCTGGATCAGACTTCATTATCACTCCAGGTTACAATGTATCCAGCACACCCCAAACACCTACTGCATAACACAAGCCCTGTGCTGGATCACACTTCATTGTCACTCCAGGTTACCATGTATCCAGCACACCCCAAACACCTCCTGCATAACACAGCCCCTGTGCTGGATCAGACTTCATTGTCACTCCAGGTTACCATGTATCCAGCACGCCCCAAACACCTCCTGCATAACACAGGCCCTGTGCTGGATCAGACGTCATTATCACTCAAGGTTACAATGTATCCAGCACACCCCAAACACCTCCTGCATAACACAGCCCTGTGCTGGATCACACTTCATTATCATTCCAGGTTACAATGTATCCAGCACACCCCAAACACCTCCTGCATAACACAGCTCCTGTGCTGGATCAGACTTCATTATCACTCCAGGTTACAATGTATCAATGACACCCCAAACACCACCTGCATAACACAGCTCCTGTGCTGGATCAGACTTCATTATCACTCCAGGTTACAATGTATCCAGCACACCCCAAACACCTCCTGCATAACACAAGCCCTGTGCTGGATCAGACTTCATTGTCACTCCAGGTTACCATGTATCCAGCACACCCCAAACACCTCCTGCATAACACAGCCCCTGTGCTGGATCAGACTTCATTGTCACTCCAGGTTACCATGTATCCAGCACACCCCAAACACCTCCTGCATAACACAGGCCCTGTGCTGGATCAGACTTCATTATCAATCCAGGTTACAATGTATCCAGCACACCCCAAACACCTCCTGCATAACACAGGCCCTGTGCTGGATCAGACTTCATTATCACTCCAGGTTACAATGAATCCAGCACACCCCAGACACCTCTTGCATAACACAGCCCCCGTGCTGGATCAGACTTCATTATCACTCCAGGTTACAATGTATCCAGCACACCCCAAACAGCTCCTGCATAACACAGCCCCTGTGCTGGATCATACTTCATTATCACTCCAGGTTACAATGGACCCAGCAGGCCCCAAACACCTCCTGCATAACACAGGCCCTGTGCTGGATCAGACTTCATTATCACCCCAGGTTACAATGTATCCAGCACGCCCCAAACACCACCTGCATAACACAGGCCATGTGCTGGATCAGACTTCATTATCACTCCAGGTTACAATGTATCCAGCAGGCCCCAAGCACCTCCTGCATAACACAGGCCCTGAGCTGGATCAGACTTCATTATCACTCCAGGTTACAATGTATCCAGCACACCCCAAACACCTCCTGCATAACACAGGCCCTGTGCTGGATCAGACTTCATTATCACTCCAGGTTGCAATGTATCCAGCACACCCCAAACACCTCCTGCATAACACAGGCCATGTGCTGGATCAGACTTCATTATCACTCCAGGTTACAATGTATCCAGCAGGCCCCAAACACATCCTACATAACACAGGCCCTGTGCTGGATCACACTTCATTATCACTCCAGGTTACAATGTATCCCTGACTCCCCAAACACCACCTGCATAACACAGCTCCTGTGCTGGATCAGACTTCATTATCACTCCAGGTTACAATGTATCCAGCCCACCCCAAACACCTACTGCATAACACAAGCCCTGTGCTGGATCACACTTCATTGTCACTCCAGGTTACCATGTATCCAGCACACCCCAAACACCTCCTGCATTACACAGCCCCTGTGCTGGATCAGACTTCATTGTCACTCCAGGTTACCATGTATCCAGCACGCCCCAAACACCTCCTGCATAACACAGGCCCTGTGCTGGATCAGACTTCATTATCACTCAAGGTTACAATGTATCCAGCACGCACCAAAAACCTCCTGCATAACACAGGCCCTGTGCTGGATCAGACCTCATTATCACTCCAGGTTACAATGTATCCAGCAGGCCCCAAACACCTCCTGCATAACACAGCCCCTGTGCTGGATCAGACTTCATTATCACTCCTGGTTACAATGTATCCAGCACGCCCCAAAAACCTCCTGCATAACACAGCCCCTGTGCTGGATCAGACTTCATTATCACTCCAGGTTACAATGTATCCATCAGGCCCCAAACACCTCCTGCATTACACAGCCCCTGTGCTGGATCAGACTTCATTATCACTCCAGGTTACAATGTATCCAGCACACCCCAAACACCTCCTGCATAACACAGCCCCTGTGCTGGATCAGACTTCATTATCACTCCAGGTTACAATGTATCCAGCACACCCCAAACACCTCCTGCATAACACAGGCCCTGTGCTGGATCAGACTTCATTATCACTCCATGTTACAATGTATCTGCACCGTCCAAACACCTCCTGCATAACACAGCCCCTGTGCTGGATCACACTTCATTATCACTCCAGGTTACAATGTATCCAGCAAACCCAAAACACCTCCTGCATAACACAGCCCCTGTGCTGGATCACACTTCATTGTCACTCCAGGTTACCATGTATCCAGCACACCCCAGACACCACCTGCATAACACAGGCCCTGTGCTGGATCAGACTTCATTATCACTCCATGTTACAATGTATCCAGCACACCCCAGAGACCTCCTGCATAACACAGGCCCTATGCTGGATCAGACTTCATTATCACTCCAGGTTACAATGTATCCAGCACACCCCAAACACTTCCTGCATAACACAGCTCCTGTGCTGGATCAGACTTCATTGTCACTCCAGGTTGCAATGTATCCAGCAGGCCCCAATCACCACCTGCATAACACAGCTCCTGTGCTGGATCAGACTTCATTGTCACTCCAGGTTACAATGTATCCAGCACACCCCAAAAACCACCTGCATAACACAGCCCCTGTGCTGGATCAGACTTCATTATCACTCCCGGTTACAATGTATCCAGCACACCCCCAAACACAGCATAACACAGCCCCTGTGCTGGATCAGACTTCATTATCACTCCAGGTTACAATGTATCCAGCACACCCCAAACACCTCCTGCATAACACAGGCCCTGTGCTGGATTAGACTTCATTATCACTCCAGGTTACAATGTATCCAGCACACCCCAAACACCTCCTGCATAACACAGGCCCTGTGCTGGATTAGACTTCATTATCACTCCAGGTTACAATGTATCCAGCAGGCCCCAAACAGCTCCTGCATAACACAGGCGCTGAGCTGGATCAGACTTCATTATCACTCCAGGTTACAATGTATCCAGCACACCCCAAACACCTCCTGCATAACACAGGCCCTGTGCTGGATCAGACTTCATTATCACTCCAGGTTACAATGTTTCCAGCACACCCCAAACACCTCCTGCACAACACAGCCCCTGTGCTGGATCAGACTTCATTATCAGTCCAGGTTGCAATGTATCCAGCACACCCCAAACACCACCTGCACAACACAGCCCCTGTGCTGTATCAGGCTTCATTGTCACTCCAGGTTGCAATGTATCCAGCACACCCCAAACACCTCCTGCATAACACAGCCCCTGTGCTGGATCAGGCTTCATTGTCACTCCAGGTTACAATGTATCCAGCACACCCCAAACACCTCCTGCATAACACAGCCCCTGTGCTGGATCAGACTTCATTATCACTCCAGGTTACATTGTATCTAGCACACCCCAAACACCTCCTGCATAACACAGGCCCTGTGCTGGATCAGACTTCATTATCACTCCAGGTTACAATGTATCCAGCACACCCCAAACACCTCCTGCATAACACAGGCCATGTGTTGGATCAGACTTCATTATCACTCCAGGTTACAATGTATCCAGCAGGCCCCAAACAGCTCCTACATAACACAGGCCCTGTGCTGGATCAGACTTCATTATCACTCCAGGTTACAATGTGTCCAGCAGGCCCCAAACACCTCCTGCATAACACAGGCCCTGTGCTGGATCAGACTTCATTATCACTCCAGGTTGCAATGTATCCAGCACACCCCAAACACCTCCTGCATAACACAGGCCCCGTGCTGGATCAGACTTCATTATCACTCCAGGTTACAATGTATCCAGCACACCCCAAACACCTCCTGCATAACACAGCTCCTGTGCTGGATCACACTTCATTATCACTCCAGGTTACAATGTATCCATGACACCCCAAACACCACCTGCATAACACAGCTCCTGTGCTGGATCAGACTTCATTATCACTCCAGGTTACAATGTATCCAGCACACCCCAAACACCTACTGCATAACACAAGCCCTGTGCTGGATCGCACTTCATTGTCACTCCAGGTTACCATGTATCCAGCACACCCCAAACACCTCCTGCATAACACAGCCCCTGTGCTGGATCAGACTTCATTGTCACTCCAGGTTACAATGTATCCAGCACGCCCCAAACACCTCCTGCACAACACAGGCCCTGTGCTGGATCAGACTTCATTATCACTCAAGGTTACAATGTATCCAGCAAGCCCCAAAAACCTCCTGCATAACACAGGCCCTGTGCTGGATCAGACTTCATTATCACTCCAGGTTACAATGTATCCAGCAGGCCCCAAACACCTCCTGCATAACACAGCCCCTGTGCTGGATCAGACTTCATTATCACTCCAGGTTACAATGTATCCAGCACGCCCCAAAAACCTCCTGCATAACACAGCCCCTGTACTGGATCAGACTTCATTATCACTCCAGGTTACAATGTATCCATCAGGCCCCAAACACCTCCTGCATAACACAGCCCCTGTGCTGGATCACACTTCATTATCACTCCAGGTTACAATGTATCCAGCACACCCCAAACACCTCAAAGCATAACACAGCCCCTGTGATGGATCAGACTTCATTATCACTCCAGGTTACAATGTATCCAGCACACCCCAAACACCTCCTGCATAACACAGGCCCTGTGCTGGATCAGACTTCATTATCACTCCAGGTTACAATGTATCTGCACTGTCCAAACACCTCCTGCATAACACAGCCCCTGTGCTGGATCACACTTCATTATCACTCCAGGTTACAATGTATCCAGCACACCCCAAACACCTCCTGCATAACACAGCCCCTGTGCTGGATCACACTTCATTGTCACTTCAGGTTACCATGTATCCAGCACACCCCAGACACCACCTGCATAACACAGGCCCTGTGCTGGATCAGACTTTATTATCACTCCACGTTACAATGTATCCAGCACACCCCAGACACCTCCTGCATAACACAGGCCCTGTGCTGGATCAGACTTCATTATCACTCCAGGTTACAATGTATCCAGCACACCCCAAACACTTCCTGCATAACACAGCTCCTGTGCTGGATCAGACTTCATTGTCACTCCAGGTTGCAATGTATCCAGCAGGCCCCAATCACCACCTGCATAACACAGCTCCTGTGCTGGATCAGACTTCATTGTCACTCCAGGTTACAATGTATCCAGCACACCCCAAAATCCACCTGCATAACACAGCCCCTGTGCTGGATCAGACTTCATTATCACTCCCGGTTACAATGTATCCAGCACACCCCAAACACCTCCTGCATAACACAGCCCCTGTGCTGGATCAGACTTCATTGTCACTCCAGGTTGCAATGTATCCAGCACACCCCAAACACCTCCTGCATAACACAGCCCCTGTGCTGGATCAGGCTTCATTGTCACTCCAGGTTACAATGTATCCAGCACACCCCAAACACCTCCTGCATAACACAGCCCCTGTGCTGGATCAGACTTCATTATCACTCCAGGTTACAATGTATCTAGCACACCCCAAACACCTCCTGCATAACACAGGCCCTGTGCTGGATCAGACTTCATTATCACTCCAGGTTACAATGTATCCAGCACACCCCAAACACCTTCTGCATAACACAGGCCCTGTGCTGGATCAGACTTCATTATCACTCCAGGTTACAATGTATCCAGCACACCCCAAACACCACCTGCATAAGACAGGCCCTGTGCTGGATCAGGCTTCATTATCACTCCAGGTTACAATGTATCCAGCACACCCCAAACACCTCCTGCATAACACAGCCCCTGTGCTGGATCAGACTTCATTATCACTCCAGGTTACAATGTATCCAGCACACCCCAAACACCTCCTGCATAACACAGGCCCTGTGCTGGATCAGACTTCATTATCACTCCAGGTTACAATGTATCCAGCACACCCCAAACACCTCTTGCATAACACAGCCCCTGTGCTGGATCAGACTTCATTATCACTCCAGGTTACAATGTATCCAGCACGCCCCAAACAGCTCCTGCATAACACAGCCCCTGTGCTGGATCATACTTCATTATCACTCCAGGTTACAATGTACCCGCAGGCCCCAAACACCTCCTGCATAACACAGGCCCTGTGCTGGATCAGACTTCATTATCACCCCAGGTTACAATGTATCCAGCACGCCCCAAACACCACCTGCATAACACAGGCCATGTGCTGGATCAGACTTCATTATCACTCCAGGTTACAATGTATCCAGCAGGCCCCAAACACCTCCTGCATAAGACAGGCCCTGTGCTGGATCAGACTTCATTATCACTCCAGGTTACAATGTGTCCAGCAGGCCCCAAACACCTCCTGAATAACACAGGTCCTGTGCTGGATCAGACTTCATTATCACTCCAGGTTGCAATGTATCCAGCACACCCCAAACACCTCCTGCATAACACAGGCCCTGTGCTGGATCAGACTTCATTATCACTCCAGGTTACAATGTATCCAGCACACCCCAAACACCTCCTGCATAACACAGGCCCTGTGCTGGATCAGACTTCATTATCACTCCAGGTTACAATGTATCCAGCACACCCCAAACACCTCCTGCATAACACAGCTCCTGTGCTGTATCACACTTCATTATCACTCCAGGTTACAATGTATCCATGACACCCCAAACACCACCTGCATAACACAGCTCCTGTGCTGGATCAGACTTCATTATCACTCCAGGTTACAATGTATCCAGCACACCCCAAACACCTACTGCATAACACAAGTCCTGTGCTGGATCGCACTTCATTGTCACTCCAGGTTACCATGTATCCAGCACGCCCCAAACACCTCCTGCATAACACAGCCCCTGTGCTGGATCAGACTTCATTGTCACTCCAGGTTACCATGTATCCAGCACGCCCCAAACACCTCCTGCATAACACAGGCCCTGTGCTGGATCAGACTTCATTATCACTCAAGGTTACAATGTATCCAGCACGCCCCAAAAACCTCCTGCATAACACAGGCCCTGTGCTGGATCAGACTTCATTATCACTCCAGGTTACAATGTATCCAGCAGGCCCCAAACACCTCCTGCATAACACAGCCCCTGTGCTGGATCAGACTTCATTATCACTCCAGGTTACAATGTATCCAGCACGCCCCAAAAACCTCCTGCATAACACAGCCCCTGTGCTGGATCAGACTTCATTATCACTCCAGGTTACAATGTATCCAGCAGGCCCCAAACACCTCCTGCATAACACAGCCCCTGTGCTGGATCAGACTTCATTATCAATCCAGGTTACTATGTATCCAGCACACCCCAAACTCCTCCTGCATCCAGCACATGGGCTGGATCAGACTTCATTATCCCTCCAGGTTACAATGTATCTGCACCGTCCAAACACCTCCTGCATAACACAGCCCCTGTGCTGGATCACACTTCATTATCACTCCAGGTTACAATGTATCCAACACACCCCAAACACCTCCTGCATAACACAGCCCCTGTGCTGGATCACACTTCATTGTCACTCCAGGTTACCATGTATCCAGCACACCCCAGACACCACCTGCATAACACAGGCCCTGTGCTGGATCAGACTTCATTATCACTGCACGTTACAATGTATCCAGCACACCCCAGACACCTCCTGCATAACACAGGCCCTGTACTGGATCACACTTCATTGTCACTCCAGGTTACAATGTATCCAGCACACCCCAAACACCACCTGCATAACACAGCCCTGTGCTGGATCAGGCTTCATTGTCAATCCAGGTTACAATGTATCCAGCACACCCCAAACACCTCCTGCATAACACAGGCCCTGTACTGGATCACACTTCATTGTCACTCCAGGTTACAATGTATCCAGCACACCCCAAACACCACCTGCATAACACAGCCCTGTGCTGGATCAGACTTCATTGTCAATCCAGGTTACAATGTATCCAGCACACCCCAAACACCACCTGCATAACACAGCCCTGTGCTGGATCAGACTTCATTGTCAATCCAGGTTACAATGTATCCAGCACACCCCAAACACCACCTGCATAAAACAGCCCTTGTGCTGGATCAGACTTCATTATCACTCCAGGTTGCAATGTATCCAGCACACCCCAAACACCACCTGCATAAAACAGCCCTTGTGCTGGATCACACTTCATTATCACTCCAGGTTGCAATGTATCCAGCACACCCCAAACACCTCCTGCATAACACAGCCCCCCTGTGCTGGATCAGACTTCATTATCACTCCAGGTTGCAATGTATCCAGCAGGCCCGGAACACCTCCTGCATAACACAGCCCCTGTGCTGGATCAGACTTCATTGTCACTCCAGGTTACAATGTATCTGCACAGTCCAAACACCGCCTGCATAACACAGCCCCTGTGCTGGATCAGACTTCATTGTCACTCCAGGTTACAATGTATCTGCATAGTCCAAACACCTCCTGCATAACACAGCCCCTGTGCTGGATCAGACTTCATTGTCTCTCCAGGCTACAATGTATCCAGCACACCCCAAACACCTCCTGCATAACACAGGCCCTGTGCTGGATCAGACTTCATTGTCACTCCAGGTTACAATGTATCCAGCACACCCCAAACACCTCCTGCATAACACAGGCCCTTTACTGGATCACACTTCATTGTCACTCCAGGTTACAATGTATCCAGCACACCCCAAACACCACCTGCATACCACAGCCCTGTGCTGGATCACACTTCATTGTCACTCCAGGTTACAATGTATCCAGTACAACCCAAACACGTCCTGCATAACACAGGCCCTGTACTAGATCACACTTCATTGTCACTCCAGGTTACAATGTATCCAGCACACCCCAGACACCTCCTGCATAACACAGGCCCTGTGCTGGATCACACTTCATTGTCACTCCAGGTTACAATGTATCCAGCACACCCCAAACACCTCCTGCATAACACAGGCCCTGTACTGGATCACACTTCATTGTCACTCCAGGTTACAATGTATCCAGCACACCCCAAACACCACCTGCATAACACAGCCCTGTGCTGGATCACACTTCATTGTCACTCCAGGTTACAATGTATCCAGCACACCCCAAACACCTCCTGCATAACACAGGCCCTGTACTAGATCACACTTCATTGTCACTCCAGGTTACAATGTATCCAGCACACCCCAGACACCTCCTGCATAACACAGGCCCTTTACTGCATCAAACATCATTGTCACTCCAGATTACAATGTATCCAGAACACCCCAAACACCTCCTGCATAACACAGGCCCTAAGCTGGATCAGACTTCATTACCACTCCAGGTTACAATATATCCAGCACACCCCAAACACCTCCTGCATAACACAGCCCCTGTGCTGGATCAGACTTCATTATCACTCCAGGTTGCAATGTATCCAGCACACCCCAAACACCACCTGCATAAAACAGCCCTTGTGCTGGATCAGACTTCATTGTCACTCCAGGTTACAATGTACCCAGCACACCCCAAACACCTCCTGCATAACACAGGCCCTGTACTGGATCACACTTCATTGTCACTCCAGGTTACAATGTATCCAGAACACCCCAAACACCTCATGCATAACACAGGCCCTGTACTAGATCACACTTCATTGTCACTCCAGGTTACAATGTATCCAGCACACCCCAGACACCTCCTGCATAACACAGGCCCTGTACTGCATCAAACATCATTGTCACTCCAGATTACAATGTATCCAGAACACCCCAAACATCTCCTGTATAACACAGGCCCTGTACTGGATCAGACTTCATTACCACTCCAGGTTACAATATATCCAGCACACCCCAAACACCTCCTGCATAACACAGCCCCTGTGCTGGATCAGACTTCATTATCACTCCAGGTTACAATATATCCAGCACACCCCAAACACCTCCTGCATAACATAGCCCCTGTGCTGGATCAGACTTCATTATCACTCCAGGTTACAATGTATCCAGCACACCCCAAACACCACCTGCATAAAACAGCCCCTGTGCTGGATTGCTGGATCAGACTTCATTGTCATTCCAGGCTACAATGTATCCAGCACACCCCAAACACCTCCTGCATAACACAGCCCTGTGCTGGATCAGACTTCATTATCACTCCAGGTTACAATGTATCCAGCACACCCCAAACACCACCTGCATAACACAGCTCCTGTGCTGGATCAGACTTCATTATCACTCCAGGTCACAATGTATCCAGCACACCCCAAACACCTCCTCCATAACACAGCCCTGTGCTGGATCAGACTTCATTATCACTCCAGGTTACAATGCATCCAGCACACCCAAAACACCTCCTGCATAACACAGGCCATATGCTGGATCACACTTCATTATCACTCCAGGTTACAATGTATCCAGCACACCCCAAACACCTCCTGCATAACACAGCCCCTGTGCTGGATCAGACTTCATTATCACTCCAGGTTACAATGTATCCAGAACACCCCAAACACATCCTGCATAACACAGCCCCTGTGCTGCATCAGACTTCATTGTCACTCCAGGTTACAATGTATCCAGCACACCCCAAACACCTCCTGCACAACACAGGCCCTGTGCTGGATCAGACTTCATTGTCACTCCAGGTTACAATGTATCCAGCACACCCCAAACACCTCCTGCACAACACAGCCCCTGTGCTGGATCAGACTTCATTATCACTCCAGGTTACAATGTATCCAGCACACCCCAAACACCACCTGCACAACACAGCCCCTGTGCTGTATCAGGCTTCATTGTCACTCCAGGTTGCAATGTATCCAGCACACCCCAAACACCTCCTGCATAACACAGCCCCTGTGCTGGATCAGGCTTCATTGTCACTCCAGGTACAATGTATCCAGCACACCCCAAACACCTCCTGCATAACACAGCCCCTGTGCTGGATCAGACTTCATTATCACTCCAGGTTACAATGTATCTAGCACACCCCAAACACCTCCTGCATAACACAGGCCCTGTGCTGGATCAGACTTCATTATCACTCCAGGTTACAATGTATCCCTGACTCCCCAAACACCACCTGCATAACACAGCTCCTGTGCTGGATCAGACTTCATTATCACTCCAGGTTACAATGTATCCAGCACACCCCAAACACCTACTGCATAACACAAGCCCTGTGCTGGATCACACTTCATTGTCACTCCAGGTTACCATGTATCCAGCACACCCCAAACACCTCCTGCATAACACAGCCCCTGTGCTGGATCAGACTTCATTGTCACTCCAGGTTACCATGTATCCAGCACGCCCCAAACACCTCCTGCATAACACAGGCCCTGTGCTGGATCAGACTTCATTATCACTCAAGGTTACAATGTATCCAGCACGCCCCAAAAACCTCCTGCATAACACAGGCCCTGTGCTGGATCAGACCTCATTATCACTCCAGGTTACAATGTATCCAGCAGGCCCCAAACACCTCCTGCATAACACAGCCCCTGTGCTGGATCAGACTTCATTATCACTCCTGGTTACAATGTATCCAGCACGCCCCAAAAACCTCCTGCATAACACAGCCCCTGTGCTGGATCAGACTTCATTATCACTCCAGGTTACAATGTATCCATCAGGCCCCACACACCTCCTGCATTACACAGCCCCTGTGCTGGATCAGACTTCATTATCACTCCAGGTTACAATGTATCCAGCACACCCCAAACACCTCCTGCATAACACAGCCCCTGTGCTGGATCAGACTTCATTATCACTCCAGGTTACAATGTATCCAGCACACCCCAAACACCTCCTGCATAACACAGGCCCTGTGCTGGATCAGACTTCATTATCACTCCATGTTACAATGTATCTGCACCGTCCAAACACCTCCTGCATAACACAGCCCCTGTGCTGGATCACACTTCATTATCACTCCAGGTTACAATGTATCCAGCACACCCCAAACACCTCCTGCATAACACAGCCCCTGTGCTGGATCACACTTCATTGTCACTCCAGGTTACCATGTATCCAGCACACCCCAGACACCACCTGCATAACACAGGCCCTGTGCTGGATCAGACTTCATTATCACTCCACGTTACAATGTATCCAGCACACCCCAGACACCTCCTGCATAACACAGGCCCTATGCTGGATCAGACTTCATTATCACTCCAGGTTACAATGTATCCAGCACACCCCAAACACTTCCTGCATAACACAGCTCCTGTGCTGGATCAGACTTCATTGTCACTCCAGGTTGCAATGTATCCAGCAGGCCCCAATCACCACCTGCATAACACAGCTCCTGTGCTGGATCAGACTTCATTGTCACTCCAGGTTACAATGTATCCAGCACACCCCAAAAACCACCTGCATAACACAGCCCCTGTGCTGGATCAGACTTCATTATCACTCCCGGTTACAATGTATCCAGCACACCCCCAAACACAGCATAACACAGCCCCTGTGCTGGATCAGACTTCATTATCACTCCAGGTTACAATGTATCCAGCACACCCCAAACACCTCCTGCATAACACAGGCCCTGTGCTGGATTAGACTTCATTATCACTCCAGGTTACAATGTATCCAGCACACCCCAAACACCTCCTGCATAACACAGGCGCTGAGCTGGATCAGACTTCATTATCACTCCAGGTTACAATGTATCCAGCACACCCCAAACACCTCCTGCATAACACAGGCCCTGTGCTGGATCAGACTTCATTATCACTCCAGGTTACAAAGTTTCCAGCACACCCCAAACACCTCCTGCACAACACAGCCCCTGTGCTGGATCAGACTTCATTATCACTCCAGGTTGCAATGTATCCAGCACACCCCAAACACCACCTGCACAACACAGCCCCTGTGCTGTATCAGGCTTCATTGTCACTCCAGGTTGCAATGTATCCAGCACACCCCAAACACCTCCTGCATAACACAGCCCCTGTGCTGGATCAGGCTTCATTGTCACTCCAGGTTACAATGTATCCAGCACACCCCAAAAACCTCCTGCATAACACAGCCCCTGTGCTGGATCAGACTTCATTATCACTCCAGGTTACATTGTATCTAGCACACCCCAAACACCTCCTGCATAACACAGGCCCTGTGCTGGATCAGACTTCATTATCACTCCAGGTTACAATGTATCCAGCACACCCCAAACACCTCCTGCATAACACAGCCCCTGTGCTGGATCAGACTTCATTATCACTCCAGGTTACAATGTATCCAGCACACCCCAAACACCTCCTGCATAACACAGGCCCTGTGCTGGATCACACTTCATTGTCACTCCAGGTTACAATGTATCCAGCACACCCCAAACACCTCCTGCATAACACAGGCCCTGTGCTGGATCAGACTTCATTATCACTCCAGGTTGCAATGTATCCAGCACACCCCAAACACCTCCTGCATAACACAGGCCATGTGCTGGATCAGACTTCATTATCACTCCAGGTTACAATGTATCCAGCAGGCCCCAAACACCTCCTGCATAACACAGGCCCTGAGCTGGATCAGACTTCATTATCACTCCAGGTTGCAATGTATCCAGCAGGCCCCAAACAGCTCCTACATAACACAGGCCCTGTGCTGGATCAGACTTCATTATCACTCCAGGTTACAATGTGTCCAGCAGGCCCCAAACACCTCCTGCATAACACAGGCCCTGTGCTGGATCAGACTTCATTATCACTCCAGGTTACAATGTATCCATGACACCCCAAACACCACCTGCATAACACAGCTCCTGTGCTGGATCAGACTTCATTATCACTCCAGGTTACAATGTATCCAGCACACCCCAAACACCACCTGCATAACACAGCTCCTGTGCTGGATCAGACTTCATTATCACTCCAGGTTACAATGTATCCAGCACACCCCAAACACCTCCTGCATAACACAGCCCCTGTGCTGGATCGCACTTCATTGTCACTCCAGGTTACCATGTATCCAGCACACCCCAAACACCTCCTGCATAACACAGCCCCTGTGCTGGATCAGACTTCATTGTCACTCCAGGTTACAATGTATCCAGCACGCCCCAAACACCTCCTGCACAACACAGGCCCTGTGCTGGATCAGACTTCATTATCACTCAAGGTTACAATGTATCCAGCACGCCCCAAAAACCTCCTGCATAACACAGGCCCTGTGCTGGATCAGACTTCATTATCACTCCAGGTTACAATGTATCCAGCAGGCCCCAAACACCTCCTGCATAACACAGCCCCTGTGCTGGATCAGACTTCATTATCACTCCAGGTTACAATGTATCCAGCACGCCCCAAAAACCTCCTGCATAACACAGCCCCTGTACTGGATCAGACTTCATTATCACTCCAGGTTACAATGTATCCATCAGGCCCCAAACACCTCCTGCATAACACAGCCCCTGTGCTGGATCACACTTCATTATCACTCCAGGTTACAATGTATCCAGCACACCCCAAACACCTCCTGCATAACACAGCCCCTGTGCTGGATCAGACTTCATTATCACTCCAGGTTACAATGTATCCAGCACACCCCAAACACCTCCTGCATAACACAGGCCCTGTGCTGGATCAGACTTCATTATCACTCCAGGTTACAATGTATCTGCACTGTCCAAACACCTCCTGCATAACACAGCCCCTGTGCTGGATCACACTTCATTATCACTCCAGGTTACAATGTATCCAGCACACCCCAAACACCTCCTGCATAACACAGCCCCTGTGCTGGATCACACTTCATTGTCACTTCAGTTTACCATGTATCCAGCACACCCCAGACACCACCTGCATAACACAGGCCCTGTGCTGGATCAGACTTTATTATCACTCCACGTTACAATGTATCCAGCACACCCCAGACACCTCCTGCATAACACAGGCCCTGTGCTGGATCAGACTTCATTATCACTCCAGGTTACAATGTATCCAGCACACCCCAAACACTTCCTGCATAACACAGCTCCTGTGCTGGATCAGACTTCATTGTCACTCCAGGTTGCAATGTATCCAGCAGGCCCCAATCACCACCTGCATAACACAGCTCCTGTGCTGGATCAGACTTCATTGTCACTCCAGGTTACAATGTATCCAGCACACCCCAAACACCTCCTGCATAACACAGGCCCTTTACTGGATCACACTTCATTAACACTCCAGGTTACAATGTATCCAGCACACCCCAAACACCACCTGCATACCACAGCCCTGTGCTGGATCACACTTCATTGTCACTCCAGGTTACAATGTATCCAGTACAACCCAAACACGTCCTGCATAACACAGGCCCTGTACTAGATCACACTTCATTGTCACTCCAGGTTACAATGTATCCAGCACACCCCAGACACCTCCTGCATAACACAGGCCCTGTGCTGGATCACACTTCATTGTCACTCCAGGTTACAATGTATCCAGCACACCCCAAACACCACCTGCATAACACAGCCCTGTGCTGGATCACACTTCATTGTCACTCCAGGTTACAATGTATCCAGCACACCCCAAACACCTCCTGCATAACACAGGCCCTGTACTAGATCACACTTCATTGTCACTCCAGGTTACAATGTATCCAGCACACCCCAGACACCTCCTGCATAACACAGGCCCTTTACTGCTTCAAACGTCATTGTCACTCCAGATTACAATGTATCCAGAACACCCCAAACACCTCCTGCATAACACAGGCCCTAAGCTGGATCAGACTTCATTACCACTCCAGGTTACAATATATCCAGCACACCCCAAACACCTCCTGCATAACACAGCCCCTGTGCTGGATCAGACTTCATTATCACTCCAGGTTGCAATGTATCCAGCACACCCCAAACACCACCTGCATAAAACAGCCCTTGTGCTGGATCAGACTTCATTGTCACTCCAGGTTACAATGTATCCAGCACACCCCAAACACCTCCTGCATAACACAGGCCCTGTACTGGATCACACTTCATTGTCACTCCAGGTTACAATGTATCCAGAACACCCCAAACACCTCATGCATAACACAGGCCCTGTACTAGATCACACTTCATTGTCACTCCAGGTTACAATGTATCCAGCACACCCCAGACACCTCCTGCATAACACAGGCCCTGTACTGCATCAAACATCATTGTCACTCCAGATTACAATGTATCCAGAACACCTCAAACATCTCCTGTATAACACAGGCCCTGTACTGGATCAGACTTCATTACCACTCCAGGTTACAATATATCCAGCAGACCCCAAACACCTCCTGCATAACACAGCCCCTGTGCTGGATCAGACTTCATTATCACTCCAGGTTACAATATATCCAGCACACCCCAAACACCTCCTGCATAACATAGCCCCTGTGCTGGATCAGACTTCATTATCACTCCAGGTTACAATGTATCCAGCACACCCCAAACACCACCTGCATAAAACAGCCCCTGTGCTGGATCAGACTTCATTGTCATTCCAGGCTACAATGTATCCAGCACACCCCAAACACCTCCTGCATAACACAGCCCTGTGCTGGATCAGACTTCATTATCACTCCAGGTTACAATGTATCCAGCACACCCCAAACACCACCTGCATAACACAGCTCCTGTGCTGGATCAGACTTCATTATCACTCCAGGTCACAATGTATCCAGCACACCCCAAACACCTCCTCCATAACACAGCCCTGTGCTGGATCAGACTTCATTATCACTCCAGGTTACAATGCATCCAGCACACCCCAAACACCTCCTGCATAACACAGGCCATATGCTGGATCACACTTCATTATCACTCCAGGTTACAATGTATCCAGCACACCCCAAACACCTCCTGCATAACACAGCCCCTGTGCTAGATCAGACTTCATTATCACTCCAGGTTACAATGTATCCAGCACACCCCAAACACCTCCTGCATAACACAGCCCCTGTGCTGCATCAGACTTCATTGTCACTCCAGGTTACAATGTATCCAGCACACCCCAAACACCTCCTGCACAACACAGGCCCTGTGCTGGATCAGACTTCATTGTCACTCCAGGTTACAATGTATCCAGCACACCCCAAACACCTCCTGCACAACACAGCCCCTGTGCTGGATCACACTTCATTGTCACTCCAGGTTACAATGTATCCAGAACACCCCAAACACCTCATGCATAACACAGGCCCTGTACTAGATCACACTTCATTGTCACTCCAGGTTACAATGTATCCAGCACACCCCAGACACCTCCTGCATAACACAGGCCCTGTACTGCATCAAACATCATTGTCACTCCAGATTACAATGTATCCAGAACACCTCAAACATCTCCTGTATAACACAGGCCCTGTACTGGATCAGACTTCATTACCACTCCAGGTTACAATATATCCAGCAGACCCCAAACACCTCCTGCATAACACAGCCCCTGTGCTGGATCAGACTTCATTATCACTCCAGGTTACAATATATCCAGCACACCCCAAACACCTCCTGCATAACATAGCCCCTGTGCTGGATCAGACTTCATTATCACTCCAGGTTACAATGTATCCAGCACACCCCAAACACCACCTGCATAAAACAGCCCCTGTGCTGGATCAGACTTCATTGTCATTCCAGGCTACAATGTATCCAGCACACCCCAAACACCTCCTGCATAACACAGCCCTGTGCTGGATCAGACTTCATTATCACTCCAGGTTACAATGTATCCAGCACACCCCAAACACCACCTGCATAACACAGCTCCTGTGCTGGATCAGACTTCATTATCACTCCAGGTCACAATGTATCCAGCACACCCCAAACACCTCCTCCATAACACAGCCCTGTGCTGGATCAGACTTCATTATCACTCCAGGTTACAATGCATCCAGCACACCCCAAACACCTCCTGCATAACACAGGCCATATGCTGGATCACACTTCATTATCACTCCAGGTTACAATGTATCCAGCACACCCCAAACACCTCCTGCATAACACAGCCCCTGTGCTGGATCAGACTTCATTATCACTCCAGGTTACAATGTATCCAGCACACCCCAAACACCTCCTGCATAACACAGCCCCTGTGCTGCATCAGACTTCATTGTCACTCCAGGTTACAATGTATCCAGCACACCCCAAACACCTCCTGCACAACACAGGCCCTGTGCTGGATCAGACTTCATTGTCACTCCAGGTTACAATGTATCCAGCACACCCCAAACACCTCCTGCACAACACAGCCCCTGTGCTGGATCAGACTTCATTATCACTCCAGGTTACAATGTATCCAGCACACCCCAAACACCACCTGCACAACACAGCCCCTGTGCTGTATCAGGCTTCATTGTCACTCCAGGTTGCAATGTATCCAGCACACCCCAAACACCTCCTGCATAACACAGCCCCTGTGCTGGATCAGGCTTCATTGTCACTCCAGGTACAATGTATCCAGCACACCCCAAACACCTCCTGCATAACACAGCCCCTGTGCTGGATCAGACTTCATTATCACTCCAGGTTACAATGTATCTAGCACACCCCAAACACCTCCTGCATAACACAGCCCCTGTGCTGGATCAGACTTCATTATCACTCCAGGTTACAATGTATCCAGCACACCTCAAACACCTCCTGCATAACACAGGCCCTGTGCTGGATCAGACTTCATTATCACTCCAGGTTACAATGTATCCAGCACACCCCAAACACCTCCTGCATAACACAGGCCCTGTGCTGGATCAGACTTCATTATCACTCCAGGTTACAATGTATCCAGCACACCCCAAACACCACCTGCATAAAACAGGCCCTGTGCTGGATCAGGCTTCATTATCACTCCAGGTTACAATGTATCCAGCACACCCCAAACACCTCCTGCATAACACAGCCCCTGTGCTGGATCAGACTTCATTATCACTCCAGGTTACAATGTATCCAGCACACCACAAACACCTCCTGCATAACACAGGCCCTGTGCTGGATCAGACTTCATTATCACTCCAGGTTACAATGTATCCAGCACACCCCAAACACCTCTTGCATAACACAGCCCCCGTGCTGGATCAGACTTCATTATCAACCCAGGTTACAATGTATCCAGCACACCCCAAACAGCTCCTGCATAACACAGCCCCTGTGCTGGATCATACTTCATTATCACTCCAGGTTACAATGGACCCAGCAGGCCCCAAACACCTCCTGCATAACACAGGCCCTGTGCTGGATCAGACTTCATTATCACCCCAGGTTACAATGTATCCAGCACGCCCCAAACACCACCTGCATAACACAGGCCATGTGCTGGATCAGACTTCATTATCACTCCAGGTTACAATGTATCCAGCAGGCCCCAAGCACCTCCTGCATAACACAGGCCCTGAGCTGGATCAGACTTCATTATCACTCCAGGTTACAATGTATCCAGCACACCCCAAACACCTCCTGCATAACACAGGCCCTGTGCTGGATCAGACTTCATTATCACTCCAGGTTGCAATGCATCCAGCACACCCCAAACACCTCCTGCATAACACAGGCCATGTGCTGGATCAGACTTCATTATCACTCCAGGTTACAATGTATCCAGCAGGCCCCAAACACATCCTACATAACACAGGCCCTGTGCTGGATCACACTTCATTATCACTCCAGGTTACAATGTATCCCTGACTCCCCAAACACCACCTGCATAAAACAGCTCCTGTGCTGGATCAGACTTCATTATCACTCCAGGTTACAATGTATCCAGCACACCCCAAACACCTACTGCATAACACAAGCCCTGTGCTGGATCACACTTCATTGTCACTCCAGGTTACCATGTATCCAGCACACCCCAAACACCTCCTGCATAACACAGCCCCTGTGCTGGATCAGACTTCATTGTCACTCCAGGTTACCATGTATCCAGCACCCCCCAAACACCTCCTGCATAACACAGGCCCTGTGCTGGATCAGACTTCATTATCACTCAAGGTTACAATGTATCCAGCACACCCCAAACACCTCCTGCATAACACAGCCCCTGTGCTGGATCACACTTCATTATCATTCCAGGTTACAATGTATCCAGCACACCCCAAACACCTCCTGCATAACACAGCTCCTGTGCTGGATCAGACTTCATTATCACTCCAGGTTACAATGTATCAATGACACCCCAAACACCACCTGCATAACACAGCTCCTGTGCTGGATCAGACTTCATTATCACTCCAGGTTACAATGGATCCAGCACACCCCAAACACCTACTGCATAACACAAGCCCTGTGCTGGATCAGACTTCATTGTCACTCCAGGTTACCATGTATCCAGCACACCCCAAACACCTCCTGCATAACACAGCCCCTGTGCTGGATCAGACTTCATTGTCACTCCAGGTTACCATGTATCCAGCACACCCCAAACACCTCCTGCATAACACAGGCCCTGTGCTGGATCAGACTTCATTATCAATCCAGGTTACAATGTATCCAGCACACCCCAAACACCTCCTGCATAACACAGGCCCTGTGCTGGATCAGACTTCATTATCACTCCAGGTTACAATGAATCCAGCACACCCCAGACACCTCTTGCATAACACAGCCCCCGTGCTGGATCAGACTTCATTATCACTCCAGGTTACAATGTATCCAGCACACCCCAAACAGCACCTGCATAACACAGCCCCTGTGCTGGATCATACTTCATTATCACTCCAGGTTACAATGGACCCAGCAGGCCCCAAACACCTCCTGCATAACACAGGCCCTGTGCTGGATCAGACTTCATTATCACCCCAGGTTACAATGTATCCAGCACGCCCCAAACTCCACCTGCATAACACAGGCCATGTGCTGGATCAGACTTCATTATCACTCCAGGTTACAATGTATCCAGCAGGCCCCAAGCACCTCCTGCATAACACAGGCCCTGAGCTGGATCAGACTTCATTATCACTCCAGGTTACAATGTATCCAGCACACCCCAAACACCTCCTGCATAACACAGGCCCTGTGCTGGATCAGACTTCATTATCACTCCAGGTTGCAATGTATCCAGCACACCCCAAACACCTCCTGCATAACACAGGCCATGTGCTGGATCAGACTTCATTATCACTCCAGGTTACAATGTATCCAGCAGGCCCCAAACACATCCTACATAACACAGGCCCTGTGCTGGATCACACTTCATTATCACTCCAGGTTACAATGTATCCCTGACTCCCCAAACACCACCTGCATAACACAGCTCCTGTGCTGGATCAGACTTCATTATCACTCCAGGTTACAATGTATCCAGCCCACCCCAAACACCTACTGCATAACACAAGCCCTGTGCTGGATCACACTTCATTGTCACTCCAGGTTACCATGTATCCAGCACACCCCAAACACCTCCTGCATAACACAGCCCCTGTGCTGGATCAGACTTCATTGTCACTCCAGGTTACCATGTATCCAGCACGCCCCAAACACCTCCTGCATAACACAGGCCCTGTGCTGGATCAGACTTCATTATCACTCAAGGTTACAATGTATCCAGCACGCACCAAAAACCTCCTGCATAACACAGGCCCTGTGCTGGATCAGACCTCATTATCACTCCAGGTTACAATGTATCCAGCAGGCCCCAAACACCTCCTGCATAACACAGCCCCTGTGCTGGATCAGACTTCATTATCACTCCTGGTTACAATGTATCCAGCACGCCCCAAAAACCTCCTGCATAACACAGCCCCTGTGCTGGATCAGACTTCATTATCACTCCAGGTTACAATGTATCCATCAGGCCCCAAACACCTCCTGCATTACACAGCCCCTGTGCTGGATCAGACTTCATTATCACTCCAGGTTACAATGTATCCAGCACACCCCAAACACCTCCTGCATAACACAGCCCCTGTGCTGGATCAGACTTCATTATCACTCCAGGTTACAATGTATCCAGCACACCCCAAACACCTCCTGCATAACACAGGCCCTGTGCTGGATCAGACTTCATTATCACTCCATGTTACAATGTATCTGCACCGTCCAAACACCTCCTGCATAACACAGCCCCTGTGCTGGATCACACTTCATTATCACTCCAGGTTACAATGTATCCAGCAAACCCAAAACACCTCCTGCATAACACAGCCCCTGTGCTGGATCACACTTCATTGTCACTCCAGGTTACCATGTATCCAGCACACCCCAGACACCACCTGCATAACACAGGCCCTGTGCTGGATCAGACTTCATTATCACTCCACGTTACAATGTATCCAGCACACCCCAGACACCTCCTGCATAACACAGGCCCTATGCTGGATCAGACTTCATTATCACTCCAGGTTACAATGTATCCAGCACACCCCAAACACTTCCTGCATAACACAGCTCCTGTGCTGGATCAGACTTCATTGTCACTCCAGTTTGCAATGTATCCAGCAGGCCCCAATCACCACCTGCATAACACAGCTCCTGTGCTGGATCAGACTTCATTGTCACTCCAGGTTACAATGTATCCAGCACACCCCAAAAACCACCTGCATAACACAGCCCCTGTGCTGGATCAGACTTCATTATCACTCCCGGTTACAATGTATCCAGCACACCCCCAAACACAGCATAACACAGCCCCTGTGCTGGATCAGACTTCATTATCACTCCAGGTTACAATGTATCCAGCACACCCCAAACACCTCCTGCATAACACAGGCCCTGTGCTGGATTAGACTTCATTATCACTCCAGGTTACAATGTATCCAGCACACCCCAAACACCTCCTGCATAACACAGGCCCTGTGCTGGATTAGACTTCATTATCACTCCAGGTTACAATGTATCCAGCAGGCCGCAAACAGCTCCTGCATAACACAGGCGCTGAGCTGGATCAGACTTCATTATCACTCCAGGTTACAATGTATCCAGCACACCCCAAACACCTCCTGCATAACACAGGCCCTGTGCTGGATCAGACTTCATTATCACTCCAGGTTACAATGTTTCCAGCACACCCCAAACACCTCCTGCACAACACAGCCCCTGTGCTGGATCAGACTTCATTATCACTCCAGGTTGCAATGTATCCAGCACACCCCAAACACCACCTGCACAACACAGCCCCTGTGCTGTATCAGGCTTCATTGTCACTCCAGGTTGCAATGTATCCAGCACACCCCAAACACCTCCTGCATAACACAGCCCCTGTGCTGGATCGGGCTTCATTGTCACTCCAGGTTACAATGTATCCAGCACACCCCAAACACCTCCTGCATAACACAGCCCCTGTGCTGGATCAGACTTCATTATCACTCCAGGTTACATTGTATCTAGCACACCCCAAACACCTCCTGCATAACACAGGCCCTGTGCTGGATCAGACTTCATTATCACTCCAGGTTACAATGTATCCAGCACACCCCAAACACCTCCTGCATAACACAGGCCATGTGTTGGATCAGACTTCATTATCACTCCAGGTTACAATGTATCCAGCAGGCCCCAAACAGCTCCTACATAACACAGGCCCTGTGCTGGATCAGACTTCATTATCACTCCAGGTTACAATGTGTCCAGCAGGCCCCAAACACCTCCTGCATAACACAGGCCCTGTGCTGGATCAGACTCATTATCACTCCAGGTTGCAATGTATCCAGCACACCCCAAACACCTCCTGCATAACACAGGCCCCGTGCTGGATCAGACTTCATTATCACTCCAGGTTACAATGTATCCAGCACACCCCAAACACCTCCTGCATAACACAGCTCCTGTGCTGGATCACACTTCATTATCACTCCAGGTTACAATGTATCCATGACACCCCAAACACCACCTGCATAACACAGCTCCTGTGCTGGATCAGACTTCATTATCACTCCAGGTTACAATGTATCCAGCACACCCCAAACACCTACTGCATAACACAAGCCCTGTGCTGGATCGCACTTCATTGTCACTCCAGGTTACCATGTATCCAGCACACCCCAAACACCTCCTGCATAACACAGCCCCTGTGCTGGATCAGACTTCATTGTCACTCCAGGTTACAATGTATCCAGCACGCCCCAAACACCTCCTGCACAACACAGGCCCTGTGCTGGATCAGACTTCATTATCACTCAAGGTTACAATGTATCCAGCACGCCCCAAAAACCTCCTGCATAACACAGGCCCTGTGCTGGATCAGACTTCATTATCACTCCAGGTTACAATGTATCCAGCAGGCCCCAAACACCTCCTGCATAACACAGCCCCTGTGCTGGATCAGACTTCATTATCACTCCAGGTTACAATGTATCCAGCACGCCCCAAAAACCTCCTGCATAACACAGCCCCTGTACTGGATCAGACTTCATTATCACTCCAGGTTACAATGTATCCATCAGGCCCCAAACACCTCCTGCATAACACAACCCCTGTGCTGGATCACACTTCATTATCACTCCAGGTTACAATGTATCCAGCACACCCCAAACACCTCCTGCATAACACAGCCCCTGTGATGGATCAGACTTCATTATCACTCCAGGTTACAATGTATCCAGCACACCCCAAACACCTCCTGCATAACACAGGCCCTGTGCTGGATCAGACTTCATTATCACTCCAGGTTACAATGTATCTGCACTGTCCAAACACCTCCTGCATAACACAGCCCCTGTGCTGGATCACACTTCATTATCACTCCAGGTTACAATGTATCCAGCACACCCCAAACACCTCCTGCATAACACAGCCCCTGTGCTGGATCACACTTCATTGTCACTTCAGGTTACCATGTATCCAGCACACCCCAGACACCACCTGCATAACACAGGCCCTGTGCTGGATCAGACTTTATTATCACTACACGTTACAATGTATCCAGCACACCCCAGACACCTCCTGCATAACACAGGCCCTGTGCTGGATCAGACTTCATTATCACTCCAGGTTACAATGTATCCAGCACACCCCAAACACTTCCTGCATAACACAGCTCCTGTGCTGGATCAGACTTCATTGTCACTCCAGGTTGCAATGTATCCAGCAGGCCCCAATCACCACCTGCATAACACAGCTCCTGTGCTGGATCAGACTTCATTGTCACTCCAGGTTACAATGTATCCAGCACACCCCAAAATCCACCTGCATAACACAGCCCCTGTGCTGGATCAGACTTCATTATCACTCCCGGTTACAATGTATCCAGCACACCCCAAACACCTCCTGCATAACACAGCCCCTGTGCTGGATCAGACTTCATTATCACTCCAGGTTACAATGTATCCAGCACACCCCAAACACCTCCTGCATAACACAGGCCCTGTGCTGGATCAGACTTCATTATCACTCCAGGTTACAATGTATCCAGCAGGCCCCAAACACCTCCTGCATAACACAGGCCCTGAGCTGGATCAGACTTCATTATCACTCCAGGTTACAATGTATCCAGCACACCCCAAACACCTCCTGCATAACACAGGCCCTGTGCTGGATCAGACTTCATTATCACTCCAGGTTACAATGTATCCAGCACACCCCAAACACCTCCTGCACAACACAGCCCCTGTGCGGGATCAGACTTCGTTATCACTCCAGGTTACAATGTATCCAGCACACCCCAAACACCACCTGCACAACACAGCCCCTGTGCTGTATCAGGCTTCATTGTCACTCCACGTTACAATGTATCCAGCACACCCCAGACACCTCCTGCATAACACAGGCCCTATGCTGGATCAGACTTCATTATCACTCCAGGTTACAATGTATCCAGCACACCCCAAACACTTCCTGCATAACACAGCTCCTGTGCTGGATCAGACTTCATTGTCACTCCAGGTTGCAATGTATCCAGCAGGCCCCAATCACCACCTGCATAACACAGCTCCTGTGCTGGATCAGACTTCATTGTCACTCCAGGTTACAATGTATCCAGCACACCCCAAAAACCACCTGCATAACACAGCCCCTGTGCTGGATCAGACTTCATTATCACTCCCGGTTACAATGTATCCAGCACACCCCCAAACACAGCATAACACAGCCCCTGTGCTGGATCAGACTTCATTATCACTCCAGGTTACAATGTATCCAGCACACCCCAAACACCTCCTGCATAACACAGGCCCTGTGCTGGATTAGACTTCATTATCACTCCAGGTTACAATGTATCCAGCACACCCCAAACACCTCCTGCATAACACAGGCGCTGAGCTGGATCAGACTTCATTATCACTCCAGGTTACAATGTATCCAGCACACCCCAAACACCTCCTGCATAACACAGGCCCTGTGCTGGATCAGACTTCATTATCACTCCAGGTTACAAAGTTTCCAGCACACCCCAAACACCTCCTGCACAACACAGCCCCTGTGCTGGATCAGACTTCATTATCACTCCAGGTTGCAATGTATCCAGCACACCCCAAACACCACCTGCACAACACAGCCCCTGTGCTGTATCAGGCTTCATTGTCACTCCAGGTTGCAATGTATCCAGCACACCCCAAACACCTCCTGCATAACACAGCCCCTGTGCTGGATCAGACTTCATTATCACTCCAGGTTACATTGTATCTAGCACACCCCAAACACCTCCTGCATAACACAGGCCCTGTGCTGGATCAGACTTCATTATCACTCCAGGTTACAATGTATCCAGCACACCCCAAACACCTCCTGCATAACACAGCCCCTGTGCTGGATCAGACTTCATTATCACTCCAGGTTACAATGTATCCAGCACACCCCAAACACCTCCTGCATAACACAGGCCCTGTGCTGGATCACACTTCATTGTCACTCCAGGTTACAATGTATCCAGCACACCCCAAACACCTCCTGCATAACACAGGCCCTGTGCTGGATCAGACTTCATTATCACTCCAGGTTGCAATGTATCCAGCACACCCCAAACACCTCCTGCATAACACAGGCCATGTGCTGGATCAGACTTCATTATCACTCCAGGTTACAATGTATCCAGCAGGCCCCAAACACCTCCTGCATAACACAGGCCCTGAGCTGGATCAGACTTCATTATCACTCCAGGTTGCAATGTATCCAGCACACCCCAAACACCTCCTGCATAACACAGGCCATGTGTTGGATCAGACTTCATTATCACTCCAGGTTACAATGTATCCAGCAGGCCCCAAACAGCTCCTACATAACACAGGCCCTGTGCTGGATCAGACTTCATTATCACTCCAGGTTACAATGTGTCCAGCAGGCCCCAAACACCTCCTGCATAACACAGGCCCTGTGCTGGATCAGACTTCATTATCACTCCAGGTTACAATGTATCCATGACACCCCAAACACCACCTGCATAACACAGCTCCTGTGCTGGATCAGACTTCATTATCACTCCAGGTTACAATGTATCCAGCACACCCCAAACACCACCTGCATAACACAGCTCCTGTGCTGGATCAGACTTCATTATCACTCCAGGTTACAATGTATCCAGCACACCCCAAACACCTCCTGCATAACACAGCCCCTGTGCTGGATCGCACTTCATTGTCACTCCAGGTTACCATGTATCCAGCACACCCCAAACACCTCCTGCATAACACAGCCCCTGTGCTGGATCAGACTTCATTGTCACTCCAGGTTACAATGTATCCAGCACGCCCCAAACACCTCCTGCACAACACAGGCCCTGTGCTGGATCAGACTTCATTATCACTCAAGGTTACAATGTATCCAGCACACCCCAAAAACCTCCTGCATAACACAGGCCCTGTGCTGGATCAGACTTCATTATCACTCCAGGTTACAATGTATCCAGCAGGCCCCAAACACCTCCTGCATAACACAGCCCCTGTGCTGGATCAGACTTCATTATCACTCCAGGTTACAATGTATCCAGCACGCCCCAAAAACCTCCTGCATAACACAGCCCCTGTACTGGATCAGACTTCATTATCACTCCAGGTTACAATGTATCCATCAGGCCCCAAACACCTCCTGCATAACACAGCCCCTGTGCTGGATCACACTTCATTATCACTCCAGGTTACAATGTATCCAGCACACCCCAAACACCTCCTGCATAACACAGCCCCTGTGCTGGATCAATCTTCATTATCACTCCAGGTTACAATGTATCCAGCACACCCCAAACACCTCCTGCATAACACAGGCCCTGTGCTGGATCAGACTTCATTATCACTCCAGGTTACAATGTATCTGCACTGTCCAAACACCTCCTGCATAACACAGCCCCTGTGCTGGATCACACTTCATTATCACTCCAGGTTACAATGTATCCAGCACACCCCAAACACCTCCTGCATAACACAGCCCCTGTGCTGGATCACACTTCATTGTCACTTCAGGTTACCATGTATCCAGCACACCCCAGACACCACCTGCATAACACAGGCCCTGTGCTGGATCAGACTTTATTATCACTCCACGTTACAATGTATCCAGCACACCCCAGACACCTCCTGCATAACACAGGCCCTGTGCTGGATCAGACTTCATTATCACTCCAGGTTACAATGTATCCAGCACACCCCAAACACTTCCTGCATAACACAGCTCCTGTGCTGGATCAGACTTCATTGTCACTCCAGGTTGCAATGTATCCAGCAGGCCCCAATCACCACCTGCATAACACAGCTCCTGTGCTGGATCAGACTTCATTGTCACTCCAGGCTACAATGGGCCTCATTACGACCCTGGCGGTAAGGGGTTAACGCCAGCGTTAGCTGCGCCGACCCCTTACCGCCAATTACGAGGTCCCTTAGCGCCATGGCGCTTTTAACACCTGCTTTTAGCAGGTGTTAAAATCCATGGCGCTAAGGGACCATGGAGTTAATTACGCCACCGTAATTTACGGTGGCGTAATTAACGCCTTCCCCACTCCCATTATGCCCTATGGGGCAAAAATGGGAATGGGGAAGGGTAAATGGGGATTGGGGACTTACCGCCCCGCCGACCTCGGAATGGGGCGGTAAGTCCGCCAACCACCATGGCGTAAACGTAGTTTACGCCATGGTGGTAAAGTCACGGCCCAGGCGGTAACTTACCGCCTGGGTCGTAATGAGGCCCAATGTATCCAGCACACCCCAAAATCCACCTGCATAACACAGCCCCTGTGCTGGATCAGACTTCATTATCACTCCCGGTTACAATGTATCCAGCACACCCCAAACACCTCCTGCATAACACAGGCCCTGTGCTGGATCAGACTTCATTATCACTCCAGGTTACAATGTATCCAGCAGGCCCCAAACACCTCCTGCATAACACAGGCCCTGAGCTGGATCAGACTTCATTATCACTCCAGGTTACAATGTATCCAGCACACCCCAAACACCTCCTGCATAACACAGGCCCTGTGCTGGATCAGACTTCATTATCACTCCAGGTTACAATGTATCCAGCACACCCCAAACACCTCCTGCACAACACAGCCCCTGTGCTGGATCAGACTTCATTGTCACTCCAGGTTACAATGTATCCAGCACACCCCAAACACCACCTGCACAGCACAGCCCCTGTGCTGTATCAGGCTTCATTGTCACTCCAGGTTGCCATGTATCCAGCACACCCCAAACACCTCCTGCACAACACAGCCCCTGTGCTGGATCAGGCTTCATTGTCACTCCAGGTTACAATGTATCCAGCACACCCCAAACACCTCCTGCATAACACAGCCCCTGTGCTGGATCAGACTTCATTATCACTCCAGGTTACAATGTATCCAGCACACCCCAAACACCTCCTGCATAACACAGGCCCTGTGCTGGATCAGACTTCATTATCACTCCAGGTTACAATGTATCCAGCACACCCCAAACACCTTCTGCATAACACAGGCCCTGTGCTGGATCAGACTTCATTATCACTCCAGGTTACAATGTATCCAGCACACCCCAAACACCACCTGCATAAGACAGGCCCTGTGCTGGATCAGGCTTCATTATCACTCCAGGTTACAATGTATCCAGCACACCCCAAACACCTCCTGCATAACACAGCCCCTGTGCTGGATCAGACTTCATTATCACTCCAGGTTACAATGTATCCAGCACACCCCAAACACCTCCTGCATAACACAGGCCCTGTGCTGGATCAGACTTCATTATCACTCCAGGTTACAATGTATCCAGCACGCCCCAAACACCTCTTGCATAACACAGCCCCTGTGCTGGATCAGACTTCATTATCACTCCAGGTTACAATGTATCCAGCAGGCCCCAAACACCTCCTGCATAACACAGGCCCTGAGCTGGATCAGACTTCATTATCACTCCAGGTTACAATGTATCCAGCACACCCCAAACACCTCCTGCATAACACAGGCCCTGTGCTGGATCAGACTACATTATCATTCCAGGTTGCAATGTATCCAGCACACCCCAAACACCTCCTGCATAACACAGGCCATGTGCTGGATCAGACTTCATTATCACTCCAGGTTACAATGTGTCCAGCAGGCCCCAAACACCTCCTGAATAACACAGGTCCTGTGCTGGATCAGACTTCATTATCACTCCAGGTTGCAATGTATCCAGCACACCACAAACACCTCCTGCATAACACAGGCCCTGTGCTGGATCAGACTTCATTATCACTCCAGGTTACAATGTATCCAGCACACCCCAAACACCTCCTGCATAACAGAGGCCCTGTGCTGGATCAGACTTCATTATCACTCCAGGTTACAATGTATCCAGCACACCCCAAACACCTACTGCATAACACAGCCCCTGTGCTGGATCAGACTTCATTATCACTCCAGGTTACAATGTATCCAGAACACCCCAAATACCTCTTACATAAAACAGCCCTTGTGCTGGATCAGACTTCATTGTCACTCCAGGTTACAATGTATCCAGCACACCACAAACACCTCCTGCATAACACAGGCCCTGTACTGGATCACACTTCATTGTCACTCCAGGTTACAATGTATCCAGCACACCCCAAACACCTCCTGCATAACACAGGCCCTGTACTGGATCACACTTCATTGTCACTCCAGGTTACAATGTATCCAGCACACCCCAAACACCTCCTGCATAACACAGGCCCTGCACTAGATCACACTTCATTGTCACTCCAGGTTACAATGTATCCAGCACACCCCAGACACCTCCTGCATAACACAGGCCCTGTACTACATCAAACGTCATTGTCACTCCAGATTACAATGTATCCAGAACACCCCAAACACCTCCTGCATAACACAGGCCCTGTGCTGGATCAGACTTCATTACCACTCCAGGTTACAGTATATCCAGCACACCCCAAACACCTCCTGCATAACACAGCCCCTGTGCTGGATCAGACTTCATTATCACTCCAGGTTACAATGTATCCAGCACACCCCAAACACCACCTGCATAAAACAGCCCCTGTGCTGGATTAGACTTCATTGTCATTCCAGGCTACAATGTATCCAGCACACCCCAAACACCTCCTGCATAACACAGCCCTGTGCTGGATCAGACTTCATTATCACTCCAGGTTACAATGTATCCAGCACACCCCAAACACCACCTGCATAAGACAGCTCCTGTGCTGGATCAGACTTCATTATCACTACAGGTTACAATGTATCCAGCACACCCCAAACACCACCTGCATAACACAGCCCCTGTGCTGGATCAGACTTCATTATCACTCCAGGTTACAATAATCCAGCACACCCCAAACACCTCCTGCATAACACAGCTCCTGTGCTGGATCACACTTCATTATCACTCCAGGTTGCAATGTATCCAGCACACCTCCAAACACCTCCTGCATAACACAGCCCCTGTGCTGGATCAGACTTCATTATCACTCCAGGTTGCAATGTATCCAGCAGGCCCGGAACACCTCCTGCATAACACAGCCCCTGTGCTGGATCAGACTTCATTGTCACTCCAGGTTACAATGTATCTGCACAGTCCAAACACCGCCTGCATAACACAGCCCCTGTGCTGGATCAGACTTCATTGTCACTCCAGGTTACAATGTATCTGCATAGTCCAAACACCTCCTGCACAACACAGCCCCTGTGCTGGATCAGACTTCATTGTCTATCCAGGCTACAATGTATCCAGCACACCCCAAACACCTCCTGCATAACACAGGCCCTGTGCTGGATCAGACTTCATTGTCACTCCAGGTTACAATGTATCCAGCACACCCCAAACACCTCCTGCATAACACAGGCCCTTTACTGGATCACACTTCATTGTCACTCCAGGTTACAATGTATCCAGCACACCCCAAACACCACCTGCATAACACAGCCCTGTGCTGGATCACACTTCATTGTCGCTCCAGGTTACAATGTACCCAGCACAACCCAAACACGTCCTGCATAACACAGGCCCTGTACTAGATCACACTTCATTGTCACTCCAGGTTACAATGTATCCAGCACACCCCAAACACCTCCTGCATAACACAGGCCCTGTGCTGGATCACACTTCATTGTCACTCCAGGTTACAATGTATCCAGCACACCCCAAACACCTCCTGCATAACACAGGCCCTGTACTGGATCACACTTCATTGTCACTCCAGGTTACAATGTATCCAGCACACCCCAAACACCACCTGCATAACACAGCCCTGTGCTGGATCAGACTTCATTGTCAATCCAGGTTACAATGTATCCAGCACACCCCAAACATCTCCTGCATAACACAGGCCCTGTACTAGATCACACTTCATTGTCACTCCAGGTTACAATGTATCCAGCACACCCCAGACACCTCCTGCATAAGACAGGCCCTTTACTGCATCAAACATCGTTGTCACTCCAGATTACAATGTATCCAGAACACCCCAAACACCTCCTGCATAACACAGGCCCTAAGCTGGATCAGACTTCATTACCACTCTAGGTTACAATATATCCAGCACACCCCAAACACCTCCTGCATAACACAGCCCCTGTGCTGGATCAGACTTCATTATCACTCCAGGTTGCAATGTATCCAGCACACCCCAAACACCACCTGCATAAAACAGCCCTTGTGCTGGATCAGACTTCATTATCACTCCAGGTTGCAATGTATCCAGCACACCCCAAACACCACCTGCATAAAACAGCCCTTGTGCTGGATCACACTTCATTATCACTCCAGGTTGCAATGTATCCAGCACACCCCAAACACCTCCTGCATAACACAGCCCCTGTGCTGGATCAGACTTCATTATCACTCCAGGTTGCAATGTATCCAGCAGGCCCGGAACACCTCCTGCATAACACAGCCCCTGTGCTGGATCAGACTTCATTGTCACTCCAGGTTACAATGTATCTGCACAGTCCAAACACCGCCTGCATAACACAGCCCCTGTGCTGGATCAGACTTCATTGTCACTCCAGGTTACAATGTATCTGCATAGTCCAAACACCTCCTGCACAACACAGCCCCTGTGCTGGATCAGACTTCATAATCACTCCAGGTTACAATGTATCCAGCACACCCCAAACACCTCCTGCATAACACAGCCCCTGTGCTGGATCAGACTTCATTGTCTCTCCAGGCTACAATGTATCCAGCACACCCCAAACACCTCCTGCATAACACAGGCCATGTGCTGGAACAGACTTCATTGTCACTCCAGGTTACAATGTATCCAGCACACCCCAAACACCTCCTGCATAACACAGGCCCTTTACTGGATCACACTTCATTAACACTCCAGGTTACAATGTATCCAGCACACCCCAAACACCACCTGCATACCACAGCCCTGTGCTGGATCACACTTCATTGTCACTCCAGGTTACAATGTATCCAGTACAACCCAAACACGTCCTGCATAACACAGGCCCTGTACTAGATCACACTTCATTGTCACTCCAGGTTACAATGTATCCAGCACACCCCAGACACCTCCTGCATAACACAGGCCCTGTGCTGGATCACACTTCATTGTCACTCCAGGTTACAATGTATCCAGCACACCCCAAACACCACCTGCATAACACAGCCCTGTGCTGGATCACACTTCATTGTCACTCCAGGTTACAATGTATCCAGCACACCCCAAACACCTCCTGCATAACACAGGCCCTGCACTAGATCACACTTCATTGTCACTCCAGGTTACAATGTATCCAGCACACCCCAGACACCTCCTGCATAACACAGGCCCTTTACTGCTTCAAACGTCATTGTCACTCCAGATTACAATGTATCCAGAACACCCCAAACACCTCCTGCATAACACAGGCCCTAAGCTGGATCAGACTTCATTACCACTCCAGGTTACAATATATCCAGCACACCCCAAACACCTCCTGCATAACACAGCCCCTGTGCTGGATCAGACTTCATTATCACTCCAGGTTGCAATGTATCCAGCACACCCCAAACACCACCTGCATAAAACAGCCCTTGTGCTGGATCAGACTTCATTGTCACTCCAGGTTACAATGTATCCAGCACACCCCAAACACCTCCTGCATAACACAGGCCCTGTACTGGATCACACTTCATTGTCACTCCAGGTTACAATGTATCCAGAACACCCCAAACACCTCATGCATAACACAGGCCCTGTACTAGATCACACTTCATTGTCACTCCAGGTTACAATGTATCCAGCACACCCCAGACACCTCCTGCATAACACAGGCCCTGTACTGCATCAAACATCATTGTCACTCCAGATTACAATGTATCCAGAACACCTCAAACATCTCCTGTATAACACAGGCCCTGTACTGGATCAGACTTCATTACCACTCCAGGTTACAATATATCCAGCAGACCCCAAACACCTCCTGCATAACACAGCCCCTGTGCTGGATCAGACTTCATTATCACTCCAGGTTACAATATATCCAGCACACCCCAAACACCTCCTGCATAACATAGCCCCTGTGCTGGATCAGACTTCATTATCACTCCAGGTTACAATGTATCCAGCACACCCCAAACACCACCTGCATAAAACAGCCCCTGTGCTGGATCAGACTTCATTGTCATTCCAGGCTACAATGTATCCAGCACACCCCAAACACCTCCTGCATAACACAGCCCTGTGCTGGATCAGACTTCATTATCACTCCAGGTTACAATGTATCCAGCACACCCCAAACACCACCTGCATAACACAGCTCCTGTGCTGGATCAGACTTCATTATCACTCCAGGTCACAATGTATCCAGCACACCCCAAACACCTCCTCCATAACACAGCCCTGTGCTGGATCAGACTTCATTATCACTCCAGGTTACAATGCATCCAGCACACCCCAAACACCTCCTGCATAACACAGGCCATATGCTGGATCACACTTCATTATCACTCCAGGTTACAATGTATCCAGCACACCCCAAACACCTCCTGCATAACACATCCCCTGTGCTGGATCAGACTTCATTATCACTCCAGGTTACAATGTATCCAGCACACCCCAAACACCTCCTGCATAACACAGCCCCTGTGCTGCATCAGACTTCATTGTCACTCCAGGTTACAATGTATCCAGCACACCCCAAACACCTCCTGCACAACACAGGCCCTGTGCTGGATCAGACTTCATTGTCACTCCAGGTTACAATGTATCCAGCACACCCCAAACACCTCCTGCACAACACAGCCCCTGTGCTGGATCACACTTCATTGTCACTCCAGGTTACAATGTATCCAGAACACCCCAAACACCTCATGCATAACACAGGCCCTGTACTAGATCACACTTCATTGTCACTCCAGGTTACAATGTATCCAGCACACCCCAGACACCTCCTGCATAACACAGGCCCTGTACTGCATCAAACATCATTGTCACTCCAGATTACAATGTATCCAGAACACCTCAAACATCTCCTGTATAACACAGGCCCTGTACTGGATCAGACTTCATTACCACTCCAGGTTACAATATATCCAGCAGACCCCAAACACCTCCTGCATAACACAGCCCCTGTGCTGGATCAGACTTCATTATCACTCCAGGTTACAATATATCCAGCACACCCCAAACACCTCCTGCATAACATAGCCCCTGTGCTGGATCAGACTTCATTATCACTCCAGGTTACAATGTATCCAGCACACCCCAAACACCACCTGCATAAAACAGCCCCTGTGCTGGATCAGACTTCATTGTCATTCCAGGCTACAATGTATCCAGCACACCCCAAACACCTCCTGCATAACACAGCCCTGTGCTGGATCAGACTTCATTATCACTCCAGGTTACAATGTATCCAGCACACCCCAAACACCACCTGCATAACACAGCTCCTGTGCTGGATCAGACTTCATTATCACTCCAGGTCACAATGTATCCAGCACACCCCAAACACCTCCTCCATAACACAGCCCTGTGCTGGATCAGACTTCATTATCACTCCAGGTTACAATGCATCCAGCACACCCCAAACACCTCCTGCATAACACAGGCCATATGCTGGATCACACTTCATTATCACTCCAGGTTACAATGTATCCAGCACACCCCAAACACCTCCTGCATAACACAGCCCCTGTGCTGGATCAGACTTCATTATCACTCCAGGTTACAATGTATCCAGCACACCCCAAACACCTCCTGCATAACACAGCCCCTGTGCTGCATCAGACTTCATTGTCACTCCAGGTTACAATGTATCCAGCACACCCCAAACACCTCCTGCACAACACAGGCCCTGTGCTGGATCAGACTTCATTGTCACTCCAGGTTACAATGTATCCAGCACACCCCAAACACCTCCTGCACAACACAGCCCCTGTGCTGGATCAGACTTCATTATCACTCCAGGTTACAATGTATCCAGCACACCCCAAACACCACCTGCACAACACAGCCCCTGTGCTGTATCAGGCTTCATTGTCACTCCAGGTTGCAATGTATCCAGCACACCCCAAACACCTCCTGCATAACACAGCCCCTGTGCTGGATCAGGCTTCATTGTCACTCCAGGTACAATGTATCCAGCACACCCCAAACACCTCCTGCATAACACAGCCCCTGTGCTGGATCAGACTTCATTATCACTCCAGGTTACAATGTATCTAGCACACCCCAAACACCTCCTGCATAACACAGCCCCTGTGCTGGATCAGACTTCATTATCACTCCAGGTTACAATGTATCCAGCACACCACAAACACCTCCTGCATAACACAGGCCCTGTGCTGGCTCAGACTTCATTATCACTCCAGGTTACAATGTATCCAGCACACCCCAAACACCTCCTGCATAACACAGGCCCTGTGCTGGATCAGACTTCATTATCACTCCAGGTTACAATGTATCCAGCACACCCCAAACACCACCTGCATAAAACAGGCCCTGTGCTGGATCAGGCTTCATTATCACTCCAGGTTACAATGTATCCAGCACACCCCAAACACCTCCTGCATAACACAGCCCCTGTGCTGGATCAGACTTCATTATCACTCCAGGTTACAATGTATCCAGCACACCACAAACACCTCCTGCATAACACAGGCCCTGTGCTGGATCAGACTTCATTATCACTCCAGGTTACAATGTATCCAGCACACCCCAAACACCTCTTGCATAACACAGCCCCCGTGCTGGATCAGACTTCATTATCACTCCAGGTTACAATGTATCCAGCACACCCCAAACAGCTCCTGCATAACACAGCCCCTGTGCTGGATCATACTTCATTATCACTCCAGGTTACAATGGACCCAGCAGGCCCCAAACACCTCCTGCATAACACAGGCCCTGTGCTGGATCAGACTTCATTATCACCCCAGGTTACAATGTATCCAGCACGCCCAAAACACCACCTGCATAACACAGGCCATGTGCTGGATCAGACTTCATTATCACTCCAGGTTACAATGTATCCAGCAGGCCCCAAGCACCTCCTGCATAACACAGGCCCTGAGCTGGATCAGACTTCATTATCACTCCAGGTTACAATGTATCCAGCACACCCCAAACACCTCCTGCATAACACAGGCCCTGTGCTGGATCAGACTTCATTATCACTCCAGGTTGCAATGCATCCAGCACACCCCAAACACCTCCTGCATAACACAGGCCATGTGCTGGATCAGACTTCATTATCACTCCAGGTTACAATGTATCCAGCAGGCCCCAAACACATCCTACATAACACAGGCCCTGTGCTGGATCACACTTCATTATCACTCCAGGTTACAATGTATCCCTGACTCCCCAAACACCACCTGCATAAAACAGCTCCTGTGCTGGATCAGACTTCATTATCACTCCAGGTTACAATGTATCCAGCACACCCCAAACACCTACTGCATAACACAAGCCCTGTGCTGGATCACACTTCATTGTCACTCCAGGTTACCATGTATCCAGCACACCCCAAACACCTCCTGCATAACACAGCCCCTGTGCTGGATCAGACTTCATTGTCACTCCAGGTTACCATGTATCCAGCACGCCCCAAACACCTCCTGCATAACACAGGCCCTGTGCTGGATCAGACTTCATTATCACTCAAGGTTACAATGTATCCAGCACACCCCAAACACCTCCTGCATAACACAGCCCCTGTGCTGGATCACACTTCATTATCATTCCAGGTTACAATGTATCCAGCACACCCCAAACACCTCCTGCATAACACAGCTCCTGTGCTGGATCAGACTTCATTATCACTCCAGGTTACAATGTATCAATGACACCCCAAACACCACCTGCATAACACAGCTCCTGTGCTGGATCAGACTTCATTATCACTCCAGGTTACAATGGATCCAGCACACCCCAAACACCTACTGCATAACACAAGCCCTGTGCTGGATCAGACTTCATTGTCACTCCAGGTTACCATGTATCCAGCACACCCCAAACACCTCCTGCATAACACAGCCCCTGTGTTGGATCAGACTTCATTGTCACTCCAGGTTACCATGTATCCAGCACACCCCAAACACCTCCTGCATAACACAGGCCCTGTGCTGGATCAGACTTCATTATCAATCCAGGTTACAATGTATCCAGCACACCCCAAACACCTCCTGCATAACACAGGCCCTGTGCTGGATCAGACTTCATTATCACTCCAGGTTACAATGAATCCAGCACACCCCAGACACCTCTTGCATAACACAGCCCCCGTGCTGGATCAGACTTCATTATCACTCCAGGTTACAATGTATCCAGCACACCCCAAACAGCTCCTGCATAACACAGCCCCTGTGCTGGATCATACTTCATTATCACTCCAGGTTACAATGGACCCAGCAGGCCCCAAACACCTCCTGCATAACACAGGCCCTGTGCTGGATCAGACTTCATTATCACCCCAGGTTACAATGTATCCAGCACGCCCCAAACTCCACCTGCATAACACAGGCCATGTGCTGGATCAGACTTCATTATCACTCCAGGTTACAATGTATCCAGCAGGCCCCAAGCACCTCCTGCATAACACAGGCCCTGAGCTGGATCAGACTTCATTATCACTCCAGGTTACAATGTATCCAGCACACCCCAAACACCTCCTGCATAACACAGGCCCTGTGCTGGATCAGACTTCATTATCACTCCAGGTTGCAATGTATCCAGCACACCCCAAACACCTCCTGCATAACACAGGCCATGTGCTGGATCAGACTTCATTATCACTCCAGGTTACAATGTATCCAGCAGGCCCCAAACACATCCTACATAACACAGGCCCTGTGCTGGATCAGACTTCATTATCACTCCAGGTTACAATGAATCCAGCACACCCCAGACACCTCTTGCATAACACAGCCCCCGTGCTGGATCAGACTTCATTATCACTCCAGGTTACAATGTATCCAGCACACCCCAAACAGCTCCTGCATAACACAGCCCCTGTGCTGGATCATACTTCATTATCACTCCAGGTTACAATGGACCCAGCAGGCCCCAAACACCTCCTGCATAACACAGGCCCTGTGCTGGATCAGACTTCATTATCACCCCAGGTTACAATGTATCCAGCACGCCCCAAACTCCACCTGCATAACACAGGCCATGTGCTGGATCAGACTTCATTATCACTCCAGGTTACAATGTATCCAGCAGGCCCCAAGCACCTCCTGCATAACACAGGCCCTGAGCTGGATCAGACTTCATTATCACTCCAGGTTACAATGTATCCAGCACACCCCAAACACCTCCTGCATAACACAGGCCCTGTGCTGGATCAGACTTCATTATCACTCCAGGTTGCAATGTATCCAGCACACCCCAAACACCTCCTGCATAACACAGGCCATGTGCTGGATCAGACTTCATTATCACTCCAGGTTACAATGTATCCAGCAGGCCCCAAACACATCCTACATAACACAGCCCCTGTGCTGGATCATACTTCATTATCACTCCAGGTTACAATGTATCCCTGACTCCCCAAACACCACCTGCATAACACAGCTCCTGTGCTGGATCAGACTTCATTATCACTCCAGGTTACAATGTATCCAGCCCACCCCAAACACCTACTGCATAACACAAGCCCTGTGCTGGATCACACTTCATTGTCACTCCAGGTTACCATGTATCCAGCACACCCCAAACACCTCCTGCATAACACAGCCCCTGTGCTGGATCAGACTTCATTGTCACTCCAGGTTACCATGTATCCAGCACGCCCCAAACACCTCCTGCATAACACAGGCCCTGTGCTGGATCAGACTTCATTATCACTCAAGGTTACAATGTATCCAGCACGCACCAAAAACCTCCTGCATAACACAGGCCCTGTGCTGGATCAGACCTCATTATCACTCCAGGTTACAATGTATCCAGCAGGCCCCAAACACCTCCTGCATAACACAGCCCCTGTGCTGGATCAGACTTCATTATCACTCCTGGTTACAATGTATCCAGCACGCCCCAAAAACCTCCTGCATAACACAGCCCCTGTGCTGGATCAGACTTCATTATCACTCCAGGTTACAATGTATCCATCAGGCCCCAAACACCTCCTGCATTACACAGCCCCTGTGCTGGATCAGACTTCATTATCACTCCAGGTTACAATGTATCCAGCACACCCCAAACACCTCCTGCATAACACAGCCCCTGTGCTGGATCAGACTTCATTATCACTCCAGGTTACAATGTATCCAGCACACCCCAAACACCTCCTGCATAACACAGGCCCTGTGCTGGATCAGACTTCATTATCACTCCATGTTACAATGTATCTGCACCGTCCAAACACCTCCTGCATAACACAGCCCCTGTGCTGGATCACACTTCATTATCACTCCAGGTTACAATGTATCCAGCAAACCCAAAACACCTCCTGCATAACACAGCCCCTGTGCTGGATCACACTTCATTGTCACTCCAGGTTACCATGTATCCAGCACACCCCAGACACCACCTGCATAACACAGGCCCTGTGCTGGATCAGACTTCATTATCACTCCACGTTACAATGTATCCAGCACACCCCAGACACCTCCAGCATAACACAGGCCCTATGCTGGATCAGACTTCATTATCACTCCAGGTTACAATGTATCCAGCACACCCCAAACACTTCCTGCATAACACAGCTCCTGTGCTGGATCAGACTTCATTGTCACTCCAGGTTGCAATGTATCCAGCAGGCCCCAATCACCACCTGCATAACACAGCTCCTGTGCTGGATCAGACTTCATTGTCACTCCAGGTTACAATGTATCCAGCACACCCCAAAAACCACCTGCATAACACAGCCCCTGTGCTGGATCAGACTTCATTATCACTCCCGGTTACAATGTATCCAGCACACCCCCAAACACAGCATAACACAGCCCCTGTGCTGGATCAGACTTCATTATCACTCCAGGTTACAATGTATCCAGCACACCCCAAACACCTCCTGCATAACACAGGCCCTGTGCTGGATTAGACTTCATTATCACTCCAGGTTACAATGTATCCAGCACACCCCAAACACCTCCTGCATAACACAGGCCCTGTGCTGGATTAGACTTCATTATCACTCCAGGTTACAATGTATCCAGCAGGCCCCAAACAGCTCCTGCATAACACAGGCGCTGAGCTGGATCAGACTTCATTATCACTCCAGGTTACAATGTATCCAGCACACCCCAAACACCTCCTGCATAACACAGGCCCTGTGCTGGATCAGACTTCATTATCACTCCAGGTTACAATGTTTCCAGCACACCCCAAACACCTCCTGCACAACACAGCCCCTGTGCTGGATCAGACTTCATTATCACTCCAGGTTGCAATGTATCCAGCACACCCCAAACACCACCTGCACAACACAGCCCCTGTGCTGTATCAGGCTTCATTGTCACTCAAGGTTGCAATGTATCCAGCACACCCCAAACACCTCCTGCATAACACAGCCCCTGTGCTGGATCGGGCTTCATTGTCACTCCAGGTTACAATGTATCCAGCACACCCCAAACACCTCCTGCATAACACAGCCCCTGTGCTGGATCAGACTTCATTATCACTCAAGGTTACAATGTATTCAGCACGCACCAAAAACCTCCTGCATAACACAGGCCCTGTGCTGGATCAGACCTCATTATCACTCCAGGTTACAATGTATCCAGCAGGCCCCAAACACCTCCTGCATAACACAGCCCCTGTGCTGGATCAGACTTCATTATCACTCCTGGTTACAATGTATCCAGCACACCCCAAACACCTCCTGCATAACACAGCCCCTGTGCTGGATCAGACTTCATTATCACTCCAGGTTACATTGTATCTAGCACACCCCAAACACCTCCTGCATAACACAGCCCCTGTGCTGGATCGGGCTTCATTGTCACTCCAGGTTACAATGTATCCAGCACACCCCAAACACCTCCTGCATAACACAGGCCCCGTGCTGGATCAGACTTCATTATCACTCCAGGTTACAATGTATCCAGCACACCCCAAACACCTCCTGCATAACACAGCTCCTGTGCTGGATCACACTTCATTATCACTCCAGGTTACAATGTATCCATGACACCCCAAACACCACCTGCATAACACAGCTCCTGTGCTGGATCAGACTTCATTATCACTCCAGGTTACAATGTATCCAGCACACCCCAAACACCTACTGCATAACACAAGCCCTGTGCTGGATCGCACTTCATTGTCACTCCAGGTTACCATGTATCCAGCACACCCCAAACACCTCCTGCATAACACAGCCCCTGTGCTGGATCAGACTTCATTGTCACTCCAGGTTACAATGTATCCAGCACGCCCCAAACACCTCCTGCACAACACAGGCCCTGTGCTGGATCAGACTTCATTATCACTCAAGGTTACAATGTATCCAGCACGCCCCAAAAACCTCCTGCATAACACAGGCCCTGTGCTGGATCAGACTTCATTATCACTCCAGGTTACAATGTATCCAGCAGGCCCCAAACACCTCCTGCATAACACAGCCCCTGTGCTGGATCAGACTTCATTATCACTCCAGGTTACAATGTATCCAGCACGCCCCAAAAACCTCCTGCATAACACAGCCCCTGTACTGGATCAGACTTCATTATCACTCCAGGTTACAATGTATCCATCAGGCCCCAAACACCTCCTGCATAACACAGCCCCTGTGCTGGATCACACTTCATTATCACTCCAGGTTACAATGTATCCAGCACACCCCAAACACCTCCTGCATAACACAGCCCCTGTGATGGATCAGACTTCATTATCACTCCAGGTTACAATGTATCCAGCACACCCCAAACACCTCCTGCATAACACAGGCCCTGTGCTGGATCAGACTTCATTATCACTCCAGGTTACAATGTATCTGCACTGTCCAAACACCTCCTGCATAACACAGCCCCTGTGCTGGATCACACTTCATTATCACTCCAGGTTACAATGTATCCAGCACACCCCAAACACCTCCTGCATAACACAGCCCCTGTGCTGGATCACACTTCATTGTCACTTCAGGTTACCATGTATCCAGCACACCCCAGACACCACCTGCATAACACAGGCCCTGTGCTGGATCAGACTTTATTATCACTACACGTTACAATGTATCCAGCACACCCCAGACACCTCCTGCATAACACAGGCCCTGTGCTGGATCAGACTTCATTATCACTCCAGGTTACAATGTATCCAGCACACCCCAAACACTTCCTGCATAACACAGCTCCTGTGCTGGATCAGACTTCATTGTCACTCCAGGTTGCAATGTATCCAGCAGGCCCCAATCACCACCTGCATAACACAGCTCCTGTGCTGGATCAGACTTCATTGTCACTCCAGGTTACAATGTATCCAGCACACCCCAAAATCCACCTGCATAACACAGCCCCTGTGCTGGATCAGACTTCATTATCACTCCCTGTTACAATGTATCCAGCACACCCCAAACACCTCCTGCATAACACAGCCCCTGTGCTGGATCAGACTTCATTATCACTCCAGGTTACAATGTATCCAGCACACCCCAAACACCTCCTGCATAACACAGGCCCTGTGCTGGATCAGACTTCATTATCACTCCAGGTTACAATGTATCCAGCAGGCCCCAAACACCTCCTGCATAACACAGGCCCTGAGCTGGATCAGACTTCATTATCACTCCAGGTTACAATGTATCCAGCACACCCCAAACACCTCCTGCATAACACAGGCCCTGTGCTGGATCAGACTTCATTATCACTCCAGGTTACAATGTATCCAGCACACCCCAAACACCTCCTGCACAACACAGCCCCTGTGCTGGATCAGACTTCGTTATCACTCCAGGTTACAATGTATCCAGCACACCCCAAACACCACCTGCACAACACAGCCCCTGTGCTGTATCAGGCTTCATTGTCACTCCAGGTTGCAATGTATCCAGCACACCCCAAACACCTCCTGCATAACACAGCCCCTGTGCTGGATCAGGCTTCATTGTCACTCCAGGTTACAATGTATCCAGCACACCCCAAACACCTCCTGCATAACACAGCCCCTGTGCTGGATCAGACTTCATTATCACTCCAGGTTACAATGTATCTAGCACACCCCAAACACCTCCTGCATAACACAGGCCCTGTGCTGGATCAGACTTCATTATCACTCCAGGTTACAATGTATCCAGCACACCCCAAACACCTTCTGCATAACACAGGCCCTGTGCTGGATCAGACTTCATTATCACTCCAGGTTACAATGTATCCAGCACACCCCAAACACCACCTGCATAAGACAGGCCCTGTGCTGGATCAGGCTTCATTATCACTCCAGGTTACAATGTATCCAGCACACCCCAAACACCTCCTGCATAACACAGCCCCTGTGCTGGATCAGACTTCATTATCACTCCAGGTTACAATGTATCCAGCACACCCCAAACACCTCCTGCATAACACAGGCCCTGTGCTGGATCAGACTTCATTATCACTCCAGGTTACAATGTATCCAGCACACCCCAAACACCTCTTGCATAACACAGCCCCTGTGCTGGATCAGACTTCATTATCACTCCAGGTTACAATGTATCCAGCACGCCCCAAACAGCTCCTGCATAACACAGCCCCTGTGCTGGATCATACTTCATTATCACTCCAGGTTACAATGTACCCGCAGGCCCCAAACACCTCCTGCATAACACAGGCCCTGTGCTGGATCAGACTTCATTATCACCCCAGGTTACAATGTATCCAGCACGCCCCAAACACCACCTGCATAACACAGGCCATGTGCTGGATCAGACTTCATTATCACTCCAGGTTACAATGTATCCAGCAGGCCCCAAACACCTCCTGCATAACACAGGCCATGTGCTGGATCAGACTTCATTATCACTCCAGGTTACAATGTATCCAGCAGGCCCCAAACACCTCCTGCATAACACAGGCCCTGAGCTGGATCAGACTTCATTATCACTCCAGGTTACAATGTATCCAGCACACCCCAAACACCTCCTGCATAACACAGGCCCTGTGCTGGATCAGACTACATTATCATTCCAGGTTGCAATGTATCCAGCACACCCCAAACACCTCATGCATAACACAGGCCATGTGCTGGATCAGACTTCATTATCACTCCAGGTTACAATGTATCCAGCAGGCCCCAAACAGCTCCTACATAAGACAGGCCCTGTGCTGGATGAGACTTCATTATCACTCCAGGTTACAATGTGTCCAGCAGGCCCCAAACACCTCCTGAATAACACAGGTCCTGTGCTGGATCAGACTTCATTATCACTCCAGGTTGCAATGTATCCAGCACACCCCAAACACCTCCTGCATAACACAGGCCCTGTGCTGGATCAGACTTCATTATCACTCCAGGTTACAATGTATCCAGCACACCCCAAACACCTCCTGCATAACACAGGCCCTGTGCTGGATCAGACTTCATTATCACTCCAGGTTACAATGTATCCAGCACACCCCAAACACCTCCTGCATAACACAGCTCCTGTGCTGTATCACACTTCATTATCACTCCAGGTTACAATGTATCCATGACACCCCAAACACCACCTGCATAACACAGGTCCTGTGCTGGATCAGACTTCATTATCACTCCAGGTTACAATGTATCCAGCACACCCCAAACACCTACTGCATAACACAAGTCCTGTGCTGGATCGCACTTCATTGTCACTCCAGGTTACCATGTATCCAGCATGCCCCAAACACCTCCTGCATAACACAGCCCCTGTGCTGGATCAGACTTCATTGTCACTCCAGGTTACCATGTATCCAGCACGCCCCAAACACCTCCTGCATAACACAGGCCCTGTGCTGGATCAGACGTCATTATCACACAAGGTTACAATGTATCCAGCACGCCCCAAAAACCTCCTGCATAACACAGGCCCTGTGCTGGATCAGACTTCATTATCACTCCAGGTTACAATGTATCCAGCAGGCCCCAAACACCTCCTGCATAACACAGCCCCTGTGCTGGATCAGACTTCATTATCACTCCAGGTTACAATGTATCCAGCACGCCCCAAAAACCTCCTGCATAACACAGCCCCTGTGCTGGATCAGACTTCATTATCACTCCAGGTTACAATGTATCCAGCAGGCCCCAAACACCTCCTGCATAACACAGCCCCTGTGCTGGATCAGACTTCATTATCAATCCAGGTTACTATGTATCCAGCACACCCCAAACTCCTCCTGCATCCAGCACATGGGCTGGATCAGACTTCATTATCCCTCCAGGTTACACTGTATCCAGCACACCGCAAACACTTCCTGCATAACACAGCACCTCTGCTGGATCAGACTTCATTATCACTCCAGGTTACAATGTATCTGCACCGTCCAAACACCTCCTGCATAACACAGCCCCTGTGCTGGATCACACTTCATTATCACTCCAGGTTACAATGTATCCAACACACCCCAAACACCTCCTGCATAACACAGCCCCTGTGCTGGATCACACTTCATTGTCACTCCAGGTTACCATGTATCCAGCACACCCCAGACACCACCTGCATAACACAGGCCCTGTGCTGGATCAGACTTCATTATCACTGCACGTTACAATGTATCCAGCACACCCCAGACACCTCCTGCATAACACAGGCCCTGTGCTGGATCAGACTTCATTATCACTCCAGTTTACAATGTATCCAGCACACCCCAACCACTTCCTGCATAACACAGCTCCTGTGCTGGATCGGACTTCATTGTCACTCCAGGTTGCAATGTATCCAGCAGGCCCCAATCACCACCTGCATAACACAGCTCCTGTGCTGGATCAGACTTCATTGTCACTCCAGGTTACAATGTATCCAGCACACCCCAAACACCACCTGCATAACACAGCCCCTGTGCTGGATCAGACTTCATTATCACTCCCGGTTACAATGTATCCAGCACACCCCCAAACACCTCCTGCATAACACAGCCCCTGTGCTGGATCAGACTTCATTATCACTCCAGGTTACAATGTATCCAGCACACCCCAAACACCTCCTGCATAACACAGGCCCTGTGCTGGATCAGACTTCATTATCACTCCAAGTTGCAAAGTATCCATAACACCCCAAACACCTCCTGCATAACACAGCCCCTGTGCTGGATCAGACTTCATTATCACTCCAGGTTACAATGTATCCAGCACACCCCAAACACCACCTGCATAACACAGCCCATGTGCTGGATCAGACTTCATTATCACTCCAGGTTACAATGTATCCAGCACGCCCCAAACACCTCCTGCATAACACAGCCCCTGTGCTGGATCAGACTTCATTATCACTCCAGGTTACAATGTATCCAGCACGCCCCAAACACCTCCCTCCTGCATAACACAGGCCCTGTGCTGGAGCAGACTTCATTGTCACTCCAGGTTACAATGTATCCAGCACACCCCCAAACACCTCCTGCATAACACAGCCCCTGTGCTGGATCAGACTTCATTATCACTCCAGGTTACAATGTATCCAGCACACCCCAAACACCTCCTGCATAACACAGCCCCTGTGCTGGATCAGACTTCATTGTCACTCCAGGTTACAATTTATCCAGCACACCCCAAACACCACCTGCATTACACAGCCCCTGTGCTGGATCAGACTTCATTATCACCCCAGGTTTCAATGTATCCAGCACACCCCAAACACCTCCTGCATAACACAGCCCCTGTGCTGGATCAGACTTCATTATCACTCAAGGTTACAATGTATCCAGCACACCCCAAACACCTCCTGCATAACACAGCCCCTGTGCTGGATCACACTTCATTATCATTCCAGGTTACAATGTATCCAGCAAACCCCAAACACCTCCTGCATAACACAGCTCCTGTGCTGGATCACACTTCATTATCACTCCAGGTTACTATGTATCTGCACAGTCCAAACACCTCCTGCATAACACAGCCCCTGTGCTGGATCACACTTCATTATCACTCCAGGTTACAATGTATCCAGCACACCCCAAACACCTCCTGCATAACACAGCCCCTGTGCTGGATCACACTTCATTGTCACTCCAGGTTACCATGTATCCAGCACACACCAGACACCACCTGCATAAAACAGGCCCTGTGCTGGATCAGACTTCATTATCACTCCAGGTTACAATGTATCCAGCACACACCAGACACCTCCTGAATAACACAGGCCCTGTGCTGGATCAGACTTCATTATCACTCCAGGTTACAATGTATCCAGCAGACCCCAAACACCTCCTGCATAACACAGCTCCTGTGCTGGATCAGACTTCATTGTCACTCCAGGTTGCAATGTATCCAGCCGGCCCCAATCACCACCTGCATAACACAGCTCCTGTGCTGGATCAGACTTCATTGTCACTCCAGGTTACAATGTATCCAGCACACCCCAAACACCACCTGCATAACACAGCCCATGTGCTGGATCAGACTTCCTTATCACTCCAGGTTACAATGTATCCAGCACGCCCCAAACACCTCCTGGATAACACAGCCCCTGTGCTGGATCAGACTTCATTATCACTCCAGGTTACAATGTATCCAGCACGCCCCAAACACCTCCCTCCTGCATAACACAGGCCCTGTGCTGGAGCAGACTTCATTGTCACTCCAGGTTACAATGTATCCAGCACACCCCCAAACACCTCCTGCATAACACAGCCCCTGTGCTGGATCAGACTTCATTATCACTCCAGGTTACAATGTATCCAGCACACCCCAAACACCTCCTGCATAACACAGCCCCTGTGCTGGATCAGACTTCATTGTCACTCCAGGTTACAATTTATCCAGCACACCCCAAACACCACCTGCATTACACAGCCCCTGTGCTGGATCAGACTTCATTATCACTCCAGGTTTCAATGTATCCAGCACACCCCAAACACCTCCTGCATAACACAGCCCCTGTGCTGGATCAGACTTCATTATCACTCCAGGTTACAATGTATCCAGCACACCCCAAACACCTCCTGCATAACACAGCCCCTGTGCTGGATCACACTTCATTATCATTCCAGGTTACAATGTATCCAGCACACCCCAAACACCTCCTGCATAACACAGCTCTTGTGCTGGATCACACTTCATTATCACTCCAGGTTACTATTTATCTGCACAGTCCAAACACCTCCTGCATAACACAGCCCCTGTGCTGGATCACACTTCATTATCACTCCAGGTTACAATGTATCCAGCACACCCCAAACACCTCCTGCATAACACAGCCCCTGTGCTGGATCACACTTCATTGTCACTCCAGGTTACCATGTATCCAGCACACCCCAGACACCACCTGCATAAAACAGGCCCTGTGCTGGATCAGACTTCATTATCCCTCCAGGTTACAATGTATCCAGCACACACCAGACACCTCCTGAATAACACAGGCCCTGTGCTGGATCAGACTTCATTATCACTCCAGGTTACAATGTATCCAGCAGACCCCAAACACCTCCTGCATAACACAGCTCCTGTGCTGGATCAGACATCATTGTCACTCCAGGTTGCAATGTATCCAGCCGGCCCCAATCACCACCTGCATAACACAGCTCCTGTGCTGGATCAGACTTCATTGTCACTCCAGGTTACAATGTATCCAGCACACCCCAAACACCACCTGCATAACACAGCCCTTGTGCTGGATCAGACTTCATTATCACTCCCGGTTACAATGTATCCAGCACACCCCCAAACACCTCCTGTATAACCCAGCCCCTGTGCTGGATCAGACTTCATTATCACTCCAGGTTACAATGTATCCAGCACACACCAAACACCTCCTGCATAACACAGGCCCTGTGCTGGATCAGACTTCATTATCACTCCAGGTTGCAATGTGTCCAGCACACCCCAAACACCTCCTGCATAACACAGCTCATGTGCTGGATCAGACTTCATTATCACTCTAGGTTACAATGTACCCAGCAGGCCCCAAACACCTCCTGCATAACACAGGCCCTATGCTGGATCAGACTTCATTATCACCCCAGGTTACAATGTATCCAGCACACCCCAAACACCACCTACATAACACAGGCCATGTGCTGGATCAGACTTCATTATCACTCCAGGTTACAATGTATCCAGCAGGCCCCAAACACCTCCTACATAACACAGGCCCTGTGCTGGATCAGACTTCATTATCACTCCAGGTTACAATGTATCCAGCACACCCCAAACACCTCCTGCATAACACAGGCCCTGTGCTGGATCAGACTTCATTATCACTCCAGGTTACAATGTATCCAGCACACCCCAAACACCTCCTGCATAACACAGGCCATGTGCTTGATCAGACTTCATTATCACTCCAGGTTTCAATGTATCCAGCAGGCCCCAAACACCTCCTACATACCACAGCCCCTGTGCTGGATCAGACTTCATTATCACTCCAGGTTACAATGTATACAGCACACCCCAAACACCTCCTGCATAACACAGGCCCTGTGCTGGATCAGACTTCATTATCACTCCAGGTTGCAATGTATCGAGCACACCCCAAACACCTCCTGCATAACACAGGCCCTGTGCTGGATCAGACTTCATTATCACTCCAGGTTACAATGTATCCAGCACACCCCAAACACCTCCTGCATAACACAGGCCCTGTGCTGGATCAGACTTCATTATCACTCCAGGTTACAATGTATCCATGACACCCCAAACACCTACTGCATAACACAAGCCCTGTGCTGAATCAGACTTCATTGTCACTCCAGGTTACCATGTATCCAGCACACCCCAAACACCTCCTGCATAACACAGCCCCTGTGCTGGATCAGACTTCATTGTCACTCCAGGTTACCATGTATCCAGCACACCCCAAACACCTCCTGCATAACACAGGCCCTGTGCTGGATCAGACTTCATTATCACTCCAGGTTACAATGTATCCAGCACACCCCAAACACCTCCTGCATAACACAGGCCCTGTGCTGGATCAGACTTCATTATCACTCCAGGTTACAATGTATCCAGCACACCCCAGACACCTCTTGCATAACACAGGCCCTGTGCTGGATCAGACTTCATTATCACTCCAGGTTACAATGTATCCAGCACACCCCAAACAGCTCCTGCATAACTCAGGCACTGTGCTGGATCAGACTTCATTATCACTCCAGGTTACAATGTATCCAGCACACCCCAAACACCTCCTGCATGACACAGGCCCTGTGCTGGATCAGACTTCATTATCACTCCAGGTTACAATGTATCCAGCACACCCCAAACACCTCCTGCATAACACAGGCCCTGTGCTGGATCAGACTTCATTATCACTCCAGGTTACAATGTATCCAGCACACCCCAGACACCTCCTGCATAACACAGGCCCTGTGCTGGATCAGTCTTTATTGTCACTCCAGGTTACCATGTATCCAGCACACCCCAAACACCTCCTGCATAACACAGCCCCTGTGCTGGAACAGACTTCATTATCACTCCAGGTTACAATGTATCCAGCAGGCCCCAAACACCACCTGCATTACACAGCCCCTGTGCTGGATCAGACTTCATTATCACTCCAGGTTTCAATGTATCCAGCACACCCCAAACACCTCCTGCATAACACAGCCCCTGTGCTGGATCAGACTTCATTATCACTCCAGGTTACAATGTATCCAGCACACCCCAAACACCTCCTGCATAACACAGCCCCTGTGCTGGATCACACTTCATTATCATTCCAGGTTACAATGTATCCAGCACACCCCAAACACCTCCTGCATAACACAGGCCCTGTGCTGGATCAGTCTTCATTATCACTCCAGGTTACAATGTATCCAGCACACCCCAGACACCTCTTGCATAACACAAGCCCTGTGCTGGATCAGACTTCATTATCACTCCAGGTTACAATGTATCCAGCACACCCCAAACACCTCCTGCATAACTCAGGCACTGTGCTGGATCTGACTTCATTATCACTCCAGGTTACAATGTATCCAGCACACCCCAAACACCTCCTGCATGACACAGGCCCTGTGCTGGATCAGACTTCATTATCACTCCAGGTTACAATGTATCCAGCACACCCCAAACACCTCCTGCATAACACAGGCCCTGTGCTGGATCAGACTTCATTATCACTCCAGGTTACAATGTATCCAGCACACCCCAGACACCTCCTGCATAACACAGGCCCTGTGCTGGATCAGTCTTCATTGTCACTCCAGGTTACAATGTATCTGCACAGTCCAAACACCTCCTGCATAACACAGCCCCTGTGCTGGATCACACTTCATTATCACTCCAGGTTACAATGTATCCAGCACACCCCAAACACCTCCTGCATAACACAGCCCCTGTGCTGGATCACACTTCATTGTCACTCCAGGTTACCATGTATCCAGCACACCCCAGACACCACCTGCATAAAACAGGCCCTGTGCTGGATCAGACTTCATTATCACTCCAGGTTACAATGTATCCAGCACACACCAGACACCTCCTGCATAACACAGGCCCTGTGCGGGATCAGACTTCATTATCACTCCAGGTTACAATGTATCCAGCACACCCCAAACACCTCCTGCATAACACAGCTCCTGTGCTGGATCAGACTTCATTGTCACTCCAGGTTGCAATGTATCCAGCCGGCTCCAATCACCACCTGCATAACACAGCTCCTGTGCTGGATCAGACTTCATTGTCACTCCAGGTTACAATGTATCCAGCACACCCCAAACACCACCTGCATAACACAGCCCTTGTGCTGGATCAGACTTCATTATCACTCCCGGTTACAAAGTATCCAGCACACCCCCAAACACCTCGTGTATAACACAGCCCCTGTGCTGGATCAGACTTCATTATCACTCCAGGTTACAATGTATCCAGCAAACCCCAAACACCTCCTGCATAACACAGGCCCTGTGCTGGATCAGACTTCATTATCACTCCAGGTTGCAATGTATCCAGCACACCCCAAACACCTCCTGCATAACACAGCCCATGTGCTGGATCAGACTTCATTATCACTCCATTTTACAATGTATCCAGCACGCCCCAAACACCACCTGCATAACACAGCCCATGTGTTGGATCAGACTTCATTATCACTCCAGGTTACAATGTATCCAGCACGCCCCAAACACCTCCCTCCTGCATAACACAGGCCCTGTGCTGGAGCAGACTTCATTGTCACTCCAGGTTACAATGTATCCAGCACGCCCCAAACACCTCCTGCATAACACAGCCCCTGTGCTGGATCAGACTTCATTATCACTCCAGGTTGCAATGTATCCAGCACACCCCAAACACCTCCTGCATAACACAGCCCCTGTGCTGGATCAGACTTCATTGTCACTCCAGGTTACAATGTATCCAGCACACCCCAAACACCACATGCATAACACAGCCCCTGTGCTGGATCAGACTTCATTATCACTCCAGGTTGCAATGTATCCAGCACACCCCAAACACCTCCTTCATAACACAGCCCTGTGCTGGATCAGACTTCATTATCACTCCAGGCTACAATGTATCCAGCACACCCCAAACACCTCCTGCATAACACAGCTCCTGTGCTGGATCACACTTCATTATCACTCCAGGTTACAATGTATCCAGCACACCCCAAACACCTCCTGCATAACACAGGCCCTGTGCTGGATCAGACTTCATTATCACTCCAGGGTACAATGTATCCAGCACACCCCCAAACACCTCCTGCATAACACAGGCACTGTGCTGGATCAGACTTCATTATCACTCCAGGTTGCAATGTATCCAGCATGCCCAAAACACCACCTGCATAACACAGCCTCTGTGCTGGATCAGACTTCATTATCACTCCAGGTTACAATGTATCCAGCATGCCCCAAACACCTCCTGCATAACACATGCCCTGTGCTGGATCAGACGTCATTATCACTCCAGGTTACAATGCATCCAGCACACCCCAAACACCTCCTGCATAACACAGGCCCTGTGCTTGATCAGACTTCATTATCACTCCAGGTTACAATGTATCCAGCACACCCCAAACACCTCCTGCATAACACAGGCCCTGTGCTGGATCAGACTTCATTATCACTCCAGGTTACAATGTATCCAGCACACCCCAAACACCTCCTGCATAACACAGGCCCTGTGCTAGATCACACTTCATTATCACTCCAGGATACAATGTATCCAGCACACCCCAAACACCCCCTGCATAACAAAGCCCCTGTGCTGGATCAGACTTCATTATCACTCCAGGTTACAATGTATCCAGCAGGCCCCAAACACCTCCTGCATAACACAGTCCCTGTGCTGGATCACACTTCATTGTCACTCCAGGTTACAATGTATCCAGCAGGCCCCAAACACCTCCTGAATAACACAGCCCCTGTGCTGGATCACACTTCATTGTCACACCAGGTTACAATGTATCCAGCATACCTCAAACACCTCCTGCATAACACAGGCCCTGTGCTAGATCGGACTTCATTATCATTCCAGGTTGCAATGTATCCAGCACACCCCAAACACCTCCTGCATAACACAGGCCCTGTGCTGGATCAGACTTCATTATCACTCCAGGTTACAATGTATCCAGCACACCCCAAACACCTCCTGCATAACACAGCCCATGTGCTGGATCAGACTTCATTATCACTCCAGGTTACAATGTATCCAGCACACCCCAAACACCACCTGCATAACACAGGCCCTGTGCTGGATCAGACTTCATTATCACTCCAGGTTACAATGTATCCAGCACACCCCAAACACCTCCTGCATAACACAGCCCCTGTGCTGGATCAGACTTCATTATCACTCCTGGTTACAATGTATCCAGCACACCCCAAACACCACCTGCATAACACAGGCCCTGTGCTGGATCAGACTCCATTATCACTCCGGGTTACAATGTATCGAGCACACCCAAAACACCTCCTGCATAACACAGCCCCTGTGCTGGATCAGACTTCATTATCACTCCAGGTTACAATGTATCCAGCACACCCCAAACACCTCCTACATAACACAGGCCCTGTGCTGGATCAGACTTCATTATCACTCCAGGTTACAATGTATCCAGCAGGCCCCAAACACCTCCTGCATAACACAGGCCCTGTGCTGGATCAGACTTCATTATCACTCCGGGTTGCAATGTATCCAGCACACCCCAAACACCAGCTGCATAACACAGGCCCTGTGCTGGATCAGACTTCATTATCACTCCAGGTTACAATGTATCTAGCAGGCCCCAAACACCTCCTGCATAACACAGCCCATGTGCTGGATCACACTTCATTGTCACATCAGGATACAATGTATCCAGCATACCCCAAACACCTCCTGCATAACACAGGCCCTGTGCTAGATCAGACTTCATTATCACTCCAGGTTGCAATGTATCCAGCACACCCCAAACACCTCCTGCATAACACAGCCCATGTGCTGGATCAGACTTCATTATCACTCCCAGTTACAATGTATCCAGCACACCCCAAACACCACCTGCATAACACAGGCCCTGTGCTGGATCAGACTTCATTATCACTCCAGGTTACAATGTATCCAGCACACCCCAAACACCTCCTGCATAACACAGCCCATGTGCTGGATCAGACTTCATTATCACTCCAGTTTACAATGTATCCAGCACACCCCAAACACCTCCTGCATAACACAGGCCCTGTGCTGGATCAGACTTCATTATCACTCCAGGTTACAATGTATCCAGCACACCCCAAACACCTCCTGCATAACACAGGCCCTGTGCTAGATCACACTTCATTATCACTCCAGGATACAATGTATCCAGCACACCCCAAACACCCCCTGCATAACAAAGCCCCTGTGCTGGATCAGACTTCATTATCACTCCAGGTTACAATGTATCCAGCAGGCCCCAAACACCTCCTGCATAACACAGTCCCTGTGCTGGATCACACTTCATTGTCACTCCAGGTTACAATGTATCCAGCAGGCCCCAAACACCTCCTGAATAACACAGCCCCTGTGCTGGATCACACTTCATTGTCACACCAGGTTACAATGTATCCAGCATACCTCAAACACCTCCTGCATAACACAGGCCCTGTGCTAGATCGGACTTCATTATCATTCCAGGTTGCAATGTATCCAGCACACCCCAAACACCTCCTGCATAACACAGGCCCTGTGCTGGATCAGACTTCATTATCACTCCAGGTTACAATGTATCCAGCACACCCCAAACACCTCCTGCATAACACAGCCCATGTGCTGGATCAGACTTCATTATCACTCCAGGTTACAATGTATCCAGCACACCCCAAACACCACCTGCATAACACAGGCCCTGTGCTGGATCAGACTTCATTATCACTCCAGGTTACAATGTATCCAGCACACCCCAAACACCTCCTGCATAACACAGCCCCTGTGCTGGATCAGACTTCATTATCACTCCTGGTTACAATGTATCCAGCACACCCCAAACACCACCTGCATAACACAGGCCCTGTGCTGGATCAGACTCCATTATCACTCCAGGTTACAATGTATCGAGCACACCCAAAACACCTCCTGCATAACACAGCCCCTGTGCTGGATCAGACTTCATTATCACTCCAGGTTACAATGTATCCAGCACACCCCAAACACCTCCTACATAACACAGGCCCTGTGCTGGATCAGACTTCATTATCACTCCAGGTTACAATGTATCCAGCAGGCCCCAAACACCTCCTGCATAACACAGGCCCTGTGCTGGATCAGACTTCATTATCACTCCGGGTTGCAATGTATCCAGCACACCCCAAACACCACCTGCATAACACAGGCCCTGTGCTGGATCAGACTTCATTATCACTCCAGGTTACAATGTATCTAGCAGGCCCCAAACACCTCCTGCATAACACAGCCCATGTGCTGGATCACACTTCATTGTCACATCAGGATACAATGTATCCAGCATACCCCAAACACCTCCTGCATAACACAGGCCCTGTGCTAGATCAGACTTCATTATCACTCCAGGTTGCAATGTATCCAGCACACCCCAAACAAATCCTGCATAACACAGCCCATGTGCTGGATCAGACTTCATTATCACTCCCAGTTACAATGTATCCAGCACACCCCAAACACCTCCTGCATAACACAGGCCCTGTGCTGGATCAGACTTCATTATCACTCCAGGTTACAATGTATCCAGCACACCCCAAACACCTCCTGCATAACACAGCCCCTGTGCTGGATCAGACTTCATTATCACTCCAGTTTACAATGTATCCAGCACACCCCAAACACCACCTGCATAACACAGGCCCTGTGCTGGATCAGACTTCATTATCACTCCAGGTTACAATGTATCCAGCAGGCCCCAAACACCTCCTGCATAACACAGCCCATGTACTGGATCACACTTCATTGTCACACCAGGTTACAATGTATTCAGCATACCCCAAACACCTCCTGCATAACACAGGCCCTGTGCTAGATCAGACTTCATTATCACTCCAGGTTGCAATGTATCCAGCACACCCCAAACACCTCCTGCATAACACAGCCCATGTGCTGGATCAGACTTCATTATCACTCCCGGTTACAATGTATCCAGCACACCCCAAACACCACCTGCATAACATAGGCCCTGTGCTGGATCAGACTTCATTATCACTCCAGGTTACAATGTATCCAGCACACCCCAAACACCTCCTGCATAACACAGGCCCTGTGCTGGATCAGACTTCATTATCACTGCAGGTTACAATGTATCCAGCACACCCCAAACACCTCATGCATAACACAGGCCCTGTGCTGGATCAGACTTCATTATCACTCCAGGTTACAATGTATCCAGCACACCCCAAACACCTCCTGCATAACACAGGCCCTGTGCTGGATCAGACTTCATTATCACTCCAGGTTACAATGTATCCAGCATGCCCCAAACACCTCCCTCCTGCACAACACAGGCCCTGTGCTGGAGCAGACTTCATTGTCACTCCAGGTTACAATGTATCCAGCACGCCCCGAACACCTCCTGCATAACACAGCCCCTGTGCTGGATCAGACTTCATTATCACTCCAGGTTACAATGTATCCAGCACACCCCAAACACCTCCTGCATAACACAGCCCCTGTGCTGGATCAGACTTAATTATCACTCCAGGTTGCAATGTATCCAGCACACCCCAAACACCTCCTGCATAACAGAGCCCTGTGCTGGATCAGACTTCATTATCACTCCAGGTTACAATGTATCCAGCACACCCCAAACACCTCCTGCATAACACAGCTCCTGTGTTGGATCACACTTCATTATCACTCCAGGTTACAATGTATCCAGCATGCCCCAAACACCTCCTGCATAACACAGGCCCTGTGCTGGATCAGACTTCATTATCACTGCAGGTTACAATGTATCCAGCACACCCCAAACACCTCATGCATAACACAGGCCCTGTGCTGGATCAGACTTCATTATCACTCCAGGTTACAATGTATCCAGCACACCCCAAACACCTCCTGCATAACACAGCCCATGTGCTGGATCAGACTTCATTATCACTCCAGTTTACAATGTATCCAGCACACCCCAAACACCACCTGCATAACACAGGCCCTGTGCTGGATCAGACTTCATTATCACTCCAGGTTACAATGTATCCAGCAGGCCCCAAACACCTCCTGCATAACACAGCCCATGTACTGGATCACACTTCATTGTCACACCAGGTTACAATGTATTCAGCATACCCCAAACACCTCCTGCATAACACAGGCCCTGTGCTAGATCAGACTTCATTATCACTCCAGGTTGCAATGTATCCAGCACACCCCAAACACCTCCTGCATAACACAGCCCATGTGCTGGATCAGACTTCATTATCACTCCCGGTTACAATGTATCCAGCACACCCCAAACACCTCCTGCATAACACAGGCCCTGTGCTGGATCAGACTTCATTATCACTCCAGGTTACAATGTATCCAGCATGCCCCAAACACCTCCCTCCTGCACAACACAGGCCCTGTGCTGGAGCAGACTTCATTGTCACTCCAGGTTACAATGTATCCAGCACGCCCCGAACACCTCCTGCATAACACAGCCCCTGTGCTGGATCAGACTTCATTATCACTCCAGGTTACAATGTATCCAGCACACCCCAAACACCTCCTGCATAACACAGCCCCTGTGCTGGATCAGACTTAATTATCACTCCAGGTTGCAATGTATCCAGCACACCCCAAACACCTCCTGCATAACAGAGCCCTGTGCTGGATCAGACTTCATTATCACTCCAGGTTACAATGTATCCAGCACACCCCAAACACCTCCTGCATAACACAGCTCCTGTGTTGGATCACACTTCATTATCACTCCAGGTTACAATGTATCCAGCACGCCCCAAACACCTCTGCATAACACAGGCCCTGTGCTGGATCAGACTTCATTATCACTGCAGGTTACAATGTATCCAGCACACCCCAAACACCTCATGCATAACACAGGCCCTGTGCTGGATCAGACTTCATTATCACTCCAGGTTACAATGTATCCAGCACACCCCAAACACCTCCTGCATAACACAGGCCCTGTGCTGGATCAGACTTCATTATCACTCCAGGTTACAATGTATCCAGCATGCCCCAAACACCTCCCTCCTGCACAACACAGGCCCTGTGCTGGAGCAGACTTCATTGTCACTCCAGGTTACAATGTATCCAGCACGCCCCAAACACCTCCTGCATAACACAGCCCCTGTGCTGGATCAGACTTAATTATCACTCCAGGTTGCAATGTATCCAGCACACCCCAAACACCTCCTGCATAACAGAGCCCTGTGCTGGATCAGACTTCATTATCACTCCAGGTTACAATGTATCCAGCACACCCCAAACACCTCCTGCATAACACAGCTCCTGTGTTGGATCACACTTCATTATCACTCCAGGTTACAATGTATCCAGCACGCCCCAAACACCTCCTGCATAACACAGGCCCTGTGCTGGATCAGACTTCATTATCACTCCAGGTTACAATGTATCCAGCACACCCCAAACACCTCCTGCATAACACAGGCCCTGTGCTGGATCAGACTTCATTATCACTCCAGGTTGCAATGTATCCAGCACACCCCAAACACCTCCTGCATAACACAGCCCATGTGCTGGATCAGACTTCATTATCACTCCATTTTACAATGTATCCAGCACGCCCCAAACACCACCTGCATAACACAGCCCGTGTGCTGGATCAGACTTCATTATCACTCCAGGTTACAATGTATCCAGCATGCCCCAAACACCTCCCTCCTGCATAACACAGGCCCTGTGCTGGAGCAGACTTCATTGTCACTCCAGGTTACAATGTATCCAGCAGGCCCCAAACACCTCCTGCATAACACAGCCCCTGTGCTGGATCAGACTTCATTATCACTCCAGGTTACAATGTATCCAGCACACCCCAAACACCTCCTGCATAACACAGCCCCTGTGCTGGATCAGACTTCATTATCACTCCAGGTTGCAATGTATCCAGCACACCCCAAACACCTCTTGCACTGCATAACATATCCCTGTGCTGGATCAGACTTCATTATAACTCCAGGCTACAATGTATCCAGCACACCCCAAACACCTCCTGCATAACTCAGCTCCTGTGCTGGATCACACTTCATTATCACTCCAGGTTACAATGTATCCAGCACACCCCAAACACCTCCTGCAAAACACAGGCCCTGTGCTGGATCAGACTTCATTATCACTCCAGGGTACAATGTATCCAGCACACCCCCAAACACCTCCTGCATAACACAGGCCCTGTGCTGGATCAGACTTCATTATCACTCCAGGTTGCAATGTATCAAGCACGCCCCAAACACCACCTGCATAACACAGCCCCTGTGCTGGATCAGACTTCATTATCACTCCAGGTTACAATGTATCCAGCACACCCCAAACAACTCCTGAATAACACAGGCCCTGTGCTGGATCAGACTTCATTATCACTCCAGGTTACAATGCATCCAGCACACCCCAAACACCTCCTGCATAACACAGGCCCTGTGCTTGATCAGACTTCATTATCACTCCAGGTTACAATGTATCCAGCACACCCCAAACACCTCCGGCATAACACAGGCACTGTGCTGGATCAGACTTCATTATCACTCCAGGTTACAATGTATCCAGCACACCCCAAACACCTCCTGCATAACACAGGCCCTGTGCTAGATCACACTTCATTATCACTCCAGGTTGCAATGTATCCAGCCGGCCCCAATCACCACCTGCATAACACAGCTCCTGTGCTGGATCAGACTTCATTGTCACTCCAGGTTACAATGTATCCAGCACACCCCAAACACCTCCTGCATAACACAGCTCCTGTGCTGGATCACACTTCATTATCACTCCAGGTTACTATTTATCTGCACAGTCCAAACACCTCCTGCATAACACAGCCCCTGTGCTGGATCACACTTCATTATCACTCCAGGTTACAATGTATCCAGCACACCCCAAACACCTCCTGCATAACACAGCCCCTGTGCTGGATCACACTTCATTGTCACTCCAGGTTACCATGTATCCAGCACACCCCAGACACCACCTGCATAAAACAGGCCCTGTGCTGGATCAGACTTCATTATCACTCCAGGTTACAATGTATCCAGCACACACCAGACACCTCCTGAATAACACAGGCCCTGTGCTGGATCAGACTTCATTATCACTCCAGGTTACAATGTATCCAGCACACCCCCAAACACCTCCTGCATAACACAGCCCATGTGCTGGATCACACTTCATTATCATTCCAGGTTACAATGTATCCAGCACACCCCAAACACCTCCTGCATAACACAGCTCCTGTGCTGGATCACACTTCATTATCACTCCAGGTTACTATTTATCTGCACAGTCCAAACACCTCCTGCATAACACAGCCCCTGTGCTGGATCACACTTCATTATCACTCCAGGTTACAATGTATCCAGCACACCCCAAACACCTCCTGCATAACACAGCCCCTGTGCTGGATCACACTTCATTGTCACTCCAGGTTACCATGTATCCAGCACACCCCAGACACCACCTGCATAAAACAGGCCCTGTGCTGGATCAGACTTCATTATCACTCCAGGTTACAATGTATCCAGCACACACCAGACACCTCCTGAATAACACAGGCCCTGTGCTGGATCAGACTTCATTATCACTCCAGGTTACAATGTATCCAGCAGACCCCAAACACCTCCTGCATAACACAGCTCCTGTGCTGGATCAGACATCATTGTCACTCCAGGTTGCAATGTATCCAGCCGGCCCCAATCACCACCTGCATAACACAGCTCCTGTGCTGGATCAGACTTCATTGTCACTCCAGGTTACAATGTATCCAGCACACCCCAAACACCACCTGCATAACACAGCCCTTGTGCTGGATCAGACTTCATTATCACTCCCGGTTACAATGTATCCAGCACACCCCCAAACACCTCCTGTATAACCCAGCCCCTGTGCTGGATCAGACTTCATTATCACTCCAGGTTACAATGTATCCAGCACACACCAAACACCTCCTGCATAACACAGGCCCTGTGCTGGATCAGACTTCATTATCACTCCAGGTTGCAATGTGTCCAGCACACCCCAAACACCTCCTGCATAACACAGCTCATGTGCTGGATCAGACTTCATTATCACTCTAGGTTACAATGTACCCAGCAGGCCCCAAACACCTCCTGCATAACACAGGCCCTATGCTGGATCAGACTTCATTATCACCCCAGGTTACAATGTATCCAGCACACCCCAAACACCACCTACATAACACAGGCCATGTGCTGGATCAGACTTCATTATCACTCCAGGTTACAATGTATCCAGCAGGCCCCAAACACCTCCTACATAACACAGGCCCTGTGCTGGATCAGACTTCATTATCACTCCAGGTTACAATGTATCCAGCACACCCCAAACACCTCCTGCATAACACAGGCCCTGTGCTGGATCAGACTTCATTATCACTCCAGGTTGCAATGTATCCAGCACACCCCAAACACCTCCTGCATAACACAGGCCCTGTGCTGGATCAGACTTCATTATCACTCCAGGTTACAATGTATCCAGCACACCCCAAACACCTCCTGCATAACACAGGCCATGTGCTTGATCAGACTTCATTATCACTCCAGGTTTCAATGTATCCAGCAGGCCCCAAACACCTCCTACATACCACAGCCCCTGTGCTGGATCAGACTTCATTATCACTCCAGGTTACAATGTATACAGCACACCCCAAACACCTCCTGCATAACACAGGCCCTGTGCTGGATCAGACTTCATTATCACTCCAGGTTGCAATGTATCGAGCACACCCCAAACACCTCCTGCATAACACAGGCCCTGTGCTGGATCAGACTTCATTATCACTCCAGGTTACAATGTATCCAGCACACCCCAAACACCTCCTGCATAACACAGGCCCTGTGCTGGATCAGACTTCATTATCACTCCAGGTTACAATGTATCCATGACACCCCAAACACCTACTGCATAACACAAGCCCTGTGCTGAATCAGACTTCATTGTCACTCCAGGTTACCATGTATCCAGCACACCCCAAACACCTCCTGCATAACACAGCCCCTGTGCTGGATCAGACTTCATTGTCACTCCAGGTTACCATGTATCCAGCACACCCCAAACACCTCCTGCATAACACAGGCCCTGTGCTGGATCAGACTTCATTATCACTCCAGGTTACAATGTATCCAGCACACCCCAAACACCTCCTGCATAACACAGGCCCTGTGCTGGATCAGACTTCATTATCACTCCAGGTTACAATGTATCCAGCACACCCCAGACACCTCTTGCATAACACAGGCCCTGTGCTGGATCAGACTTCATTATCACTCCAGGTTACAATGTATCCAGCACACCCCAAACACCACCTACATAACACAGGCCATGTGCTGGATCAGACTTCATTATCACTCCAGGTTACAATGTATCCAGCAGGCCCCAAACACCTCCTACATAACACAGGCCCTGTGCTGGATCAGACTTCATTATCACTCCAGGTTACAATGTATCCAGCACACCCCAAACACCTCCTGCATAACACAGGCCCTGTGCTGGATCAGATTTCATTATCACTCCAGGTTGCAATGTATCCAGCACACCCCAAACACCTCCTGCATAACACAGGCCCTGTGCTGGATCAGACTTCATTATCACTCCAGGTTACAATGTATCCAGCACACCCCAAACACCTCCTGCATAACACAGGCCATGTGCTTGATCAGACTTCATTATCACTCCAGGTTTCAATGTATCCAGCAGGCCCCAAACACCTCCTACATACCACAGCCCCTGTGCTGGATCAGACTTCATTATCACTCCAGGTTACAATGTATACAGCACACCCCAAACACCTCCTGCATAACACAGGCCCTGTGCTGGATCAGACTTCATTATCACTCCAGGTTGCAATGTATCGAGCACACCCCAAACACCTCCTGCATAACACAGGCCCTGTGCTGGATCAGACTTCATTATCACTCCAGGTTACAATGTATCCAGCACACCCCAAACACCTCCTGCATAACACAGGCCCTGTGCTGGATCAGACTTCATTATCACTCCAGGTTACAATGTATCCATGACACCCCAAACACCTACTGCATAACACAAGCCCTGTGCTGAATCAGACTTCATTGTCACTCCAGGTTACCATGTATCCAGCACACCCCAAACACCTCCTGCATAACACAGCCCCTGTGCTGGATCAGACTTCATTGTCACTCCAGGTTACCATGTATCCAGCACACCCCAAACACCTCCTGCATAACACAGGCCCTGTGCTGGATCAGACTTCATTATCACTCCAGGTTACAATGTATCCAGCACACCCCAAACACCTCCTGCATAACACAGGCCCTGTGCTGGATCAGACTTCATTATCACTCCAGGTTACAATGTATCCAGCACACCCCAGACACCTCTTGCATAACACAGGCCCTGTGCTGGATCAGACTTCATTATCACTCCAGGTTACAATGTATCCAGCACACCCCAAACAGCTCCTGCATAACTCAGGCACTGTGCTGGATCAGACTTCATTATCACTCCAGGTTACAATGTATCCAGCACACCCCAAACACCTCCTGCATGACACAGGCCCTGTGCTGGATCAGACTTCATTATCACTCCAGGTTACAATGTATCCAGCACACCCCAAACACCTCCTGCATAACACAGGCCCTGTGCTGGATCAGACTTCATTATCACTCCAGGTTACAATGTATCCAGCACACCCCAGACACCTCCTGCATAACACAGGCCCTGTGCTGGATCAGTCTTCATTGTCACTCCAGGTTACCATGTATCCAGCACACCCCAAACATCTCCTGCATAACACAGCCCCTGTGCTGGAACAGACTTCATTATCACTCCAGGTTACAATGTATCCAGCAGGCCCCAAACACCACCTGCATTACACAGCCCCTGTGCTGGATCAGACTTCATTATCACTCCAGGTTTCAATGTATCCAGCACACCCCAAACACCTCCTGCATAACACAGCCCCTGTGCTGGATCAGACTTTATTATCACTCCAGGTTACAATGTATCCAGCACACCCCAAACACCTCCTGCATAACACAGCCCCTGTGCTGGATCACACTTCATTATCATTCCAGGTTACAATGTATCCAGCACACCCCAAACACCTCCTGCATAACACAGGCCCTGTGCTGGATCAGTCTTCATTATCACTCCAGGTTACAATGTATCCAGCACACCCCAGACACCTCTTGCATAACACAAGCCCTGTGCTGGATCAGACTTCATTATCACTCCAGGTTACAATGTATCCAGCACACCCCAAACACCTCCTGCATAACTCAGGCACTGTGCTGGATCTGACTTCATTATCACTCCAGGTTACAATGTATCCAGCACACCCCAAACACCTCCTGCATGACACAGGCCCTGTGCTGGATCAGACTTCATTATCACTCCAGGTTACAATGTATCCAGCACACCCCAAACACCTCCTGCATAACACAGGCCCTGTGCTGGATCAGACTTCATTATCACTCCAGGTTACAATGTATCCAGCACACCCCAGACACCTCCTGCATAACACAGGCCCTGTGCTGGATCAGTCTTCATTGTCACTCCAGGTTACAATGTATCTGCACAGTCCAAACACCTCCTGCATAACACAGCCCCTGTGCTGGATCACACTTCATTATCACTCCAGGTTACAATGTATCCAGCACACCCCAAACACCTCCTGCATAACACAGCCCCTGTGCTGGATCACACTTCATTGTCACTCCAGGTTACCATGTATCCAGCACACCCCAGACACCACCTGCATAAAACAGGCCCTGTGCTGGATCAGACTTCATTATCACTCCAGGTTACAATGTATCCAGCACACACCAGACACCTCCTGCATAACACAGGCCCTGTGCGGGATCAGACTTCATTATCACTCCAGGTTACAATGTATCCAGCACACCCCAAACACCTCCTGCATAACACAGCTCCTGTGCTGGATCAGACTTCATTGTCACTCCAGGTTGCAATGTATCCAGCCGGCTCCAATCACCACCTGCATAACACAGCTCCTGTGCTGGATCAGACTTCATTGTCACTCCAGGTTACAATGTATCCAGCACACCCCAAACACCACCTGCATAACACAGCCCTTGTGCTGGATCAGACTTCATTATCACTCCCGGTTACAAAGTATCCAGCACACCCCCAAACACCTCGTGTATAACACAGCCCCTGTGCTGGATCAGACTTCATTATCACTCCAGGTTACAATGTATCCAGCACACCCCAAACACCTCCTGCATAACACAGGCCCTGTGCTAGATCACACTTCATTATCACTCCAGGTTGCAATGTATCCAGCCGGCCCCAATCACCACCTGCATAACACAGCTCCTGTGCTGGATCAGACTTCATTGTCACTCCAGGTTACAATGTATCCAGCACACCCCAAACACCTCCTGCATAACACAGCTCCTGTGCTGGATCACACTTCATTATCACTCCAGGTTACTATTTATCTGCACAGTCCAAACACCTCCTGCATAACACAGCCCCTGTGCTGGATCACACTTCATTATCACTCCAGGTTACAATGTATCCAGCACACCCCAAACACCTCCTGCATAACACAGCCCCTGTGCTGGATCACACTTCATTGTCACTCCAGGTTACCATGTATCCAGCACACCCCAGACACCACCTGCATAAAACAGGCCCTGTGCTGGATCAGACTTCATTATCACTCCAGGTTACAATGTATCCAGCACACACCAGACACCTCCTGAATAACACAGGCCCTGTGCTGGATCAGACTTCATTATCACTCCAGGTTACAATGTATCCAGCACACCCCCAAACACCTCCTGCATAACACAGCCCATGTGCTGGATCACACTTCATTATCATTCCAGGTTACAATGTATCCAGCACACCCCAAACACCTCCTGCATAACACAGCTCCTGTGCTGGATCACACTTCATTATCACTCCAGGTTACTATTTATCTGCACAGTCCAAACACCTCCTGCATAACACAGCCCCTGTGCTGGATCACACTTCATTATCACTCCAGGTTACAATGTATCCAGCACACCCCAAACACCTCCTGCATAACACAGCCCCTGTGCTGGATCACACTTCATTGTCACTCCAGGTTACCATGTATCCAGCACACCCCAGACACCACCTGCATAAAACAGGCCCTGTGCTGGATCAGACTTCATTATCACTCCAGGTTACAATGTATCCAGCACACACCAGACACCTCCTGAATAACACAGGCCCTGTGCTGGATCAGACTTCATTATCACTCCAGGTTACAATGTATCCAGCAGACCCCAAACACCTCCTGCATAACACAGCTCCTGTGCTGGATCAGACATCATTGTCACTCCAGGTTGCAATGTATCCAGCCGGCCCCAATCACCACCTGCATAACACAGCTCCTGTGCTGGATCAGACTTCATTGTCACTCCAGGTTACAATGTATCCAGCACACCCCAAACACCACCTGCATAACACAGCCCTTGTGCTGGATCAGACTTCATTATCACTCCCGGTTACAATGTATCCAGCACACCCCCAAACACCTCCTGTATAACCCAGCCCCTGTGCTGGATCAGACTTCATTATCACTCCAGGTTACAATGTATCCAGCACACACCAAACACCTCCTGCATAACACAGGCCCTGTGCTGGATCAGACTTCATTATCACTCCAGGTTGCAATGTGTCCAGCACACCCCAAACACCTCCTGCATAACACAGCTCATGTGCTGGATCAGACTTCATTATCACTCTAGGTTACAATGTACCCAGCAGGCCCCAAACACCTCCTGCATAACACAGGCCCTATGCTGGATCAGACTTCATTATCACCCCAGGTTACAATGTATCCAGCACACCCCAAACACCACCTACATAACACAGGCCATGTGCTGGATCAGACTTCATTATCACTCCAGGTTACAATGTATCCAGCAGGCCCCAAACACCTCCTACATAACACAGGCCCTGTGCTGGATCAGACTTCATTATCACTCCAGGTTACAATGTATCCAGCACACCCCAAACACCTCCTGCATAACACAGGCCCTGTGCTGGATCAGACTTCATTATCACTCCAGGTTGCAATGTATCCAGCACACCCCAAACACCTCCTGCATAACACAGGCCCTGTGCTGGATCAGACTTCATTATCACTCCAGGTTACAATGTATCCAGCACACCCCAAACACCTCCTGCATAACACAGGCCATGTGCTTGATCAGACTTCATTATCACTCCAGGTTTCAATGTATCCAGCAGGCCCCAAACACCTCCTACATACCACAGCCCCTGTGCTGGATCAGACTTCATTATCACTCCAGGTTACAATGTATACAGCACACCCCAAACACCTCCTGCATAACACAGGCCCTGTGCTGGATCAGACTTCATTATCACTCCAGGTTGCAATGTATCGAGCACACCCCAAACACCTCCTGCATAACACAGGCCCTGTGCTGGATCAGACTTCATTATCACTCCAGGTTACAATGTATCCAGCACACCCCAAACACCTCCTGCATAACACAGGCCCTGTGCTGGATCAGACTTCATTATCACTCCAGGTTACAATGTATCCATGACACCCCAAACACCTACTGCATAACACAAGCCCTGTGCTGAATCAGACTTCATTGTCACTCCAGGTTACCATGTATCCAGCACACCCCAAACACCTCCTGCATAACACAGCCCCTGTGCTGGATCAGACTTCATTGTCACTCCAGGTTACCATGTATCCAGCACACCCCAAACACCTCCTGCATAACACAGGCCCTGTGCTGGATCAGACTTCATTATCACTCCAGGTTACAATGTATCCAGCACACCCCAAACACCTCCTGCATAACACAGGCCCTGTGCTGGATCAGACTTCATTATCACTCCAGGTTACAATGTATCCAGCACACCCCAGACACCTCTTGCATAACACAGGCCCTGTGCTGGATCAGACTTCATTATCACTCCAGGTTACAATGTATCCAGCACACCCCAAACACCACCTACATAACACAGGCCATGTGCTGGATCAGACTTCATTATCACTCCAGGTTACAATGTATCCAGCAGGCCCCAAACACCTCCTACATAACACAGGCCCTGTGCTGGATCAGACTTCATTATCACTCCAGGTTACAATGTATCCAGCACACCCCAAACACCTCCTGCATAACACAGGCCCTGTGCTGGATCAGACTTCATTATCACTCCAGGTTGCAATGTATCCAGCACACCCCAAACACCTCCTGCATAACACAGGCCCTGTGCTGGATCAGACTTCATTATCACTCCAGGTTACAATGTATCCAGCACACCCCAAACACCTCCTGCATAACACAGGCCATGTGCTTGATCAGACTTCATTATCACTCCAGGTTTCAATGTATCCAGCAGGCCCCAAACACCTCCTACATACCACAGCCCCTGTGCTGGATCAGACTTCATTATCACTCCAGGTTACAATGTATACAGCACACCCCAAACACCTCCTGCATAACACAGGCCCTGTGCTGGATCAGACTTCATTATCACTCCAGGTTGCAATGTATCGAGCACACCCCAAACACCTCCTGCATAACACAGGCCCTGTGCTGGATCAGACTTCATTATCACTCCAGGTTACAATGTATCCAGCACACCCCAAACACCTCCTGCACAACACAGGCCCTGTGCTGGATCAGACTTCATTATCACTCCAGGTTACAATGTATCCATGACACCCCAAACACCTACTGCATAACACAAGCCCTGTGCTGAATCAGACTTCATTGTCACTCCAGGTTACCATGTATCCAGCACACCCCAAACACCTCCTGCATAACACAGCCCCTGTGCTGGATCAGACTTCATTGTCACTCCAGGTTACCATGTATCCAGCACACCCCAAACACCTCCTGCATAACACAGGCCCTGTGCTGGATCAGACTTCATTATCACTCCAGGTTACAATGTATCCAGCACACCCCAAACACCTCCTGCATAACACAGGCCCTGTGCTGGGCTGGATCAGACTTCATTATCACTCCAGGTTACAATGTATCCAGCACACCCCAGACACCTCTTGCATAACACAGGCCCTGTGCTGGATCAGACTTCATTATCACTCCAGGTTACAATGTATCCAGCACACCCCAAACAGCTCCTGCATAACTCAGGCACTGTGCTGGATCAGACTTCATTATCACTCCAGGTTACAATGTATCCAGCACACCCCAAACACCTCCTGCATGACACAGGCCCTGTGCTGGATCAGACTTCATTATCACTCCAGGTTACAATGTATCCAGCACACCCCAAACACCTCCTGCATAACACAGGCCCTGTGCTGGATCAGACTTCATTATCACTCCAGGTTACAATGTATCCAGCACACCCCAGACACCTCCTGCATAACACAGGCCCTGTGCTGGATCAGTCTTCATTGTCACTCCAGGTTACCATGTATCCAGCACACCCCAAACATCTCCTGCATAACACAGCCCCTGTGCTGGAACAGACTTCATTATCACTCCAGGTTACAATGTATCCAGCAGGCCCCAAACACCACCTGCATTACACAGCCCCTGTGCTGGATCAGACTTCATTATCACTCCAGGTTTCAATGTATCCAGCACACCCCAAACACCTCCTGCATAACACAGCCCCTGTGCTGGATCAGACTTTATTATCACTCCAGGTTACAATGTATCCAGCACACCCCAAACACCTCCTGCATAACACAGCCCCTGTGCTGGATCACACTTCATTATCATTCCAGGTTACAATGTATCCAGCACACCCCAAACACCTCCTGCATAACACAGGCCCTGTGCTGGATCAGTCTTCATTATCACTCCAGGTTACAATGTATCCAGCACACCCCAGACACCTCTTGCATAACACAAGCCCTGTGCTGGATCAGACTTCATTATCACTCCAGGTTACAATGTATCCAGCACACCCCAAACACCTCCTGCATAACTCAGGCACTGTGCTGGATCTGACTTCATTATCACTCCAGGTTACAATGTATCCAGCACACCCCAAACACCTCCTGCATGACACAGGCCCTGTGCTGGATCAGACTTCATTATCACTCCAGGTTACAATGTATCCAGCACACCCCAAACACCTCCTGCATAACACAGGCCCTGTGCTGGATCAGACTTCATTATCACTCCAGGTTACAATGTATCCAGCACACCCCAGACACCTCCTGCATAACACAGGCCCTGTGCTGGATCAGTCTTCATTGTCACTCCAGGTTACAATGTATCTGCACAGTCCAAACACCTCCTGCATAACACAGCCCCTGTGCTGGATCACACTTCATTATCACTCCAGGTTACAATGTATCCAGCACACCCCAAACACCTCCTGCATAACACAGCCCCTGTGCTGGATCACACTTCATTGTCACTCCAGGTTACCATGTATCCAGCACACCCCAGACACCACCTGCATAAAACAGGCCCTGTGCTGGATCAGACTTCATTATCACTCCAGGTTACAATGTATCCAGCACACACCAGACACCTCCTGCATAACACAGGCCCTGTGCGGGATCAGACTTCATTATCACTCCAGGTTACAATGTATCCAGCACACCCCAAACACCTCCTGCATAACACAGCTCCTGTGCTGGATCAGACTTCATTGTCACTCCAGGTTGCAATGTATCCAGCCGGCTCCAATCACCACCTGCATAACACAGCTCCTGTGCTGGATCAGACTTCATTGTCACTCCAGGTTACAATGTATCCAGCACACCCCAAACACCACCTGCATAACACAGCCCTTGTGCTGGATCAGACTTCATTATCACTCCCGGTTACAAAGTATCCAGCACACCCCCAAACACCTCGTGTATAACACAGCCCCTGTGCTGGATCAGACTTCATTATCACTCCAGGTTACAATGTATCCAGCAAACCCCAAACACCTCCTGCATAACACAGGCCCTGTGCTGGATCAGACTTCATTATCACTCCAGGTTGCAATGTATCCAGCACACCCCAAACACCTCCTGCATAACACAGCCCATGTGCTGGATCAGACTTCATTATCACTCCATTTTACAATGTATCCAGCACGCCCCAAACACCACCTGCATAACACAGCCCATGTGTTGGATCAGACTTCATTATCACTCCAGGTTACAATGTATCCAGCACGCCCCAAACACCTCCCTCCTGCATAACACAGGCCCTGTGCTGGAGCAGACTTCATTGTCACTCCAGGTTACAATGTATCCAGCACGCCCCAAACACCTCCTGCATAACACAGCCCCTGTGCTGGATCAGACTTCATTATCACTCCAGGTTGCAATGTATCCAGCACACCCCAAACACCTCCTGCATAACACAGCCCCTGTGCTGGATCAGACTTCATTGTCACTCCAGGTTACAATGTATCCAGCACACCCCAAACACCACATGCATAACACAGCCCCTGTGCTGGATCAGACTTCATTATCACTCCAGGTTGCAATGTATCCAGCACACCCCAAACACCTCCTTCATAACACAGCCCTGTGCTGGATCAGACTTCATTATCACTCCAGGCTACAATGTATCCAGCACACCCCAAACACCTCCTGCATAACACAGCTCCTGTGCTGTATCACACTTCATTATCACTCCAGGTTACAATGTATCCAGCACACCCCAAACACCTCCTGCATAACACAGGCCCTGTGCTGGATCAGACTTCATTATCACTCCAGGGTACAATGTATCCAGCACACCCCCAAACACCTCCTGCATAACACAGGCCCTGTGCTGGATCAGACTTCATTATCACTCCAGGTTGCAATGTATCCAGCATGCCCAAAACACCACCTGCATAACACAGCCTCTGTGCTGGATCAGACTTCATTATCACTCCAGGTTACAATGTATCCAGCATGCCCCAAACACCTCCTGCATAACACATGCCCTGTGCTGGATCAGACGTCATTATCACTCCAGGTTACAATGCATCCAGCACACCCCAAACACCTCCTGCATAACACAGGCCCTGTGCTTGATCAGACTTCATTATCACTCCAGGTTACAATGTATCCAGCACACCCCAAACACCTCCTGCATAACACAGGCCCTGTGCTGGATCAGACTTCATTATCACTCCAGGTTACAATGTATCCAGCACACCCCAAACACCTCCTGCATAACACAGGCCCTGTGCTAGATCACACTTCATTATCACTCCAGGATACAATGTATCCAGCACACCCCAAACACCCCCTGCATAACAAAGCCCCTGTGCTGGATCAGACTTCATTATCACTCCAGGTTACAATGTATCCAGCAGGCCCCAAACACCTCCTGCATAACACAGTCCCTGTGCTGGATCACACTTCATTGTCACTCCAGGTTACAATGTATCCAGCAGGCCCCAAACACCTCCTGAATAACACAGCCCCTGTGCTGGATCACACTTCATTGTCACACCAGGTTACAATGTATCCAGCATACCTCAAACACCTCCTGCATAACACAGGCCCTGTGCTAGATCGGACTTCATTATCATTCCAGGTTGCAATGTATCCAGCACACCCCAAACACCTCCTGCATAACACAGGCCCTGTGCTGGATCAGACTTCATTATCACTCCAGGTTACAATGTATCCAGCACACCCCAAACACCTCCTGCATAACACAGCCCATGTGCTGGATCAGACTTCATTATCACTCCAGGTTACAATGTATCCAGCACACCCCAAACACCACCTGCATAACACAGGCCCTGTGCTGGATCAGACTTCATTATCACTCCAGGTTACAATGTATCCAGCACACCCCAAACACCTCCTGCATAACACAGCCCCTGTGCTGGATCAGACTTCATTATCACTCCTGGTTACAATGTATCCAGCACACCCCAAACACCACCTGCATAACACAGGCCCTGTGCTGGATCAGACTCCATTATCACTCCAGGTTACAATGTATCGAGCACACCCAAAACACCTCCTGCATAACACAGCCCCTGTGCTGGATCAGACTTCATTATCACTCCAGGTTACAATGTATCCAGCACACCCCAAACACCTCCTACATAACACAGGCCCTGTGCTGGATCAGACTTCATTATCACTCCAGGTTACAATGTATCCAGCAGGCCCCAAACACCTCCTGCATAACACAGGCCCTGTGCTGGATCAGACTTCATTATCACTCCGGGTTGCAATGTATCCAGCACACCCCAAACACCACCTGCATAACACAGGCCCTGTGCTGGATCAGACTTCATTATCACTCCAGTTTACAATGTATCTAGCAGGCCCCAAACACCTCCTGCATAACACAGCCCATGTGCTGGATCACACTTCATTGTCACATCAGGATACAATGTATCCAGCATACCCCAAACACCTCCTGCATAACACAGGCCCTGTGCTAGATCAGACTTCATTATCACTCCCAGTTACAATGTATCCAGCACACCCCAAACACCACCTGCATAACACAGGCCCTGTGCTGGATCAGACTTCATTATCACTCCAGGTTACAATGTATCCAGCACACCCCAAACACCTCCTGCATAACACAGCCCATGTGCTGGATCAGACTTCATTATCACTCCAGGTTGCAATGTATCCAGCACACCCCAAACACCTCCTGCATAACACAGCCCATGTGCTGGATCAGACTTCATTATCACTCCCAGTTACAATGTATCCAGCACACCCCAAACACCACCTGCATAACACAGGCCCTGTGCTGGATCAGACTTCATTATCACTCCAGGTTACAATGTATCCAGCACACCCCAAACACCTCCTGCATAACACAGCCCATGTGCTGGATCAGACTTCATTATCACTCCAGTTTACAATGTATCCAGCACACCCCAAACACCTCCTGCATAACACAGGCCCTGTGCTGGATCAGACTTCATTATCACTCCAGGTTACAATGTATCCAGCACACCCCAAACACCTCCTGCATAACACAGGCCCTGTGCTAGATCACACTTCATTATCACTCCAGGATACAATGTATCCAGCACACCCCAAACACCCCCTGCATAACAAAGCCCCTGTGCTGGATCAGACTTCATTATCACTCCAGGTTACAATGTATCCAGCAGGCCCCAAACACCTCCTGCATAACACAGTCCCTGTGCTGGATCACACTTCATTGTCACTCCAGGTTACAATGTATCCAGCAGGCCCCAAACACCTCCTGAATAACACAGCCCCTGTGCTGGATCACACTTCATTGTCACACCAGGTTACAATGTATCCAGCATACCTCAAACACCTCCTGCATAACACAGGCCCTGTGCTAGATCGGACTTCATTATCATTCCAGGTTGCAATGTATCCAGCACACCCCAAACACCTCCTGCATAACACAGGCCCTGTGCTGGATCAGACTTCATTATCACTCCAGGTTACAATGTATCCAGCACACCCCAAACACCTCCTGCATAACACAGCCCATGTGCTGGATCAGACTTCATTATCACTCCAGGTTACAATGTATCCAGCACACCCCAAACACCACCTGCATAACACAGGCCCTGTGCTGGATCAGACTTCATTATCACTCCAGGTTACAATGTATCCAGCACACCCCAAACACCTCCTGCATAACACAGCCCCTGTGCTGGATCAGACTTCATTATCACTCCTGGTTACAATGTATCCAGCACACCCCAAACACCACCTGCATAACACAGGCCCTGTGCTGGATCAGACTCCATTATCACTCCAGGTTACAATGTATCGAGCACACCCAAAACACCTCCTGCATAACACAGCCCCTGTGCTGGATCAGACTTCATTATCACTCCAGGTTACAATGTATCCAGCACACCCCAAACACCTCCTACATAACACAGGCCCTGTGCTGGATCAGACTTCATTATCACTCCAGGTTACAATGTATCCAGCAGGCCCCAAACACCTCCTGCATAACACAGGCCCTGTGCTGGATCAGACTTCATTATCACTCCGGGTTGCAATGTATCCAGCACACCCCAAACACCCCCTGCATAACAAAGCCCCTGTGCTGGATCAGACTTCATTATCACTCCAGGTTACAATGTATCCAGCACACCCCAAACACCTCCTGCATAACACAGCCCCTGTGCTGGATCAGACTTAATTATCACTCCAGGTTGCAATGTATCCAGCACACCCCAAACACCTCCTGCATAACAGAGCCCTGTGCTGGATCAGACTTCATTATCACTCCAGGTTACAATGTATCCAGCACACCCCAAACACCTCCTGCATAACACAGCTCCTGTGTTGGATCACACTTCATTATCACTCCAGGTTACAATGTATCCAGCACGCCCCAAACACCTCCTGCATAACACAGGCCCTGTGCTGGATCAGACTTCATTATCACTCCAGGTTACAATGTATCCAGCACACCCCAAACACCTCCTGCATAACACAGGCCCTGTGCTGGATCAGACTTCATTATCACTCCAGGTTGCAATGTATCCAGCACACCCCAAACACCTCCTGCATAACACAGCCCATGTGCTGGATCAGACTTCATTATCACTCCATTTTACAATGTATCCAGCACGCCCCAAACACCACCTGCATAACACAGCCCGTGTGCTGGATCAGACTTCATTATCACTCCAGGTTACAATGTATCCAGCATGCCCCAAACACCTCCCTCCTGCATAACACAGGCCCTGTGCTGGAGCAGACTTCATTGTCACTCCAGGTTACAATGTATCCAGCAGGCCCCAAACACCTCCTGCATAACACAGCCCCTGTGCTGGATCAGACTTCATTATCACTCCAGGTTACAATGTATCCAGCACACCCCAAACACCTCCTGCATAACACAGCCCCTGTGCTGGATCAGACTTCATTATCACTCCAGGTTGCAATGTATCCAGCACACCCCAAACACCTCTTGCACTGCATAACATAGCCCTGTGCTGGATCAGACTTCATTATAACTCCAGGCTACAATGTATCCAGCACACCCCAAACACCTCCTGCATAACTCAGCTCCTGTGCTGGATCACACTTCATTATCGCTCCAGGTTACAATGTATCCAGCACACCCCAAACACCTCCTGCAAAACACAGGCCCTGTGCAGGATCAGACTTCATTATCACTCCAGGGTACAATGTATCCAGCACACCCCCAAACACCTCCTGCATAACACAGGCCCTGTGCTGGATCAGACTTCATTATCACTCCAGGTTGCAATGTATCAAGCACGCCCCAAACACCACCTGCATAACACAGCCCCTGTGCTGGATCAGACTTCATTATCACTCCAGGTTACAATGTATCCAGCACACCCCAAACACCTCCTGAATAACACAGGCCCTGTGCTGGATCAGACTTCATTATCACTCCAGGTTACAATGCATCCAGCACACCCCAAACACCTCCTGCATAACACAGGCCCTGTGCTTGATCAGACTTCATTATCACTCCAGGTTACAATGTATCCAGCACACCCCAAACACCTCCGGCATAACACAGGCACTGTGCTGGATCAGACTTCATTATCACTCCAGGTTACAATGTATCCAGCACACCCCAAACACCTCCTGCATAACACAGGCCCTGTGCTAGATCACACTTCATTATCACTCCAGGTTACAATGTATCCAGCACACCCCAAACACCTCCTGCATAACAAAGCCCCTGTGCTGGATCAGACTTCATGATCACTCCAGGTTACAATGTATCCAGCAGGCCCCAAACAACTCCTGCATAACACAGTCCCTGTGCTGGATCACACTTCATTATCACTCCAGGTTACAATGTATCCAGCAGGCCCCAAACACCTCCTGCATAACACAGCCCCTGTGCTGGATCACACTTCATTGTCACACCAGGTTACAATGTATCCAGCATACCTCAAACACCTCCTGCATAACACAGGCCCTGTGCTAGATTGGACTTCATTATCATTCCAGGTTGCAATGTATCCGGCACACCCCAAACACCTCCTGCATAACACAGCCCATGTGCTGGATCAGACTGCATTATCACTCCCGGTTACAATGTATCCAACACACCCCAAACACCACCTGCATAACACAGGCCCTGTGCTGGATCAGACTTCATTATCACTCCAGGTTACAATGTATCCAGCACACCCCAAACACCTCCTGCATAACACAGCCCATGTGCTGGATCAGACTTCATTATCACTCCAGGTTACAATGTATCCAGCACACCCCAAACACCACCTGCATAACACAGGCCCTGTGCTGGATCAGACTTCATTATCACTCCAGGTTACAATGTATCCAGCACACCCCAAACACCACCTGCATAACACAGGCCCTGTGCTGGATCAGACTTCATTATCACTCCAGGTTACAATGTATCCAGCACACCCAAAACACCTCCTGCATAACACAGCCCCTGTGCTGGATAAGACCTCATTATCACTCCAGGTTACAATGTATCCAGCACACCCCAAACACCTCCTGCATAACACAGGCCCTGTGCTGGATCAGACTTCATTATCACTCCAGGTTACAATGTATCCAGCACACCCCAAACACCTCCTGCATAACACAGGCCCTGTGCTGGATCAGACTTCATTATCACTCCAGTTTACAATGTATCCAGCACACCCCAAAAACCTCCTGCATAACACAGGCCCTGTGCTGGATCAGACTTCATTATCACTCCGGGTTGCAATGTATCCAGCACACCCCAAAATCCTCCTGCATAACACAGGCCCTGTGCTGGATCAGACTTCATTATCACTCCAGGTTACAATGTACCCAGCACGCCCCAAACACCACCTGCTTAACACAGGCCCTGTGCTGGATCAGACTTCATTATCACTCCAGGTTACAATGTATCCAGCAGGCCCCAAACACCTCCTGCATAACACAGCCCATGTGCTGGATCACACTTCATTGTCACACCAGGATACAATGTATCCAGCATGCCCCAAACACCCCCTGCATAACACAGGCCCTGTGCTAGATCAGACTTCATTATCACTCCAGGTTGCAATGTATCCAGCACACCCCAAACACCTCCTGCATAACACAGCCCATGTGCTGGATCAGACTTCATTATCACTCCCGGTTACAATGTATCCAGCACACCCCAAACACCACCTGCATAACACAGGCCCTGTGCTGGATCAGACTTCATTATCACTCCAGGTTACAATGTATCCAGCACACCCCAAACACCTCCTGCATAACACAGCCCATGTGCTGGATCAGACTTCATTATCACTCCAGTTTACAATGTATCCAGCACACCCCAAACACCACCTGCATAACACAGGCCCTGTGCTGGATCAGACTTCATTATCACTCCAGGTTACAATGTATCCAGCAGGCCCCAAACACCTCCTGCATAACACAGCCCATGTGCTGGATCACACTTCATTGTCACACCAGGTTACAATGTATCCAGCATACCCCAAACACCTCCTGCATAACACAGGCCCTGTGCTAGATCAGACTTCATTATCACTCCAGGTTGCAATGTATCCAGCACACCCCAAACACCTACTGCATAACACAGCCCATGTGCTGGATCAGACTTCATTATCACTCCCGGTTACAATGTATCCAGCACACCCCAAACACCACCTGCATAACACAGGCCCTGTGCTGGATCAGACTTCATTATCACTCCAGGTTACAATGTATCCAGCACACCCCAAACGTCTCCTGCATAACACAGCCCATGTGCTGGATCAGACTTCATTATCACTCCAGTTTACAATGTATCCAGCACACCCCAAACACCACCTGCATAACACAGGCCCTGTGCTGGATCAGACTTCATTATCACTCCAGGTTACAATGTATCCAGCACACCCCAAACACCTCCTGCATAACACAGCCCCTGTGCTGGATCAGACTTCATTATCACTCCAGGTTACAATGTATCCAGCACACCCCAAACACCACCTGCATAACACAGGCCCTGTGCTGGATCAGACTTCATTATCACTCCAGGTTACAATGTATCCAGCACACCCCAAACACCTCCTGCATAACACAGCCCCTGTGCTGGATCAGACTTCATTATCACTCCAAGTTACAATGTATCCAGCACACCCCAAACACCTCCTGCATAACACAGGCCCTGTGCTGGATCAGACTTCATTATCACTGCAGGTTACAATGTATCCAGCACACCCCAAACACCTCATGCATAACACAGGCCCTGTGCTGGATCAGACTTCATTATCACTCCAGGTTACAATGTATCCAGCACACCCCAAACACCTCCTGCATAACACAGGCCCTGTGCTGGATCAGACTTCATTATCACTCCAGGTTGCAATGTATCCAGCACACCCCAAACACCTCCTGCATAACACAGCCCATGTGCTGGATCAGACTTCATTATCACTCCAGGTTACAATGTATCCAGCATGCCCCAAACACCTCCCTCCTGCATAACACAGGCCCTGTGCTGGAGCAGACTTCATTGTCACTCCAGGTTACAATGTATCCAGCACGCCCCAAACACCTCCTGCATAACACAGCCCCTGTGCTGGATCAGACTTCATTATCACTCCAGGTTACAATGTATCCAGCACACCCCAAACACCTCCTGCATAACACAGCCCCTGTGCTGGATCAGACTTTATTGTCACTCCAGGTTACAATGTATCCAGCACACCCCAAACACCACCTGCATAACACAGCCCCTGTGCTGGATCAGACTTCATTATCACTCCAGGTTGCAATGTATCCAGCACACCCCAAACACCTCCTGCATAACAGAGCCCTGTGCTGGATCAGACTTCATTATCACTCCAGGTTACAATGTATCCAGCACACCCCAAACACCACCTGCATAACACAGCTCCTGTGTTGGATCACACTTCATTATCACTCCAGGTTACAATGTATCCAGCACGCCCCAAACACCTCCTGCATAACACAGGCCCTGTGCTGGATCAGACTTTATTATCACTCCAGGTTGCAATGTATCCAGCAGGCCCCATACACCTCCTGCATAGCACAGGCCCTCTGCTGGATCAGACTTCATTATCACTCCAGGTTACAATGTATCCAGCACGCCCCAAACACCACCTGCATAACACAGCCCCTGTGCTGGATCAGACTTCATTATCACTCCAGGTTACAATGTATCCAGCACAAACCAAACACCTCCTGCATAACACAGGCCCTATGCTGGATCAGACTTCATTATCACTCCAGGTTACAATGTATCCAGCAGGCCCCAAACACCACCTGCATAACACAGCCCCTGTGCTGGATCAGACTTCATTATCACTCCAGGTTACAATGTATCCAGCACAAACCAAACACCTCCTGCATAACACAGGCCCTATGCTGGATCAGACTTCATTATCACTCCAGGTTACCATGTATCCAGCACACCCCAAACACCTCCTGCATAACAAAGGCCCTGTGCTGGATCAGACTTCATTGTCACTCCAGGTTACCGTGTATCCAGCACACCCCAAACACCTCCTGCATTACACAGCCCCTGTGCTGGATCAGACTTCATTGTCACAGGCCACTTGTTTGATAACACACCTCAGCATCACTCCAGGTTACAATGTATCCAGCACACCCCAAACACCTCCTGCATAACACAGCCCCTGTGCTGGATCAGACTTCATTATCACTCCAGGTTACAATGTATCCAGCACACCCCAAACACCTCCTGCATAACACAGCCCCTGTGCTGGATCAGACTTCATTATCACTCCAGGTTACAATGTATCCAGCACACCCCAAACACCTCCTGCATAACACAGGCCCTGTGCTGGATCAGACTTCATTATCACTCCAGGTTACAATGTATCCAGCACACCCCCAAACACCTCCTGCATAACACAGCCCTGTGCTGGATCACACTTCATTATCACTCCAGGTTACAATGTATCTAGCACACCCCAAACACCTCCTGCATAACACAGGCCCTGTGCTGGATCAGACTTCATTATCACTCCAGGTTACAATGTATCCAGCACACCCCAAACACCTCCTGCATAACACAGGCCCTGTGCTGGATCACGCTTCATTATCACTCCAGGTTACAATGTATCCAGCACACCTCAAACACCTCCTGCATAACACAGCCCCTGTGCTGGATCACGCTTCATTATCACTCCAGGTTACAATGTATCCAGCACACCCCAAACACCACCTGCATAAGACAGGCCCTGTGCTGGATCAGGCTTCATTATCACTCCAGGTTACACTGTATCCAGAACACCCCAAACACCTCCTGCATAACACAGCCCCTGTGCTGGATCAGGCTTCATTATCACTCCAGGTTACAATGTATCCAGCACACCCCAAACACCACCTGCATAACACAGCCCCTGTGCTGGATCAGACTTCATTATCACTCCATGTTACAATGTATCCAGCACACCCCAAACACCTCCTGCATAACACAGCCCCTGTGCTGGATCAGACTTCATTATCACTCCAGGTTACAATGTATCCAGCACACCCCAAACACCTCCTGCATAACACAGGCCCTGTGCTGGATCAGACTTCATTATCACTCCAGGTTACAATGTATCCAGCACACCCCCAAACACCTCCTGCATAACACAGCCCTGTGCTGGATCAGACTTCATTGTCACAGGCCACGTGTTTGATAACACACCTCAGCATCACTCCAGGTTACAATGTATCCAGCACACCCCAAACACCTCCTGCATAACACAGCCCCTGTGCTGGATCAGACTTCATTATCACTCCAGGTTACAATGTATCCAGCACACCCCAAACACCTCCTGCATAACACAGCCCCTGTGCTGGATCAGACTTCATTATCACTCCAGGTTACAATGTATCCAGCACACCCCAAACACCTCCTGCATAACACAGGCCCTGTGCTGGATCAGACTTCATTATCACTCCAGGTTACAATGTATCCAGCACACCCCCAAACACCTCCTGCATAACACAGCCCTGTGCTGGATCACACTTCATTATCACTCCAGGTTACAATGTATCTAGCACACCCCAAACACCTCCTGCATAACACAGGCCCTGTGCTGGATCAGACTTCATTATCACTCCAGGTTACAATGTATCCAGCACACCCCAAACACCTCCTGCATAACACAGGCCCTGTGCTGGATCACGCTTCATTATCACTCCAGGTTACAATGTATCCAGCACACCTCAAACACCTCCTGCATAACACAGCCCCTGTGCTGGATCACGCTTCATTATCACTCCAGGTTACAATGTATCCAGCACACCCCAAACACCACCTGCATAAGACAGGCCCTGTGCTGGATCAGGCTTCATTATCACTCCAGGTTACACTGTATCCAGAACACCCCAAACACCTCCTGCATAACACAGCCCCTGTGCTGGATCAGGCTTCATTATCACTCCAGGTTACAATGTATCCAGCACACCCCAAACACCACCTGCATAACACAGCCCCTGTGCTGGATCAGACTTCATTATCACTCCATGTTACAATGTATCCAGCACACCCCAAACACCTCCTGCATAACACAGCCCCTGTGCTGGATCAGACTTCATTATCACTCCAGGTTACAATGTATCCAGCACACCCCAAACACCTCCTGCATAACACAGGCCCTGTGCTGGATCAGACTTCATTATCACTCCAGGTTACAATGTATCCAGCACACCCCAAACACCTCCTGCATAACACAGGCCCTGTGCTGGATCAGACTTCATTATCACTCCAGGTTACAATGTATCCAGCACACCCCCAAACACCTCCTGCATAACACAGCCCTGTGCTGGATCAGACTTCATTATCACTCCAGGTTACAATGTATCTAGCACACCCCAAACACCTCCTGCATAACACAGGCCCTTTGCTGGATCAGACTTCATTATCACTCCAGGTTACAATGTATCCAGCACACCCCAAACACCTCCTGCATAACACAGCCCCTGTGCTGGATCAGGCTTCATTATCACTCCAGGTTACAATGTATCCAGCACACCCCAAACACCACCTGCATAAGACAGGCCCTGTGCTGGATCAGGCTTCATTATCACTCCAGGTTACACTGTATCCAGAACACCACAAACACCTCCTGCATAACACAGCCCCTGTGCTGGATCAGGCTTCATTATGACTCCAGGTTACAATGTATCCAGCACACCCCAAACACCACCTGCATAACACAGGCCTGTGCTGGATCACACTTCATTATCACTCCAGGTTACATTGTATCCAGCACACCCCAAACACCTCGTGCATAACACAGCCCCTGTGCTGAATCACACTTCATTATCACTCCAGGTTACAATGTATCCAGCACATCCCAAACACCTCCTGCATAACACAGCCCCTGTGCTGGATCAGACTTCATTATCACTCCAGGTTACACTGTATCCAGCACACCCCACACACCACCTGCATAACACAGCCCCTGTGCTGGATCAGACTTCATTATCACTCCAGGTTACACTGTATCCAGCACACCCCAAACACCACCTGCACAACACAGCCCCTGTGCTGGATCAGACTTCATTATCACTCCAGGTTACAATCTTTCCAGCATACCCCAAACACCTCCTGCATAACACAGGCCCTGTGCTGGATCAGACTTCATTATCACTCCAGGTTACACTGTATCCAGCACACCCCCAAACACCTCCTGCATAACACAGCCCCTGTGCTGGATCAGACTTCATTATCACTCCAGGTTACCATGTATCCAGCAGGCCCCAAACACCTCCTGCATAACACAGGCCCTGTGCTGGATCAGACTTCATTATCACTCCAGGTTACAATGTATCCAGCACGCCGCAAACACCTCCTGCATAACACAGGCCCTGTGCTGGATCAGACTTCATTATCACTCCAGGTTACCATGTATCCAGCAGGCCCCAAACACCTCCTGCATAACACAGCCCCTGTGCTGGAGCAGACTTCATTATCACTCCAGGTTACACTGTATCCAGCACACCCCAAACACCACCTGCATAACACAGCCCCTGTGCTGGATCAGACTTCATTATCACTCCAGGTTACAATCTTTCCAGCACACCCCAAACACCTCCTGCATAACACTGGCCCTGTGCTGGATCAGACTTCATTATCACTCCAGGTACACTGTATCCAGCACACCCCCAAACACCTCCTGCATAACACAGCCCCTGTGCTGGATCAGACTTCATTATCACTCCAGGTTACCATGTATCCAGCAGGCCCCAAACACCTCCTGCATAACACAGGCCACATGTTTGATAACACACCTTAGCATCACTCCAGTTTACAATGTATCAGTACAGCCCTAGTGCTTGGTGACACCACTGCACGAGAACCCATGTCGCACTAGCCTGTCACCTCTGGCACCCTCCTTATACTCCTGCATAACCCAGGCCCTGTGCTGGATCAGACTTCATTATCACTCCAGGTTACAATGTATTCAGCAGGCCCCAAACACCTCCTGCATAACACAGCCCCTGTGCTGGAGCAGACTTCATTATTACTCCAGGTTACAATGTATTCAGCAGGCCCCAAACACCTCCTGCATAACACACCCCCTGTGCTGGAGCAGACTTCATTATTACTCCAGGTTACAATGTATTCAGCAGGCCCCAAACACCTCCTGCATAACACAGCCCCTGTGCTGGAGCAGACTTCATTATCACTCCAGGTTACAATGTATCCAGCACACCCCAAACACCACCTGCATAACACAGGCCACGTGTTTGATAACACACCTCAGCATCACTCCAGTTTACAATGTATCAGTACAGCCCTAGTGCTTGGTGACACCACTGCACGAGAACCCATGTCGCACTAGCCTGTCACCTCTGGCACCCTCCTTATACTCCTGAAGGAACAGGGAGCCCTGCCTCTCTTCCATCCGGCAGAGCCGGTGACTGCAGGCCCCCAGATAAGGTATTGAGCCCTCTGTGGGCCGTGTGTTTGTTTTCTGCCCATTCTTGGGCTGCTGCCATTGTTTTTCCCCGTGTGTTCTCCCCAGCCCCCCTCCCTCCCCTTCCGTGTTTCTCCTTGGTCCCCTCCCTCCCTCCCGCCTCCAATCCTCCCAGCTCCCCCCTGATTGGCTGCCGGACCGTGTGTTGTCTAGGCTTGGCTGCCTGCAGTCCACCGCGCTCGCCACTTCCATCAGGCAGAGCCGGTGACTGCAGGCCCCCAGATAAGGTATTGAGCCCTCCGTGGGCCGTGTGTTTGTTTTTCTGCCCATTCTTGGGCTGCTGCCATTGTTTTCCCCCGTGTGTTCTCCCCAGCCCCCCTCCCTCCCCTTCCGTGTTTCTCCTTGGTCCCCTCCCTCCCTCCCGCCTACAATCCTCCCAGCTCCCCCCTGATTGGCTGCCGGCCCGTGTGTTGTCGAGGCTAGGCTGCCTGCAGTCCACCGCGCTCGCCACTTCCATCAGGCAGAGCCGGTGACTGCAGGCCCCCAGATAAGGTATTGAGCCCTCCGTGGGCCGTGTGTTTGTTTTTCTGCCCATTCTTGGGCTGCTGCCATTGTTTTTCCCCGTGTGTTCTCCCCAGCACCCCTCCCTCCCCTTCTGTGTTTCTCCTTGGTCCCCTCCCTCCCGCCTCCAATCCTCCCAGCTCCCCCCTGATTGGCTGCTGGCCCGTGTCTCCTCCTCCTCTTATTGGTGCTACCAGGGCAGCCCCTGCCCGGCAGCCCCAGCGGCTAAGGGCCCCCTTAGGCAAAGGGCGGCACCCTCCTTTGCGGCTCCCGGTGTGTCTGCAGGTGTCCGCAGGGGACGCCAGGGCCATTCCACCGCTTCATCTTGTGAGCTCCACCTGCTCCCCGGCCCACCCCACCCCTACCTGTTCACTTCCTCGCAGTGTGGCTACACTTCTTTGTGTTCCGAATTTGTGGTAAACTAGGGTTTTTCTCCCTCTGCAGGATTTTCAAACTTAGGTGGCCTCTCCACTGTGTACCTGATACCCCTTACTGTGTTCTGAATTTGTGGTAAACGAACGCCTGCCGCTCTCTTCCTATCCACTTGCGCTTGTCCTGTCTTCCCCCACCCACTCCCTCCTATTCTATGGTGCTCTCTATCTCACCAATCTTTTCTAACTGCTTCTCCATTGACTATCCTGCTCTCCTCACTAAATCTGGTAGGAAAAAGTTTAAAAAGGACATCCTGGTCTCCAACCCAGGCCTCCCTATCGCTGACACCTACACTAGTGCCTCCTCCAAGGAAACTCTCACTGACATCCTCTTTTTCGTGCCTTCTCCTGACCTATGGACCCTTCATATGGTCTCTGTGCTCTCTCCTTTCTCCTCTTCCCCCATTAATGGTGGCACCCGTTGGGATGTCCTCTTGGCTTCCTTCCACTCCTCTAAGGCCATCATTAATGTCTATGCTAATGGGACCGTCTTGGTCCAAGGCCCTCAGGCCAACCTTCACCTCTTCGATAGACGCTTCCCACGCCTCATCAACTTACTCTCCTCTCCTGCTGTGCCCCCTCCTCTGTCCTCGACTAACTTGCCTCTTCCCTCCCTCCCCACCCCCTCTCATGCTCCTTCTTCACCTCCGCAGGGCGTACCTCTGATCTGTACCCCTCCCCGGAAGTCTTTCAAAGATGGCAAACTTCTCCACATTGCCACTCTTAACTCTCGCTCTGCCGTCAAACATTCCTCTGATATCTGCCGCCTTCTTGAGGAACTTGACCTTGACGTACTCGGTCTCACTGAGACATGGTTCACGGCCAGCTCTGTCACCAGCTTTGACACACTCCTACCCAACGGTTACAAGATCCTCTCTGTGCCCAGGCCCAACCGTGCGGGGGGAGGTGTGGCCCTTATCTTCCCTGAGTGGATTCCTGCCACTGTTACTCCCATGCAGACCTACTCCTCGTTTGAATGTCTTGTCTGCCGACTCTCTCTCTCTCCTAGCCATTCCCTTACCGTGGCTACTATCTATCGGCCACCTGGTCAAATTTCCTCCTTCCTCTCCGAGTGGGCGGACCTCTCCTCCTCACTCCTGTCCTCAACCACTCAACTCCTCTTTCTTGGAGACTTCAACATCCACCTGGATGCCTCCTGTCCCCCCTCTGGACTCTTTCGCAACCTCTGCGACTCTCTCTCACTCTCTATTCTCCCGTCTGGGCCGACTCATTCTGCAGGGCACACTCTTGATGCCCTGATCTCCTCTGACCTTCCCCTCTCTGTCCCTCTCTCCACTCCTCTCTCCTGGAGCGATCACTTTCTCCTCTCCTCCCACCTCACCCTCCCTACCCCACAGGCAAAGCCACCCCCATCACTGCCACCTTCCTTCTTGGTCATCCGACCCATGAAGCGCGTGTCAGTTGAGGCTTTCGCTGCCACCTTCTTGCCCCCTCCTCCCCCTTCGGCTGACTCCCACCCTGACACAGCCCTCTCCACTCTCCACTCCGCTATATCTGATACTCTTGATATCCTTGCCCCTGTCATGAGAATCCGCCTGAAGCCCAAAGCCAAATGTAACCCCTGGTATGACTCAGATCTTGTCACCCTTAAGCGCAAGTGCAGGGTGGCAGAGAGGAAATGGCGTGCTTCATGTTCATCCTCTGACAAACTGGCCTGTCGCCTGCTCCAAAGGCAATACCGGCTCTCCGTTCTCACCAAGAAGAGAGCCCTTATCCAAGCCCGCATCTCTGCGGCATCTAACAATTCGGCCGAACTCTTTAAAATCTGCAAGGAGCTGGCCAACCCTGCTGCAGTCTCTACCTCTCCTGTCCCCTCCCAGGCCCTCTGCACGGCACTGGCCTCTCACTTCATTTCAAAAACTCAGGACATCCTGTCCTCACTCTCCTCCTATAACCTCCCCCCCTCTATTCCCTGCCCTTCCTCTGGCTCTTCTGCAGCCACCCCTCCTCTCTCCTTCTCTTCCTTTCCCCTTTTTTCTGCTGACGAGGTTTCAAGACAAGTCCGATCTATGAAAGTCTCATCAAAACAGGTCCACCCCTGTTCGTCCAAAACTATCAAGGACCACATTGACTCCTTGGCTCCTGCCCTTGCTGACTTCTGCAATCACTCCTTCGCCTCTGGAGTCTTCCCATCCCCTCTCAAGCACTCCCTTGTGCACCCCATTCTTAAGAAACCCTCTTCCGACCCTTCCTGCCCAGCTAACTATCGCCCAATCTCTATCACTCCCTTCCTGGGCAAGCTCCTGGAGAAACTGGCCATCTCCCAGCTTAATCTCCATGCTGAATGTGTTGGTAGTCTTCATGACCATCAGTCTGGCTTCAGAGCTGCCAGAAGCACGGAAACTGCTCTCCTGAACATCCGTGAGGACCTGCTCTCGAACCTTGACTCTAACATTCCATGTGTTCTCATTTTGCTTGATCTCTCTTCTGCCTTTGATACTGTCAACCATACCATCCTGCTCAACCGTCTCCGTGATAACCTCGGTATCACTGGTCAGGCTCTGGCGTGGCTGACCTCTTTCCTCTCAAATCGACCCTCCCAGGTCCAACTGGGGTCTTTCCTCTCTGACATCTTCTTCTCTACCTGTGGTGTCCCCCAGGGATCTAACCTCTCTCCCTGGCTGTTCAACCAGTATCTGGCACTTCTCGCCCACCGCATCGCCGCTCTCTGCCCCTACTTTCAGTGCTATGCGGATGATACCCAACTCATTTTCAGGCTACCCTCGGCCTCCTCTTCTCCTTCCCTCATCTCTGACTGTGTGTCTGTCTGCTATCCAGGAGTGGTGTGCCGCCAACGACCTCTGCCTTAATGCCAGTAAGACTGAGATTCTACTCATCGGCACTCCCACTCCCTCCTTCCCTGCTGCTCTCTGGCCAGCCTCTCTTGGCCCGCTTCCTGCTGCTACATGCAAGGCAAAAAACCTTGGGGTCATCTTCGACTCCACACTCTCCTTCTCTCCTCACATATCCGACGTATCTAAGAAGTCACACTACCAGCTACACCTCCTCAGAGGTATCCTTCCTTTCCTCTCCTTCCCCCCAGAAGATCACTGTCTCTAGAGCCCTGGTTCTCTCTAAGCTGGACTACTGTAACAGCCTCTATCTTAATTTGCCCGCCTCTACTCTCCGCCCTTTGCAACTCATCCAGAACAGGACTGCAAGACTTGTCCTTGGCCTCAAGCCCAGGGACTGTATCTCTCCAGGACTGAAATCACTACACTGGCTCCCAGTGACTGCGAGGATCAAGTTCAAAACCCTCTGCATTGTCCACAAGGCCGTCTGGGGCCTTGGGCCAAAATACCTTCAACTCTCTCTTCCTAAATATCTTCCTTCTCGAGCTCTTCGCTCATCCGCCTCCAACTCCCTCAGGGTCAGCCGCTTCTCCAAACAACGAGTTGGGGGCAGATCTCTTTCCACTGCAGGGGCCTCCCTCTGGAACAGCCTTCCTACCTCCCTGAAACTTGAGGAGAACCACCTCCGGTTCCGGAAGCACCTCAAAACCTTCCTCTTTGCCTCCGCTTTCTCTCCCCCTCTCCCCTGCTAATACTACTGAAACTGCACTGAATCTGCAACTGGGCCATTCACCGTTCTCGGCCCAGCCACTCTCCCCTGCACTGCCTCCACGGCAACCCCTGCACTACGGGACTGTGTCTGTATCCATACAGCCCACCTTCCCAGCACTTGTCTGCACTTACCTCACACTTGCCACCAGCTGGCCCTTGTTATTTATCCTGTATGCTGTATGCTTATAACCCTGTACTGCACTTTCCCCTCTCCCTTTCCCCCATGCACTTTTCCCTTCCCCTCTACCCTTGCACTTGCGCGATCTGAATGACACCTGGCCTAGTAAGATCGTTGTCTGTCTCCCCTTGTTCCCCCACCCCTGCCTCGTCGCGCCTTGAAACACTTGTGTATAGGCGCGTTACAAATGCCTTATCATATCATCATATCATATCATATCATATCTTCACCTGGGCAGAGGCGCATTATTTCATTGGAAGGGGCGGAGACAGTGCCTGGAAGGATGTAGCATCCCATGTCCTAGGTATGTGCGTGCCATGCGTTCTTCGGTGTCTCGTGTTATATTCACATGCCTGGGCATATTTTAATATGCAGTCTTGCCAGATCTGCCAATAGGCCTGGCATTTACAGAAGCAGGCTGAGCAGTGAGGCTATCAGGCATTGCCCCTGGAGGGACACCAAGGCAGGAGCCTGGCACATGCAGGCTGGCATGCCACTCACTCGTGCCTTCATGATGCAGCAGCCGGCCTGGAGTTCTCAGAACTCTCCTCTAGCCTTGCACCCTGGGAGCAGACTGGCACCGCCATGCAGGGTGAGATCAAGGAGGGGGCTGAACAGTGATCCAGTCTGCAGAGCAAAGCATGTTGGCCGAGCAATCGTTCCTGAGGAATGTTCCTGAGATTGAGAAGGTTCGGTCTCTCGTCCCGGCCATGGCAGTAGCTGTAATGAACTGCTACAGTGTGAGGGGGGAGGAGACCCCTAAGGTTGCCAGACTTGGGTGAAGGAGTGAGGAGGTTCAGAGTGAAGGGCACCAGCGATGGGAGATGGGAGTGTGGGTTTAGCGTTTGAGCCAGAGAGGAAGAGGTGGGGAGAGCAGAGTGGCAGGGATGCAGGGACCATCACAGAAAGAGCCAGGGGCCCCAGCCCAGACCTTGACTCGAGAAAAGGGAGCAGGAGGGAGGAATAACTGCCATGGAAACACTGCAGCCAATCCTGGGGCTCCCTTGCAGATTCTGGGAAGTCCATATCCGGTGGGGAGAAGGAAGTAAGGGAGAGGACTGTTAGGCAGATTTCCGTGCAGTGCCCTTAGGGACCACTACACACAATTAAGACCACAGGTGGCAATACAGGTTTTACCTTTGGTACACGCCTGTACTACTAGGTTATAGTGGTAGCAGTAGCGGAGCAGCCAGGCTTATCTCAGGAGTATATGAGCAGTAGCAGAGATTACACAAAGAGACCACAATTACTGTGGCTCAAGCAAACACTGACTCAAGGTTTCAGGTAAAAAATATAAGTACATTTATTTTTAAACTGTTTGTTAATAACATGACACTTCTATTAATTCAAAAACCACACGTAAAATATACCACTAACCAATTCACTTTGTACAGTATTATTCGAGGTAAGTACCCTGTGTTTGAATGGACCGGTGTTATGAAACAGAACACGTTACCGTGAATACAATTGCGATCACTTTTTCACAGTTCGGTCTACTAGATAAACGCGTATCCGGGCAAGGAATGCTACTGGAGTAAAAACACACTTAGCACCCGAAATACCCAGAGAGAGTTGGGGGTAAAAATCACAGGCAATATGTTGGTGAGGCAGACAGAATCAAAGAACACACATAGACAGGAATTCAAGAGTCAAGGGGCCGGAGACAAAGTCAAATGACACCGGGTGCCTGTTTTCGAGGATCTCACAGTCAGATAGTTCGAGATTCAACGTTGCCAAGAATACTTTGATATTGTCAATGTTCGGAAGCAAAAGTTATAAGAAGGAGGGAAAAGTAAGGACGAGCCTTAAAGTAGAGAAATAGGGATTTCACCCATAATTCCTCAAACAGGACACAGTACCTTTCTCAAAGAACAAAGCTTGTGCCACAGCAGTTGTTCCTGTTGGTTTCCCGCAGACCCAGGCTTTCCTGGAGCTTCAGCACGAAGAAGGACGATGAGGGGGTCCGCATCACACAGTGATGTGGCCGGCAGTAGCGACAATGAACAAAAGGTGCGCTCCTTAAAAAACAGGAGAGGTTCTTCAGGTGGCTATCCGGACCACTACAGCAGTGTGCAGTGATTTCGACCACGAAGGCGACCTCTGGCTGAAGAAGATGAGCTGGTTATCCCCACCGGGCTCAAGGGAAGACGACTCCGGACTGGATCTCCTCTTAGTCGTTGAAGGGTAGATAGCTCAGGACTGCAGCAGGGCTTCACCGGTACGGGGAAGTTCAAGAAGTCGACCTCTCCTCCGCTTCTTGTCGGTTCCTTGTAGTTCCAGTGGCGACTCTCTGACTTCCAGCCCAAGAGACCTGCCATTTATGCGCAAAACCACCATTCACACAGCCTGGCTGGCAATCACCCAGCAGGGGGGTTGTCCAGCCTGGACAACCACCTTGTCCAATCAGGTCAAAGTGCGACTTGGGTTTCCTAGTATACCCTGTGCAGGGGGTGACTACACCCCTCCCTCACATTCAGCCCACCTAGACACCCAGGCGCCTTGAGGAGGGCTTCTAGGTAGAAGCCCGCCAAAAGACAGTGAACAAAGGAGGCATACCTGGTTTGCTGCGCAAAGTAAAACACAAGAAGGAGTTTAACAAAAAGAAATGGCGAATAAACCGCACCGGAGCCAAATGACAAATGATTTGGTCAAGCAGGTTTAAGTCTGAGGCTAACACAATAGCCTACAATATTACTACAGTTATAAAAGATAACCGCGGTAGAAATGTAGGGTAGATACCACTGCCACCAGCCATGTCTAAATGTAGAAAGAGCAAAACAATGCTGTAGGAGTTACAGATAAAAAGTGTTAGGAGTTATCCCTCCCAGCACTCCATGTAAGATGGTGTGTACTGGATCTGTGGTTAAATGTGACTAAGTTAAATTAATGGTAACTTTACCCTTTTCTGGGGGACAGTAGTCACCTCAGAAATGGAGTCGGGGGAGTCTGAATGACAACCCTATGCTACTGCACAGAAGGTGCTGTGTGACACACTCAAAGAGGGGGCTACTGAAGTGGTGTACTCCAGAGCCCACAATCACCACAATCACAAAAGCAACTCACAACACATAGCAAAATACCAGTAAGAGTGGGGGAAAGCTCACACTCTTACCAAGTGGAAAGAAACAACTCCAGAGTTCCAGCAAAGCTGCTGAGGGACTCACTAGGAAAGGGAAATTAGCCATGACATGAGAATTCTCCCTAACAAAGACACAAAGGTGGATGAAAGGAAGGACCCCATGTGGGTGGAGAGGGCACGTGTGAAAACTCCAAGCCAATGTGTTCTGCGGGGTCAGCATGTGGAGAGGGATCACCACTAGGAGCTGTGTCACTACTAGTCCGGAGGCAGGAGTATAGGCAATCTTCACTTGGGCTGTACCCAGTAGCATATTTAGTATTCTGCCGAATACCGAATAGTTTGTCAACTATTCGGCCAAAGCCGAATATGAAGCCGAATAGTTGCTTTATTTAATAAATCATGTTCCAAACTTCAAAAAACACACTTATTAAAAAACAAATAAAGCACCATTTTAAATGCACTCTATACTTTTATTTCACTTCATTGTAATTAATGTAGCATCTTTTTTTAAAGCATAAAAGCCACAAATAAAGCAGATTTAACCAGAATGAAGGGACCAAATGTACAGAGGAGTGTTGCATATTCAGTGCCAGTTACAGTCGGAGGCTTCACAAATGCAAAAAGACTGCCTTTGTGAATCAGGTGCATTGCATTCTCTATCCAGTTGCAAAGTCGATGCGGTCGATTTTCGAAACTTCATTGCAGCTCACATAGAAATGTATAAAATGGTTCATGTTGGTTTATGCAGGACAAAAGTCAAGAGAAAATCTGAAATGCGAGAACTCCATCTCACAACTATTCACCCCTCCCAAACAAGTGCTGCTCACTTCTCAATTATCCTAGCCACTCTTTCTCCCCAATTCACAAGCATATGCTGCTTATAATTCCTGCTAAAATATCAGATAACGTTAAGCTCAGGATTCAAGTCCTTAAAGGGGGGACTTTGACGAACGGAATGGGAAGTGACATGACAGGAACTGAAAGTATCTATGCACATTTCTTTCCGTTTGTTTCTAACTGAAGAAAATGCACATTGCATATCAACATTCTCCAAAAGAAAAGATCTTCCTGTATTGTTGCAGGCTAAGTATAAAAGAGGAGCACCTTACATGTCTAAGAATCTGCAACAAAACATGCCCCAAAGAGCAGATTACAACATAAGATATTTTTCAGCTGTGTGATAGCAATTTGTCTGGTCTAATTCTATTCAGTTTTGCAAACTGAAGTCTATATTTGCCTTTCTGAGTTCATGTTGCATTGTATTCAAATGAGAATGTCAAAGTATTTGGCAAGCGCCGAATAGCAAGAAACGATTCGGCCAGAGCCGAATAGCTTTTTTTCTGCCGGTATTTGGCCGAATACTTATTTGAAGCCGAAGTTCGGTACACCCCTAATCATCACTGATTTCTGGGGTCCGCAATGTCAGTCGCAGAACCCAGGAGCCCCTTAAAATCGTAAGCGGATGCCAAGCATGTGAAATGAGGGCTGTTATGACCCCGGTCCAGCGCCTGGTAGGGTGGTACTACCTTAGATAATATGGCCAGTACTTTACGTGGCATGCACAATCGAGGGGAGCTCTTACAAGGGGCATACCCTGAAGGGGGTGTGGCCTAATGGGTGGCATGCAGGCTAGGCAACTGCTGCCTCCCGTTTCTCCTTTTGCTCCTTAATTGTGGCAATGATCCTCACAAGGCATCCCTTCGCAGCATGATCATCACCCTCTCTCCCGGGGTGACCCAGCCAGTCATCCCTTCACAGCGATCATCACCCTCTCACCCGGGTTAACCTCGCCTGTCATCCCTTCACAGCGATCATCACCCTCTCACCAGGGTGACCCCGCCAGGTATCCCTTCGCAATGATCATCACCCTCACACCCGGGGTGACCTTGCCAGACATCCCTGCACAGCGATCATCACCCTCCCACCCAGGGTGACCCCGCCAGGTATCCCTTCGCAGCGATCATCACCCTCCCACCCAGGGTGACCCTGCCAGGTATCCCTGCGCAGCGATCATCACCCTCTCACCAGGGGTGACCCCGGCAGGCATCCCTGCGCAGCGATCATCACCCTCTCACCATGGGTGTCCTCGCCAGGCATCCCTTCGCAGTGATCACCACCCTCTCCCTGCATCTCTTAGTTAAAGGGATGGGGTCAGTGCCCCATTTAAGGAAGAAAAGAGAAGGTGGTTTCAACTCAAGGCCTTTCTTTCTAAAGCCTAAAGCTGTGGCGTATGCGTGGGAGCTTCAGGCTTTAGATAAAAGGTCTTGGCTTCTAGCAGCTTAATCAGCTGGGGCTACCAGGGGACGCACACCTTAAAAACACTTTTCGGAGCTCCAACCCACTTAAAGCCCTGAATATGCTCCTCCATGGACCAGTACGCCCCTTCGAGTCGAGGGACCGTCGCCCAGTCCTGTTTCCTGGATTTTTGCAGAAAGAATGGGTATTTTGGCATGAACTCTCTCCCCCACTCAAAGCCTCTGCAAATGTTCTAGGTGTAGATTAAAGAGCATGCACTCGCCGCTTTCTAGCTTGAGCAAACCGTGTGGTCCTGGGCAGATGGGTCTCCCGCCACCCTTACTTCTGCTCGTGCTGCCTAGCGACAGCAGTGGCAGGCCCTCGTGCTCACTTTATACACTAGGCGGCGCTGTGAACCCACACTTTGGGCGCTGGGCTGCTTCGCGTCCATCACCCCTGGGAGGGAGCTGCGAGGGTCGCAGACTGGCGTGGGAACTGCGGCGCGCGCGCGTGGGGGAGGGAGAGGCGGCACGACAACACAGCCTCACCGCACATTTTCTGGTTTAAGGTCATGTTTTCTGCGACCTCAATCTGGAAATGTCTCTAGCGTCACAGGGTCAATGGGTGACACAGAGCAAGCCCTGGCCCTTGATATACGACATGGGGAGGGGGGCGAGGGCGTCCAGTGTGAGGTGGGGCTGTAGGTTCCAGTGAAAGGGGGAGTCTCAGGGAGACATGTGGCAAATGTGTTTAATTGAGGGGTGTCTGATCAAGAACAGATTCCGTGGATGTCTGTATGCGCTGCGTTTTATATAGCGCCGCCTTAGCAGGGGAGACACTGAGCGCTATACAACAGGCGGATGCAGGAATAAGGTACATGTAGACTTGGAATGCCATGGGGAGGGGGTACAGAGGGTTGGACTTGGACGCAGTTTCAGTTATGGGGGTCCTCGTGCCAGAGGAATGGGGGGGTCGTTTCATCGCGTGGGCGCTGTCTCCACAAGAGCTCCTCATGTCTGAATGCAGTGCGGAATGAGAACACTGGGACAACGGAGAGAGTGGACAAAGAGGGGGGGGTAGCAAGGGGGAGGCGGTGGGGGGGAGCAAAGGAGGATGGGATAGTAAGGAGAGGGAAAGGCGATGCAAAGAAAAGGGACAGGGAGAGAGCGAGCAAGGAAGGGTGGGATAGAGAGGGGAGGGAAAGGCGATGCAAAGGGGCCGGGAGCAAAGGAGGATGGGATAGTAAGGAGAGGGAAAGGCGATGCAAAGAAAAGAGACAGGGAGAGAGAGCAAGGAAAGGATGGGATAGAAAGGAGGGGGCAAGGTGATGCAAAGGGGCGGGGAGAGAGGGAGCAGGGAAGGGTGGGATATGGAGGGAAAGGCGATGCAAAGGGGAGGGAGAGGAGGGCATGGAAGGGTGGGATAGCGAGGGAGGGAAAGGCGATCCAAAGGGGCAGGGAGAAAGGGAGCAGGGAAGGGTGGCATAGGGAGGGAAAGGCGATGCAAAGGGGAGGGAGAGGGGGGCATGGAAGGGTGGGATAGCGAGGGAGGGAAAGGCGTTCCAAAGGGGCAGGGAGAAAGGGAGCAGGGAAGGGTGGGATAGGGAGGGAAAGGCGATGCAAAGGGCAGGGAGAAAGGGAGCAGGGAAGGGTGGGATAGCGAGGGAGGGAAAGGCTTTCCAAAGGGGCAGGGAGAAAGGGAGCAGGGAAGGGTGGGATAACGAGGGAGGGAAAGGCGTTCCAAAGGGGCAGGGAGAAAGGGAGCAGGGAAGGGTGGGATAGCGATCTGCATCAGCACCCCTGAGAGTTCTTAAGCGCAGAATAGCATTACCATAATAAATGATCCCAGACCCAACTAACCGGACAGACTCAAAGAATATGGCAAAATACTACTTTATTATCAGTTCAATGAAGTAGGGAAACCTGGCGAACAACAACTCGTAGCCCACACACTCTCAGTTACACGAAGGCTTTATACCTCGATGTACACCAGCTATGACGTCATCATACGTGGCAAATAATAAAACCTTTCGGGTGGAGAGATTGGCTAAGAGAACCTATATACCTGTATGTCGTTTATGTAATAGTATATCAGAGGACGTTGGGCGTTCGCATCAACAATACCAGAAGTTAGCATAGTATCATCTGGGGCCCATCCAGACCCTTCCACCCGGCAAATACACTGGGCCTCATTATAAGATGTGCGGAATGGGTTTAACGGCACTGGTAATGGTGCCGGCGCCGTTAAACCCACTCCGCACAATTACGAGGTTCCAGAGCAGGTCCCGCGAGGGGACCAGGGAGCTAACAACAGGCCCGTTCGTAATGGGCCCTACGAGGGCTCGAATGGGAATGGGGAAGGACCGTGACCGGGTTCCCTGAAGGAAGAAATACCGGGCCCGCCATACTCGGAATGGCCCGGTATTTCCCCATTCAGGAAACCCAGACCCGATTTTATTAAGGGCATGGCTGCCTCCAAAGTCTTAATGAGGCCCCTTGTCTTTATTCTCTAACAGACAGGGACCCTACAGTAAACAACAAAATCTCAGTCAATATCAGTGTTTGAGCCTATGTCACCAGGATTTGTATCATGGTGAAGTGCAAACATAAACAGAATCCCCGTAACCTAAGGGACCTTCCCATTGGGTAGATCGGGTGGTATTACCTATAGAAGTCCCATATGGTCTACCATGTCAGGTGGCTTCGCCTGAGACTTCCCCACAAACTATTACTTTGTTGCAGGGTAGCACGATGACCATTGGCCCATGCAACATTCTACGCCACCCCATGATCTGAGCGTCTGGATTGGCTGTAGCAGGTTCCCCCTGACATGGGACCCTGTTCTGTTCACATCGCTCAGTGTCCATTTTCAAGGTAATGAGAAAGACTATGTGTCCCCATTGTTGCCACTGGTCTGATAACCTAGCCTGAGAGAGTGCCTGCAGGTTGCAGTTTTTGGTGGAAAACACATGTATCAATCTGGTTGGCTTCACTGGGAAAAGCTCCTCTTCCCACCGCGGGTAAATAGCCATTGTGAAGCTCTACTGCGTCACGTGTGCTTGGACCACAAAGCTGACCCTTTCTGTCTACAATTATGAGGATTTTATTCTGTATTTCGCAGGTGGCTCACCGCCTCTCTAATTTGGAATTTTCCACACGCCCGAACACCGTCTCCATGCTTCTGGCTGTAGGGACTACACTCTTCCTTCCATGTATTTGAGTCCTGTGGCTTCACGTGTATTCACTACAGTCATTCGTGGTTTCCCTACATGTGCTTATATATTCTTAGAGGTTAGTCGTGATAGAGCCCTATAGGTCCCTTAAACGTTCCCGTAGCTCCTTAGGATTAGTTGCAGTAAGGCGGTTGCAAGCTCAGTCCATGTATGCTTGGCTTTCTTGTGTTTCTGCATTTGGCTAAAGAAAAGGAAACAAACTCTTGACAGTGTGTACATGTACCTGTCCTCTATCTATAGAAGGTGTAAGCATGTTCTTCATGTGCATGTGTGTGCGTCTGCATATCTTTGTGCAGGAATGTGAATTTGCTTCATGACTGATGCTGATATGTCGTGTTGTCACTAGTGACATCATCATGGCTGGATCTCGTCATCAGTCAACCTGATCCATCGATGAGGCACCTGTATCTTCGAAAGCATCAAATAGATAAGGATAAAGGGTCGTCAGAGTGAATATCTCTTTGCATATGTGGGATACACTGGCGTGCCTGGTGATTGGCCGAACAGTGAGTTGCATCGTTCGTTTCTCATCCTTCGGGCTGACATTTGCATAGGGGACATGAGGGCCATTCCCAGAACCCCCTCTTCACTCCTCCCTCTGGTCGACCTGTCGACCACTTCTCCAAACCTGTTCATGTCAAACTTAACACAAGACTTCCCAGAATCAGAATTGCTTTGTTCCTGAACCAATTCCTCCTCACCTGTATCTTCCGATGAGGACTTGTGTCTTCGCCCCTTTTTCCTTGTTGCCTTCTTTTTTGTGAAGAGAAATGGCCTTCCATGGTTAGAAGCCACCCTGCTGCCCCTGATAGAACAGGAAGGCAAAGGGCCCCTTCCCGAAGAGATCGAGCTGAGAGGAAAAAAGCGGAAGCTAAAAAAAACCTCTAAAGATTTTGGATCTTGATTACAGAGTTGGTGCTACAGAAAGTCCAGGTAAGTTAGTAGGACTGGTGATTGGAATCCTGGTCACGTGATGCAAAGTGTTGAAAGCGGACTGTGATTAACTCCGGCAGGGTTGGATTCCCGTGCACAGGCAAACCACGTTTGCTAAGGAGCGAGTGAAGGCAGCCAAAGATCACGGACACAAAAGGATAAAAGAAGAACAGGTAAGAAACAGAAAGCCAAGAAACGGCCAAAGGCGAGTAGCAGGGAGAAAAGTGGGAGGGGCAGAGGAGCAGGAAGAATAAGGATAAACACGACTGGAAATGAAGGAAAACTATGAAAGAGAGCGAGAAGGATAGGAAAGGCTAGGAAGGAGGAGGGCGAACCAGAGGGCTAGAACAATAGAATATTAGAACAAACAGGAGTAGAAAAAGGCACCAGAGTGGGACCGGTGAACAACAAAACTCAGCAAAGCCAGTGGGTAAACACAGAGCAAGTAACCAGAGTGTTACGCAAAAGGGATGCAACGCGCCGGCCAAAACAAAGGGGCGTGGTTAAATACGGAAGCAAGGAAATAGAGGACAGAAAGACTATTTATTTATTTATTTATTTATGTATTCACATTTGTTTAGCGCACAGGCAGCCCATAAGGCATCGTGGCGCTTGTTACAGATATGAAAATGACTTGTTGTACATACATAGGAGTCATTACTTAGTTGCAAGTAAAGAGTATGTGAAAATGACTTGCTGTAAATACATTGAGGTCATTACTTAGTTGCCTGAGAGGAGTAGTAGCTCCTGGAGAGGAAGGGAAGAGAGGAGGAGGGAGTAGATGACATGACTAGAGCGGAACAACAGGAAGTAACGTACAAAAAGTGGAACATTCGAATGGTGGTGTAGTCGTCAGCGGCTCCATAGTCGCCAGGGAGACTTTCTTGAAGACGGCATGACAGTTCATCTTCGTCACTCCCCCTAGGTGTCCATAGAATCTTGCATGGTCATCCAAGCTCCATGCCCTGTAACAGCAATCTCCCCCAGGGTCACACCAAACCCTTTCCCCCCAATAATCACTGCAATCTTTAGGGTCATCGTACATAACTCCAGTCTGGAAGAGAGGGCAATTGGTTATCTGTGTTCTCAGGGTATCTCAAGCTACTATTATCTTGTTGTCTTCAGAAGCCGTTTCTACCAGTTCTTCCTGCCTACCGTCTTTTCGGTCATCTTTCGTCATTGTGTGATGCATATTCTGATGACGCAGAATGTCAGAAACACTAGTACTAATGCTGCTAGTAACACCTCCAGTCCATTGGCCATCGATGTTGGCATCCATGAGAAGATGTATGACAGTCACCCTTCATCCTTTCCTGTATCTTTTTGGCATGCATTTGTGATAGCCTGGTAACTGCTTCAGTGAGTATCCTGTTGTCTTTGTCATTTGCTGGAACACATGTACAGCAAGAAGACCTTGGGCTTCATTCCGACCCTGGCGTTAACCAAGGCGCTATTAGCGCCTTGGTTGACGCCGTTATCACTCCGACTCCGCCATGGTGAATGGCGGAATTACCGCCCCATTCCAAGGTTGGCGGGGGCGGTAATTCCCCATTCACCATGGGCCCTTCCCCATTCCCATTTTTGCCCCATAGGGCTCAATGGGAATGGGGAAGGTGCTAATTACGGCACCGTAAATTACGGTGCCGTAATTAGCTCCAAGGTCCCTTTGCGGGTTGGTTTCTTAACGCCTGCAAAAAGCAGGTGTTAAGTTCCAACCCGCAAAGGGAACTCGGAATAGGGCGGTAAGGGTTTAACGGCACCAGTCTCGTTACCGGTGACCGTTAACCCTTACCGCCCGACTCGGAATGAGGCCCCTTATCTTGGTGCATACTCTTCGCTACATAGCCACCAGGAGGTCCAAAACATATCTATTCTGAAGAGCCATTATCCTTACTGCTCGGAGCTCTTCTTTTATAGCATTGAAGCCCTTGATGGTGGAGTTTATTGTCTGCATCAGCTTCCACCTCGTGATCTGGGGCCATTTTGCATTTGTGTATGCCTGTACTGTGCCTACCTCTCTTAACTACTTTCGCAGTGCTTACCGCCTGACCTGACATGGTAGCCATACCTGCCGGAACTGGGGTTACGTTAGTGTGTGTCACAGCAAATTGTTCTACAACAAATGACATTTGCCAAAAAATGAGGGTAAAGATGGAGAGATAAAAAATAATACAAATAATCATTTAAAAAACAAGGGGGGTCCTGGGAGTCCCTCTGCCGGACATTAGTCCTGGTTACGAGGGCCTTACCGAAATTCTTTAGCTCACTATCAGTCTTTGTCCTACCCAGCGGCAGCCAAGCACCAAAATTGTCCACTGAACAAGAGTACCAACAGAAAAACCACACACATGTTTCAGTCTGGCAGAGGGACTTCCCAGGACCCCCCTTGTTTTTTTCATATTTTTAGTAACTTTGGGTCTCACCCTAAGTTACTAGGGGAATACAGACTTGGACCCCTTGCTCGCTATTCTTAGAGAGGCACAGATACACCCTATTGATGAGGTCCAACCAGACAGAAACACGTATCTGGTGTTGCTGTTGGTACTCTTGTTCAGAGGAGAATTGTCTAGTATTTCGGGGCTGGACTGCCCCAGGGCAGGACAAAGACGGATATGCTTTGGATATTTCTCCTCTGTGAAAGATAGTGAGCTAAAGAATCTGGGTAAGGCTCCCGTAACCAGGACTAATATCCAGCAGAGGGACTTCCCAGGACCTCCCCTTGTTTTTTACAAATCATCATTACAACACTTTTAATAACGACATCCATAACTTACTCCACTTCGGAATCTTGTGTAGTTCCAGATGTAATGATGAATTGCCTGAAATGTGCTAGAAATTCGTTATTATGTTGTTAATACGTATTAGCTCAAGCTCCGCTGGCATGATATTGTGCGACCGCGAATCGAAGTTAGCCTCGCCCAGTAACTGAATGGCCCTCATTACGACCCTGGCGGAGGTCCATGGTGCAATTTGCACCATGGACCATGGCGCAGAGCTGCCAATACCGCCATGGGGGTTGGCGGACTTACCGCCCCATTCCGAGGTTGGCGGGGCGGTAAGTCCCCAATCCCCATTTACCCTTCCCCATTCCCATTTTTGCCCCATAGGGTATAATGGGAGTGCGGAAGGCGTTAATTACGCCACCGTAAATTACGGTGGCGTAATTAACAACAAGTCCCGTAGCGCCATGGATTTTTCCGCCTGCAAAAAGCAGGCGTAAAAATCTCCATGGCGCTACCGAATGTCGTAGTCTGGCGGAGAGGTACGCCATGCATTACGCTGCCGTAAACCCCTCTCCGCCAGGGTCCTAATGAGGGCCAATGTGTTTAACCTGCCCTGCAGAAAATTGAATTTAGCCTGGCCCAGTTGCTGCATGTACTCCACCTGCACTGTTAAAACTCGTATTTAGTGTTGCCCAGTAACTGAATGTATTTCACCTGCACTGCTAAAAATAAAATTTAGCCTTGCCCCTGTGCTGCATGTATTTCAGCTGCCCTGCTAAAAAATCGAATTTAGCTCTGCCCAGCTGCTGCGTGTATCTCACATGTCTTGCTGAAAACTAAATGTAGTTGTACCTTGTGGCTGCTTGTGTTGTTCACTAGCTGGTGCGCTGCCCTCTGCCACCCCTCCTTCGGGCCCCCCACCGCTGGCTACCCTCTAAATTCAAGTGCATCAGTGCTTTCAGCCTGATGTCTCCCCCCTCCACTTCAGCCAACCATGTCTCTATCTATCTCTCCTATCCTCTCTAACTGCTTCACTATCTCCTATCCTCCTATCACTTAATCTGGCCGGAAGAAACTTAAGAAGGACATTCTGGGCTCCAACCCAGGCCTTCCTACTGCAGACATTTATGTCACAGCTTCCGCCAGAGAGACTATCACTGACATCCTCTTCTTCATTAACGCACCTGATCTATGGACTCGCTGCATGGTCAGCCTTCTCTCTCCTATCGCCTCTTCTCCCATTAATGGTGGCACTCGCTGGGAGGTTCTCCTTGACCTCTTTGCCATTTCTAGAGTCATCATTAATGTTTATCTCAATGGAACTATCATGGTTCAGGGTCCTCAACCCAACCACCTTCTCTTTGACAGACTCCTCCCTTGCTTCTCTAACCTCACCTCTCCTTCCGGCCATGCTGCCTTGCCTTCTGTGCCTTCTCATCTGCACAGGCTCCTCTGCCTTCCTCTACCCCTTCACTGGCTCCCTCGCCTTTCCTCACTGACCCCGCTCCCTTGTCAACCTCGGCTCCTCTGCCATCCACCACTATCCCCCGGCGCCCTTGCCACCCTCTTGGGTGACTTCTGTCCCCTGTGCCCACCCTAGGAAGACTCTGAAAGATGTCAAGCTGCTCCACATTGCCACTCTCAACACTCGCTCTGCCGTCAAACATTCATCTGACATCTGCAACCTCCTCAAACTCATGGATCTTGATGTGCTCGCCATCACTGAGACCTGGTTCAAGGATAGCGCCGCCACGTGTTTTGACACACTCCTCCCTGAAGGCTACAAAATCCTCTCTGCTCCCAGGCCTAAGAAGACAGGTGGGGGAGCGGCGCTTATCTTCCCAGAATGGATACCTGGTTCCATTCCCTACTTAGGCCTACTCCTCTTTCGAGTGCCTAGTCTGCAGACTCTCACTATCTCCAAAATCTTCTCTCATTATGGCTACCTTCTATCGGCCACCAGGACAGTCCACTCTCTTCCTCTCAGAATGGGCTAACCTGGCTTCCTCCCGACTCCCCTCCTCTTCTCAACACCTCCTGATAGGTGATCTTAACATCCATCTGGACACTCCTGACTCCTCAGGTCCTTTCCACAACTTCTGCGACTCTCTCGCCCTTTCTATCCTTCCCTCTGGCCCCACACACACCGTGGGCCAAACCCTGGATGCTCTCATCTCTACCGACCTGGCTGCCCTTAAATGCAAGTGTAGGGCAGCCAAGCGGAAATTGAATGCGTTGGGCGAACCATCAGACAAACGGGCCTGCCGCCTCCTTCGAAGGCACTATCAACTCTGCATCTGCACCAAGAAAAGGGTCTTCATTCAAGCCGGCATCTCAGTGGCATTAAACAACACGGCTGAACTTTTCACAGTCTGCAAGGTACTGGCCAATCCTGCAGCAGCCTGTTCTTCTGTCACACCCACTCAGGGCCTTTGCTCTGCCTTGGCTGCCTACTTCACCACAAAAACCCAAGACATCCTTTGCACCCTATATTCCACACCACAGCATACACCAACACTGGAGCCTCCCTTGGCCCCCCCTCCTCATACCCTGTCTTTTTCACCCGGCACATCGGATGAGGTCACCAGAAAGGTCTGATCTATGAAAGCTTCATCCAAACAGGTGGATCCCTGCCCCTCCAAAACCATTAAAGACAATATTGACTCCTTCACCCCAGCCTTGTCTGATCTCTGCAATCTCTCCTTCTCCACTGGAGTTTTCCTAACTGCCCTGAAGCACTCCCTTGTGCACCCTCTGCTAAAAAGAACCTCTGCTGTCCCCTCCATTCCAGCAAACTACCACCCTATTTTCATCCCTCCTTTCTTGGGCAAACTCTTGGAGAAACTGGTTATCTCTCAGCTGACCCTCCATACTGAATCTATTGGTTCCTTCTACAACCATCTATCTGGCTTTAGAGTATCCAGAGGCATGGAAACTGCTCTTCTGACCACCCATGAAGACCTGCTCTCAAATCTTGACACCAACACCCCATCTATCCTCATTCTCCTTGACCTCTCATCTGCCTTCGACACGGTTAACCACAAAATCCTGATCGCACATCTCTGTGACAGCTTGGGAATCACAGGTCAGGCTCTGGCGTGATTAACCTCCTTCCTCTCCGACCAGCCATCCCAGGTGGAACTCAGTGACTTTCACTCGACTATCACTCTCTCAACCGGTGGCGTACCCCAGGGATCTAAACCTATCCTCCGGTTCTTCAATGTTTATATGGCTGCCTTGGCACGTGTGATTGCCACTTTCAGCTCTAACGTCCAGTGCTACGCGGATGACAGGCAACTATCTTTCAGGCTGCCCTCAGTCACCTCCTCCTTGCTCATATCTGACTGTCTGTCCATGATTCAGTCTTTGTGTGCTGCAAAAGACCTCTGCCTCGACGCCACTAAGACTGAGATCGTTCGCATTGGTACCCCTGCTCCCGCTTTCCCACTTTCGCTCTGGCCAGCCTCCCTTGGCCCTACGCCCACACCCACCTGCGAAGCAAGGAACCTTGGGGTCATCTTTGACTCCACTCTCTCCTTCTCCTCTCACATTTCAGACATCTCTAAAAAGTCTATCAGCTTCACCTCCTCAGAGGTACGCTACCTTTTCTCACTTTGCCCGAGAGGCTCTCTGTCTCCAGAGCCCTGGTTCTCTCCAGGCTGGACAATTACAACAGCATCTTCCTCAACCTCCCTTCTTTGTCCTGTGCCCTCTGCATATCATCCAGAACAGAACCACAAGAATTATCCTTGGCCTCAAGCCCAGGGACAGTCATCTCTCCGGTGCTGAAATCTCTCCACTGGCTCCCCGTGGCAGCAAGGATCAAACTGAAGACCCTCTGCATTGTTCACAAGGCTTTCTGACCTACCTACCTGCAACACTGCCTACCTAAATACTCTCCCTCACAAGCCATTTGATCATCTACCTCCAACCTTCTGCAAGTGAGCCGGTTCTCCAAGCAGAGATTTGGAGGGAGATCCTTATCCTCAGCATGTGCCTCCCTCTGGAATAGCCTCCATGTGCTGCAAAATTCCTTGTACGTGAGGTATTTCCAAGGTGGGATGTGTGGGAAGTGCTAAGCTCTGTCAATGGGCCACTTTTGTAAATGAGGTATTTTAGCACGTAACTATACATATATAAAGCATACATTCCCATCTGCTTAGCAGCCAAAAGCAAACAGCGTTTGCGAACACCTCAATGGCCTCCTAAAGGAGAAAATTGATTAACTAAAAGAGACATTGAAAAAAGGTTGGCTGCATTGAGTTCCTTTTGTCCTATTTGCATTACGATATCAGCCAGCTCAGACCATCACCTGATTCCTCATGAGCTGGTGATGGGACGGCGAATGCACATGCCACTTGCTCTTCCCACTTGAGCTCAAACTGATTCAGAGAATGCTGCTTCTGTGTTAGGGAAAGAAATGCATGATGATTTGGCAGCTATGACGAAATCTCTTAAAACGTATGTCTCGACTGGTACAGACGCAGCAGGGGGTTCGACAAAGATTGATGAAGCACATGAACAAATTGATTCAAACATTTTGTTGAGACCATTAACGTTATTTCTGAGGGCCAAGATATTGTCCTGGAACTTTACAAGGAAGTGGCACAAACCATGCTTAGAGGGACCAGTCATAGTGGAGGCTGGCACTCCGTCTGCACTAAAGGTCCAAGGGAGGTGCACCTGGATACATCTTGTCGATGCCAAACTCTACAGAGGAGAACCCCCATGTCTGCCAACATTGAGCCTGACAATGAAGAAGACGTGAGAAGACCCCAAACAAGTTCAATGACGAGGGCCAATCAGCAGCAAGAAGAATAAAGCAACACATAAGACTTCCATTAATACACAAACAGTTTGTCCAACCTTCTTTAAAGAGGATAGCTCAAAATAACATGTGATACTTTAAAAGTACAGGAAAAACTACAAATGTTCCCCATAGCCATCCTATTCTTATTGGTATTGTCCTTTTCTTATGAATACGTAGACTTTTCTAGGAGCCTGGAACGTTTGTCTGGCTGTACTGCTATAAAAGCTGACATTGTTTTAGTGTGAAATGTTCTCTCACTTTTACCAAGGTTTTTCTTGTAAACACTTGTCCCCCAACAACAAGCAAGCGAAATATTTCCCTTGATGGGAAGATGCGATCCTTTAATGAAATGAGACATCGGCCCTCATTACGACCCAGGCGGAATCCGCGGTGCTAAATGCACCGCGGAGCATGGCGGAAAGCCGCCGATAGCGCCATGGGGGTTGGCGGATTTACCACCCCATGCCGACCTTGGCGGAGCGGTAAATCCCCAATCCCCATTTTACCCTTCCCCATTCCCATTCTTGCCCCATAGGGTATAATGGGAGTGGGGAAGGAGTTAATTACGCCGCCGAAAAGTACGGCGGCGTAATTAACAACGAGGTCCCTTAGCGCCATGGTTTTCTCCGCCCGGTAAAACCAGGCGGAGAAAACCTCCATGGCGCTAAGGGAACTCGTAGTACGGCGGACGGGTCCGCCGCGATTAGCGCTGGCGGAAACCCACTCCGCCAGGGTCCTAATGAGGGCCATCGTCTTTTAGCGCCTGGAAGGTCTAATACCGTACACATTTGCAAAAGGAAGACACTATAGCCATGATGATAGGAGCAGCTTTTTCTTCCTTTGTGTGTTTGTATTTTCTATACTGGTTTGCAGTGCAACACTATAGCACCTATGATCCGATAAGGCCATCTTTTTCTATTCTCCACAATGCTCACACCAGTACACTATATATAATAATGCCAAGTGCAACAGCCCCAGGAAAGATCCTAACCATAGCACTCCAGAGAAAAGAGCAAAAAGAAGAGTGATAGACGAGTCAATGCACCTGACCAAATATATTGATGAATCTACGCTTGTTACCCACAACATGTGGTGCAAGCACATGAGCGAAGTGGGGAAAGAGACTTCTGATGAGAGTTATTTTGTGTATTCCCTCATCGCCTACACCGGGGCGATTATAGTCATATAAGTACCCGCGAAACACAGCACATTGCATCACACACTTTGCACTATGTATGACCCGAGGACAATTCCAGGGGCTGAAAGCCTCCATAGAGTGGGTTACAAAAGGCAATTCTTCACGGGAGGATAACTTTATAAAACAAAATGACACCATGATAAATGCAAATACACAACATGTAGTAGTGAAATACCTGCAAGTGGACATGAATGGGGAAGGGATTCACATAGAAGATCACACAATGCTGCAATGTAATGATGTGCAAGAAAAATAAATACCTGGGTGTTGCAACAGAGAACAGTCATAAATGAAAGTGACTTATACTTACGGCAGAAGTATGGGGGAAGGATTAATGGGGTGCAAAGCATTAGCACTCTTAGAGCAGCCTGAAGAGGTTGTGCAAAATTCAAATAAAGTATCCCTCGAGGAATGGCCCAAATATATCAAACTTCTTACCTGGATAGAAGATGAAAGATGCCACCACGTGCTTCAGAAATAATGGCACAATGTGTGTTGGAACAAACCCAAAGTGTGGGAAGAGCTTCGAGGTACCAGGCATGAAAGTAGGAACAGCAATGATAATGGACCACTATTGGGCCTGTAGGTCCCAAGCCTGCATGCACCTACCCCCAAATTGGGGAGGCCTGTGATACCTGGTAATAATAAGTGCACCAGCCTTGGTAGTACCCCAGGGTGAGGAGCAGATTGGGGATTTCCCCAAAATGAACACACACACAGATATAAGAGGTCCCTCAAACCTGCACGCATGAAGAGGCGCAACTCTAAATCGATGAAGATGGAAAAGGCAAATGACGCCATATCAGACGAGCAGAAATTGTTCATTAGAATTGAAATGCTCTTTACATCCCTCTTTATAGCCTGGTTACAAGCACCTATGAATGCCAAATGGCTGCAAATTACCCAATGGTTGCTGGTACAGACAATAAACACAATAAACATAACCGTGAAAGGCTTTAATGCAATAATGGAAGACCTGAGGGCAATACAACTCATGACCCTCCAAAAGAGGTACGTTCTCGATCTGATAACGTCCATGGAGGGGGGGCATGTGCACAAAGATCAGGCATTATTGCTGCACGTACAGACCCGCCCATGATAAGGAAAATGGGCCCCTCACTAAGGCCATAGCCACCTTGACAGAATTGCACACCCAAATGGTGGAGGAGGCGTATGATATTGTAGATGATGACTGGATCCCCTCCAAAGTACCAGTACTATTTGGTTCTTGTCTTCAAAGAATTGCAATAAGCCAATGCAAAAAGACTGCCAAAAAGGCAGCAGGAATGAAAATATTAATAAACCTGGAAAACCATGTACACGAGTATACCCAAATTGATGACTTTCACTATACCCAAACATTGGAAAGCACTATTGTCCCTCCAGGACCAAAATGCATTGGTCCTTAGGATCCTCACAAGTACACTGAGCACTGGGTAAATTGTGATTCCAATGTGGAATGCTGCTATATGACCTGGAGTGTGCACAAACATGTCAGACATGCAGGCAGCTTGAGGGTGGTGACTAAAATATGGGTACCCAAAGAGCCGTATAAGGCAGAGGGAAGAAAGGAGAGTGTGGCTGAGGTCTTGACCAGAGGGTGGAATTTTGAGAGGCAGTTGAATACACCATACATATCTTCTGCCCCTCCCCCAGCCCAATACCACACAGGAAAGACATGTAACTCACTAAGACAACCGTACCACCCTTATCCCAGGCAGGTACAGCAGGAGATGGACATGGTCTAAGCTGAAGATGGCACGAGTAACCAAACTAACGTGATGACAATAAATGTGCATGCATTATACACGAAGCAAATGTGCACTCAACATGAAGAACATGAACACTAGGTAATATATGTATTTATACATGAATAATATTAACATAGCATCCACAAGTCATGAAGAATACTAACAAAAGCAATCTATAAGCTGAATGCAAAATGAACGACATGCGAATATAGCTCATTGACATAGAAATACAACAGTAATGTGCAGCCATCTTTTCCAAAATGGAAGCCACAACATGCTTCCAATTATAACGAAAGGCCACAAGGCTTATTAAAAACCCGAGATGCTGAAATCACAGAAATACAGATGTGTGCAGAGCTCAGGCAGTAGCCGGCAACCAGATCCAAGGTTACAGTGAAAAAAGAGAGGGTCATAATTTTGCAGTGAAGACACGAGATAGCATTTCCAGGACACAGAACTATACTGCCAGAAAATTAAAGTTGAGACGAGCACAACTGACCATTGTTAACCAGGAGGACACAAACAATAAGCCAAGAAAAGTCCATGCAGAGTAACTCAATAATGTCCCCAGTGGTTAAAGAAACCATAACAATTACATTAATATTAGCTACAATCCTAATAAATGCAGGGTAAAATAATGCCAACCATGGTCCCATCACACGTGACCCATAATTGGGGAACACTGTCTATTCATTATAAACCAACACAGATAGGACACCTGCTGTGCTCCTCACACATACACCCAGACAGGAGACATCGTACACGGTCATGTACAAAGAAATCACACTGGCTCATGGCCTAGGAGTAAGGGATGGTATCTTTTTTAATTGAATGGAAAGCAGCCCATGGACTTCTCTCCCCCTACTCCTGTCTGGCTCATGTCTTGATGACCTGTCAATCATTCAAGGTTGGTTAGCAGAACGCAAACCAATTAGAATCACCTGTGTTAGGCCGCCTATCAAATTGTATGCCAACCAATAATGGGGTGTACGGATGATGTATTTTTTTAAAAATCAAATTAGAGGTGGTGCCAGGCGGACCATCAGATTGTCATAACCCAATGAAATGTTTTACACTTATAGGACTTTATTATAAGTGTGCCAGTCTGGAAAAAAAGAGTGAAATTCTGGCATTTTTTCTGGACGGCACACTTCAAGTTTGCCAGTTGGGGTCACGGACCTCCCGGCAGACCTGACCCGCTGGGAGTTCGGGCCCCTACTGGCAGATAAAGACCTGAATCACCGGCACCATTAATAATGGAGGCCGTGATTCAGGTCATCTCAACCCATGGAATCCTACAGGCTCTCTGCTGCCTGTAATATCCTGGTAATAATGGGATATTGGGCAGCAGGGACGGCAAGGCAGGTTTTCCGGTATCCCTCTGGAATTACCGGCAGGTTACCAGCAAACCTATAATGAGGGCCATAGAGTCTATATGCAGCCAATCGACTTAACCAATCCCTAGTCCCCATATGTTTTGTACTGAGAGATTATGTCGTCAGCAATGATGAGTTTTGAGTATTTAATTCATTGTTTGTATTGAATGAATCGAGATCGGCAAGATGTTGATGCTTGTATACTGTCACCACTTTATTTCTGATGTCCATAAATCTGGGGTTTGCCTTGCACTCTGTCTATTTCCATTACTTAGTCTGGTTTTGACTGACTACATATTCTCTGGGTAATGGGGGACTTTCCTGTGCCTCCTTTACATTTATTTATTTATTTATATTTTGGATTTGTAAAGCAGGCACTGTTGCAAGAAAGTGTCTTAGTTACAAGGTACGAAGACTTGTGTCTTGGTTACAAGGTACAAAGGTTTGCTCATGGGCTACAGGGAGCAAAAACCTAAACATAATGAAGTGAAGCATGTACATGGTTGGTTTCTGTGTTGCATAATTCACAGATCATAACATAGCAGAGAGGTTCCAGTGCATGGGTGGAGTGATAGACAGCAGAAGGGGGGCAACAGAGTTCAGGAGGCCCCTTTTATACAGGGTAAGGTTAAGGATTCCACAGATAGTTAATGTGATGTTGAGATGGGTCTTAGGCTTATGATTGGTTGGCTACTAAATTGGGTATCTAATTGTCAAGGAGAGGCCATGCCTCAGCACGCTGAATGAAACAGTTACATTTTCAGCGTCTCTGTATTTTGAAAAAAGTGGCCCCATTTCGCGGATGTAGTGAGAGTGAATTGCTAGACTTTCAGCCATGTACATGAAAGGTTCTACTGTCGAATCGTTGAAATTATTACTGACGTGGAGGATAGTCTCCTCTGCCAGGCAAATGCAGGAGGTACAATTACTGCCGGTGGTAAATGCATTACCATGAGCGTTATTTATCACTATCAGTCCTGCCCGGTTGCCTTCCGTAATATGTAATGTCTCTACCACGAATGGAATGGACCCTCACTTCAGCATTCTCACTGGGATGGTCCTATGTTGCTGGCTGTGTGTCTTCCTTATGTGGCATCAGACATGTCTGGCTGTGTGTGAGGTATCAGAAGGTGAATGGAAGCATGAGCATGTATGGGGCCTCCTCTTCTAGCTCTGACTACCAGGAATCTGGTATCAATCATAGGGTCCCACAGTCAGGGGACATTTTCTAGGGTCACTGGAAAAAATACACCACAAATCAATGCATTCCCAGGGTTCGGTTCAACTTCATAGGGGTGTAAAGCTGCTAGGGAGCTAGGGAGCACAGTAGCTAAAACAATTTCCCAAAGGGGATTCTCCAAACCTGTACTCCACAGTCGCACATACAGAGCTGTGGGTCTGTCTCTTGTGCAAGGTACTGTCACATTACACTGGGATGTAGAGTCATCTCTTGTGCAGAGCACTGTCACATTACACAGGGCTGTAAACTCCTCTCTTGTGCTGGGCACTGTCACATTACACTGGGCTGTAGAGTCATCTCTTGTGCAGAGCACTGTCACATTACACTGGGCTGTAGAGTCATCACTTGTGCAGAGCACTGTCACATTACACAGGGCTGTAAACTCCTCTCTTGTGCTGGGCACTGTCACATTACACTGGGCTGTAGAGTCATCTCTTGTGCAGAGCACTGTCACATTACACTGGGCTGTAGAGTCATCTCTTGTGCAGAGCACTGTCACATCACACAGGGCTGTAAACTCCTATATTGTGCTGGGCACTGTCACATTACACATGGCTGTAGAGGCATCTCTTGTGTTGGCCACTGTCAATATACACAGGGTTGTGACCCATCTCTTGTGCTGGGCACTGTCAAATTACACAGGGCTGTAGACTCCTCTCTTGTGTTGGGCACTGTCCCATTGCACATGGCTGTAGAGTAATCTCTTGTACAGAGCACGGTCACATTACACAGGGCTGGGCTGTAGAGTCATCTCTTGGGCAGGGCACTGTCACATTACACTGGGCTGGAGAGTATTCCCGTGTGCAGAGCACTGTCACATTACACAGGGCTGTAGAGTCATTGCGTGTGCAGAGCACTGTCACATTCCACTGGGCTGGAGAGTCATCCCTTGTGCAGGGGGCTGTCACATTACACAGGGCCGTAAATTCCTCTATTGCACTGAGCACTGTCACATTACACAGGGCTGTAGACTTCTCCCTTGTGGTGGGCACTGTCACATTACACAGGGCTATAGACTTCTCCCTTGTGGTGGGCACTGTGACATTACACAGGGCTGTAGACTTCTCTCTTGTGGTGGGCACTGTCACATTACACAGGGCTGTAGACTTCTCCCTTGTGGTGGGCACTGTCACATTACACAGGGCTGTAGACTTCTCCCTTGTGGTGGGCACTGTCACATTACACAGGTCTGTAGACTTCTCCCTTGTGCTGGGCACTGTCACATTACACAGGGCTGTAAACTCATCTCGTGTGGTGGGCACTGTCACATTACACTGGGCTGTAGAGTCATCTCTTGTGCAGAGCACTGTCACATTACACAGGGCTGTAAACTCCTCTATTGTGCTGGGCACTGTCACATTACACAGGGCTGTAGACTTCTCCCTTGTGCTGGGCATTGTCACATTACACATGGCTATAGAGGCATCTCTTCTGTTGGCCACTGTCAATATACATGGGTTGTGACCCATCTCTTGTGCTGGGCACTGTCAAATGACACAGGGCTGTAGACTCCTCTCTTGTGCTGGGCACTGTCCCATTGAACATGGCTGTAGAGTAATCTCTTGTGCAGAGCACTGTCAAATTACACAGGGCTGTAGAGTCATCTCTTGGGCAGGGCACTGTCACATTACACTGGGCTGGAGAGTGATCTCTTGTGCAGGGCGCTGTCACATTACACAGGGCTTTAGAGTCATCTCGTGTGCAGAACACTGTCACATTACACAGGGCTGGAGAGTAATTGCCTGTGCAGAGCACTGCCACATTACACTGGGCTGGTGGTCCATCCCTGGTGCATGGGGACTTATACATTACACTGGGCTGGAGAGTCATCCCTTCCCTTATGCAGGGGGCTGCCACAGTACACATGGCTGTAAAGTCCTATATTGTGCTGAGCACTGTCACATTACACTGGGCTGTAGAGTCATCTCTTTTGCAGGGCACTGTCACATTACACAGGGCTGTAGAGTCATCCCATGTGCAGGGCACTGTCACATTACACTGGTTTGGAGTATCATCTCTTGTGCAGGGGACTGGCAAATTACACTGGGCTGTAGAGTTATCTCTTGTGCAGGGCACTGTCACATCACACTAGTGAACTGGATAGTCCAGTTCCTTTGATGAGCAGCAATTACCCGAGATGGATGGGGATGCAGATCATACTCATACATCAAATAATAGAGCCGACACAGGAAGTTGCCAAAAGGAAGACTGTTTCAATATCAATTATCTAAAACAGGGAGCATAACAAACATCAATGCAAACGCTCGATCTTCAAACTCAAAACATTTAAGAAAAAACTGTACTTTTATAAGCAAAATGTGTCATCAATAATGTTAACCTACGTCACTACCAACGTCATCCTACGTGGCAAACTACAAAAACACATGTCCATGGCCTATTGTTTCTGAGTGAACATCTAAGTATATGATCCATACTAGTCTAAAAAGGTGTAACTATGTGAATGGTTACCTAACATCAGGTGGGCAACTAAGCCCTCCTCTAAAAATGACCACTATGAAAGTCACTAAATACACAACGTCCCATTGGTTTACACACTATAGGACCCTTGAATACGCAGATCCTCTACAATTGGTTGGCACTCTATCCATCTTCAGTACTTTTCCACCTACATTAGCAGCCTGCAGGCTGGCTGTCCAGATGCTGGTGAGGTTGCCTTAACCTTAGCTTCCCACCAATTAGTATATCAATCCATCATCACCTCATCAGTCTACTGTCAATTAGGCCTTTGAACTTTGTCCTTGAGAGTGTTCTTAGCTCTCAGAAAATTAGGGAGTGAGAAGCACAGTCTGCCTTCATGCGTAGGTGTGACCATCTTGTTCATCCAACTTCATGCTTCCATGTGACTAGAGACCATAAAATCGAGCCTTTTCGTGTATTTAATATTCTATTTCAATAGACCTCTGACGACTTCCTTGTTATGTTCATTCCTTCTGAACAGGAGGTTTGTTCTTTCACACGATTTTGTATCCAAAATCAATTTACTCCAGTTTTGATAAGACCTTGTCTCCTTGGGGCTCATCCAACTTTGCCTTTCTCAGCTCTGCTTCTGTAATTCAATGTCTGCTTTTTTAACTGCGACATACTGAATGAACTGAGGCCTATTTGCTAATGTCCAACCTGCTTTAATACCTTTAGTGGAAACATCCATAATTCTCTCATTCCTATGTATGTATACGTTGGCGCTTGCCACTATTTACTATAAGCTTAGAGCTAGCGTCACAATTACTTGCTGCTTGCATTTCTTCTGCGTCTGTACATGTGTAAAATAATTTAATACCTTCATCTGTTTCTGTGGCATAAGTTTCTACACCTTGAGCCCAAGATGTCGCTTATCCTTATTGCTTTCTTGAAACCTTATAGAATATCCGCATTCTCTGGTCACTGCATCCCTTTATATACTTCATCTTCAAGCTCCATATAACATATACTTGGCAATTGTTAGTGATACCACCATTCATCCTTGCTAGTTAATTGGTTCTGCTTCTTCAGGGATTTAATTCAGATGGCCATCATATTTCTTTGTATGCAGATACGGTTTTCTCAATGGGTACCTTGGCACCCAGATTCTCATAGGTACTGGCCCTTTCACTGGCACTGGACTGAGTCCATATTCTGCTCTTGGTCGATTCAGCTGTTCTGTATACGTCACATGCTCTAGTTTCCAACATACAGGTAAAAGGGGCGGGTCGATTGAGGTGGGGGTACTTGGCTCGTTCTTTACACTCTCCCCTCTGGGTGATTCATTAACCACTCCCACATATTCCTTCACATCCAGGCAGCTTGGCCTGAAGAACAACTTCTTTGGAACCCATATTTTTATGACTCCCTTTAGGCATCCTGCTATTTTCACATGCTCATTCTTGTTCCATGTCATAAGCTGGCACTGTCCACTTGGACTACAGTAGATCCATCTTCCCACATATTTTTCATGATTCTTCGGATACAGGAACTTTGTACCCTCACATGCATGGATACTGGCCTTCAGAAAGTCCCTGATCTCTTCATCTGTCATGTCTTTGGCCTTCCATCCTGATTCAACATCGATCATGATCTTCATCTCTATGGCTTTCTTTGCTGTCTTCTTGTGTTGTGAGATTATTATCTTGATCACACAAAATCGAAGCAATATCATCACAATCAGGGCTTCAAGGAACTTGAAAATGTTTGCCATCCATTGTGGAACCCAAGAGAAGATTGATCCAAACCAGCTGTCATCAGAAATGTCTTCTACCTCCTCTATCATCTGGCCATGGAACTTTGTCTATGGCCTCTGACAATGTTCAACTCTCGTCATCATGAGAAGGTATAAATGTGCAACATGATTTTCCGATTTTTGCACAAACACCTCCATCCATAGCTGTGATCATGTCCAGGACCTGTTCTGAAGAGTCATCAATCGTATGGCTCTCATCTCTTCTCTGATTACATTGAATCCTTTTATTGTAGTGTTAATTGTCTGCAGCAATTCCCATCTGGTGATTTGTAGCCACTTGGTGTTGCTCCAACCTGAACAGCTGGCATGTGATCAACAGGAACACAGATGAGGTCTGGCTAAACAGCCTGTGCTCATATTGTATGGCATCGAAAGCTTCTATTGACTTGGCTGAGAAATAGTTCTCTCTCTTCATCGTCCTTATCAGCTCCACAGAACTCTTCTTCCTCAGTTGAGCCTCTGCTTTTGGAAAATTGTCAATGTGTAAATCACCCTTTGGAATCACTAAAGCTGGAACATGGACATTCACCAGTGTGCATATTCCTCCCCAATCTGCAGGCAATCTGATATAGGCTCTGGCTGCACAAGCCCAATAATGATCTATGATCACTGCAGATGTCCACTCCGTCTTCCCATCCATCGGGTGATAATACAGATCCCCAGATCTGCATTTGACCTCTATTCTTCCATCTTCAAGCTTCCTCTGCAGATTTTCCTGCAACCTCCAATTTCTCATTCACTTCCCATCTTATTCCAGCTGCTTTTACTCCAGGCTTCTCACATCTGATCACATGATTCTTGGTGTGGGCTCTGTTTCTTGTTTTGGTATCTTGCACATAGTCATCTTTATCTGGATCTGTCCATTCAGTAGCCCATTTGAGGTAGGCGTCTCTGCCAATGAACTGGCCTCTGGTTTTGCAAAGTGCTAAGTGTGAAAGACAATGAATTGTCTGGACGTCTATTTCGATGGCTATGAAGATATTAGACTTTCCCATACTGTATGGCATGAGTACACACACAAAGCACTCCTCATCCAAAGTCCTTCTTCCTACTTCTTTCATATTCTGGTACCAAATGTTATTTCCCATATGTGCCGTACTGTCCAGGTAATCATTTAGCTCGAAATCATCTTCTTGAGTGTTTCTTTTAATTTTCATTCTCCTCATGTGACCTTCCATAATCATATCATGAAATGTACCAGCATAACTCCTATTTCTTGATAAATCATAGGCACATCTGTCAGTGGACGGGGTACGCCTACATGTGTTCCCTGGGTAGGAGAAAGTTCAGAGAGTTTCCTCTTCTCACCATACCATTTAGGCATAAAAATGTCTCACAAAATCTCCATGTGTGTCTGTCTCCTAGGGATTATCTTTGGGTTCTTCACCACAGGATCAGGTGTTTTTCCATGCATTATCTGTACAGGCGCATTGTCTGGCAACCTCTCATCTTGCCCATCTTGCCAGGCCTGTTTCTTGTGTCCAAACAGAATTTCTACAACCTTTCTTGCCTGTGAATTGTTGCTAATGGTGCTTATCTCAGACTCAGGTAATTGGTCATTTTTCTTTGGAACAGGAATAACTACATAGGGTCTTGGGTGCTTAGAATTTGCCACAATTGCTACTTCCTTATGCTCAGGAAGATTCCCTGGAGTCTTAGCTCCATGTATATCAAGGTAGTTGGATGTGCAGACTGTGAGTGAGAGCAGTATGATTATAAACAGAATGCAACCATAAATAAGGCACAGGTATGTTGATGTACAACACCTATTCCGTGGACAACGTGAATGTCTTTCTACATACGGAATCATGAAGTTGCTACTAGTACTACCCATTTTTTATTGCCCAAGGAAGGAAAAAAGTAATTCTTTAATACATCAGCATTACACACTCTTCCTGGAAGTTGCTGTCCTGCCTCGCACCTTTGTCCTCGATCCACTGTCTGCTTGCTGAATGATAGAAATGAACTCTCGATCTCTGTTTTTCTGGAACCAGTTTTTAACCATGCAAAATATAAATGTCTCCAGTAAGATGAAAGCTGCTCCCAATATGTCTAGATCAGTTCAACAACTTATATCAGCTCCCAGTCCCCTCCTCGATTCTGCTTTAGGCCAGATGACATGATGAACTTCTTTCAGCATGAAACAAAATGTCTGTCTTTGTCAGCAACCTTCTCGATCTGTCCCTCGAAGGAATGTTTCACAGCACCGTCCTGTCGGATCTCTCAGAATATAGGCTTACTTGGATAATTATTCCTGTGAAAACAAGGAAATAATATGAGGCAGGGTAACCAAAAAGGAAACACACCAAACACAGGTTACAAAGGAACATACAAAGTACTTTATTTTATACTGAATCCAGTCACAAAAGAACAGAACAAAATTCAGATAGCTATCGACCCTCAGTACAACACAGCGAACTCCGGCGTGGTTCGGTGTGCTCAGTGAGTGCAAATATTCATTGAAACAGTCAGGCTTTTATACATTACTCCAGCCTGTTGTCCTGCCTTTCTGCAGGTTAACCATTCCATAAATAAGTTACTGCTCTAGGGTGCCTTGCCAGGTCAAATCTAGTTCATCTTAGGTTTATACATTAACAAGAAGAAATGGTAATAATGTATGCTCTAGGCCTAACGTTACAATACAGGACTTAGTTTATACAATGTAGTTAAGCAGGTGTTCTCATTCAATTATAGATCAGTTTTGGTGATACAGGTAATCCATTGCACACAGGTCAGCAGAAGGACAAGGTCTCAGCTCATGACCCTAACAAGTGACCTGCAGGTAAGTTATACATTAGCTGTAAAGAGGTCATGACAATCGAGTTCTGTTCTGCATGACATAGGCTACCATTTTAGCTCACATGGTGACTTTATAGAGCAAGAAAACCTAAAATGGCGGCTTGACCCAAAATGACAGTTTACATGGTTTCTAAGGTCAGGACCTTGCAATGCGAGTTTATTCACATGTAGTTTATAAGCAGCTTGTTAGCAGCTTGGCGTAGGCCAATATACATATATTCATAGCAATAGGAGGCACGATATAATTTCTAGTTTGACAAACCCTCCTTTTGGCCTATGCCACGTGCTAAACTACTTCTGATCTCCCTGCAAATAACTCCATGTGTCATCGTCCATACACCCTGAATAGCTGTCAGAAATATCTATCGCCATTAGATCTTTTACTAAGATCTCTTTCAGTACATACTCCTTAGAGGTTTTATCCGGGGCATACACTTTATGTCCTATTGTACCTATCGCCTGAGCGCAACATCCCCCTAGCATTGAACATATACTTGGTAGACATTGGATACAACAACAAAGAAATAGCAGAATTCCCAAAATAATCAGCAAGACTGAAAGCACTTTCCAACCCCAAGACCGCAAGAAGTCCCAGAACCAAGCGCTAAGATCCCAATTTCCCTCGGGAACATGCACTTCTGAACTAAGAAGGTGCAGATTCTGTATTGCCTTAAAAATAGTTGGGGAGGAATCTGGTACGAAAACACAGCAAGACCCCACTAGTTTACATACTGCACCACGTTCAGCCAGAATGACATCTAATGCCATCCGGTTCTGAAGCGCTACCAATCTGATTGCTTTCTGCTCTAAAGTCATATTATAGAGTATATCTGTGGTCCGGTTGATGGTTCTCTCCAGTACTCTCGCTAGTTTCCTGATATCCTCGGAATCCGCTATCTGCCCAAAGAATGGAAGGAATGATTTCGCTACATCTCCTAAAACCTGTTCTGGAGTGTCGCCATTCTCGTCCCGCCGTGGACGAGCCTTCGAAACCTCTACAGTACTTGCTATAAACATCCCAGGTAACAGGATTCCTAGATAACAAGTTCCCTGCCAATCCCTGGGCAACCATGGAAATGCTACATTACCGCAAACAAAATAGAAAGGTTTGCCTTCATACAAAGGTCTGTCTTCCCCAGTCAAATTTGCAACGTTGGCACAACCTTTAAAATCTCCCATTGACCGAGTGCCATTCCTCTGTATGCAGAAAGAAACTGAATCGGTGCTATGGTTAACAGTATAAGAAGGAGGCACGGCATCCTTATTGCCTATCGGAGCCATTTTAAAGGAAATCAAAGATTGGAAAGGACGAGACAGTATTTCAGAAGACCTAATAGAAGCAATATTGAGCTTACTCCTATTTGCGAAAAGCGAGCATCCCAGGGGAGTCAGAACACGTTTCTCAAAACTATTCAAATTAGTGCCATCAAAGTTCCCCGAGATGCTATCGTTCCATCGGCCAAAGAACAGTGCTCTAAGTGAAGCATAACAAGCAGTTGTCAAAGGTAAAGGGTGAATATACCAACCTAGCCCCTTATCCCCATGTTGCGGTAAATGCGAGCAGATCCAACAATTGGTTCTGTTAAAGATTGCATGGGTAGCATTCATAATTAGAAGTAGAGTGTTATTTTGATAATTCCGTCTATGCAAAAGATCTCTAGGTGACAAGGTATGTAAATGTACAAAAGCTGTAGGAACAGTGGGTACAATTTCAGTCGGCAGCAAAGACTCCAAAGGATGAGTTTCTTCAAAATACCAAAGGCCTAAAACAGTGACTATTATAAAACCAAATATTATCATAAAAACACAGCAATACGTTTTCGGGGCCCAGGCACATTGTTCATTGTCCGAGTTGGTCACCGCCTTATTTATAAGTCCAATACGAGCAGCAGCGGTGGCGGTAGCAGGCATTGTAGATTTTCAATCGACGACCCCAATGTTCGTTGCTGGCGACACTACGGTCGCGCGGCTTCTTAGTCCTTCCACAACCCCTAGCCAACAGAATCCCCTTCCTCAACTTTTTGGGCAAAAGCAAGCCCTTGATGATCCTTTCCTTCCTTGAATGCACAGCCGAACCGTGCCGTATGTCTATCAGATGCACAGCAAAACTGTGCCGTATGTCTATCTTCATGGCCGGAAGTTGTATCTTGCTGTTCCTGGTATTGTTTGATCCGAGAACAAGATGTCGTCACTTCCCATTGGAAGCAACGTATCAGAGGCAAGTGAAGTTGGAACAGCAATTTCCGGGAGCAAAATTTTCGGAGAGTGCGGAGACAAAATGGCAGCATCCCCAAGCCTCACGGGCTCAGAAAGATTCTCTGACGCACTCTCAGTGCTACTCACTGCTTTGGGATCATTGGTTGCAGCGTTAGCGAGGGGTTCTGTTTCTTCTGTAACGTGTGGCACTGGGTGAGGAAGTTTCTTGACATGCGTCGCGTGGATCCAATGCTTCCGGCCTGCGACACGCACCGCTGTTTGGGTGACCAGCAGGACCTGGAACGGGTGTCATGATGCCTGCCCCCGGAAGACCAGACCAGGCCCAGCAGCCCCGGAAGCAGGCATCATGCCACTTGGAGCATGCCCAAAAGCCCCAGTTAGGGGCTGTTTGGGTGCAGTCCTGGCGCCTATGGCGCCATGCTCATAAAGATAAAGTCAGTCCTGGCGCCATGGGCGCCAGGCTCATTATTGATAACTTACCTGAAGCAGACCATGCTGCATACTCACCTGAGGCAGACCATGCTGCATGAAGACTCAAGCCAAATGAGGCTTAGGAGGGACTATTTTACTGAAGGGACTATTTTGTTACTTGGGTGGGGCTGTGGAAGAATACTTACCTGGATCTTCTTCCAAGGCTATTTAAACCACGCCCGGACAGCCACACGTGCTCCGCGTTATTCTGCTTGCTGCAGTGTAACGCTCACCGTGTTTTCAGCAGCTCCAGTTCAGCCACGCCCGCTTCAGTCCTGGGACTCCTGAAACAAGCAGAAAAGAAGGATAAAGGTTAGAACAGGAGTTTTAACTTTGATCCTTACCTGAATCCTGATCCATTTCGCCACGGAGCTGAAAGACAGAAGTCTTTGAATCATTGCTTCGCATTCCTACGGCGCCGCGCTGAACTCACCTGCTTGGCGGTACTTCAGCATTCCATCACACTCTCTCCATCTCGCGGCCGCCCTCCGACACCTAAGGAGACGAAGACAGCAAGGTGAGCAAGGGGACTCTCTAAGGCTATACAAGCTACCCCCAAGGACTTACCTGATTTACCACGGGGGGTACTCACCTCATCTCGGGTCGGCGCAGTCAACTCTGCTTCATCGCCGTACCCCGGCCCCTAAGGGGAAAACCACAATAGACTTACCTGAATCTTACCAATTGCCATTTGGAAATCTTCGAGTAGATTAATGGGCAACCTGCAAGGAATCGGACAGATTGAAGATCAGACATTTGAACTCTTATGAACAATTGGACTTTAGAGTCAATACTGGAACTCACCAATTCCTCTACGCCAGTGAAGTAACTGGTCATCAACGCGCCCCTGCGGTCGACGCAGGATGGAGAGCTCATCCTTCCAAACCATCAGGTGAGACTAAGGAGGGGACATCAAGAGTGATCTGTGGGAAGATAACGGGAGTGGGGAAGGTGGGTTGACACTCAATTCCACGGGTGGTTAATTCCTCTTATCCTTTGCAGAAGAATATTCCTGGGAGCCAGACAAACTAGGCTGAGCGGGCCAGTCCAGTCAGTCATCTCGGCGCTATACGTCACGCTGGTGGAAACAACAGCGGCCCAGTTCCGGTCGACACCCCCGTGGGAACCAGGTGAGCGTAACAATGGGCCCCGCCACCGAGGTGCAAGGCAGGAAGATCGGCCAAAGGATTTGACCAAAACCCAACTTCCAGGTTGTATACTGTGGCCTGGGCCCTCGTATCGCGCGGGTAAAGCGTTTCGTACCTGGTGATAAATGAAATACAGGTTTTTAGTCAACTGGCTACAATAGTCTGAAAACAATACATTTTCTACATTCCTCAATGCCCTAGGCTTCGGAAGACCCCAGATATTGGCAGGTCTCCCCATTACCACCTCAAATGGAGAGAGCCCAGTCTTAGTTTGAGGGGTTGTACGCATGGCTAGTAACACGATCGGTAAGGTTTCCGGCCATTTTAGTTTGGTGCCGGCACACATTTTAGCGAGCTTGTTTTTTATGATACCATTGTGTCTTTCCACTAATCCGGCGCTCTGAGCATGTCTGGCCGAATGGAATCGTTTGTCAATTTGCAATGCCGTACTTATCTGTAGAATTACAGCAGCGACAAAATGCGGACCATTATTCGACCAGATAACTCTCGGCAAACCGAACCGTGGGAAGAATTCCTTTAACATGGTCTTTGCAGTGGTCATGGCTGTAGCGTCTTTAACAGGGAAAGCCTCGACCCACTTACTAAAGGCACAAATGACCACAAGGACATATTTTAGATTGTTACATCGCTCCATTTCAATAAAGTCAAAGTGAATCACTTCAAACGGGACAGAAGGAGGCCCAAAGATACCTCTTGGAGTTGCTGTCCCCTTTCCCACATTGTGTTGTAGGCAAATCATGCAATTGTGGACATAATGCTGGGCATTTTTTGAAATCTTATCATTTACCCAGACTTTCTCTAACATTCTCGTGATCTGTTGAGCGCACACTTGTGTGGGACCGTGTGCCATGGTAACCATCATTACTATATAGGCATTAGGAAGCAACCATTTCCCTTCAACCATGTCCACCCAACACCCATCATCATCGAGTTTCCCCAAGCCCTCATCCCACCTCTTGGATTCTTCTAATGTGGCATCGGCTTGGATATCCCGTACAGACCCGACACCCTCATCCATTGCATAGGCATCTACAGTCTCCCTTGAAACATACATCTCTGTGAAGAGATCAGAGGCAGTTTGTCTAGCTATTTGATCAGCGAATGCATTCCCTTTCCCTACATCATCTATAATCTTGCGATGTGCTGCGCACTTAATGATTGCTAACTGACTAGGGAGCGCAAGCGCTGAAAGAAATTGTACTATCACGGAGCCATGTTGGATCTTGGTGCCATGCGAAGTTAAAAACACTCTCTCTGACCAAAGTCCCCCAAAGTTGTGAGCCACCCCAAAGGCATACTGGCTATCAGTATATATGTTTACTGTTAGCCCTTCGGAAAGCTCACAAGCTCGAGTCAATGCTATAATCTCTGCGGCCTGCGCAGAGTTATGCGTAATTCTCTTGGTCTCCACAACCGTACTCAATGTAGTGACTGCATAAGCAGCTGTGGATGTACCATCCAGTAGTTTGAAGCAGGAGCCATCACAAAACAGTTCCCCTTGTGGGTTATCCAAAGGAGTGTCCTTCAAATCAACTCTGCCTTTTGTATCTTGTTCAGTAGTATACAGGCAGTCATGTGACTCTTTGTCACCGCAAACAGTATTTTGCGGGAAAGGTAGGAGTTCAGCCGGATTAAGAATGCAGCACCTCCTAATTTGAATGTGGGGAGCAAACAAGATTAATTCATATCTTTTCAGTCGTGCGGAAGTGAGGTGTTGCGTTTGGGTTTTGTTCAATAGAATATCTACAGAGTGAGGCACCATCAGGGTTAAATCATGGCCTAGGACCATTCCCTCACTCTGTTTTACAGACGCAGCAGCAGCAGCGACAGCGCGCAAACATCTTGGCAAAGCGCATGCAACAGGATCAAGGGCGGAAGAGTAGTAACCGCATGGCCTATTCTTCCCTCCATGTTCCTGCGTTAATACAGCCAAAGCACATTCATGCACAAACAACACAAAGGCCTTCTCATAGTTCGGTGTGCCCAAAACTGGCGCCGAACATAATGCAGTCTTGAGCAAATCGAATGAATGTTGATGCTCCGTATTCCATGGCAATGGCGAAGAAATATCCTTCTTCGTCAAGGCCAACATCGGTTTTATCACTATTGAGAAGTTTGGGATCCATAACCTACAGTAAGAAGCCATACCTATCAAGGCTCTAACTTCCTTTTGTGTATTTGGGACAGACATGCCAGAAATGTGTTTTATTCTTTCAGGTGTCAGTCTTCTTCCCTCCTTTGACAGGAGATAGCCTAAATAGGCGACCTCCTGGCAACAATATTGAAACTTTTTAAGCGAAGCTTTGTGACCATGCTTAGCTAGATGGATGAGCAACAACACAGTGCCCTCTTTACAAGAGCTCTCAGAGTTAGCAGCTAAAAGCAAATCATCAACATATTGAAGCAACGTATAAGTAGGGGGCAATCCAAGGGTATCAAGCTGCTCTTTCAAAGCCCTACTATAAATACTAGGACTCTCAGTATAACCTTGAGGTGCACGAGTAAATGTGAATGAGCGTCCCCCTAAGGTGAACGCGAACAAGTATCTACTATCCTCATGTATAGGAATACTGAAGAAAGCATTCTTTAGGTCCACAACACTGAAGTGAGTAGCTGTAGCTGGAATCATGGTTAATATTGTCGTCACATCAGGCACAATTGGAAATTGCGGAGCAACGACTTTATTAATGGCACGTAAATCAATTATAAAACGAAATGGAATTGCATTATCACCTTTTTTGTACACGGTCAAAATCGGACTATTGCAAAAACTTCCTGCAATCTCCTCAATCACCCCACGATGCACAAAATCCATGTAGTTTATAAGCAGCTTGTTTGCAGCGTGGCGTAGGCCAATATACATATATTCATAGCAATAGGAGGCACGATATAATTTCTAGCTTGACTTTCCCTCCAAGATCACAGTCAAATTTTCAGTGTAACTGGGATCCCTTAGGAATGTAAGCATGTCTGTGCGTCTGCCAACAAGATGTGGGTATTCTCCAATCAGCCGAAAGAACACCAAATTGACAAGTCTGTGTGCAGCTTCAGGTGACAGGGGCATTTGTGCGATCCCCACTATGCTCAGGTAACTGCAACACTTGCTCCATGATTGCTGCAGGTAGTCTCCTCACAATCAGGGCATTTTTAGGATCTTGCAAAAAAGTACAGATGTTAGAGGTTCTCCCCACAATTGCTGGATATGAGTGCAGCAGATAGAGAAAAACTTCAAATATAATCCTTGAAATGTTGTCATTGGATAACACCATGGCCAAATCCCAACAAGAACTCAGTATGGAACAAATCAGGATACTGCACTCTTCCATTCACCAAAGCCACAATCAGAGTCTGGCATGTTCCTCTTCTTATTAAGGCTTAAACATGCCTCAGTCCAAAGTCAATAAGCTACTGTGGCTTTAAGAATATGGATCTTCCCTTAACTCTGCAACAGATTTGTACAGAGTGTTTGAATTTGCTTCCCATAACCTTTTCAGAGACAGTTAAAAGGAGTGTACCGGACCAAGCCACAGTCCAACACTTTTTTATCTTTCTTATTTGTGAGCTTCTGCGTCCTTCCTCCTCGTCATAGATCTCGTCTGCACGTGCTGTGGTTCTTTCCCGATGCTTGTACTTGCTTCTCGGTGGGGTGCGGAGGACAGAAAGGTTTCTCCAGCAAAAATGTTAACGTCTCCAATAAAAATCCAAGCACTCCTGCCCTGCACTTTGACAGCAGACAGCATGACGTTTTCCACTATAAACGGGCCATTGAAACGGGGTTCATCCCACCTTTTTCTCGTGTGGTTCCGAATTAAGACCTCATCTATGGCGAATAATTTGGGAAGACAAAATTCTTGAGGTTTATTTGTTGAAGCATCTCCTTCTGTGTTCTGTATTGCCCTCCATTCTTGTTGCTGCAGCTGTCATGAAATGACAGAAATACTCAAAGTCATACAGTTCAAATAATCTCGAATTTCAATTCCAAACAAATCTGCAGTTGACTGAGCATCACTTCTGACCCTGGATGGAGGCATTAGGTGTGTTCTTATCCGCCTCTCAGTCACAATTTCGTGGGACGTGAGATGGTGGTCAGAACCCGGTTGGTTCCTCAAAGCATATAATGCCAGTGGTAGGAAATGCAACCACGCTTTCTTCAGAGTAAGCTTCAACTTGGCTATCCTTTCCTTAAGCAAGCCGTTGAGCCTCTCACAGATCCCATTTCCTTGTGGATGATAAGCTGAGGAAAACATGTGCTTTATACCAAGTAACAAGCTGATCTGCTCAAATGTTCACAAAATGCAGGCCACTGTCTGACCTTATTACCTCACATACTCCCCATCTAGGAAACACTTCCCGCACCAAAAAATGTTGCTGCACAGGTTTAATCAGGATGCGTACAGGGACCTGTCTCAATCCACCTTGAGAAGCGACATACCACAACAATCATGTATCTATATCCATTACATACTTGAATCATATCGACGTAGTCAATATGCAAATGTTGAAAGGGGCCAATGGGTCTCAGAATAACCCCCCTAACTGTGCGCAGTGTGTGCCCACTCGTGAAAGGTTGACAAACTATACAATTTGTTATAAAAAAGGCAACGTGCTGTAACAGGTTTGGAACAAACCATTCTTCAGCAATCGTTGCAGCAAGGTTCTCCCTAGTTGTGTGCACAGGGTAGTGTAGCTGTTCCAGCGCCATCCTCAGTAAGGCTATGGGCATCACCTGTTTACCAGTGCTGTCCTGTCACCACAAGGCTTCAGAGGTGTTTAAAGAACACCCTCTTCGTGTCCAAAAAATCTTTCTCATCTTGAGGTGCTTCCCCCTGCACCACCATAAACTGCGTTTTTGACAAATCACTATATTTTTCAACTACATTCATCAACACAACCATTTTCTCCTTTACAACAAGTGTTTCAAAGGACATTATATTTTCTCAACATGCAGCGATTTTCGCTTCATCGTCTGTTGCTTGCTTTCCGAGTGAAATAAAGTCTTTCCTTTTAGTATGAGCTGTGCATTTAACGACCGCGATGGCCATTGGGAGTTGTAGTGCCTTAATAAGCTTATCCAATAAGGTGGAGGCTGCATTGGTGTGCCATCCGCTCGGAGGTAGCCCCTCCTTTTCCAACATGCTAACCCTGCGTGTACTTTTGACATCACATAGGCAGAGTCGCTTTACACTGTTACTTCCTGGTCAGCATGATTCTCAAGCGTGACAATCATCGCCACTAATTCTTTAGCTTGTGCAGAATAGTGAGTTTCACACTCACCTGTGTCTCTGCGGGAGCAATGTAGTCTGGACCTCTTTGCCTGTGTGCTCTCTCCCCAACCTGATGTGGAAAGTATGCTTGTCAATAAAAAGGATGAGAAATACACTAAGATATAGGGCCAACTGACCTTTAACACCCCCTCCCTCTTATCCCTTATGAAGAGTTTGGATTGCTTTCTACTATCCCAGCTCACCTTTTGAATTAGTTGGCTGAACACTCCATCCTGCTCTCAGCAGGTGTGCTATTCTTCTGGGGTCAAAGACCCGACTCCTCTCTTAGGGTAATTGTGGCAAATGTTTGTGGATGCCAATGTTCAGTGTGAAATCGATGTTTCTGGCTTCACAGCAAATACGGATGCGTGGAGAACCAGTTACTTCACTGGCTATCCTAGCCCGCTTGTTATATAAGAGTCTTTAGAGCCAGGAGGCAATGTCTGTAGTGTTGAGAGTGTTCTATTATCCAGATAAGTGTCATTCACATATTGCGCAGCATTGTGCAGCATCTGAAGATGTTGGGGTTTGCGGTGAGCTTTCAGCTGTTGCTCTTTTCTATTTCACAGGTGCGGTTCAAGGTGTAGGAGATAAGAGAAACATGCGCGCGTAGAAGAATACCTGTTGGTGAGTATGCGCAGGGTTGCAGGGTTATGCGAGCACTGACTAACGTGTCTCTTTATCTTTACAGGAGAAGCTGGAAGTTCACACGATGAACCGGATTGGAACCAGAGCTGTTGGGTGTTCGAGCGATGATCCCGAACAAAGATCTGAAGACTGGAGCTGCTCGTGTTCCAAAGAAGAACCGAAGCAAAGGGTCCGAAGCTGGTCTGAACGAAGCGGGGGCCACGTGCATGTGGACAGGATCCCAGGAACAGGAGCGTGGTGAGTGTGTTGCTTACCCAGCATACAGGAGGCAACACTAAGCGCTGGATAGCCTTGTGGAGTGGCTTATATAGCCAGCCACGCTCAAGCACTAGAGCACACAAATAGTTCAACACACTTCTTTACAGGCAGCAGGAAGTGACCCGGAAGTGAGCACAAAGTGACAAGGAAATAAGCAGGAAGTAGCATAAACAGAAGCTAGCTAGGGAAGATGCTAAAGCTAAAAAATACTTCTGTGTAATGTACACCAAGCCTGCCAAGCTCTTACCCACCTTGCTCCAGCTAAGCACCCAGTATCCATGACTGTCTTGCCCCTCAAGACCCCTCCTAATGGTGTGTTCACTAGTCTAGGCTTGTTGGGGTTGTCCCGATGAAACTTTCGTACCAATCGGGGGGTGTGTACATGTGTGCTAGGTTCCCATGATCTTTCCTGCGGCCGTACCCTTTCCTGTCAATTAAATAATGCAAGGTTTTCCGCACAATTTTAGAGTCTAATATGCGTTGGAATTCATATTCAGGTTCTTCCTCACTGACCTGTACTGGTGCTGGGGGCGTAGAAATTTGGGTTCCTGGATGTACTGGTTTTAGTAATGAGACATGGAACACCGGGTGTATGCGCATGGGTTGTGGCAATGATAATTTCATGGCTGAAGGATTAATCACTGCCTCAATTGTATAAGGGCCAATGTACCTAGGCTGAAATTTCTTGGGGCCTTTCAAATCTATGTGCTTGGATGCTAACCAAACTGAATCCCCTACATGTTAATTCGGTCCTTCTTGTCGGTGGTGGTCAGCATACCTCTTCTGCGCTTCCTTGGCTGCTTGTAAGTTTTCACATGCGTCCTTTCCTGCTTTGGAAATGCGTTCATGTAGGGTCTTGACTGTTGGCATTTCGATTAGTTCTGGTGGATCATAAATGGATGCCATTGGGTTTTGCCCATATATGGTGAAGAATGGGGTTGCCTGAGTTGAAGTGTGCATAGAATTATTGTAGGCATATTCTGCCATCCATAAAACCTCTGTCCAGTCTTGATTTGTTTGGTATAAAAGACAACGCAAATACTGTTCCATGGTTTGATTTGTGCCTTCCGTTAGTCCATCTGTTTAAGGATGGTGACTGGTAAATAGACAAATTTCAACTCCTGCCAGGGCACAAAATTTCCTCCAAAAATGAGACACAAATTGACTGCCTCTGTCGGAGATGATTGCGGCTGGAAATCCATGTAACTTTACGATACGGTCTAGGAAGACCTGAGCTAATTGCTGAGCCGATGGAATTCCTTTTAGTGCAATGAAATGGGCCAATTTAGAAAAAAGGTCAACAACTACAAGGATGGTATTATACCCAGAACTGGAAGGTAAATCAGTAACAAAGTCCAATGATACCGTATGCCAAGGTGCTGGAGGGATGGCAATAGGTTGTAAGAGACCTGCTGGTTTTTGTCTAGACATTTTTCATTGTGCACAAACTTCACAGGTGTTGATGAAGGTGACAATATCTTCTCGCCAGGTCGGCCACCAGTATGATTCCCCTACTTTCTTTAGGGTTTTTGTTACACCAGGATGCGCTTCTAAGGGTGAGTCATGGTAATTGGATATAATTGCCTTTTGGAGGATCCGAGTTGGGATGTAAAGGCGGTTTTGGTGGTATGGCAGTCCATCCTGAACGGTGAACTGATTTCCCTTCTCATTCCAAGCTTGAATTTCTTTTTTGGACATATTTTTTCTGACTGCTTCTTGAAGTGCGTATAGCGAGGACGGACCGGTGTAGAGACCTAAAATCTTGTGACCAGGTATGATATTTACCGGATCAGGAGTGCTATAGGCCTCTTCTCCCGTACCTATGCGAGATAATGCATCCGCCTTTCCGTTCTTTACTCCAGGGCAGTACGTTATCACAGAGTCATATTCCATCAAGTATAATGCCCAGCGAAGTTGTCTAGACGACTGAGCCTTGGCGGAGCGTAGGTATTGTAAATTCTGATGGTCTGTTATCATGGTGATTGTATGTTTTGCCCCAAGTAAGTAGTGTCTCCATTCACTGAGTGCATTCTTGATTGCTAGCAGTTCCTCATCGGTAACCGTATAGTTTAATTTTGCTGGGGAAAACTTTTTTGACCAAAAGGCTATTGGGTGAAGACATCCTGTTTTTGGGTTTTGTTGTGACAGCACGGCGCCCTTGGTGATGTTTGTGGCATCGGTTTCTACTATGTATGGCAAGTCAGGCTGCGGATGTTGCAGTATAGGAGCTGAGGTGAATTTTCCTTTTATGGTTCGAAATGCCTCTTCTGCAGCTGGTGTCCACTCAAATTTCCGACGTTTGCGCAGCAGGGATGTGATGGGGTGCACAACATGTGACAATCCAGGTATGAAGCGCTGGTAAAATTTTGCGAAACCTAGGAAACTTTGTACCCCTTTAAGAGATGTGGGTGAAGGCCAGGTGAGGATTGCCTCTACCTTTCTATTGTCCATCTCGATGCCCTATGGTGTAAGTAGATACCCTAGGAACTCCACTTCGGTAACATGGTAGGAACATTTCTTGAGTTTAGCATATAGGTGGTTTTCATGTAGCTTCGGAGTGCGGCTTGTACATGTGACACATGTTCATGGTGAGTGGCTGAATAGATTAAAATGTCCTCGATGTAGACTTCTGCGCATACATCTAGGAGTTCCCGTAGCACATTGTTCATGAAGTGTTGGAATGCCGCCGGGGCATTGCAAAAGCCCAAACAGCATTACCTGGTACTCGTACAGGCCATAACGAGTACGGAATGCAGTTTTCCATTTGTCACCTTTTTTCATGCGCACCAGGTGATAGGTGCCACGGATGTCTAATTTCGTGGAAATCTTTGCTTGCCTTACTTGGTCCAGCAGCACCGGTATTAGGGGTAACGGATATTTGCTTTTTACAGTGACTTGGTTCAATGCCTGATAGTCAATGCATGTTCTTAAGTCCCCCTCTTTTTTGGATATGAAAAAAGTGGGAAGGCTGCAGGTGACTTAGAGGGTCTAATGAAACCGTTGGCCAAGGACTGATCCAAACAACTCAAGGCATAAATCCAGCTGCAGGGCACCTGCGCCCCTGGTAGTAGGTCAATCTGGCAATCATAAGTACGGTGTGGTGGTAGTGTGTTAGCCTGCTCTTTAGTGAACACATCCTGGAATTCTTGGTACTCCGCAGGTAAATCTCCCAATAGACCTAATCCTGGTATTATCTTTTGCAAGGCTGGTAACAGATTACCCGAGGGCCTTTCTTTACTGTAGCAGGAGACGTATTCCTTGGGGAAGGTTATGGTTCTCACCTGCCAGTCAATGCGTGGGTTATGCAATTCCAGCCACGGTATTACGAGAATCATTAGGAATTGCGGTGCCGCAATGAGATCAAATTTGATGTTTTCCCTATGGCCGTCTTGATAAAGCAAGGTGGTTAGTGAGGTACTATGTGGTACTGGGCCCGAAAGAAGTTGTGTCCCATCCACGGCCATCACATTTTCAATGGAGTCCTTGGGGTAGAATGATAAGCTCATAGCTTTTGCGGTGTCTATGTCCAGATAGTTTCCGTTGCCCGACCATCTATGAAGGCCTTGAGAGCATGCATCTTGGCGGGTTGGACTGGATTAACTAGGACTACTGGATTGGTGAAATGTGAGATCTGGGTGTTCTGTTCTAAGCTTGACAAACCGACCTCTAAGTCTGCCAGGCGGTGGAGTTTTCCACTTCCTTGCCTTCTTTAGGGTTGTCTATAGCTCCCACTGCCTTCAGTGGAGGCTTTGCCGTACAGTTTTGAAGAAAGTGACCGGATTGGCCACAGTATAGACAAAGCTGTTCCTGGCCTCTCCATTCTCGTTCTGCTTTAGTGAGTGATCCCCGAAGGACACCCAATTGCATGGATTCAGATTGTGTCTCAGTGCATTGGCGGCTTGAGACTTCTCTGGGTCGAATGTATACTGGTCTGTTCTCTGATCGGGCCCGATTGGCCTTACGGTCCTGTAGACGATAATCTAGTTGCATAGATAGATCAGTGCAGCACAATCATCGGGGAGGTTGACTACTTATGTTAAAACGTCCTTACCCGCAATCCTTGATAAAACATGTGATGCGTTTTTCTTCGGGCCAACCTGATTCGGCAACTAGACGATTGAATGTTGCTTCGTACGCGGTGAGATCCTGACTGCCCTGCCGCAGGGAGAGAAGTTTGTCGTCTAAGGCTTGACCTTCAGTTCGGTGAGCAAACAACTTTTCTAACTCGCGTTGAAAGCCAGGGTAGTTCCTCAGCAGTGGGTTCGTCCCCATTTACTAATGGGACTGACCAGTCTGCGGCATGGCCGGAGATATGAGAAGACAAAGGCCACTCTCGCCTGGTCGGTCAGGAATAAATCTGGTTTAGATATGAAGTGCAGACAACATTGATTCATGAATGTTCTGAATTTCTTGGGATCTCCCATAAATCTCTCAGGGGAAGCCAAAGGTATGTTACCTGGGATAACCACTTAAACCGGAGCAAAGGTTGACGATATAGGGGTCTGTCCTTGGATAGCCCCTTCTTGCAAGGGTGCTAAGCAATCCTGTGTCTGTAAGAGCTGCCTAGCCAACTCATCAGTCTTATCCCTATGACCACCAGCTCTCGCCTTAAAGCGTTGCTTTCAGAGCGAGCTGCATGCACCTCTGCCCGCAATTCCCCTAGCAATTGTGACAGCTGATCTACTTCAGAGGTCTCCATCGCTCAGGCAGAGTGGTAAGAACGGCTTCCTGTTTTATCACACTCACCTGTGTCTTCTGTGGGAGCGATGGAGTCTGGACCTCTTTGCATGTGTGCTATCTCCCCATGTCATTCCGTTTGCACGACGGCCCTGGCGTCTAGGAAGCCGATGGCACCTTCTCCGTCATTATAATGTTCCGCCCTGACGTTTACTTCCTTTTGTGACACTCTAGTCTTTTCTGTTTACCTAACTCCTACTTCCGTATTTAACCAAGCCTCCTGGTTGGGCTCAGTGCGTTGCAACTTTTTGCCGTAGCGCTCTGTTCCCGTGCTGTTACTTGTTTACAGTTTTCCCTTGTTTTTTCTCGCTGCTTTATCGGTCCCAGTCCGGTACCGCTGCTTCCTTCCCGCTTCTAATTTTTCTGTCTTTTCTGCCAGCGGTTGGAAGCCTTTCTCCTTTCATTTTTTGCCTCTTTTTCTCCATATCGTTTCCTTCGTTTTCTTATGTTTCCTCCTTCCCTTCTTTTCATCGCTCATCTCCTCCCTCTCTTTCGCTTCCTGTCTTCGGCCCTGCTCGGGGTGTTTCTTTTTCTGCACTTACCTCATTTTTCTGGTCTGTCTTGTTCTTTCTTTTTTTCCTTTTGCTTCCTTTGACTCCTTAGTCGCCCTGCTCCCGATCCGGGTCTCCTCCTTTTCGGATGCCCCGATCGAACGGTGTTCTCATACACCTCAGCCTACTCATATCATCACGTGATTCTGTCTGCAGTCTCTTGAGCCTGCACTTACCTGGAGCCTTACCTGGTGCATACCCTTTCTTGGATCATCGCTTACCTGGATCCAGCCCTTGCCTGGGAAGACCGCCACTTTGCAACAAGAAACAACATTCAGAGAGGTTTTTTTTCAAGCATCCGCTTTTTTTCCTCTCTCCGAGGCTTCTTCAGAAAGGAGTCCCTTGCATTCCTGTCCTACCAGGAAGACAGGGTGGCTTCTAACCGCAGACGGCCATTTCTCTTCACTAAAAATAAATCATCACGGAGAAAGGGGCGAAGAGACAAGTCATCACCGGAATATTCAGGTGAGGAGGAATGGGATCAGGTAAAAGACAGTTCTAGTATTGAAGAGACTGGTGAAAGTTCAGACAACCTTGACAGTTTGCAACGCCCAGACAACCGCACAATGGCCACACCTTAATAGGTTCAGGAATTGCTGACAGCTGTTCATAATCTCACTCAGGAATTACAGACCGTAAAGGCTGAGAACGTTGTTCTTAAACAACAGGTGGACAACCAAGAAAGACCCCGTACTGAATTACCTCCTATCCCCTTGGCATCGGGGAAATACGATGGCTCACCACACAATTTTAAAGAATTCATGTAGGCGTGCATTATACATTTCACCTTTCGGCCCCAAACATATGCCTCTGATAATGCCCGCATAGGATTTCTCATTTCGAATCTTACCAGAAATGCCTTGGCTTGGGCAACGCCACTAGTTACCAGTGCCAGCCCGCTACTACAAGATTACAGTGGATTTACTGCTCAGTTTAAAGAGACCTTTGAGAGACAAGAAATAGCATTTGCTGCTAGCGAACAGTTACTGGACATCCGTCAGGGCAACTCCGAATTGCTGTCCTACATCTCTCGTTTTAAGCGGGTTGCTGCGGAGACCGGATGGCAAGAGACAGCCCAGTATGCCATATTCCACCGAGGTCTCAGAGAATAACTTCAAGACAAAGTAGCACGGGTTCCTAGACCCGCAACCTTGTCAGAATTATGGTCAACCGCCCTACAGCTGGATTTCCGCCTTTCCGAGAGGCGGTCAGAACGACGAAAGGGCCAAACTCTTCCTGACCCTTGTTTTGCCACTTCCTTCTCACCTAAACAAACCCAGGAAGAACCCATGCAGATTGGTTCCACACGAGGGCCCCTTACTTCTGATGAATGGAAGAGAAGGAAGGACAATAATCTGTGCCTGTATTGTGGATCTAAACAGCACCTACTCAGAGACTGTCCTGAAGTGCCACCACGACGGTCGGGAAACACCACTCCTCGGACCTAGTAGGGACAAGTTACTGAGGAGAACTACCTGGTCCCTATATCTCGATGTGAGTTACGTCTGTATCCTCCACTGAGGACAATCGTCTCATGGTCCTGGCCTTTCAACTATCCCTTCGCCAAAAGACCTATGAGGTCATGGCACTACTGGATTGTGGCGCCGCAGGATGTTTTATGGACATCATGTGGGCGGAGAAGACCGGTATTGAGCGTGTGGAGGAAGACGAAGACCAAAAGGTGGAAGGGGTGGATGGCAAGCCCTTAAGTTCCGTTCTGATCACTCATACTACACCTCCCATGACTATGAAATTGTTAAATCATACAGAGACAATCCAGTTTGATCTCATCCGTGCTGCACATTTCCCAGTCATTTTAGGGGTTTCCTGGCTTCGCAGACACAACCCTACCATAGATTGGAAAACTAACCAAATGTCATTATCATCCAACTATTGCCTAAGAACATGTCTTCCTGAGACCAGTTGCACCACCATCCAGGTTATTTCTGCTTCTCCTACAATAGCCAATACTTTGGGTGTCCATACTCTTCCCATCGACTTGGCCCAGTACAGCGAAGTCTTCCAAGACCAAGAACCTCAAGAGTTACCACCTCACAGACCTGAAGACTGCGCAATAGACTTGATTCTGGAAGCCCTGCTGCCTTTCGGGCGCATGTTCTCACTTTCTCTTAAGGAAAAAGAGGTTCTCAAGAAATACCTGGATTCCAATCTGCAAAATGGTCTGATCCAACCTTCACTTTCCCCTGCTGGGGCATCCTTGTTCTTTGTCCCAAAAAAGGATACCACCGAGCTAAGACCTTGTATCGATTACCGAGGTTTGAACAGAGTTACTAAAAGAGACAGATATCCCATGCCATTGATCTAAGTTGTACTAGAAGCTGTTCAGGGGGCCACTATCTCCTCCAAGATCAACCTCCGTAGGGCATATCATCTACTACGCATTCGGTCTGGAGACGAGTGGAAGACCGCCTTCAGGACCCCTTTCGCTCACTACGAGTACCGAGTGATGCCCTTTGGTCTGGTAAATTCCCCATCTGTGTTTCAACGGTTCATGGATCGTACATTCTCAGACTTGCTGTATCATTGTGCTATCATCTACCTAGATGACATCTTGGTGTTCTCAAAATCCCCTGATCTTCACTCTCAACATCTTCATCAGGTCATTCAAAGACTGAAAGACGCACACTTAAAGGCTAATCCAGAGAAATGTGCATTTCAGGTATCCACGGTTCCCTATCTAGGGTTTATCCTGTCTTCTTAAGGCATACAAATGGACCCTCGCAAGGTTGAAGTCATCTTACAGTGGCCTAGTCCTAGTTCGGTAAAAGAAGTCCAGAGATTTTTAGGACTGGCCAATTTCTATCGCAAGTTCATTTTGGATTTTTCTTATAAGGTCCTGCCCATCACCAACTTGTTAAAGAAAACCTCATCTCCGTTTACATGGTCTGACAAAGCAGAGGCTGCTTTCCAACAACTCAAAGAAGCCTTTTGTTCGGCCCCGGTGTTACACCAACCGGATCAAAGTCTGCCTTTTATTGTGGAAGCAGATGCGTCAGCAGCAGCTTTAGGAGCAGCATTGTTGCAAGAACATGCAGGAATAGAATATCCTGTGGCGTATGTTTCCAAAACTTTGACGCCCAGTCAAAATCACTATTCAGTGATTGAGAAGGAACTTCTAGCAATAAAGGTAGCTTGTGAAGAGTGGCAACATCTTCTGCAAGGGGCTGTTTATCCTTTCGAGTTACGAACTGACCACAAGAACCTAAAGGTTATACAAAACATGGAGTGTATCAATTCTCGGCAAGCCGATGGGCTCATTTCTTCTCCCAGTTTGATTTCGTACTCACCTATTTACCTGGTACAAAAAACCTGCTGGCAGACTCCCTTTCCAGAAAGCCTAGGCCGGAAGATCAAACTAAGCATCAGCCCAATCTCATGTTACCCCAGACAAAGGTAATTTGTACTCTGAATTAATTCCTAGAAGGGGTACGCAAAGCTACAGCTAATCTACAAAGACGCCCCCTCAGTTAGACCTTCAGAGGATTTTCATCTACAAGATGGTCTATATATATTCAAACAACGGTTGTATCTGCCAGATTCTAAATCCCGAAGAGTGTATTGAAATGGTGTCCTGATGATCCGGTGGCAGGACATAGAGGGGTCAAAGGCACTCTCAACCTTCTCAAACGTCAGTTTTGGGGGTCTGGAATGGAGAAGGAGGTGAACAACTACGTTGTGTCCTGTCCGGTCTGTTGTAGGTCTAAACATAGCACGCAGAAACCGGTAGGTTTCCTCCAGCAAGAAAGTCCACCTAGGAGACCATGGAAGGTGATCTCTACCGACTTTATCGTCGATCTGCCTCCCTCGGAGGGTTGTTCATGTATAATTGTAACTGTGGACAGCTTTACCAAGATGGCACATTTCACTCCTTTAGCCAGATTTCCCAAAGCTGCCAAAATGGCTTCCATATTCGCCAAAGAGATAGTCCGATTACATGGAGTACCAGATAAGATCATTTCCGCAGAGGATCTCAGTACGCCTCACGCTTCTGGAAGGAACTCTGTCAAAGATTGGGGATAGAATGAGCTATGTCATCAGGGTTCCATCCACAGACAAATGGTCAAACGGAATGGATCAATGTCTCTCTAGAACAATACCTTCGCTGTTTTATGAACTCTCAACAGGACAACTGGGTGTCCTATTTACCCACAGCGGAATTTGCTTATAACAACTCTACTCACAGTGCCACCAAGCTCAGTCCTTTTTTTTTGTACCTATGGATATCACCCTCGTTTCTTACCCATGGGTACTTTCCCTCCAACTGATACTCCATCTGTTGATGCATTGCTTACCAGCCTAACCGAGGCTCACAAGACAGCTTATGAATCTCTTCAAGACAGTAAGGCTCGGTATAGCTCTTTCAGTAACCTCCGGCGTCTCCCTTCTCCTCAATGGCAAAAGGGGACCAAAGTGTGGCTGTCCACAAAGTTTCTTCCCCATGGTTACACCCTTCCAAACTTACCCCTCGATATTTGGGTCCATATACCATCTTGGATAGAATTAATCCAGTAGCATACAGACTTCGGTTACACAACTATATGAAGCACATTCATCCTGTGTTTCATTCCTCCCTTTTGAAGGAGTATCAAGAAGACTCTTACAAACGTAAAATACCAAGAGGTCAAATACCAAAAGACCTACCTCCTGAAGAGTATGAGGTCGCTGCCATCCAGGATTCCAGATATAAGGGAGGTAGGCTGCAATATCTCATACATTGGAAGGGGTATTCACATTCGGAAGATTCATGGGAACCCATTACACACATTCATTCCCCTCGTCTAGTGCAAAGATTTCATCGTTTGCACCTCGGTAAGCCGGGAGGGGTTGCCCTCAGGAGGGGGCATACTGTCATGCCGTTTGCATGACAGCCCTGGCATCTAGGAAGCTGATGATGGCACCTTCTCCGCCATTAGAATGTTCCGCCCTGACGTTTACTTTCTGTTGTGTCGCTCCAGATTTTTCTGTTTACCTAACTCCTACTTCCGTATTTAACCACGCCTCCTGGTTGGGCTAAGTGCGTTGCAACTTTTTGCCGTAGCGCTCTGTTCCCGTGCTGTGACTTGTTTACAGTTTCCCCTTGTTTTATTTCGCTGCTTTATCGGTCCCAGTCCAGTACCGCTGCTTCCTTCCCACTTTGAATTTTTCTGTCTTTTCTGCCAGCGGTTGGAAGCCTTTCTCCTTTCATTTTTTGCCTCTTTTTCTCCTTACCGTTTCCTCTGTTTTCTCCGTTTCCTCCTTCCCTTCTTTTCATCGCTCGTCTCCTCCCTCTCTTTCACTTCCTGTCTTCCGGCCCTGCTCGGGGTGTTTCTTTTTCTGCACTTACCTTATTTTTCTGGCCTGTCTTGTTCTTTCTTTTTTTCCTTTTGCTTCCTTCGACTCCTTAGGCACCCTGATTCGGGTCGCCTCCTTTTCGGACACCCAATCGAATGGTGTTCGCGTACACCTCAGCCTACTCATATCATCATGTGATTCTGTCTGCACTCTCTTGAGCCTGCATGTACCTGGAGCCTTACCTGGTGCATACCCTTTCTTGGATCATCGCTTACCTGGATCCAGCGCTTGCCTGGGAAGACCGCCATTCTGCAACAAGAAACAACATACAGAGAGATTTTTTTTCAAGCATCCGCTTTTTTTCGTCTATCCGAGGCTTCTTCGGAAAGGAGTCCCTTGCATTCCTGTTCTACCAGGAAGACAGGGTGGCTTCTAACCGTAGATGGCCGTTTCTCTTCACTAAAAAGAAATCATCATGGAGAAAGGGGCGAAGAGACAAGTCATCACCGGAATATTCAGGTGAGGAGGAATGGGATCAGGTTAAAGACAGTTCTAGTATTGAAGAGACTGGTGAAAGTTCAGACAACTTTGACACCCCAACCTGATGTGGAAAGTATGGCTGTCAATAAAAAGGATGAGAAATACACTAAGATATAGGGCTAACTGACCTTTAAGACCCCCTCCCTCTTATTTCTTTTGAAGAGTTTGGATTGCTTTCTACTCTCCCAGCTCACCTTTTGAATTAGTTGGGTGGACTCTCCATCCTGCTCTCTGCAGGGGCACTATTCTTCTGGGGTCGAAGACCCGACTCCTCTCTTAGGGTAATAATGGCAAATGTTTGTGGATGCCAAAATTCTGTGTGAAATCGCTGCTTCTGGCTTCACAGCGAATTTGGATGCATGGAGAACCAGTTACTTCACTGGCTATCCAAGCCCGCTGGTCATGTAAGAGTCTTCAGAGCCAGGAGGCAATGTCTTTAGTGTTGAGAGTGTTCTATTATCCAGGTAAGTGTCATTCACATATTGCACAGCGTTGCACAGCGTCTGAAGATATTGGGGTTTGCGGTGAGCTTTCAGCTGTTGTTCTTTTCTATTTCACAGGTGCTGCCCAAGGTGTAGGAGAGAAGAGAAACATGCGCGAGTAGAATAATACCTGTTAGTGAGTATGCGCGGAGTTGCAGGGTTATGCGAGCGCTGACTAACATGTCTCTTTATCTTTACAGGAGCAGCTGGAAGTTTGTGCAATGAACCGGAGTGGAACCGGAGCTGTTGGGTGTTCGAGGGATGATCCTGAACGAAGATCTGAAGACTGGAGCTGCTTGTGTTCCAAAGAAGAACTGAAGCAAAGGGTCCGAAGTTGGTCTGAATGAAGCGGGGGCCGCGCGCACGTGGATAGGATCCCAGGAACAGGAGCACGGTCAGCATGTTGCTTACCCAGCATACAGGAGGCAACACGAAGTGCTGGATAGCCTTGGGCGTGGCTTATATAGCCAGCCACGCCCAAGCACTAGAACACTCAAATAGTTCAACACACTTCCTTACTGGCAGCAGGAAGTGGCCCATAAGTAAGCAGGAAGTAACAAGGAAATAAGCAGGAAGTAGCATACACAGAAGCTAGCTAGGGAAGATGCTAAAGCTAAGAAATACTTCTGTGTAATGTACACCAAGCCTGCCAAGCTCTTACCCACCTTGGCCCATCTAAGCACCCAATATCCATGACAGTGAGACAGTAGTCGTGCACTTACCAATGTCTCAAACTACCCATTGGCTGTGTATTTTACCACAGCGGCACCCGTATATCTCTGTCCATCATTTTGATCGATTCTTGAAGAACCATCAATAAAAACAATTTCTCCACCTGTCAAGGCATTTTCTTTTACTCTTGGAATTTCATCATAGAACTCTTAATAATTCAAACAATCATGCGCATGCTCATCCTCTGCCAGTGGTTCGGCTACAAACATGTCAGGATTCACTACTCTGCATCAAACTATTTTGATTGCTGGATTCGATATAACTACCTCGCAGCCAGAAGCCCTTTGAGGAGTCAACGTGCCATTCAGTTTCTCTAGAATAGCAAATAGTGCATGCTCCACAAATAAAGTCATAAAGTATCCCATCACTATGCTTGCAGCTTTCGCTAAGGTGAACGCGGAGGCAGTCAGAGACTGTTCGCACGGAATGTGACCTCTCATTACTGGGTCTAAAATCACACTATAATATGCAAGGGGCTTTTACCCCAATGTGGTTCTATGTGTAAGGACTACTGTCATAACTGTGCCATCTGTGTGTGAGAATAAAAAGAATTCCTCATCATAATTAGGAATCCCTAAAAACGGAGCTGTTCAAATTTCTTTTTTTTCAGCTCTTCAAATGCTTCCTCCATTTTCTCAGTCCACACAATTTTTTCCTGTGTTATTTTTGCTTTCTTTAAAGCTTGTAGTAAAGGCCTTATATATGAACTGTAATTAAATACCCACGCTCTGACGTAATTACATAATCCCAAAAACCCCTGAATGTGTTTTATCGTGTGTGGTTTTGCGGTTTTTAAAATAGCCTCAGCTCTCTCAGGGATAACCTTCTTTCCCTCATGTGAAATCAATTGGCCAATATACAACACTTCTTGTTGACAATACTGTAACTTCTCTTTGACAACCTTATATCCTTTGTCAGCAAGTATGATCCTCAGATGGACAGAATCATGTCTGCACTCTTCCTCTGTAGTGCTGCAAACTATAATGTCATCTAAGTATTGCAGAACAACACTTTCCAAATCAATATTGCTAAAGTCCATTTGGGGACTCTATTGAAAATCCATGGAGTCTCGCAATAGCCCTAGGGCAGCCGAGTGCTTTTCAGTCGCATTTGTCTGAACATAAATGACGTCAGATCCTGTGAGTCTTTGTGCAGTGGGATTGAGAAAAACACATTTTTCAAATCAATCACAGTGAAATATCGTGCTCCAACAGGTATATAACATAGAATTGTGGACCGGTTATGGATTAGAGGGAACTCGGCTTCTACAATTTGGTTTATCAGCCTTAAATCTTGAATTAGTCTCCAAGACCCGCCTTCCCTTTTTTTACAGGATAAATTGCGGTATTACATGGTGGCTCTGAAATCACTAAAATGCCTTGCTCCATCATGGCGGAAATTGTTTTGAATATACCTTCATCTGCCTCTCGAGACATGGGATACTGTCGTGCTTAAGGTAAAATTGCTCCTAGTTTCAGTTTAATTTTCACTTCTCCAACCCCCTTCAATAGGCCTACGTCATAGGGGCCTGTGGTCCATAATGAAGCTGGCACTTTCGCCATGCCTTTCTCAAAATACTTGGGGAGTTGCTGTGCCATCATCAATTTATGAGGTACCTCTCATTTGATTCTTTTACCCAATAAGTAATACTCATCTCAAATACAATTTTATCCATCAGATAGATGATCGCCAAACATGTCATTATCGGTGACGTCAGTTAATCTGTAACCTTCTTTGATGGCAATCACTGCACACCATTGTCTTCCTTTGTCCTCGTTCCCATCAAGCAAAGCCATTTCACATTGCACTATGGCTGCTTGCAATTCTAAGGGGAACACTTTCCCTTCTTATTCGCGCATAGATATCTTTGGTCTAAACAGAAATTCATCAGGTATTCTCATTGCTTTGCCTGCTATGCCTGGCAGATATGCCAATAGAACACGCACTCCAAAGTGAAAAACTCCTGGCTCTAAAGGCATTGCTCTCATGGCTACTTGTCCTGCAAATGATCTAATGATTTCACACACATTTAAATAATGCATTCCTGGAGTTGAGCACACTATGCCTTCATCGGAAAACAAGATCGTCATATTGAGCTTCGTCATCAAATTTTGACCCAATATATTGACAGGTCTCTGCCTAGAGTATAGCAAAGAACCCAACTTGTAGCTCCTGAAAAGCCTTGAGTATTCATGGCAGTGCCAGACATTAAAGACTTTCCCTCACGTATACATGAGCGCGTTGCACCCGTGTCTACTAAAAATGAAAATGTCTTGCCCCCTATAATGACGTCTACCCTTGGTTCCTCATGAGGATTTGGCATCATGGATAGGACTGAACACATCAAGTCTCCCAGTGAGCTGTCCTATTGCGGGTACAGACTCATTCCGTTACCTGAAAACGGATTCCCTCCACTAACAGTGACACTCCCTATCCTAGGTGTCGATAACTGCCCTGTACTTATACTCTGCTGAACCTGCATGGGTGCATGCTGCGACTGCCCTTGTGGTGGAGCCACTGCTACCTGCTGTGTCTGAAAGCCTTGCTGCACTCTCGGTGCTTGCTGATGTTGCATCATTTGATTCTGAGCAAACCCATTATTATACTGCTGCGAATATGCAGACGTGTTTGAAATCCCTCCTCTTGAAGATTGGTCATTTTGCATGAACCCTTGACTTCTACACATGGGAGCAAAATGTCCTGTCATCCTGCATGTCCAACATAGAGGTGGTCTCCTAATCTGCCCATCCTGTATGTTCTGACCGTCATTCTGCATATTCTGAAACCCACCTTGGTTGTTCTGAAAACCTCCAAGATTATTCTGCCAATTTCCTTGATTATTCTGAAAATCTCTTCCTTGAAATCCACCCCTTCCACGCGGAGGAAATCCATTATTCCTTTGGTCAAACTGCCTTTGGTTATTCACCTGTAGCATACTTGCATTCTGCTGTGGATTCGGTCCATCTACACTTGTCAACATCGCCCCTTCAGTGACATATTTAGACAGCTTTTTCTGCACTAATTTTGCCTCTTCGTCCTTCCGGGAATCATCTTTTTTGCGATTCTTTTCCTGCAAGAGCCTGCAAAAGTGTTCAATGGTTAGCTGAATCTCCGACCACAGTTTGACTTCAATACCCACTCATTTCTTAAGCTTCTTCTGTACTGGTTCTTGTAGCCCCTGGCATAATATATGATAAAATACTGGTATAGATTTTGCCCAAGACTCACGTGTTTCCAAAGCCCAAAATTCCTGAACAATTTCAATATAAATCAACAGATCATCTCTGTCCTTCATCTTTTTTGTCATTATAGCTCCCATATCAGACGTGTCTGGATACAGTACCTGAGTGCCTCCCAGACCGCTGCTCTACAGTTATTAAATGGTGCTCCATCATGAGCAGTGTTTACTATAATCACACCAGGATACCCTGCCCTCGTCCACACGTCATGAGCTCTCTCACCAAGTATGGCAATGATAAGACCCTTAATGTCCCCTATGGCTAACGTGTTTCCTACCGTCATTTTCTCTAATTCATGTATCCATTTCCCAGTGCCCGAAGTTAAACTCAGGAGTTTACATCTTAAGTTATCCTTGTCCATTTGGGGCCATGGTATATATTGCGGTCTACCCCTCCTTTCTCTAACAAGGGGAACTGTGATGCCCCAAACTCATTCTCATCTCTCATCATTTGGCTGTCCACCGCAGGGACGATATTACCACATCACCTTCTACCAGGTAGCGATCTTAATCTGCTCACATAAGGCGGCGATTCTCCCCTTTCACTGTGGAATTGCCCCTTGGGTCAATCTAACTGTGTCAGTGATTCTGGTGCCCTGGTTACAGGTGCTTTTAAATCTGACCATGTGGCTTCTTTCTCCATTGAAAAACATCCCTCAGGGAAGGTGTCTCTGTCTTCGCCTGACATTTCCTGTGCCCAACTTGTGCAACTTCTCTCATCATCATCTCTGTTCAGAGTCAGTCTGTCTAGAGACAGCTTCTTTGGCCTCATACTACATGAGGCTCCCTGTGTCATACGACTGAGTACTCTCGAGTCGATCGTTTTTTCCCTACCCCTTTAACTCTTTCTAGGCTTTCATTTCATGATATACTTTATCAATCGCTTACCGAATGCTCCTAGAGTCTAACTCGTCTTCTAGATTTGCTCTAGACGGGCCTGGTAATGACTCGTACTCTGTAAAAAATTCCTCTATGTCATCCCATGTTACTTCTGGCTCAGGATCTCTTATCTCCTTCTCCAGGCGATCAAGATCGAGATTGTGTGCTCTCTGCCGTCTTTTACATTGCATATCATCATCAAATTCTCTTTGTTTCCTTGCTTCCTCTCTTACTCTTTCTTCTTCTTTTTTCTTCATATCCTATCTCTCATTTGCCCTGTTTATCACCTCATCCTTTCGCATTTGTATTCTTTTATCCCTTATTTTCTGTTCCTCTACTTCTATTCTTTCTTGTTCTAACCTTTCCTGCTTATCGATCGCTCTCTGTCTATTATCGCGTTTTTTTTGCGCTTCTGCTCTCTCTTGTTTTCTCGACTGTTCTTCTTGGTACAACTGCTCTTGTCTCTGCCTATCCTTTCTTTTTGCTACTTCATCTTTCAGCCGTTCCTCTCTTTTCTTATCTTTTTCGTCTTGTTTGTCTTGATCTTCCCATTGTCTTACATCCTCAATGCTCTTACCATCGAGTTTTAATAAAATCTGACCACCCATCCATTTGTTCTGTAAATGCGCCATCTCATCAGCCTTGTCTCTTTCTCCTTTCCATCATTTTATCTTTCTTCCTATATCTAGAGATGTACTTGCTCGATCACCCCTTTCCTTATCGCGTCTCTCTTTGTCCCTTAGGACCTTAGAGATTACATCTTTCTCAGTATCTTTCTTTGTGCTTTCGTCGCTGCTTTGTACAGGTGACTCATATACCGGGTTACTAGTTCCTGTTGCTGCCTTAAGTTCCCTCAATGGGTACAACCCATCGTCTTTCTTGCACTCGTCTACTAGTTCAGCTGGGGCGGAAGGAGCAGAAGGCTCCTCACCCCCTCTCTGCACATATTAAGTATCCAATCTATAGGAGGCTCTTGCTCCTTCTCTTTTTGATACATCTTCCAAAGCTCTAAACTAGGTAATCGCTTCTCTAGCTTCTTTCCTGTGTATGCTGCATGCAGATATGTCGTCATATGCTGCAGAACTGCCTTCGATAGCGAACCTCCTTATGGCCATGGCATTAACATTTTATCCGCGGTTACTTTTACCCATTCCGCACTGTACTGTTTAAGCTTAGATGCATGCTTTGGTAACTGCTTATAGAGATGCACAAGTGGAGTAATATTACTTTAATCTTACTAAAAATAAACATCAGGTTCAGTTCTAATCAAACAAATAATATTTTCCACTTATGACGTCATTATTCACAAAATTCACATAAAACAAACAAACAAACAAACTCAACCAGTTACATAAATCTCCTGTAATCTTCTTCTTTATACTCGTTTTACCCTCTAAAAATACTCCGACTGGAGTGTAAGTTACCACTTTGGAACTGCCTTTAATCAGAACTGTCTCCTAGTATTCCGCTATGGGAATATGGGTTCAAACTTCTTCTGTTACGTCATAAAAAACGCAGGCCCGGCCATAGTCTCTTATCGTGGCCTCTCTCACGATTAATATTATTGCTCAGCCACACTCGAGTCAATATTTCATTCCCCACATATATTATACACTTACTCTCACGTTATATTTTATCCCGCCTCCCTCTGTTACTCTTTTTTTTTCTTCACTCATCACCCATGCTTTTGTCAACTCACTCAATTTTTTACTCACCGATATCTTTTTTTCCTCTTCTTACTCTCGGGATCGACCGCCTTTTTTATCGCCACTTCAAACTTCTGCTCGATCCGTTTCGTGAAGACGTGGGAGGGGTTTCTATGGAAACTAGGGGACCCGTCACACCCGGTCTTGCAAGACTCTTTTTATGTTTTAAAGTACCAGTACCACTATCTACGGGGAGCTTTTAATATCAATTATCTAAAAGAATAACGAAAATCAATGAAAATACTCGATTTTCAAACTCAAAGCATTTAAGAAAAAAGGGTACTTTTATAAGCAAAACGTGTCATCGATGACGTTAACCTATGTCACTACCAACGTCATCCTACGTGGCAAACTACAAAAACCTATGTGCATGGGCTATTGGTTCTGAGTGAACATCTAATTTTATGATCCATACTAGTCTAAAAAAGTGTAACTATGTGATTGGTTGCCTAACATCAGGTGGGCAACTAAGCCCTCCTCTAAAAATGACCCCTATAAACGTCACTAAATACACAACGTCCCATTGGTTTACACACTATAGGACCCTTGAATATACAGATCCTCTACAATTGGTTGGCACTCTATCCATCTTCAGCACTTTTCCACCTACGTTAGCAGCCTGCAGGCTGGCCGTCCAGATGCTGGTGTGGTTTCCGTTACCTTAGCTTCCCACCAATTAGCATATCAATCCATCATCACCTCAGTGATATGCTGTCAATTTGGCTTTTGAACGTCGTCCTTGAGAGTGTTTTTAGCTCTGAGAAAATTAGGCAGTGAGAAGCACAGTCTGCCTTCATGCATAGGTGTGACCATCTAGTTCTTCCAACATCATGCATCCATGTGACTAGAGACCATAAATTTCAGCCTTTTTATGTATTTAATATTCTATTCCAATAGACCTCTGACGTCTTCCTTGTTATGTTCATTCCTCTGAACAGGAGGTTTGTTCTTTCACACGATTTTGTATCCAAAGTCAGTTTACTCCAGTTTGATAAGACATTGGCTTCTTGGGGCTCATCCAACCTCGCCTGTCTGAGCTCCGCTTCTGTATTTCAATTTCTGCTTTTTTAACTATGACACACTGAACCAAGGCCTTTTTGCTAATGTCCAACCTGCTTTAATAGTGGAAACATCCATAATTCTCTCACTCCTATGTATGTATACGTTGGCGCTTGCCACAATCTATTTACTATAAGCTTAGAGCTAGCTTCACGATTACTTTGCTGCTTGCGTTTCTTCTGCATCTGTACACGTATAAAATAATTTAATACCTTCATCTGTTTCTGTGGCATAAGTTTCTACACCTTGAGCCCAAGATGTCACTTATCCTTATTGCTTTCTTGAAACCTTATAGAATATCCGCATTCTCTGGTCACTGCATCCCTTTATATACTTCATCTTCAAGCTCCATATAACATATACTTGGCAATTGTTAGTGATACTACCATTCATCCTTGCTAGTTAATTGGTTCTGCTTCTTCAGGGATTTAATTCAGATGGCCATCATATTTCTTTGTATGCAGATACGGTTTTCTCAATGGGTACCTTGGCTCCCAGATTCTCCTAGGTACTGGCCCTTTCACTGGCACTGGACTGAGTCCATATTCTGCTCTTGGTCGATTCAGCTGATCTGTATACGTCACATGCTCTAGTTTCCAACATACAGGTAAAAGGGTCGGGTCGATTGAGGTGGGAGTACTTGACTCATTCTCTACACTCTCCCCTCTGGGTGATTCATTAACCACTCCCACATCATCCTTCACATCCAGGCAGCTTGGCCTGAAGAACAACTTCTTTGGAACCCATATCTTTATGACTCCCTTTAGGCATCCTGCTATTTTCACATGCTCATCCTTATTCCATGTCATAAGCTGGCACTGTCCACTTGGACTACAGTAGATCCATCTTCCCACATATTTTTTATGATTCTTCGGATACAGGAACTTTGTACCCTCAAGTGCATGGATACTGGCCTTCAGAATGTCTCTGATCTCTTCATCTGTCAGGTCTTTGGCCTTCCATCCTGATTCAACATCGATCATGATCTTGCCCTTGCTGCCGTGATCTGGATGTGCCTTTTGTTGTGGGCTACGTGTATCAGCTTGTTTTGACTGCTGGGATGAGGGGACATTTATTGTTTATTTATTTATTTACAGATGGTTTGGCTAATTGCTTTGTGGTTGTTCTTTCTTGTTGATGTATGTATATGGATTTAGGGATTGCAGTTGGGTTTTTGGTTTTCAGCAGTGATGCTTGTGTTCGTGTATGGGCAATTGTAATCTTATTCGGGAGGGGTGCCAGGGGTATTGTTTTTTTTTTTCTTGAGCGCTTGTAACGTTGGCGTCATATTTCTGTTTTAGGGGGTTAGGATTTTCTTTGTTTTTTTTGTTTTTTGAACTAGTGCTTACTTTTTGGTTTCATTTCATTTCAGACCTTTCACTATGTCTGCTAGCAGGGAATCGTGTCTTTCGATCACCTCATGGAATATTAATGGTATGAATAATCCGGTGAAACGGCAGAAGATTCTTAATTGTATTGAGGATATGAAATGTGATGTTTGTTTTTTGCAGGAAACTCACCTATTGAAAGAGGATGTAAGTGTTTTACAGAAGAGGTGGGTTGGCAGTGCCTTCACCTCATGCTATTCCAGTAGAAGCAGGGTGTTGCAATTCTTGTTCGAAAAGGTTTGCCGATTAAGATTTTGAAAACTTGCAGTGATAAAGCAGGCAGGATGGTTGCTCTTTTGATGGATATTCAGGGGACTAAGAATGTGTTTTGCAGTGTTTATGCTCCATCTATGGATGATGGTTCCTTCTATAGGGATGTGTCACAATTTTTGCTTGATCTGGATTGTCCCAATATTTTGATTGGAGGCGATTTTAATTTGGTTTATGATCCTTCTATTGATCGTTCAACTCAGAGGATGATTCAGAGGAAAGATGTTCATTATCGTTCATTTAGGACTCTTATTGGGGATTTTGATTTGAAAAGATTGCTGGAGGCTGCAACACCCTGATGTCAGGGAGTTTACCTTTTATTCTGGCTCGCATTCTAGTTATTTGAGAATTGATATGCTACTCACGGCGGGTGGGATGACCGCAAATTTGTTGGACAGCAGTATTGGCTCTATTGCTGTTACTGATCATGCTCCTGTCTTTATGAGGGTAGCTCTGAACTTTGAGTGCTGTAGATCGTTTCAATGGAAAATGAATACATCAATTTTATATGATGATGTCCTATTGGAGAAGCTTCGGACTGAAGCTGAATTTTTTGTGTTGGAAAATACTTCGGAAGAACTTAGTAAAATAACTATCTGGGAGGTCTTTAAATGTACAATGCAAGGTCTTGCTCTAAGTTTGTCTAGCAGCAAAAGGAAGAAAATGGATAGGTTGACTTCGGATATTGATGCTTGTATTATTGAGGTGACGAGGGAATTGGTGTGTACTCCGAATGATGATGGTAAGAGGAATGAGTTAAGGAAGCTGAAGAAGGAACTGGATGACATTTTGAGTATGAAAGCTAATAGCGATTTGTATAGGATCAAGTGTACTTATTTCGAACGAGGCGAAAAGTGCGATAAGTGGCTAGCTTACAGATTGAGACAACAACACTCTGAGGGTGCCATTACTTGAGTTCAGGATGGGAATGGTGTGACCACTTTTAATCCGCGTGAGATTAATGCAGTCTTTAAGACCTTTTATGCTGATGTATATAGAAATGAATCTGATGTTACTGGTCAAGGTGAACATTTTATGTGCAGGTTGGATGTTCCAAAGGTTAATTGTGATGAGAAGGAAGAGTTGAACAGACAGGTCACAATTGATGAAATCAGGTTTGCCATTGGTAAATTGAATTCTGGGAAGACTCCGGGACCTGATGGTTTACCGGTTGAGTTCTATAAAATTCTGCCAGAGAGGGTGTTGGGTCTTTTGAAAGATATGTATACTGAATCCAAGGAAGCTGGACTTCTCCCATCGTCTACAAACCATGCTACTATTTCGGTCTTTTTAAAGAAGGGCAAGGATGGTAACTTGCCGTCAAATTATCGACCAATCAGTTTGATAAACACTGACAATAAGATTCTGGCTAAATTACTTGCTTTACGGATTGAACAACTCATGCCGAAGCTTATTCACACTGACCAATCTGGGTTTCTTAAAGGCCGTAGGACTTCCAGTAATATCAGGAATTTGTTATTGACCTTGTCCCATGCACAGGATTTAGATGAAGACGTGGCGATTTTCTCCCTAGATGCTGAGAAAGCATTTGATCGAATTAACTGGCAATATTTGTTTATGGTTTTACGAAATATGAACATGGGAGAAGAATACATTGCGTGGGTGGCCCTTTTATATGCTCGCCCCACAGCCAATGTTAAAACTAATGGCTTATTGTCGGAATCTTTTGATTTACATAGGGGCACTAGGCAAGGTTGTCCATTGTCCCCATTATTGTTTGTCCTAGCCATTGAACCACTGGCTATTGCATTGAGATGTGATTTGAATTTGCAAGGTGTTTCCTTTCACGGTATTGAACAGAAGATTTGGTTCTACGCAGATGATCTTTTATTAGTTTTGAGGAACTTGGATTTGTCTTTGCATTCGTTGATGAACACACTTAATTGGTTTCATGAAGTGGCTGGATATAAGATTAACTGGTCTAAATAGGAGGTAATGCCGGTGACTGCACATTGTGATAAGTCTTTGGTGGTGGGGTTTGGATTTCAATGGTGTGAGAAAAAACTGAACTACTTGGGGGTTTGGTTGACTCCGGATGTCAGTGATATGGTTGAAGAGAACATGGGTATGGTTTGTAAGGAACTGAAATTGAACGTCCAAAGGTGGTCGGTATTGCATCTATCTATCTCTGTGGGGTAAGGTAAATGCGCTAAAGAGGAATTCTGCACCAAAAATGTATTATATTCTGAGTATGCTTCCCCTGAAAATTGGTCAATCTTTTTGGAAGTTGATTGATACCACTCTCCAGTCCTTTCTTTGGGATGAGAAACCGCCAAGACTGAAGCTTTGGAAACTCCAGCTTCCGGTTGAGAAGGGGGGACTAGGTGTCCCAAATTTTAAGGCATATCATTTGGCCGTCTCGTGCCAATTCTTTCTTCCTTTTTTGAAGGATTCTCCTAGTGTGTGGGCGATGGCAGAGGCAAGTGTGATGGGCCGACTCGCCCCAAGAGCGATATTCACAACTGTTAGCAAACATGGTAGTAGATGCCCCTTGACGGAGTTTCTAAGAGACGTTTGGAAGAATATCTATGATATGTGTGGCTCGGTCGCTCTGAAATCGCCTGATGCATCTCTGTGGTTGAATAAAGCTATTACGGACAATGGCAAGTTGTTGTTTTGGCCGGAGTGTTTTCTTGGCGGAATTCAATGGATTAGTGATGTTTTTAAAGATGGAAAATGGATTGACTTTGCTGAGTTAAGTGCTACTTTTACTGTTGAAAATGTTTCTATCTCGGACTTCAGGAAATTGAAGAGATGTATTGGTGAAGTGCATTGTGACGGGGATGCTAATGTTGAACTTTTCACTACTGGCGTTCAGTCACTTGCGAGTAGGGTTTATCATCGAATTGTATCGAATTATAAGGAGAATACTGAATTACTTAATGAATGGAGCAGAAGAGTGGGTTGTAAAATCACTTCTGAACTGTGGCTTGTGATGTGTGCAAATGTGAAGCTTTGTTCGATAAGTTTGACTGAACGTTCGAGACAAATTAAAATTCTCAATAGAGTTTTTTGGAGCCCGGAAAGGCTTAAAAATAGAGGTTTGTCTGATTCTGATGTTTGTTGGTGTTGCTGGAGTGAGAAAGGCAGTATGGAACATTTGCTGTGGGACTGTGTGAGGGTTTGTGGTTTTTGGCATGAGGTTTGTATTATTTGTCTCGGGGTTCTGAACCAAAATGTTGACTTGGATTTTAAGACTATGGTGCTAGGCTGCGATGATTTACTTGACAACATTTTACTATCGGAAAATACATTTTTGTTCAGAGGTGCTTCTATTTGCAAAAAAATGATTTTGAGGAGCTGGAAATCGTGCGTCTCACCAATATTGGAGGATTGGATTACAGAAATGAACTGCTTAGCGAATATTGAGAAATTTATATACAGAAAAATGGGAAAATTGAGTTTATATACGAAGGTCTGGGGAGCTTTTTTGAGTAGGTACTAGTTCATCATTAAATTGTATATTTAAGGTTTTTTATTTATTTATTTATTTATTTTATTTTCTTTCTTTTTCTATTCCTACATGTTTATATCCTTTATGCTGTGTTATGATACTTTGTGATTTATTGTTCAGTCCTGTTCTAATTACTAAAATTAAAATAAAGAATTAAAAAAAAAGTTTCTTCACCTTGAGCCCAAGATGTCACTTATCCTTATTGCTTTCTTGATGCTTTATAGAATATCCACATTCTTTGGTCATTGCGTCCTTTTATGTACTTCATCTTCAGCTCCATGTAAGGTATACTTGGCAATGGCTAGTGATACTACCATTCATCCTTGCCGTTTATTGGTTCTGCTTCTTCAGGGATTTCATTCAGATGGCCATCATATTTCTTTGTATGCAGATAAGGTTTTCTCAATGGGTACCTTGGCTCCCAGATTCTTCTAGGTACTAGCCCATTCACTGGCACTGGCCTGAATCCATATTGTGCTCTTTGTGAATTGAACTGTAATGTATATGTCACATACTCTTGTTTCCAGCATACAGGTAAAAGGGGTGGGTCGATTGAGGTGAGGGTACTTGACTCCTTCTCTACACTGGGCTGGAGAGTCATCCCTGTGCATGGGGACTCTCACATTACACTGGGCTGTAGAGTCATCTCTTGTGCAAGGGACTGTCACATTACACCGAGCTGTAGAGTAATCTCTTGTACTGGGCACTGTCACATTACACTGGGCTGTAGAGTCAACTCTTGTACTGGGCACTGTCACATTACACTGGGCTGTAGACTCCTCTCTTGTGCTGGGCACTGTCCCATTGCACATGGCTGTAGAGTAATCTCTTGTGCAGAGCACTGTCACATTACACAGGGCTGTAGAGTCATCTCTTGTACTGGGCACTGTCACATTACACTTGGCCAGAGAGTCATCCCTTGTGCAGGGCACTGCCACATTACACTTGGCCAGAGAGTCATCTCTTGTGCTGGGCACTGTCATATTACAGTGGGCTGGAGAGTCATCCCGTGTGTAGGGGACTGTCACATTACACTGAGCTGGTGAGTCATCCCTTCTGCAGGGAACAGTCACATTAAACTGGGCTGTAGAGTCATCCCTTGTGCAGGGGACAGTCACATTACACATGGCTGGAGAGTCATCATTTGGGCAGGGAACTGTCACATTACACTGGTCTGGAGAGTTATCTCTTGTGAAGGGCACTGTCACATTACACTGGGATGTAGAGCCATCTCTTGTGCATGGCACTGTCGCATTCCACTGGGCTGGAGAGTCATCTTTTGTGCAGGGCACTGTCACATTACACTGGGCTGTAGAGTCATCCCTTGTTCAGGGAATTGCCACATAACACTGGACTGGAGAGTCATCCCTTTTGCAGAGCACTGTCACATTACACAGGCATGTAGTGTCAACTCTTGTGCAAGGCACTGTCAGATTACACTGGGCTGGAGAGTTAACTTTTGTGCAGGGTACTGTCACAATACACTGGGCTGTAGTAATTTCGTGTGCTGGGCACTGTCACATTGCACTGGGCTGTAGAGACATCTCTTGTGCAGGGCACTGCCACATTATACTGGGCTGTAGAGTCACCCCTTGTGCATGGCACTGTCACATTACACTGGGTTGGAGAGTCATCCCTTGTGCAGAGCACTGTCACATGGCACAGGGCTGTGGAGTTATCTCGTGTGCATGGGGACTGTCACATTACACACGGTTGGAGAGTCATCCCTTGTGCAGGGCACTGTCACAGTACACTGGGCTGTAGATTCATCTCATGTGCTGGGCACTGTCACATTACACTGGGCAGGAGAGACCTCTCTTGTGCTGGGCACTGTCACATCACACTGGGCTGTAGAGTCATCTCTTGTGCTGGGCACTGTCACATTACACTGGGCTGGAGAGTCATCCCTTGTGCAGGGGACTGTCACAGTACACTGGGCTGTAAAGTCCTATCTTGTGCTGAGCAAAGTCACATTACACTGGGCTGGAGAGTCATCCCTTCTGCAGGGAACAGTCACATTACACTGGGCAGGAGAGTCATCTCTTGTGCAGGGGACTGTCACATTACACTGGGCTGTAGAGTCATCCATTGTGCAGGGCACTGTCACATTACACCGGGCTGGAGAGTCATCCATTGTGCAGGGCACTGTCACATTACACAGGGCTGTACAGTCATCTCTTGTGCAGAGCACTGTCACATTACACTGGGCGGTACAGTCATCTCTTGTGCTGGGCACTGTCACATTACACTGGGCTGTAGAGTCAACCATTGTGCAGGGCACTGTCACATTACACCGGGCTGTAGAGTAATCTCTTGTGCTGGGCACTGTCACATTACACTAGGCTGGAGAGCCATCTCTAGTGCATGGGGACTGTCACATTACACTGGGCTGGAGAGTCATCCCTTCTGCAGGGAACAGTCACATTACACTGGGCAGGAGAGTCATCTCTTGTGCAGGGGACTGTCACATTACACTGGGCTGTAGAGTCATCCATTGTGCAGGGTACTGTCACATTACACCGGGCTGGAGAGTCATCCATTGTGCAGGGCACTGTCACATTACACAGGGCTGTACAGTCATCTCTTGTGCAGAGAACTGTCACATTACACAGGGCTGTACAGTCATCTCTTGTGCAGAGCACTGTCACATTACACTGGGCGGTACAGTCATCTCTTGTGCTGGGCACTGTCACATTACACTGGGCTGTAGAGTCATCCATTGTTCAGGGCACTGTCACATTACACCGGGCTGTAGAGTAATCCCTTGTGCTGGGCACTGCCACATTACACTGGGCTGGAGAGCCATCTCTAGTGCATGGGGACTGTCACATTACACTGGGCTGTAGAGTCATCCATTGTGCAGGGCACTGTCACATTACACCGGGCTGGAGAGTCATCCATTGTGCAGGGCACTGTCACATTACACAGGGCTGTACAGTCATCTCTTGTGCAGAGCACTGTCACATTACACAGGGCTGTACAGTCATCTCTTGTGCAGAGCACTGTCACATTACACTGGGCGGTACAGTCATCTCTTGTGCAGGGCACTGTCACATTACACCGGGCTGTAGAGTAATCTCTTGTGCTGGGCACTGTCACATTACACTGGGCTGGAGAGCCATCTCTAGTGCATGGGGACTGTCACATTACACTGGGCTGTAGAGTCATCCATTGTGCAGGGCAATGTCACATTACACCGGGCTGGAGAGTCATCCATTGTGCAGGGCACTGTCACATTACACAGGGCTGTACAGTCATCTCTTGTGCAGAGCACTGTCACATTACACTGGGCGGTGCAGTCATCTCTTGTGCTGGGCACTGTCACATTACACTGGGCTGTAGAGTCATCCATTGTGCAGGGCACTGTCACATTACACTGGGCTGTAGAGTCATCTCGTGTGCAGGGCATTATCAAATTACAAAGGGTTTTAGACTCCTCTGTTGTGCAAAGCACCGACACACACACACCCACAGTCACCCCCCTTGGCATGCTGTTTTGTGCAGGGCATTAGGGTTAGTGTAGTGGACTGCTCCAGGAAAGGAACATGCCATCCTGGTAGGCCCGTGCAGTGCGTGGGTGGTGCCAGTATGCGGATGCTTCTCTGCAGGAGGGACCCGAGATGCCTTGTCATGCGCGCATGGATGCAGAGTGTCACCTCCAGGACCCGTAAATCACCTGATAATTGTTTACAACTCTGAATATTTCCCGGATAATTAACCAGCAAACACTCCGTGAAACAACAATGCTGCCATTATGAGGCTGACGCGGGGCCGAGGGGAGCCTTGGCCTCTCTCCACCCGCTGTGTTCGGCACTCAGTGGCTGCCTGCTGCCCCTCCAGGTCAAAGAATAGACACATGGACTCTACTATGGGTGCTTCCCACTGTTTATGATAATGGGGGGGGCTATTTCTTAAGGGAAAGGAACAAAATAAGCTGAGGAAATAGGCTGCCCCCCACCCCTCCTCTACACATTTGTCAATTGCCTAGAATGTATTTAGTGCTATGGTAGAAAGAAATCCAATACACATTTGTCAGAGATGTGTTAAAAAAACATTAAATATTCTATAATTCATAGTTAAAACAGTTCATACATAGAAATATATAGGTGACTGTGATGCTGGAAATGCATCGGAGGGACAGGGCTTCCGTATCCTTCTCCTTTACTGCCTTTTTATTGTGTGTTCAATCATATTTTCCGTGCAGGAGTTCATGTGGGACTCCTGGCAGTGCAGCTCTTTCTTTTGGTTTGGTGAACAGACGCGTGGGATACCCTTATGGCAGCCGTGGGGTGGGGGTACAAACCTGTGCCACTAGTGTATGTTTTTGGGCACCTGTGGGTGGCCCGCAGAGCAGGGTACGGGCTGGTGGCAGCTCCATGCTGAAACGACTGGTGCCCTGAGCGTCCTCCATTTTGGGCTGCCCAGGCCCTGTCATTGGAATCTGTAGATTCCTGATGGGGACAAGATGGCCCCCGTGGCCTCTTGCCCTCCATCACATGTTAGCTTGTCTTCCTGAAGTCCCGGGAAGCCCTGACTCGGTCCCTTCCCCATGACTGGCTGTTGGGTGGAAGTTCCATATATGGTAGTGTGTGGAAGTGCTGACCAGACTGGTTGGAGCCTTCCCAATGACCGTATGTGGTGGGTACACCTGTGGGTGGGACCTGGGTGAATGGAGTGTGTGACGAATATGCACTTCTTGTTGTGGATGTCTGGTTTCTGGTGTTTGACACAATGACTGAGACAGCCCTGCGCGAAACTGGTATGAATGGAGTGTGTAGTGTTGAATGGTGTGGTGCTTGTCCAAATCCACATTCTGTGTTGTGAGTGTCTGGATGGAGAAGTATGGCCTGAATGCACCGTGCGCCTGATTGGCTGACAGACTGCTGAATGCCCTTCGTAGTGATTGGATGCTCGAGTGTGACCCAGCGGAATGAATGGGAGAACAACAGTATATCTGGGGACCTCTCACTGCTAGGAATGGTGTTCAGAAGTGTTCAGACCAAACTAAGAAGAGTAACTGGAGTGAAACTGACGCTTGACCTTGAAGCCCTGCTGGAAGAGAAGAATTGCTGTTCCTCTCCTTCATCCATCTGAAAGCTGCTGTGTCTCCAACGACTGACCCAGAGAGGACCTGGTAAGGCACTGTCTTCCCGAGCTATGAGGAACCATCGTGCACCAACTGATCTTTGCCAAAGCTCCCTGGTAGACAGACTTTCAACCGGCTGCCGACCTGAGATGAGGACTGCCGCGGAATCCCAAGGAGAAGCGCGCGGACTGTTGTCCGCCACTGTCGGCGGCTGCCGTCGCTGACCGGAGCCAATGTTCTCCCGTTTGCCTAAGAACCTTCGAATCCAAGGACGCTTTCGTCCGCATCACCGCTGCTTTATCCCGCTGGAGAAGGCCCGACCTTCGAGGCGCCGAGGAGTATCCACCGGTGGGTTTCCCACCACCCAAAGACCACAGCAATGCCGATGACTTGACGCCCTTGCTGGGCCACAGTTCTTCAAACTCTTTGCGGTCCAGAACTATCGAAATTGAGTTGCCCCGCACACCTCCTCCTTGCAGGACGTTTACATTCCCTCGTCAACAAGCACCGCTAGGAACGAAGCTGCCACTTCACCGCCATAGTTCACCCTGTTCTCCATCGGACGTTCGATGACCCGTGAGTCCTGCCTTAAAGGGAGGGCACTCAAGAAGGGCCATCGATTCCCCCAACGTGCGATGCTACAACGCCAGGTACTTTGGGGTTGCAGAACTATTGGGAAGTCGCTTGTGAACAATATATGGACTGGGCTTGTGATATATCGTTATTCTACAGGTTGCCCAGGTGGGGGGATCTCCACACAGAACTGTGTCTAGGTATCCGGGCCAGTAATCTGCCAATTGTTCTAACCAACCACTTTCCTCTTACCTCTATTGTTGGTTTCCTTTGCAAACTGATTTGTGTGCCATTTAACCGTACAGTTGACTTTCAAGAGATCTAATAGTATTTGTGGTAACACGTAGAACTGTATATTTGCCATTATAGATAACAGAGTACAAAGTGAGTTATTGTGATATTGTACATAACTTTGAATATTAATTATATAAAGACTGTGTTTTAACTAATACAGTGTGCGGACATTCCTTTGTGGGTGCTTGGGGACTACACTGTACTTAAGAACCAGCCCGCATCACCTCCTGAGAAGCTAGGCCTTGATTGCTCGTCCATTGCTACCTTATTGACAATCTTGGCAGGGGTCCTCTCTGCCTCTCCTCTACCAAATAGAGAGCGGAAGTACACCCCCCCCCCTCTGGTCCTTCACAGTGACTCTACAACAAACACGGAATACAATGACTTTTCCCAAAAATACCTTAACATATTCACATATTAAAAACATCTTATTGTGACGTGGGGTTAGTGTATGGCTGTGACTCAATTACCACAGTGACACATTATGTTTCTGGCCCCTACGAAGGGACCTGCTTATCCTAGACAATCCCAACTATTCGTTGGAGGGGCCTTCATCAGGACATGGAGAGACTTGTTTCAGATGTAACATATTCTGTACTCTCAAAGGTTCTTTTTTCGTTTGTGGCACTGTAGGAAAACATGTAAAAATACAGCATATACCCATTAAAAACTATTCTCTGTTCTGCTGGTGGAATTATTCATGTAAACACACAACCGAGAGCTTGCCACTAGGCTCGTTCTTCTACACCATGGGTGCACAACATACGGCCCGCGGGCCAGTTGCGGCCCGCCATGCTCTTTTGTCCGGCCCGCGAGGCACAAAGACTTTCCCTAATGGAGGGCGGCCCGCGGCCGCCCTCCATTAGGAAAGTCTTTGTTGTCTTCCGGGCCGGACAAAACAGTGGCCCTCATTGGCTCAGCACACACACGCACCACGTCGCTCCTACGAGCCACGTAATGCATGTGTGCTGCACCAATCGAGGGCCAGCACTACGGCTGGTGTGGTCCATAAGGCTTGATGCCGGAAGGCATTTCAGCCTTGGACCACGCCAGCCATAGTACGATTCCAGCGTACCAGCTTACCTGCCGCTTACCTGCCTGCCTTCCAGCACGTCTCCGGGAAGTGGTCTGTTTGTGTTTGTGTGTCGGGTCTGTTTTGCTTTATGTTTGTGTGTGTATGTTGCGATGAAGGGGGGGGGGGGTGTCAGATGTGTATGAATGTTTGGATTTGAATGTTTTTTGTGTGTATGTTGAGATGCGGGGGTGGGGGGGTTGTCGGATGTGTATGAATGTCGTGATTTGAATGTTTTTTGTGTGCTGAGTTGGGGGGTGGGGGTTCGGGTCTGTATGGGTGCATGTTTGTGTGTGTGCTGAGTTGAGGGGTGGGGGGTTCGGGTCTGTGTGTGTGCTGAGTTGGGGTGGGGGGTTTGGGTCTGTGTGTGTGCTGATTTGGGGGGTGGGGGTTCGGGTCTGTATGGGTGCATGTTTGTGTGTGTGCTGAGTTGAGGGGTGGGGGGTTCGGGTCTGTGTGTGTGCTGAGTTGGGGTGGGGGGTTTGGGTCTGTGTGTGTGCTGATTTGGGGGGTGGGGGTTCGGGTCTGTATGGGTGCATGCTTGAGAGTGTGTGTGTTGAGTTGGGGGTGGGGGGTTTGGAGATGGGGGTGGGGGGTTCGGGTCTGTATAGGTGCATGTTTGTGTGTGTGCTGAGTTGGGGGGTGGGGGTGAGGGGGCCATGGGGCATAGTGTTTGGTTGGGGGTGAGGGGGCCATGGGGCATAATGTTTGGTTGGGTGTGAGGGGGCCATGGGGCATAGTGTTTGGTTGGGGGTGAGTGACATGGGGCATAGTGTTTGGTTGGGGGTGAGGGGGACAGGGGGCATAGTGTTTGGTTGGGGGTGAGTGACATGGGGCATAGTGTTTGGTTGGGGTGAGGGGGCCATGGGGCATAGTGTTTGGTTGGGGGTAAGGGGGCCCTGGGGCATAGTGTTTGGTTGGGGGTGAGGGGGCCATGGGGCATAGTGTTTGGTTGGGGGTGAGGGACATGGGGCATAGTGTTGCACTCCAAGAGTGAACCCAATAATAAAGCTAAAACAGGCACAGTTAGGAGATGTTCATCTTTGGCTTTTTGAGAAGGCCATACTCCTCTTGGGCAACCCAAATAGCAAACTGTAGCAGTCCAAAATAACGGCATGCCCAATCTAGGGTCAATAAAATATATATAAGTTAATTAAACAGGCGAGATACAATAACTAAATAGAAATAAATTATAACAATGGAAAATGTGTAGTACAAAATGTAAGTTTGAAATGCAAATAAAAATCGTTGCCCCTCAAAAACATTCTTTTTCCATGTGTTTAGTACAAATTGGGGGTTTAAAAAGCCTCGTGCCACGCCCCACCTACCGCCCCGCCCACATTTACTTTTCGGCCCACTATAGCCCTCATGTAAGGTACTTTTGGCCCTCTGTCAAAATCAGTTGTGCACCCCTGTTCTACACCGTGACTGGGGCGAGAGTCTTCATGTACTTTCTTTCAACAGATGAAATCTCCATCGGCTTCAGGAATTCCTTTAAAAAGCAAATCAACTGAGGTTATTGCATCATTGAAAGCCTCTAACCTTTCATTACTATGTCCTGATGAAGCACGCTTATCACCTTTTCTTCATAGTCCAAAACATCAGTGTTGCAGGAAGCCTAAGGCTGAAGATGGCTCCCCTTAATTTTCTTAATTTTCTTTCCGTTTCTCCCAAAGGGGTGGGCAAATGAATCCCCGAACCCTACAGTGTGAAAATCAATGTATTCTTCTTATACTCCAACAGTTGTTTTCTCTCATCCGATTCATAATTGCGTTCTCTTCTTATCTCTTTTGATAGCGCTTAGATACCCCACTGGCATAACAACCTAGTGAACTCCGCTAGCAAATAGTCTCAAAATGCCCGAAATTTATATTGTGTTCATTTATTGGGATATGTCAAAACCCAGAAGGTCATTGATAACTCCCTGTTCATTAAGAAGTCAGCGCCACAGGGTCTCCATATCTAAAACCCAGCCACTCCTTCTATCATACCTCCCATGCCAATGCTTCATAATAGGCACAGAGAAACGACGCCCAGGGAGTGATTTCCACAACACTCCAAAATATACCTAGACTGCATCACAGATAATATCGTTAAATACTTGTTGGTCTGACCAAAACACTCGCCCATTACTTTTTAAGACAGATTGCCCAAGTTGTCATTAAAACAACAATCACGCTTTGGTTAATTAAGATAAACTTCTGCGTAACTTACGCGCACTCCTGCGATCTACTCAGAAACACCAAAGACCATGAGGTGCCACGACTGGACCACTTTCTCTTTTGTATAACAGGTTATCACTGGAGGCTGCACTGGCGCACCACGTTACTCATGGGGGAAGAAACGGGCGCCATATTGGAGCAGAGCTTTATCTCTGTGACTACTACCATTCTCAACAAAGTGTTTAGATTGTTATATATCCCTGTCCCTTCATGAACTGTTTGTGGTATGCACCCAATCAATGTGTGGAACATTATTTTCTTTTTATGCTTAAGACTTCAGTTTTGTTCTTCAATTTATTGTTATGTACAGGCCTGGATCACATTTTTAACCCATGAGGGGTTTGTGGTGTCACGTGCCCAGTTATTTCCGGGTCACGTGACACACCGGAAATAAAGGAATCACCGGAACTGGTGTTAGAACGCCAGTCCGGGTTTATGCAGCGAAACGTGTGGTCGCGTCTTTCTTTTGTGCACCGCGGCGCGCCAAGCCAGGCCCAAGCCGGGCCTATTCCCAAGGTCGGGCCCCACACACACCACCAGGGACCCGACATCACACTGGCGATGAGGGGAAAGGAGAAGAGCCCGCGAGCGGAGCTGCATATCAACATGCGCAGCATCCGAGCCTCGTTTTCACACCCCCAACATTCCAAACCTACACGCAGGCCCGACGGAAACTTTGGAAGCCTCGTTCTCAGCCCCCCAACGTTCTAGGAGCATCGCGCTGGGTACAAAGTGCTGCAGCAAGTCCCGCCTCACCCAAGAACAATTTAGGTTTTTTTAAAAAAAAAATAAATTAAAAAAAAAATATTGTTTTCTCCTATTGAACAATTAAAATATCAGGAGGCACAACCAAGCTATCAAAGTCAACGGAAGACATCACTCAAGCACCCAGGCACCTGCATCACGACACGGGTGAGTGAAGCCCTACAGGCCTGCAATTTTTGGCTGCACCATCACCCCAGTAACGCAACATGTCCAGCAGAGAGTCAAGCCCCTCGAGGGTCAACACTAGCTCGTCATCCAGAAGGAGCATCACCACAGATCACCCCGACCCAGCGCTCACCACGCTCATGCCTCCGTTTGACCCATTCACCACTGGAGCAGCCATTCGCTGGGAGATCTGGCTACAACAGTTTGAAATGCACCTTGACGCAAGAGATATCACAATACCAAAGAGGAAACGCACCTTCCTTTTGCTCAACATCGGGGCTGCCGCCTTATGCCTGTTTAACGCCATCCCAAACCGCGGGGACGGAAACGACTACGACGCTGCGAAGACTGTGCTCACTAACATGTTCAAACTTGACCTCAACCCGGACTACGAACGCTTTCATTTCTGCATGGCCAGTCAGCGAGACACCGAGACAGTTGATAAATTTCATGCACGCCTGCGCGAGATGGCGGTCGGCTGCAAATTCCCTGACGAGGAGTTCGCCATCCGCCTCCAAATAATCAACAGCATATCCTCAGAAAAACTGAGGAGAGCTATCCTCTCAGAGAGGAATGTATGCCTATCCCGCATCCTTGAAATGGCGCGCCTTCGTGAGCAGACGGAAGACCAGGTAGCGGTGATCGAAGCGGCAATCCAGAGACTTCCACTCGACAGCCTGAGACCAACAGAACACGTTGCAGCCATATCCAGACACCGGAACACTCGTGTGAAGCCTGAGCAAAAGGTCCACATGCCGCAAGGGAAGGAAAAAGCCTGCAAATGGTGCGGCAGCCCGTGGCACAAAGGTGAATCCTGTCCCGCATGGGGGTCAACATGCCGAAAATGCAACCGCCTTAATCATTACGCTGCAGTCTGTCTAAACCGGCCAAACCGAAACGACAGAGAACCAACTCCGCGACCAGGGCAAGAACGCCGGAAAAAGTTTGCACCCAGAGAACATCCATTCCAGCCTAACAAGAAAGCAAAGGCCAGAGCCGTTGATCACTCCCAAAGATCCCCGGACGCAAGCGAGAGTGACGACAGCGATGACAGCGAATCCCCTGATAGGAGAGACAAAGACAGACAGAAAAAAGGGAACAAGCGGATACACCGGGTGCACCTCATCTCGGCCTTTGAACCACATCGATCCCGACAACGGAAGAGACCCTCATGTACAGTCATCACCAACGGAGAACCACTAAAAGTAGTCATCGACACTGGCGCAACAGTGAATGTAATGCCGACGACAGCATTCGGCAAGCTCCGCCCGAAGCCCAAACTCCATGAGAAGAAGGTCCGACTGTACGCCTACGGATGCAAGAAGCCCCTACCAGTGCAAGGATCCTTTAAATCAGACTTGTCTCATAATAACACCATTTGCCGGGCACGCATATATGTCGTGGATGCTGGCTGTGAAACGCTGCTAAGCTGCAAGACAGCGGAAAAACTGAAATTAATACATTTCACTTTCAGCCTTCAACACAAAGAACTCGATGGCCTACTAGAACAATACCAGAAGATATTCCAAGGCATTGGATGCCTGAAAGGCCGAACCATCATGCTCCACATAGACCCTACCATCGAGCCGAAAGCCGTCCGACACCGACGGATACCGTTCCACTTGAGAGAGGCAGTGGAGAAGGGACTGGCCAAGCTCGAAAAAGCAGGAATAATAGAAAAGACGTCAGGCCCAACCCCGTGGGTATCCCCCATGGTGGTTGCCCAAAAACCCAAACAACCCAACGCAGTACGAATCTGTATAGACATGAGGCTTCCCAATGCAGCCATCGGAAGAGAACGCCGCATAACTCCAACGACAGATGAGCTCATTGTGGACCTCACAGGAGCAACAATATTCAGCAAAGTGGACCTCAGATCCAGTTATCACCAGCTCCAACTAGCCAGAGAGTCGAGATATATTACCACATTCTCCTCTCACCTCGGTCTAAGATGGTATAAACGTCTTAACTTCGGGATATCGTCAGCGGCGGAGGTATTCCAACACAAAATCCCAAAAGTCCTCGCTGGCCTAGAGGACACCACAAACATCAGCGACGACATCCTTGTGTACGTGTCAAACGAGAGAGAGCACCACAAATGCCTGGCAGCAGTCCTGGGCAGATTGGAAGAAGCAGGCCTGATGCTAAACACAGAAAAATGCAAATTCGCAAAGGAACAACTATGTTTCTTTGGGTACATCCTCAACGCAAAAAGGCGTATCACCTGACCCCTCTAAGGTGGAGGACATAAAGAACACTAAGGCACCTCAATCTGCCACTGAGGTAAGGAGCTTCATGGGAATGGCGACGTACTGTGCGCGGTTCATTCCAGACCTCGCCAGTATTGCAAGCCCACTCCGAGAACTAACGAAGAAAGACCAGAAGTGGGAATGGACATCGATCCACCAACAAGCATTTCAACAAATTAAGGACTCACTGTCAGCCTCCACAACCCTGGCATTCTTCAACATAGAAAGGCATACCAAACTCCTTGTAGATGCCAGCCCGGTTGGCCTTGGGGCGGTACTAACCCAGACAGACAATGAAGGCAACGTGTTCCCCATCGCATTTGCCAGTCAGGCACTCACCAAACCTGAGCAGAACTATGCACACATAGAGAAAGAAGCACTCGCTATCCTGTGGGGATGCCGTCACTTCAAAGTGTACCTGCTGGGCAAGCAAGCAAAGGTATTTTCGGACCACAAACCCCTGATCCCGATATTCCGAGGGTCGGCTCCTCACCCACCAGCACGCATTGAGAAATGGATGCTACAGCTGCAGCCCTACAATATCGAAGTTGAATATCGCCCAGGGACAGACAACCCAGCCGATTACCTGTCCCGTCACCCGAGGCCTGCCACGGAAGGAGAACAATGCCATGCGAAGGAAACTGATGAACATGTGTGCCACGTAGTCGCCTGCGCCCGACCACGGGCCCTGACCTTGCAAGAAGTAGCATATGAAACGGAAGCGGCTCCCATCCTGCAACATACCACCACCGCCATCCAGTCAGGTAATTGGAAGAACTACCTCACGTCCATGGCCCAACGCACCACGTCAGCTCAAGCAAAACTCCGAGCAATATTCGGGATCCGACATGAGCTCTCTGTTGGCCCGAAGGGGTACTCCTCAAAGGCCACCGAATCATACTGCCAGCATCACTAGAGGAGAGATCCCTCCGGCTAGCTCACAGCGGACACTAGGGCATTGCCAAAACCACGGCATACCTAAAGTCCAGAATGTGGATGCCCAACATACAAAAACGGGTAGTGGAGCTGGTAAAATCCTGCGCAGCCTGCCAAGCCTCCAGAAGGCCTGAGAACCCAGAGCCCATCAGTAGTGCCCCAAGAAGCAGCAAGCGGTGGGATGCAATCAGCATGGACCACTGTACAATTGCCGGCAAAGGATATCTACTCGTGGTAATTGATGAGTTCAGCAGGTATCCTGAGGTAGAACACGTGGCGTCCACCAACGCGGAGACCACAATCCTCACGCTAGAAAAGATCTTCACAACACACGGAATTCCAAGAAAGATAAAGAGCGACAACGGACCATCGTTTACCAGCCAAGAGCTGCGCGACTTCTTTAAGGACATAAATGTAAAACACAAGCGAATCACCCCAAGATGGCCCCAAGCAAACGGCGACACCGAGAGATTCATGGGGTCACTCAATAAGGTCATTCGCATCGCCAAAGAACGAGGACATCCATGGCTGAGAGCGATATATCGTTTCCTGAGGACCCACAGGCAAACCCCACACTCTTCCAAAGGCATCAGCCCTGCTGCTCTCATGCTCGGGGTACCCATACAGGCAGAGCTTCCCATACACCCTCAGTGGGTAGCCCCCGAACCTGACATCCCGGCCATAGACGCCATGCGACTGAGGTGAAATGAACAAGAAAGCATTACCAGGCGAGCCAGTCACAGAGAGTTAACGCCAGGCGACACTGTCATCGTCAAAAACCGGGCTACGCCCAAGAAGATGTCCCTCAACTTTGAACTCCAACCGTGGACAGTCAGTGCGGCAAACCACAGCATGGTTACCGCCACCCGAGGGAGCGAAACAGTGACAAGAAATGTATCACACTTCAGGAAAGTACCACCCGAACTGTGGGAAGAGTGCCCAGCGTCCCCAAGAAGAGAGACGATGGCACCTTGCACACCCCGAGACCAAGTATCACCCAGAACCTATGCCACGCCAAGAGACCCTGAGACGACACACCAGCAAGAAGGTAAGACTGAACCTGAGCTCCCAAGAGCGGACACGCCAGAGAGAGGTAACACCCGATACCTCCTGAGAGAGAGGCCGAGACCGTCCTCCCGTCTCCAGGGATACGTGGTGGACGGAGTTTACCTACAGAAAACCCGGCCAAGATGAACTCAGAGTCAGTTTGAATGCACGGTACTGTTCTAATATTTTGTTGTTAATAGTAGTGTTAACACCTCCAAGTTGGGGAGGAATGTGGTGTCACGTGCCCAGTTATTTCCGGGTCACGTAACACACCGGAAATAAAGGAATCACCGGAACTGGCGTTAGAACGCCAGTCCGGGTTTATGCAGCGAAATGTGTGGTCGCGTCTTTCTTTTGTGCACCGCGGCGCGCCAAGCCAGGCCCAAGCCGGGCCTACCCCCAAGGTCGGGCCCCACACACACCACCAGGGACCCGACATCACAGGGTTCATTGTCGACAAATATTCTTTTCACAACCTACACAGTCAGTCACAACCAGATCTTAAATTCTTAGGGAGATAAAACAAAAGGAAACAAATAACTCTCCATTCTTTTTTTTAAATTGTATACGGTTTAAAATAAAACCTTTACAAATTGCTCAAAATAGAAGAAAAACATCAGAGAATCAAACATTATGCATTACACATTAAAACACATGAGAACATTTGAAATTTCATCCAACATTAAGGTAGAACCTTAAGAAAGAAAGATGCAATTGCATCAACATAAATTCTCTCATATCCGTAAACTAATTCAAATTCATACTCTTAATAAATGTCAATTTCGCCATGCCGTCCAAAATATCCTGGAAGTTTAGTCATGTCTGCCATAGACTATCATTCTCCAACATAGAGTTGAACACCTGATGTTTTCCCATGAATTTCGTCCTACGATCAGTTAGGGCTTTGCAGTGTAGAAGCAAGTGCTTTATAGTTTCACCCGGGGCATTGCAAAATCTGCATTTTTGCTGGGTGCACAACTGAAAAAAACTATACTTTACAACCTTTAAAAATAGTGTTGCTGTGAGTGCGTCCTGCATTAACGTCCTACACATCCTACCTTGTCCTCTGTGCCTCTACCCCACCCACTATCCCCCACTGAGTGTGTTTTTCCTCGCCCCCCTACCCTCTCCCCCTTGTGCCTCAGTACATTAGCCTGGTAAGTGTCCGCCGCACCACTGCGCCTAACTATGTCGCTATCTATCTCTCCTATCTTTCCTATCTCTCTCCTATCACTAATTCTGGCCAAAAGAAACTTAAGAAGGACATACCAGGCTCCAACCAAGGCCTTCCTATTGCAGACACCTATGTCACGGCTTCCGCGAGAGAGACTCCCACAGCCATCTTCTTTGTCGTTACCTCACCAGACTTGTGGACTCTCCACATGGTCGCCTTTCTCTCTCCTATCACCTCTTCTCCCATTAATGGTGGCACCCGCTGGGAGGTCCTCCTTGACCTCTTTGCCATTTCCAGGCTCATCATTATTGACTCTCCTGACTCCTCAGGACCCTTCTGCAACCTATGCGATTCTCTCTCCCTTCCTATCTTACCCTCTGGCTCCGCGCACACAGTGCCCACACTTGGATGCTTTCATCTCTGCCGACATCCCCTCCCTCTATCCCCCTCACTACCTCTCTCGCTTGAATGGACCACTCTCTTCTCTCATCACACTTGAAGCTCTCCTCTCCTCGAGCATCGGCACACCCAACACAGCCACTCACTTGCAAATTCACCAGACCCATGAAAAGAGTGACTGCGGCTGCCTTTGCCTCCACCTACTCTCCGCCTCCTACTCCTGCGGCGGACTCCCACCCTGACACAGCCCTCGCAAACTTCAATCTTTCTATCTTCAACACCCTTAATACTCTTGCCCCTGTCATGAGGGACCAACTGAAGTCTTCCAAAAAGTGCAACTCTTGGTATGATTCTGATCTGGATGCCCTTAAATGCAAGCGTAGGGCAGCTGAGCGGAAATGGAAATCGTCGGGTGGACCCTCTGACAAACTGGTCTGCTGCCTCCTTCAAAGGCATTATCAACTCTGCATCCGCACCAAGAAAAGAGTCTTTATTCAAGCCCTCATCTTCGTCGCCATCAAACAACATGGCCAAAGTTTTCAAAGTCTGTAAGGAACTGGCCAATCCTGCAGCAGCCTCCTCTTCTGTCGCACCCACCCAGGACCTTTGCTCTGCCCTGGCTGCACACTTCACCGCAAAAACCCAAGACATCCTTTCCTCTTTCTCCTCCATACCACCTCATTCACCATCACCTCTGGAGTCTCTCTTGGCTAGTCCACAACTTCTCCTCTCTTCTCTCACTCCCATCACACCTGATGAGGTCGCATGACAAGTACGGTCTATGAAGGCTTCATCCAAACAGATGGACCCCTGCTCCACCAAAACCATTAAGGCCAACATTGACTCTTACGCTCCAGCCTTCAGGCACGGAAACTGCTCTTCTGAACACCTGTGAAGAACTGCTCTCAAATCTTGACACTAACACTCCCTCTGTCCTCATTCTTCTTGACCTCTCCTCCACCTTTGACACGGAGAACCACAAAATCCTGATCGCACGTCTGCATGACACCCTGGGAATCACAGGTCAGACTCTGGCGTGGTTGACCTCCTTCCTTTCCGTCCGCCCATCCCAGGTGGAACTTGGTCCTTTCTCTCTACTATCACTGTTTCAACAATGGCGTTCCCCAGGGCTCTAACCTATGCCCCTAGTTCTTCAATGTCTACATGGCAGCCCTTGCACGTGTGATTGACACGTTCATCTCTAACTTCAAGTGTTATGCAGATGACACGCAACTCTCCTTCAGGCTACCCTCAGCCGCCTCCTCTACTTCTCTCATATCTGACTGTCTGTCCACAATTCAGTCATGGTGTGCTGCAAACAACCTCTGCCTCAACGCCAGTAAGACTGAGATTGTTTGCATTGGGACTCCTGCTCCCGCTTTCCCACTCTTACACAGGCCTGCCTCCCTTGGTCCTGCGTCCGCACCCACCTGCGAGGCAAACAACCTTGGGGTCATCTTCGACTCCACTCTTTCCTTCTCCACTCACATTTCGAACACCTCTAAAAAGTCCAACTACCAGCTACACCTCCTCAGAGGTATTCTTCATTTTCTCACCTTCCCCCAGCGGCTCACCGTCTCCAGAGCCCTGGTTCTCTCAAGGCTGGACTACTGCAACAGCCTCTTTCTCAACCTCCCTGCCTCTACTCTGTGCCCTCTGCAACTCATCCAGAACAGAACCGCGCGACTTATCCTTGGCCTCAAGCCCATGAGCCGCATCTCTCCGATGATGAAATCCCTCAACTGCCCCTCCGTGGCTGCAAGGATCAAGTTCAAGACCCTCTGCATTGTCCACAAGGCTTCCTGGAGCCTGGCACCTACCTGTCTGCAACATTGCCTACCCAAATACTGTCCTTCCTGAGCCGGTTCTCCAAGCAGAGTTTCAGAGAGAGATCTTTATCCCCTGCAGGGGCCCTCTCTGGAATACCCTCCCTGCCGCACTCCATCTTGAGCCTGATCTCCTTAAATTCCAGAAACTCCTTAAGACATTCCTCGTCTCCTCTTCCTTCTCTCTCCCTCTACCCTGGTCCCCTTTCTCTCCACTCTATCCCGTTCTCCGCCCTTTTCCACGCAGCCTGCTGACTGTCCCCCTGGTGTACCTCACAGTCTCACAGGTCCCCTGCACCCTCGTCAGTCCTCTTGCACTTACCTCTGGGCCTTGCACTTGCCTCATCGTTACTGCAATTGGTCATGAGATTGGCATCTCTCAGCACTTACCTCAGCTTCTGACTGACTGGGAGCACTTGTACCCTCCCCAACCCCTGCACTTGTCCTCTCCTCCCCTCTCCTGCACTTGTACTGCGGACTTGCACGATCGGAATGCAGCATGCCTTGAGGATCTCCTATTTATCTCCCCTCCCTGCATGGTGGCGCCTCAATGCACTTGGAAAAACTGCAGAATCATTGTCAGACCTATTTGCTGTTATCTACAATGTTAATTGTATTAGATGCACTTGTTTAATGCACCCACTCTGCCCGTGCTCTGAATGACTAAGCTGAATCTCCCTAGTTGGGAGCAAATTCCATTGGAATCTCATCAATATAGACCTGTAGATTCGAGATGGAAACAAAGTAAACATAGAAGAAAGCGACCCCAGTCTTGGCATTCATGGGCCAAATGGTTCATCGATGGATAAGAATGGAACAGTTCGGTCATGGTAATCCAATCGTGTTCCATCAGTGTCCTCTTCACCTTAGATGGGGTTGCCACTAGTGTACCTACACCCATAGATAATTCAGACAATAATGTTTAATTTGCACCATAATCAGACAGGAAGTGCGAGGGAGGAGAGTTAGTCGCACTCCTGAGAGCCTGGCCCATCATTTCATATACCGTGCCAGGGGTCGGGGAGCGCAACTTTGCAAACAATGCAAGCCTGCACCATTCAACTCGGGCTCTTAAGGAGATTATTCCCACGTTGAATTTAATGGCCGCCAATGGGACCGCATTGGGAACTCTCAGTACTTTACGCCTCAATAAGATCCAGAACTTTAAAAATAGACTTCCCATAAAGTTCAAGACCATACATAAGCTTGGGTACGTTTTTACCCTCATAGAATTTAAGTACAAGTGTTAAGGAGAACTGTCCGTATTTGCAATCAAGCTTAATAGCTTGGTTCTGCAGCGAGAAAGCTTTTTGGAACAATATCTCCTGGGTGTTCATTAAACCCGGTTGGGCGCTGAAATGGAAACCCTGATAGGTAAAACTAGAGCATGTCTTAATCGTTCCTTTTCCAATAGACCATGTTGGGCTGCACTTTGTTTTCCTTCCTTTTGTGAAGGCCAAGATTTTCCTTTTAACAGGGATTTATTAGAAGCCCATTCTCATTAGCATAGTATGAGAAAGCATTCAATAACCTCTGGAGGCCAACCTCAGATTTATCAAAAAGGAGGAAATCGTCAGCGTAGGCCATCCAGGATATTTTACACAGGCCCACTTTTGGTGCAATTAGGCCTGCGTTCTGAAGCGGCTCGGGCGCCTCTGACATGTACTGATTAAAGAGCCAGGAATCTAATACGGTAACGCTTACCTCTGGTGCCCTGCAGGAGTGCCAGGTCTGGATCAGCGAAGCCGAGTTCCCAGGTGCTGGATGTGTGTCCTTAGAGGTGGGATGCTGAACTCAAAACACTCCTTCCACTCTGCCTCGCTGAAGGGCTGTCGCCCAGCGTACAGAATGGTCAGGAGTGATTTGGTGGGACCGTCGACGTGATGGTGGTCGTCGAGCAGTGGATCTGTGGGTAAACATGGGTGAACATAAGTATATGTTGTGTGTAATGCCTTTCCCCTCGCCTCCCCGTGCTGCGGCGTACAGTATGCAGTGTTGAAGTTAAGTGTAAGGTAAGTGTCCTGGCAGGTGTCCTTGTTTAGCAGCAAGTCCTGCTGAAAACGTGTCTTCGCCAACAGTGTTTCCTGGGTTGCAGGATACTTCTGTACTGTCTATTGCAACTTGTGCTGTACCAGGTTGCTGATTGCTGCATTGGTCTCCTTTGCAGGTATGGTGACAATGGAGAACGTGAGATGCTGCAGCGTACCGACGGCCTGGGCCTGGCACGTCCCCTGAAGGCTCCAAGAATGTGGAGGGAGCCGGCAGGTGAGCCGGTTGTAAGAGGGGGCTCCAGAGGTGTTAGCAGCGAGATGCGGGGTTCGTAAGTCCTACCGAAGTGCTCACTGTGTCCTTTGTCTCCCTTTTGGGTGCTGGTAGCCATGTGCTAGGTTTTCTGTGCAGGTCGCAGTTAGTATGAGAAGCTCCACGGGTGCTCTGGAGGACTTCAGGACATGAACCGGGAGAGTCCAACGGCAGGTAAAGAGCAGCTGAAGCTCTGACGGACTTTCGAAGGTGATGCAGGTAAGTGGGAGTTCCGATGCATGCAGGAGAAGCATCTGGATATCCGGAGCTTGCAGGGAAAAGCGCTACGCTGCCTGGTAACAGCCAGAGAGAACGCAAAGTGCTGGGTGTGGCCCAGGACGGGTTTATATAGCTCTGGGCTGCACCCAGCATCACTAGATCACCATGGATTCTTGGAATATGGACATTTGGGGGCCATTTTAGGTCCATTATGGTGTCCTGGTCTGGGGGCCATCTTGGTGGAGGCTGCAGTGCATATAAACTGCTGCCTTTTCCAGCCACTAGTAGGGTCCAAACCCTACCCACTGTGTGTGCCTGTACTGGACTCACGGTCTCAGCATGTGATTGTGCTGGGATCATGACAAAGAGACAACCCTGTCTCAGTCCCACTTAGGAGCTGATTATCTCAGTTAGGTCTCCCTCATTATTCAAGTGGATCTGGACCCCAGAGTTCTTGTACATGCCCCTTAGTAAACGGAGAAGGCCATTAGGCAGCCCCAGTTAGCTAATGTAGACCCACAGCCTGTTCCGATCGACCTGGTCAAAGGCTGCAGATAATTCTATCGAAGCCAAATAGGTACACCCGGCAGGCTCTGACCAAGCCGATTCTTGAAGGGTCTTCATTTTAAATACTAATCATTGAGGCCTCATATATTAGATATACTTATAATATTTCCATGAAACCCCTTTTCGACACCTATTTGAGCATCGGGATATGCAGCCGTGGAACAGCGCGCCCAACAAGTAAATCTAATATATGAGGCCGCAATGGCTAGTAATGGAGACTTATCTGTTCCCGCTTGGAATTTTTCAACCGTAGCACTATAAAGGTGTAGAAGGGAGGGGTAGCCTATTTCCTTGTTGTTTCAGGTTACAATTAATAGACACATAAACTACTCACACACAGACACACGAGAGCACGCGCAGCCCTGTTCTAGCTCTCCCGGGCCGTAGAAGTGTTTGCTGAAAGAACGTACAGTGTCTTCTTCTGCATCTTCAACGACCTTCATAAAGTATTAACACTGTTGTGTTAATCTTTCTGCTGTTATGGCTCCCACAATGCACCTGTGTCCTGTCCTGCCGTACACCTCTATCTCATTGCTGACATCTAAAGAGCTCCCTTTCACATCCATTCAGGTCTGTCATGCAGCACTATCCAAGTACTGGCAGCTACAGCACTCCCAGAATGCAACTTTGTCCTGGATTTTCATAAACCAGTATTCCAATATGTAGAGATATCTGCAGAGCTCCCGTGATGCACCTCTGCCCTGCCTTACAGAGCTCACTTGTATCACAATACTGAGCCATCCATAGTGGGCTTCATTTGGGATTGCCAGGGGTAGCAGCTGTGACCCCTGGCGATTCCCCTGTGACCTCTGGCACTCCCGCTGCGACCCCTGATGAATGAATGCAGAGGCAGTGTGTAAAATGAAAATAAAGCGGGTTCCAGAACCTTCTTTATTTCCGGAAAATCCCTGTGAAGTTTTGGCTTTCTCTAATGTGCTGTATTTGCAAAGGTGCAGCTGGTGGTTTGCATTTGTGACATTACTGTCACATATAGTGCTTCCTGTCTGACTTCTGCTTCCTCCTGCATCTAAGTGCTTGAAAAATAGGTCTTATTACCACGCAATGGAACCGTACTTATGGTATTCACCTCCGAAGGGTAAAGGTATGATTCAGCCCTGCGGGAATCTGAACTTGCAAAGTGCAGCCGGGCACATGTCAGAGTTGAGCTTTTAAGTTGCTGAGCTTCCAATTGCGACACAGTATGCAGTTTAATCACTTGTGCAGTTGAAAACAAATATTTATTAGGATATCTACCAGTCCTTTTCAGAACCAAATGGAACAGTACTGTTATCAGGTTTACCAGTGGGCCATAAAATATTCCTCCTGATGAAGGTGGAGTCAAAAGCAGCAACTGACACTCGTTTCATCCGACAGATGACCACGAAGGAAGCTGGCAGTGCTGGCGGAGGCTCAGTCAGGGGGCTGAGGGGTCCCAAGTGGGAAGAGAGGAGGGAGTGGTCAGACCAAGAGAGAGGGGTAGTGAGACGGTTGGAGAGCGGGAGATTAGCGTGGGTGAAAGCATCAAGAGTGTGTTTGGCAGAGTGGATAGGGCCGGAAGAGAAAATAGTGAGGGAGCCAGAGGTACAAAGATCACGGAAGAGTGTGGAAGCAGGGACAGTGGAGTCTAGGTGAATGTTGAAGTCACCAAGGAGGAGAAGTTTAGAGGTAGAAGTCAGAAGAGAGGAGGTGAAGGCAGCCCATTCCGAGAGGATGAGTGAGACCTGGCAAGGAGGCCTGTAGATAATGGCAAGAGTGAGAGAGAGAGATTAGGAGAGGCACCAAGTTTGCAGATAAGGCTTTCAAAGTAGGATTAAGGTTGGGTGGGTATTAGCGAGCTAGGGACCCACTCAGGGAAGATCAAAGCAACTTCACCACCAGATCTATTGGGTCGAGGCTTGGAGAGAATCTTGAAGCCATCAGGGAGGAGGGAGTCAAAAGCAGTGACAGAGATGGAATTGAGATGCATCTCAATGAGAGCGAGGACGTTGGGATCAAAGTCTTCAAGGAGGAGGCAGATGCCAGAAGAATGTTTGACAGAAGATCGAGCATGCAGAGCAGCTAAGTGAAGACGTTCACCACCTTTGAAGTTTTTCTGAGGAGGCGTACAGGGGGTGGTACATCCATTGGAGGAGTAAAGGAGGTGTAGAGAGAGTGGAAGAAGGAGTTGCAGGAGTAGGAAGGTAGTTAATGAGGGCCGGAAGGCGCCAGTCAAAAAGGATAAGATTGGGTTGAGAGCCCTGAGCCGTGACAGTGTCATTATCATAGACATTGATGATGCACCTAGAGGATGAGAAATGAGCCAAGAGGACTTCCCATCTAGGGCCACCATTAATGGATGAGGAGGAACAAGGAGAGAGAGAGTAGAGATAAGATGAGGAGTTCATAGGTCAGGAGAGGGGACAGAGAAGAGGATATGATACAATGTGATGTCGTTTTTATAATGCGCCTGTATACAAGTCTGTCTGGAAGTAATGCTGACATAGGTGTCTGCGATAGGTAGTCCAGGATAAGAGGCCAAGATAAATGTTTTGCACTTTTTTCTTCCAGACTTCGTAAGAGAGGAGGGATAGGTGATAGAGTAACAGAGGAGATGGGGCAGAAGGGTAGTGCGATGGGGGTGGCGGAAAGAGTGATAGAAGGAGAGGCGGAACAAGGCATGACACAGACTCATCAGAGCACCTAGCAGCCGAGGGAGACAGGCGGATGCACAGATGTGAAAACCACAGCAAAATTCAAGATTCCCCAAATGACACACTACATCACAAAATGGAGGATACGTAGATGTAAACGCCCACCACGTTTGAATTCCCCCAAACACACAAAACAGCACACAAACGAGATGCGCAGATGTAAAAGCGCAGTAAGTTCAAAATGCCCCAAAAATCACTATAGAGCAAAAAATGGAGGCTGGACAGATGTAAAAGAACCAAGGTCGAATTTCCCCAAATGCACAATACAGCACAAAAAGGAGGATGCACAGATGAGTCACGTCATGACTCCTCTCCCCACATGGCACTGTGATCTGCTTTCTTGAACTAACCTGCCTTGTTCGTCTGTCTCCTGTTCATCTGTTTTTTGTGGTGCGCCCTGGGGCCTATGGCGCGTTATAAAAACTAAATAACAATAATTAAAAAAATAATAATGTAAAAGCACACCAAGTTCGAATTTCCCTAAAAAGCACAATACAGCACAAAAGGGAGGTTGTGCAGATGCAAAAGCACACCAAGTTCGAATTTCCCCTAAAAAGCACAATAATGCAGTACAAAGTGGAGGATGCGCAGATGTAGGGCAAACCGAAAGCTGATTGTAAGGCAGGCCTGGAAAGCCTTGTAGGGGAGTACAGGCTTCAGGCTTCAGTGAGTGTTACGGTGGGGCTCCCCAGGCAGACACAAGTCGCGCAAAGATGGGTGAATCATAGGGCCAGCAAAAAGGTCACAAAGTTAGCAAGTGTGACCTGCCAGAGACGTGTGCTTGCCAGGTTCCATATTAAGCAGCACGACTATTCTTTGCTGTGAAAGTGATAGCAGAGGTGTTAAGGCAACGGTGAGGGGCTGCAGAGCCGGAAAATCAGTATAACAATCGAAATGTATGTAGTGCTCGTAGCTCCAGTCAAAACAGGGGTGCTACAGTAGCCACAGCGCCCTTCAGGGCTTACCTTGCAAGCGGGATGTTCGGTCAGCGCCCCATTTAGGGGGCCGGTATTCACATGCTGGCTCCCGAGTCAGTTGGACGAAAAATAATCGAAGCAAATAAGTGCATATGGAATAGTGAACATAATTTAGCAACATAAGTGCCAATTGAACACACCGGCCTGAAATTAAACAATATTGACTATATGTTGCACAATGTTTAAACCCAGACCTTGAAGTCAAGTACACATTAAAGGCTGAAGGAAGCCAAACAGTGAACTTTTATGAGTAAATGCAGTGTGGCAAGGCCAGGGTTTGGCAAGGCCAGAGTGTGTGACACATGGTGTCAGAGCCATAAGGCTATCAAAGAGAAAGCAGGGGAGTGCAAGATTACACACTAATAATAATTTGGCATTTATATAGCACTACGCATCCTCAGGTATCTGAGCTCTGCTTATTATTACCCAGGGTGTGTGGTGCTCATTTATCAACCTCAGAAGGATGAAAGGCTGAGTTTGGCCCTGCTGGGATTCAAACCTGCGTTAGCAGGATCTGCATTGATGTCAAAGCGAGCGCTCTACTCGCTGTGCCACTTGACCGGCTTGGGTAGGCACAGCGAGTAGGACGGTTATAGGTCAAAGGTTCGAATCAAAAGGTTCGAAATACAATAGGGGCGAATCAAAAGGACAGAAAACAAATGGTTCAAAATATTATTATTATTATTTTATTTTTTTTGTGGTGGACCCCCCTGGCCCCTCAACCCCTGTTTTTGTGGTAAAAAACACTTTTATAACCTATACGGAAACCCCAAAAAATATATACTATTTTAAAAAAAAAATCCAACCTTTTGTTTTCGGTCCTATTGACTCGACCCTATTGCATTCGAACCTTTTGTATTCGAACCTGTAACCGGACACCGAGTAGGACTAAGCCAAGGGGCCAATAAAAGGAACTAAGTAAGGGTGACCTGGTGCACAGGAGCAAGTGCCAAGGAACCTATGTGGGCTGAGGAGACCAGGGGTCCAGTTTTTGCGACCTGTGGTGAGTGGTCCGTGGGGACTGACAGCTGCGCCCAGACCAGTGAGCCTTGAATGGTGAAAGATAAGGCCAGAGTTGTCTTTGGAACAGAATCTCAAGACCTTTTTGTTTTGGATTGTGTTACTTGAAACTTTGGGAAGGCACCCCCAAGGATTGATCCTGAGCTGTATTACCTTGAACTGGAGAAAGGTCAACTTTGCGACTTTTTCATGGAACTTTCTTATGCTTGTGGAAGGAGAGCTGAAAGAAAGCTCAGAACTTTGAGTTGAACACTATTTCCTTTAACTATGACATCCCTACACACAGGGACATCATTTCATCAAAATGTCAGGGGTAGCGGAAGTGACATCACATGACCATTGACATCTGGTGACATCACAGGAAGTGATGCCATTTGACCCCACCCCAATGTGACATCATAGGAAGTGATGGGACATGAATGTTTACCCCTTGACAAAACAGGAAGTGGCATCACATAGCATTGCTTCTAAGTACACTATGAAAAATATGGTTACAATATTACTGTAACGTGATATACATTTCATACATGAATTGATCCCCTTATGTAATCGGCAGAAAGAAAACATGCTATAACTGCAACTTGCGAAAAGCAAAATGCATAGTCCGAAATGGATGTTTATTCTACTCTAGATGCTTTTTGGAGGATTTTGTTTGCATTGTGAATTTGAGGTGTTTAAGAACAGACTCAGTGACTCACCACCTGAAGTGTCCCTGAAATAAACCCTTAATGAGTCTAGCAGTTATTGTACGGAATTCCAGAAAGACAGATAGCTCAAACAGCCACATGGCATTGGCCACAGCCAAGGAGCTTCAATTTGTAAAAAAATAAAATAAACATTCTTTAAAAAAAACTTATATTTTTTGGGGGTAGCAAGGGAGACCAGAGGGGTGACAAGGGGGGCCCTTTGGGGTTTGAAGTGCGACCCCTGGCGACCCCTAAATGACGTCCCTGCCTACACACCTGTGAGCTTTAGTTGTAAGGGCAAGGATTTGTTTTGGAAACAGACAGACATTTAAGTTGAACTCTTTGAATCAGACTTTCCTTAGTTTCGTGCAGGTAGGGAACTCCCACCTTAGCATAGGGCAAGTTAGGACTTCAACCATCCTGACATTTAAGTTACTAAATATCTTTTGTTTGAACTTTAAGACTGTTTTCTGTGTTTTACATCATGATGCCTTCACATAACCTTCTATCAATGTTAGGAAAGATTTCATATGTGTATGTAATTTTCCCTCCATGTGTCAACCCCCAAACGTTTTGCTGCTGTTTAGACACCGTTGGCTGACTTTGCCAGAGAAGCACAGCCTTCTGCTGCACTTCTCTGGGCTTTTGCTCACTTTTTATGGGGAAACTGACATGCCCTTAAGACAGTCAGTACTGGGAGACTTTGTTTCCCTTAGTCCCTTTCTCATGTTGCAACTTTAGTGTGCAATGCATCTTACCATAAAGCACACTTGGGTCTATAGTCATTTCCAAAGGCCCTAGATTCTCACACTGGACTTTTTATGACCTGTGCAGATGTGTCATGGACAAGACTGGTAGCAGCTACTGTTTCGCATTATTTTTAACCCTTTCCACCGTGTTAACTGCGTTTGGGACAAATAGGTGGCCTGGCTCCAAAATGGCTATGCCACAAGGTTCTTCGTCCTGTTCTTTAGCCATCTTGCCCCTTCACCTTCCCCAGGTCGAGTCGACCCGGGCCAGTCCTTATTTGGTTATGCATTTTCCCACGAATCCCAATGCTTTTGCGGGCTTCTGCATGCCTGGTGTGTGTGCCTCCAGGAAGTGGGCTGGGATGTCTGGTCTCAATACACATCCTGGGTGCCAGACAGTCTGGAGTGTCCTGAATGCCTGGGATCACTGTGGTCTGTGATTGGTTCATGTATGGAGTGAGTGTTTGTGAGCAGATCTCCCGTTGGGTCCTCTCCATTTTGGCGCGAAGGCAACTTTGGATAAGAGGAGGCTAGAAACACCACTACCGGGTCGATCTCCGGAGTTCTCACTGAACAAAGGATAGGACCCAAGTATCCTGCAACTAAGAAGCTGAGTCGAAGAACCGCTGGTGACCCGCTGGAAGGTTTGGCACCCTGAGCCCGCTGTCATCCCGTGGGACCTCTCTGCATCTGGGCGCCCTAGAAGATCTGCGAAGACGCTTTGACCCACTGAAATAGTGGGACCAACTATTCTCGGCACCTTCACCAAAACCTGCAAGTAAGCTTTCTCAGAAGTGTCCCTGCACCAACCAGTGGGCTGATCAGCTTACGCAGAACCTTTGCTCTGTCTCCGCCGTTGATTCGAGGAGGCCCTCGAAACTTAGTATACTGCCAGCTTTGTGTCCACGGCACCCTCACACCAAATTTCATACAATTGGCATTCCCAGGTCTGAAGTGAGACGAGTGCGCCCAGAACAGAGTAAACGCGGTTACCGTGTTGCCCTGCTGTGGCAACGTCCTTTGCAAGTCTACTGCATTTGTGACCCTCTTGCCCCTGAAGCCTGCTGCAGTGAAACTGGGGCGATTCATCCACCCACAGCAGAGAAATTGCCACTATCCCGTTTGGGAATCCTTGCTGAATCTCAGGAACTAAAAGGTGCCGCTGTCGAACCTGCAACCGAATTGGACTAACCTGCCGAAGTTTGGGTCTCCTTGCCTCAGGGACCAGTGAGTACTCTTTACCCAACCAGTGGCCCCTAGTGTTAGAGCCCAACTTTACACAGGAGTGGCCCCTGGGGGCCCCTCTCCTGTCCGCTGCTATTGGGAAATTACTGTTGAGCACAAGGCTCCTCTCTTCTTAGGGCTTGGACTGCCTCTTAGGTGTATTATTGATGTGGAACTGGGTCTAAAGATTACCTGCACGGCCTGTTTCCCTCCTCTCTAGGTTGTCAACATAATTTGTGCATTTAACCCTTTGGACCCCAATGGTCTTGTATATATATTGTATTGAGTGTGATGTGTTGGTTTACTTAGTGTTACTGTGATCCTTTACTATGATCTATGTTACAAAGGCCTTGTAATAAATGTGTCTATATTTTTAATATAACATCTGTCTGGAGTAATGTGTAAGGGTCCTTGCTTTGTGTGCTCATTGAGGTCCTTCAGTCAGCCTCACCCCTCCTGGGACTTAGTCTTGACCGCCTGCCATAGCTACCCTGATTGGTCTGGCTTGTCCAGAGGTTACCCTGTTCCAAAAAACTAGGTTGGCCTTCTGAACCTCTGCCCCTCCTGGCCAGAGTTCAGAAATCCATTTTAACAATCAAAAAATCATGTATTGGGTTATTCTAGATTTTAATGTTTGCTTTTCCTAGTGAGACAATAAAACAAAGGTAATGTTTTTAATATGACTACACTAACTTCTAAAGTGAGGATTAGAAATAAACACTGCAATATGTTTTTTAAAAAAGTTTATTTACAGTGTTATTACAAAGACTTTTTTTTTGTAAATAGCACCTTTTGAAAAAAACACCCCCAACCCTCCCAAGGCATATTTTTTCTTGTGACCACGCAACTGTCAGCAACGGCCGGGGTGCCTCTATGAGACCCCCACCTGAGTGCGTGACTCTCTGCCACATAGAAAGAGAGAGAGATATAGAAGGAGGCAAAAAGAGACATAGAATAAAAGACGAAGAAAAGGTGTGTGTGTCTGAGACAGAGAGCGAGAATGAGTGAGACAGACCGAGAGAGAGAGACAGACCGAGAGAGCGTGAGAGACAGACCGAGAGAGCGTGAGAGAGTGCTGGACTTATGATACCCTGGATACAAACAATTATTATTTTTACTATTTTTATGCTCCATCCTGTAACCAATAAAAGTGCATAGCTGTCCCTCTCCTATCAAAAACAGAAAATTACTCAGTGAGCTATTGGAAGCCCTCCCCCCCCCCCGAAATCCCCAAACCCAGTACATCAAGGCAGACACGGCCCATCACACCCACAATGTTTGCAATGTGTTTGTCGATATCCACGTGTTGTGCACGCCGCCATTTATTCGGGGTTCACACAAACCTTGCATGCAACAGAGACAGCACAATGCCTCCGCCGTTCTCAAGAAGAATAGCCGAGCTCAGAACATTATGTTATCATATTTAATAATAACCCTACATGCCCCTGACATTTCATAATCGATATCACAGAACCACAGGTCTTCGCAAAACGAACAAAACAATTCACATACACGTCTCTCCCTCCACAGGGTGCATTGTACTCATTTTAATCAGCCTTACATTATGTCTGGGGTCCATTATATCAGGCCCGGTGCATGGAGTTCCTTGCAGTTCCTTGTCAAATTGCACAGAAAGTTATTAATCATGAAGGAAAAAGATTTATGGAGAACTGCAGTGCAAATGTCCTTGTCAAAGGAGTGCTGGATATTCTCCACAAGTTCCACATGGCGCTCAGATAAGAAGACGTTTGATTGACAGTGTGGGGCTCCTGACCATATCCCCTCTAGGTCCAGCGGTGGCGCAATGGATCTGAACTTCCTCGGCTATACCAAGGTCCATAACATTTCCTTAAATGGCTCTTTAAGCCACTCGGCTTCTTCTCTCCTCTGTGCCAGTGTTTCATGGCCTCTTTGGCTGGCATCCTCTGTCTTGCTATAGTCCACGAATCTTCAGCCTTTGGCTCTCTCGGACTACAACTCCCACCATCCCTTGCCAGCATAGTAAATGATGGGGATCATGGGAGTCGTAGTATGAAATTAAGGCACTAAGGCAAGCAGCAGGTTGCAGACCCCTGATGTACAGTACAGAGGGTAAGGATAGAAGTTGATCGTGTGCATTTTATTGGATGGAATAAGGGACTGGATCACAAAGCATTTGATTTCCAGGAATCTTAAAGTTGTCTTAGTTTTCACTGCCTGTCTTTCTCTCTTGCAACCATTGCTGTACACCATCTCCTTGTAACCCATTGTCAGATTTTCTTGTAACCATTGTTGTACATCTAAGTATAAGCGCCCGGATACCTCCGGGTTCGGTGCACTATATAAGCAAATAAACTAAACTAAAGTGACCTTTCCCCAGATTCAAAGCTATTCATTCTTGTTCAGAGAAATCGGCGCCTATGGTTTGACCTGGTATGGGCTGATCTGAGCCACAAACGAGACAAGGCAAGCCTTGAGAGACTATGGTGGGAGCTTGACTAATCCAAACTGATATGGACCCATTCCACCATTATCTCAATGAAATACAGAAGTGGCAGGCGTATTGCAATGCAGGAAAATGCTAAGCCCTATAGAAATAAGTCAGGATCGGGCGTTAGGCTTAGAGTTATAAGATTAGAGCACTCACTGGGAAATAAAGGCAGGTAGGGACTGGGGCTTACTGTTAGGGACGGGCAAAGGGCCAAGGATAAGTTTAGGTTTGGAGCTAGGCAGAGGGCCAAGGAAGGTTAGGTTTAGGGTATGGTTTGTAGGAGGGCCAAGGAGGGTTAAGGTATAATTGTTCTTTTATGACGCGCTTAATACCAGAGATTATTTTTTAAGCGTGGGATCAGATTCTATTCTGTGTTGCGCTGCGTTGTCTTGCTTTGAAGACAAACAATTGCCCCTGAACTATCCCCTTCACCATAGGGTTAGTTTTGGAGCTAGGTATAGGGCCAAGGAGAGTTAGATTTAGGTTTAGTTTTGTAGTTAGGCATAGGGCCAAGGAGGGTTAGGATTCGGGTTGGTTTGTAGTTAGGCATGGGTCCACGGAGGGGTGGGTTTAGAGTTAGGTTTGGAGTTAGGCATAGGGTAGAGTAGGGTAAGATTTAGTGTAAGGGTTAGGGTTAGGTTTGGATGTAGGCATAGGGCCAAGGAATGTTAGGATTTGGGATAGGGTTTGGTTTGGAGTAAAGAATAGGGCAAGGAGGGTTAGATTTAGGGTTAGGTTTAGTTTTGGAGTTAGACATAGGGCCAAAGACTGTTGGGTTTAGGGTTAGTTTTGAAGTTAAGAATAGGGCAAGGAGGGTTAGGTTATGAGTTAGGGTTAGGTTTGGAGTTAGGCATAGGGCCAAGGGGGTTAGGTTTAGGGTTGCGTTAAGGATTGGAGCTAGGCACAGGGCCAAGGGGGGTTAGATTTAGGGATAGATTAAGGTTTGGCGTTAGGCATAGGGCCAAGGAGGGTTAGGTTTAGGGTTAGGTTTTGGAGTTAGGCATAGGGCCAAATAGAGTTAGGTTTACGGTTAAGTTTAGGTTTGGAGCTAGGCACAGGGCCAAAGGGGGTAAGGTTTAGGGTTTGGTTAAGGTTTGGAGTTAGGCATAGGGCCAAAGAGGGTTAGGTTTAGGATTAGGGTTAGGTTTGGAGTTAGGCATAGGGCCAAAGAGGGTTAGGTTTAGGATTAAAGTTAGGTTTGGAGTTAGGCATAGCGCACACAAGGGTTAGGTTTAGGGTTAGCGTTAGAGTTGGTGTTAGGCAAAGGGCCAACAATGGTTAGGTTTAGGGTTAGGTTTATATTTGAGTCAGGCATAGGCCGAAGGATCGTTTGGGTTAGTGTTAGGTTTAGGTTTGGAGTTAGTAATAGTGCCAAAGAGGGTTAGGTTCAGGGTTAGGGTTAGGTTTGGAGTTAGACATGGGGCCAAAGAATGTTAGGTTTAGGGTTAGGTTCGATGTCAGGAATAGGGCCAACAAGGGTTAGGTTTAGGGTTAATGTTAGGTTTGGTGTTAGGGATAGGTCTAAGGAGGGTTAGGGTTAGTGTTAGGTTTGGACTTAGAAATAAGACCAAGAGGGTATCAGGTTTGCCAATCTCGACGTGTAGCCATAGAATTCTCCCTGCCAACGTCTCTCTTTGTATTCCAAAACTAAAAAAACTACAAAGATAGCAGTCAGCCGAAAGGCAGGATCGCTGCAGCCGCCGAAAACCAGGAGTCGAAAGGTAGTCCAGGAGACCCGGTGGAAGACAGTTGGGGAGACCCCCGAATGGACCTCAGGGGTCGGCCTCAGACACAACTTCACAGGTGCAACTTCATAAGAAAAGAACCAAAATACAATCAAAGTGTGGACTTAAACTGGCTAAGAAAGAACATGAGTGTACACCAAAAGAATATAAACTGAATGGGGGAACATTTACCAACAGCTCTCCGGTGAGGTGTGATGGAGGAGCTCTGAAATACCCAATCTACCCTACACCAGACGGCACAAGGACGCCTAACCGGCACAATAGGCAGTCTCTAGTCCATACCTGTCCCGCTGAAACGAGGACGCCTTACGAAGTTAAGCGCCAAGAGGAAGTCTCTAGTCCAGGCGCACAGTATTGGGCAATGCAGGCTCTCTCCAGATTCTGTACCAGAAAGCTTTGACAATGCTGTGAGTATTTATGGTTGCAGCGTAGAATGGAGTCTGAGGTAATGATGTGTAGTCGAAAAAGAACAGAGTCAGCAGGCAGTAACAAGTGAGGTGGTGTTCCGAGTCGGCAGCGTGTGAGCAGTGAAGGATCCAAATCAGCGGGCAGATGCAGGTTAGTTAGAGTTCGAGTCGGCAGCGGGCGAGCAGTGAAGTATCCAAATCAGCGGGCAGATGCAGGTCAGTTAGCGTTCCGAGTCGGCAATGCAGGAGGTTACCACTTAGGGAAATCGAGGATAACTTTGAGGGTAGGGAAAGGAGGGGGAGCAAGGTACGGCAGGTCAAGGAGACGAGCAAGGACAACAGAACCAAAACAAGAACAAGAGTATAGGGTCAAACTGGCAACGCTAAGATTGAAACAATCAGAAGCGGCGAGTGCGGTCACCCGGAATTGTTTTAATGGGTGGCCGTACGAGCGCGTGATTCCTCCCCCATGAAGTGCAATAGCGTTTTTTGTGGAGCGGCAGCCAGGGACGCAATGTTAACGTAGATGCCGTAGCTTTACGCTGGTATTGGCGTAATGTGAACTTTGTAACTCTACGTGGGGGATAATGGGGAGTCTTCCTCGGAGCATGCCTGACAGGGGGGTTAGATTAAAGGTTAGGTTTAGGTTTGGAGTTAGGAATAGGGCCACAGATGGTTAGATTTAGGGTTAGTGGTAGATTTGGAGTTAGACATAGAGCCAAGGATTGGGCTCGATTTAGGGTTAGCTTCAGAGTCTTTTTAGGGTTAGGGTTAGGCCTAGGGATGGCGTTTGGGTTAGGGTTTTGGTTAGGGTTGGTCATAGGGCATAGCTTGGGAGTGGAGGTCAGCACAGGGTTAGGGTTGGTCATAGGGCATAGGTTGGGAGTTGAGGTCAGCGAAGGAGATAGATTGAGGGAATAATGATAGTAAAGAGATGAAGGGGTCAAATGGGTTAGGGTTAGTCTAGGGCATAGGCTGGGATTTGAGGTCAGCGCAGGGTTATGGTTTGTCATAGGGTGAAGGTTGGGAGTTGAAGTCAGCAGAGGGTTAAGGTTATGTTTGGGTCCAAGGATGGAGTTAGGGTTAGGGTTTGTCATAGGGCATAGGTTGGGAGTTGGGTTCACTGCAGGGTTAGGGTTTGTCATAGGGTATAGGTTGGGAGTTGATTTCAGCGCAGAGTTAGGCCCAGGGATGGAGTTAGGGTTAGGGTTGTCCATAGGGCATAGTTTAGAAGTTGAGGTCAGCGCAGGGTTAGGCCCAGGGATGGTGTTAGGGTAGGTAAGAGGGTTTAGGTTTAGAGATGAGATGAGGTCAGCGCAGGGTTAGGGTTATGCTTAGGCACAGGGATGGAGTTAGGGTTAGGGCTTGTCATAGGGCATAGGTTGGGAGTTGGGTTCACTGCAGGGTTAGGGTTTGTCATAGGGTATAGGTTGGGAGTTGATTTCAGTGCCGTGTTAGGCCCAGGGATGGAGTTAGGGTTAAGGTTGGTCATAGGGCATAGTTTGGAAGTTGAGGTCAGCAGAGGGTTAGGGTTAGGTTTAGGCCCAGGGATGGAGTTAAGGTTAGGGTTAGGGTTGTCCATAGGGCATCGTTTAGAAGTTGAGGTCAGCGCAGGGTTAGGCCCAGGGATGGTGTTAGGGTAGGTAATAGGGTTTAGGTTTAGAGATGAGATGAGGTCAACGCAGGGTTAGGGTTATGCCTAGGTACAGTGATGGAGTTAGGGTTAGGGTTTGTCATAGGGCATAGGTTGGGAGTTGAGGTCAGTGCAGGGTTAGGGTTATGCTTAGGCTTAGGCCCAGGGGTACGCACACTCCGATTAAATAGGGACAGGAATCTACAAGTCCCTGAACCTTCTTTGGAGCTAGTTAGAAGGGGTGCTTTCTGGTCAATTGGCCAATGAAATGGAATGCCTTACCAGCAACAATAAGAAATTGCATGACCATCTAAAAGTTTAAAAATAAATTCAAAACACATTATTTAAATGAAGTAAAGGTTAGATTGTTTAATAATGCATGTGATATGGACAGGATTTGCGCTCGTATGCCTCCGGGTCTTTTTGGATGTGCATAATAAATAAAGTAAAGTAAAGGGATGGAGTTAGGGTTAGGGTTGTCCATAGGGCATAGTTTAGAAGTTGAGGTCAGCGCAGGGTTAGGCCCAGGGATGGTGTTAGGGTAGGTAATAGGGTTTAGGTTTAGAGATGAGATGAGGTCAGCGCAGGGTTAGGGTTATGCTTAGGCACAGGGATGGAGTTAGGGTTAGGGCTTGTCATAGGGCATAGGTTGGGAGTTGGGTTCACTGCAGGGTTAGGGTTTGTCATAGGGTATAGGTTGGGAGTTGATTTCAGTGCCGTGTTAGGCCCAGGGATGGAGTTAGGGTTAAGGTTGGTCATAGGGCATAGTTTGGAAGTTGAGGTCAGCAGAGGGTTAGGGTTAGGTTTAGGCCCAGGGATGGAGTTAAGGTTAGGGTTAGGGTTGTCCATAGGGCATCGTTTAGAAGTTGAGGTCAGCGCAGGGTTAGGCCCAGGGATGGTGTTAGGGTAGGTAATAGGGTTTAGGTTTAGAGATGAGATGAGGTCAACGCAGGGTTAGGGTTATGCCTAGGTACAGTGATGGAGTTAGGGTTAGGGTTTGTCATAGGGCATAGGTTGGGAGTTGAGGTCAGTGCAGGGTTAGGGTTATGCTTAGGCTTAGGCCCAGGGGTACGCACACTCCGATTAAATAGGGACAGGAATCTACAAGTCCCTGAACCTTCTTTGGAGCTAGTTAGAAGGGGTGCTTTCTGGTCAATTGGCCAATGAAATGGAATGCCTTACCAGCAACAATAAGAAATTGCATGACCATCTAAAAGTTTAAAAATAAATTCAAAACACATTATTTAAATGAAGTAAAGGTTAGATTGTTTAATAATGCATGTGATATGGACAGGATTTGCGCTCGTATGCCTCCGGGTCTTTTTGGATGTGCATAATAAATAAAGTAAAGTAAAGGGATGGAGTTAGGGTTAGGGTTAGGGTTAGGGGTAGGGTTAGGGTTAGGGTTAGGGTTAGGTTTTTGGTTAGGGTTGATGATAGGGCATAGGTTGGGAGTTGAGGTCAGCACAGGCTTAGGGCTGGTTATGGGGCATAGGTTGGGAGTTGAGGTCAGCACAGGGTTAGGGCTGCTCATGGGGCATAGGTTGGGAGTTGAGGTCAGCACAGGGTTAGGGCTGCTCATGGGGCATAGGTTGGGAGTTGAGGTCAGCGCAGGAGACAGATTGAGGGAATATTTATAGTAAAGAGATGAAGGGCCTGATTTGGTTAGGGTTAGTGTTAGTGTTAGTCATAGGGCATAGGTTGGGAGTTGAGGTCAGAGCAGGGTTAGGGTTATGGTTAGGGTTAGTCATAGGGCATAGGTTGTAAATTGATTCAGCACAGGGTTAGAGTTAGAGTTTGTCATAGGGCAAAGGTTGGGAGTTGAGGTCAGCGCAGGGTTATGGTTTGTCATAGGGCATAGGTTGGGAGTTGAGGTCAGCACAGGGTTAGGGTTAGGTTTAGGGTTAGGCCCAGGGATAGAGTTAGGGCTAGGTTTAGAGCTGGTCCTAGGGCATAGGTTGGGAGTTGAGGTCCACGCAGGGTTAGGCCCAGGGATGGAGTTAGGGTTAGGGTTAGTAAGAGGACATAGGTTAGGAGTTAAGGGTGGCGCAGGGTTAGGGTTAGGATTTGTCATTGGGCATAGGTTGGGAGTTGAGTTCAGTGCAGGGTTAGGGTTAGCCCTAGGGATGGAGTTAAGGTTAGGGTTGGTCATAGGGCATAGGTCGGGAGTTGAGGTCCACGTGGGATTAGGCCAAGGGATGGAGTTAGGGTTAGGGTTAGTAAGAGCCTATAGGTTGGAGGTTGAGGTTGGCGCAGGGTTAGGGTTTGTCATAGGGCATAGGTTGGGAGTAGAGGTCCGCACAAGGTTAGGTCCAGGGATGGAGTTAGCATTAGAGTTAATAAGAGGCCATAGGTTGGGAGTTGGCCATGCTCGAGTTGCACTTCTGACGGGTAGGTGACATGCAGGTGTACAAGAGGATGGCCATGCTCGAGCTGCACTTCTGGACAGGAAGTTGATATACAGGAGTGCAAAAGGGTGGCCATGCTCGAGCTGCACATCTGGACAGGTAGTTGACATGCAGGTGTATGAAAGGATGGCCAGGCTCGAGTTGCACTTCTGGACAGGAAGCTGATATGCAGGAGTGCAAAAGGGTGGCCATGCTCGAGCTGCACATCTGGACAGGTAGGTGACATTCAGGAGTACAAAAGGATGGCCATGCTTGAGCTTCACATCTGGACAGGAAGTTGATATGCAGGAGTGCATAAGGGTGGCCATGCTCAAGCTGCACATCTGGACGGGTAGGGGACATGGAGGAGCACTAAAGAGTGGCCATGCTCGAGCTGCACATCGGGACGTGTAGGTGACATGCAGGAGCACTAAAGGGTGGCCATGCTCGAGCTGCACATCTGGACGGGTAGGTGACATGTTAGTTCCCGGTGTACTTCATGGAGGCTACCCTTGGAAATAATGTGAAGCCTTCTGATGCTTTAAAGGGCCAGCGCTATGTTGCATTTCTGCAGTTGAGCCATCACACCAGCCCTGAGAAGCCTACACCGGCTTCCAATAAAAATACACATTCACTTTAAAGCCCTCTGCATCGCCCACAAACCACTACACAGACAACAAGCTGCATTTCTCTAAGCCAAAATCAATGGCTACCAACCAGGAAGAAACCTAGGGTCAAGCAACGCCATCCAAATCGAAATGAAACACTACGAGAAAAGGAAATTTGGAGGAACCGCATTCTCCCATTTTATAGCCAAACTTTGGAACTCGATACTGAAGGAAATAAGAAAAGAAGATGACCTAAACTTCTGAAAACAACTGAAAATCTGGCTATTCAATTCACTGAGACAAGATAAAAACGCTGGACAGTGCAGATCATGGAACCAGCAATAAAACCACTACAAATTCTGAGCAAAACTTACTAACCACCCTCTGCGCCTTTCTCGCATATCTCCCCCATACGACACATGCCCAAAAGGGCCAGCCATAATACACACCAAAACTCATGAGCCACAAGAACAAACAGCCGCAAACAATGAACTACACAGTCACTGCCCATTACCTCTGGCCACAACACAAAGCACACCCAGGAAGCTGACACGCACAGACGACATTTTCTCCTGGTTCTGCAAGCACCAGCAGAAGAGTGCAACCTCTATCCTATTCCCTCTTCCTTCACTCATCACCCCCGCCCACTTCACTTACAGAGTCACGGGAGCACCTGGAGACCATGCAAATGGCAGAGTGCATGGTACCAATCAACATAAAGCAACATAACATAATATAACATAACATCAGCATCTTCTCACCTACCCGTGCATTATTTTGGCAGTGAGTTTGTCATATATTTCGAATGTCTTCTTCATCCGGGGTGACAGGTTGGTTGGTGAGGTTATGAGGAACGGTGATTTGCTGGCAGGAAGGCATGCTTTTGGTGAGTATTTCACAGTGCAATGTGGGTCTTGTAGTGTCCCTTACTGTGATTTTGTTTCGCCCATTGTGTCACTTTCAGCTTAGGTCTGTGGTGGTCATGACTGATGCATGGTTCTCCATGTGGCATATATTCGGAGTCGTTAGGTGAATTAGTGGGATGGAATAGATTTGATTTGCAAGCAGCACCAGCTGTAGCTGCTCCTGTTCCCACAGGTAATGGGAGCGATTCCTGGGATGCTGTCATTGTCAATGTCTGACAGGGACCCGCTCCTCTCACCATCATGGGATCAGTGGTGGGGTGCGTCCTCGTGCTGTGGTCACTCTCTCCGCCCGGTGCTCTGCCACAAGAGATGGGACCCAACGCACAAGGTTGTTCTTCCTCTTCCTAATGGTGGTTGGGGATGGGCACAATGCAGCCACTGATGGTCTCTCGCCAGAGGTGCAATGCTGGACACTGGTCTGACTAATGAGTTGGCCAAACACTGGGTATCCCTGCTTCTCATCTCTTCCTCCAGCACCTTCAGCTCCCACACAGAAAATACAAATTTGCAGTGGCACTCATTGTCACCAGCAGGGGAGATGGGGCTATGTGGAGGACAGAGTGGGAGTGAGGCATGTGACCCCAAGCCAGGTCACTCAAAACAGTATCTCCTCATAGAACCCCTGCCTGGACATTTACATAAAAGCAAAGAGCATTGTGGGAACATAAGAATGCCCACAATTTCAAATTTGAAGCATGTCTGTGATAGTGATTCGGCAAGAAACCCTTTTGTGCGAGTAATGGAAGTTTGTTTCATTTGTCACAATTTTATTTATTTAATGTGATATAGTTTTAGTATACAACTTTACACATATACAATAAATCATACACAGAAAACACAAAATTATGTTCATCATCAGGTTACACTAATAAAATCACTATTTCCAAACAATCCAAACAACTAATCAGGGTCAGAATCAAAATCAGAATCAGAATCAAGATCATTACAATAAGTGGATTAAAACTCTTTAATTAGAAATGAAAATAACATTGGAATAAAAAGTAAAAGAAAAGGAATAGATATAAAGTCATAAGAGAAGTGGAAATGAAAGCCCCAAAAGCAAATATAAACAAGAAGACAAGAAAACAATATAATCCAATTTCATATAGGCAGAGTGATATAAAATACAATATCATAGAGAGAAATAAAATGTAACAACTTAGTAGGACAACAAAGCAAAATAGCATGGTATGATAAATTACTAGTATAGCTTTAGAGTGGGTTTACACTGATATTGTGGTAAAATTAATACCCCCCTTATTTGAAGGCAGGGGCACAAGTGTGTTCATGTGCCTCTTTCTCTTGTGCCGTAATGAGGAGCTTGTCCACCAACTTCCAGATTCTGAACAGGGCCATATGCAATCCCCTATTCAAAGTATTGAGACATTGCTTCCAGAAAAGGAGCTTCTTTATGGTGTCTAGTTGGTATACAAATTTACCTAGATGTTCCATATGGACCGTACCCAAACTAGCGCATTGTGTCAGGACATGCTTAGCCATCTCAGCACGTGCTTTGTTTAAGCCAATACAGCAAAAGCGTTCCTGTTCCGGGAGGGAGAGTAAAGGACCCAAAACACTCAAAACATGCAGGCAGTTAATCCGCAAAAGGACAAATCTCCTCAGTTGAATTGAAGGACATAGATCTAGATACGGCTGTGGCCTCTTGAATGTGTATAGCACATCGGGCACAAAAGCATAGCTTTTTAATAAACTCAAGTGTGCAACGTTTTCTTTCCTGTCTTACAAGTCTAGATGTTTTTCAAATAGACACCTGAGATTAGAGAAGTAATCCCCCCCATTTAGGAGTCCTATCTATGTTTTTAAATAGAGTGTTCATTTTCTTACTTATACTGGACTTCAATACCAATCTCCGCTCAAGATTTCCTAGACTTTGTAGGAGAGGATTGGATGGCCCATTCAGAATTTTGATGTGCAGAATGGCTCTTTTTTTTTAGGACCATGGATTTAACGACTTGATTGCCAACTCAAGTCTTAATATAGCCATGGGTACACAATTTGGCAATCCCAATAGTTTGCTCCAGAATCTACCTTCAACCAGCTGGAGCCATTTTAAATCAAGTTCAAGAAGTCTCTCCAAACCATGGATGACAGCAGGGACCAGGCACTGTAAATCTAATGGTTTTATATCCACAATCGAGTATCCACACCTTCTTTTGGCAAATTGCACTATTAGTGATGTCAACTGTGTTGTCTCCCTAGAGCGTACATCGATACAAGTTTTAAAGCCCGGTCTAGCTTCCAATTCAACCCACAAATATTGATACAGCAAGGTGTATGCAATTCGATACCCCAGACAAATAGCCTAGGTCTAGCTATTCGTTTAGCAGAGAACAAGTATGCCACTGAAAGTATGGTCTAGTAGGACCAGATTGTCAGCATAAGGCAAGACGGTACAATGCGTGTTATCGGTTTTAGGGGGACAGCCTCTGGTCTGGGTCAAAAACCGGGGGAGGTTTGAGACATAAAGATGTATAAGAGGGGGGCCATGACCCATCCCTGTTTGACTCCGCAGCTTCGAGCGATAGATGTAGTCATGGATCCCCTGGTATCAAGTCTCAAGCACACTGTGTTATTCCTATGAAACAGCTTTAGATAGTATAATATCCCCGACGGGCAGCTCAAAAGTTCTAATTTATGTAGAGCTATTGCCTCCTAACTGTACAGGGGCGGGTTATTTTGGCAATGTGCTTGTGTAACCAGAGAATCTATAAGCCACAAGTTGTGGGCCGTGGAGTAATCAGGGCAGAACCGACACTGTTATCTGTCCAGAATGCCTTTATGTTCTGCCCACTTTTGTAGTTCCTTTAAGAGGAATGAAGCAAAGATCCTCCCAGTGCAATCTAACATTGATAGTAGACAGTAGTTGCTGGGGTCAGGGGGATTCCCTGTTTTTAGTTCAGGAATAAGAATTGCTGTTTGCCATGTGGACGGGATATTACCTTCTTCAAGAACCTAAGATCTTGAGTAAGGAAGACCAAAATTGGGGATTATGTCTCAAGACCACATTGGCCTAGCTCTTGGCATAGCTCTTGAGTTTAGTCTAGATATCCTCCACGGTTACCTTGAAAGGTGGATCTGGGGGTCTGATATCTATGTGAGGAGGCTGCGATACCAAAGGAGAAGAGTTACGCTGAGTTAAGAAGGCCACCCACGCATGCTCATTTATGGGGTTAATCATAGACCATTTCTTACACCCCTTAGCTTCGTCCCGGATGGACCAAATGCTGCTAGAATCTCTGCTGCAAAGGGTAACCAGCATGTGTTGCCATAGAGCGTCTCTAATAGATGTATGCCACCACTTAAGATGATTACAATAGACATTTTTTAACTGCTTCATCTCCTGTAAATAGGTCCCCTGAGACGCGGCAGCTGACTTTGCTCTGCGCGGGTCTCCCGGAGCTTACATTTGGTGTCTCTGATAGTTTTATCATAAATCAAGGGGGGGCTTTGCTCTCTGATTATTAGAGGCGGTTGCGTCGTGACATGTAACCCCGAATAGGACAAGATGCATCTCTCGAATCTCTGAATGGTGAGTCACCAAATCCCCAGGGGGCTTTACTGTTACGCACATGGAGGGGGCACAGAGTTTAAGAATAAGTGCCTCATGATCACTTAATGAGTTGACACGGAGATCAAGCACCCTCCGAGCCACTTCCCAATTTACAAAAACACAATCAAGGGTCGGTAGCACTAGTATTTCCTCTCCTCCAGGTGAACCCCCCGGGAGTATCACATTTGTCTCACTACTCATCCTAACAAAATAAAATGTGCAAATTGCAAGACATATGTACCAATTTGGACGGCTGCTAAATAGTATCTGAGGCTTTGGCTGTTTCTACAATCAACCGCCCGTGAAGGAAATACACTTGGGAGTTTCCTGGGCTGGCCCTGGACCCGGGCACACAGTAGCGCCTGAAGCTCTGCGCTGTCTTGTTCTGGCCCATTTCCTATCCTATTCTGCTTGAATTACAATTGTTTTTTCTTGGATTGGGGTTTTCAAAATGGCCGCTGGAAAGCAGGGTCTGACTGGGACAAGAAATAGGCCCAGGCATCCAAGAGAAAGTGTCCCACCCCTTGCCTCAAAAAAGTGGCCAACCCCTCGCCTCATGACCCTTGACCACTGATGACATCACCGGAAGTGATGCAATTTCACCCCACCCGATAGTGACATCCAGGGAAGCGATGAAACACGACCTTTCACCCTTTTCCAAACCGGCCCAGACGTGGGCAGAAACCAGCCCCCAGGGACTACACATGATGTCGGCTCGGCCACGGGCCCAGTGTCAGATGGGCCAGTCCGACCCTTCTGGAAAGCAGACGCTTGAATGGACATGCAGTAGTGGCCATTTTTTCAAATGTCTGCAAGCAGTATTCGTCTTTGAAAAGGGTGCATGCGTTAATCCTTCTTGGTTACATAGCACTTCGACTATGCAACCAAGAAGCTGCACTATTCATGTAACCAACAAGTCCCAGGGGCAACATCACTGCAGCAGCAGCATTTTGCGCGCTCACACGTCTTTCTTCTGGCAAAGGCCTTAACCACTGGATTTGTGAAATAGTACCCAACCCTTACCTTGAAAAAGGTGAAAGTAACTCGCGGAGCGCTGTAGCTAAAGGCAATCAGAGAAGTGCAGCATTGTCCAGACAGGAGCCAGGTACTCCAGGTAGCCGAACACTCAGAAGCGCAAAGTGCCACATTAAGCATGCAGAAAAGAAAGGGGCTGGAGGTAAGTGTGAGCAGTGCACTCAAACGTCGCTTACTGCTTCAATTCAATTAATACCGGTGTCTGGGTTTCCAGGGCCTTCTTTACGATTTCAGCGTGAGACGGTTCATGAGGCTTCGGTCCCCCCCCACCCCACCCACCCATCGCCCACTAAATAAGACAGGAAAATATGAATTGAAATTATCCGTTTTTTAGAGTTCACATTTTGCAGCTCGGCTTTGGGGGCGTTGGGGGGAGGGGGGACTGCACTGCATGCGGTTCAGCTTAGCTCCACAGGGCCCATGCAGGGGTGTCAATGCATTGGTGCAGAGATATGCCAAGTCCCAGAATGCATCAGAAGCAGAAAACCACTGCAAAAGACCTGTATGTGCGATTCTGCTTATAGACAGCTAATCAGGCAAGTTTCTAGGCAATATTGCACCCAGATCGCAGCACCGCAATATGCCCTCTGCCCCCGCCCGGAAGTTACCATGCACTGCACTCCATCGCCAAAATCATTGCGACTTGACCACTGTTCTATTGTCGTGTACAAAAAATGTATAAGTAGACAATCGATACAATATTTTAAACAGGAGCTCCTTCTCCATTTCATCTTTTTGTTTGTTGTCTCAAGGAAGGGCGCACACCTAAATGTTGCAGCCACAAAAGCATGTAGTGCTGCTGTGTGATGTGTTTTTCTATCATTTTGCCTGAATTGAAGGTGTAGCCAGAGCCGATAGCTGTTGTGTGTTAGTCTAGTGGTTGCTCCTACGTGAGCGTCATCACTGTGTCATGACGCTCCCTTAATAAAAGGGGCTCTGCTGGCACGCGGACGGCAGTGCAGCAGAGCCCCAGGAAGCGGCAACTCGTGTCTGTGTTTCTTTGTTCGAGCTGTGACTTGCCACGTGACCATGGCCTGTGCCAGAGGCCTTGGCCTGGGTGCCCCCTCGCCGAGGCTAATCTAGGCTGGGTGCCCCCAGCTGGAATCTCCGGGTCCGGTGATCCAGACGGGACAGGGTGCTCCCTGTCCGCTACCCGCTGCATGACCGCAGCGGCCTGGTGCTGTGTCGGGTGTCCCGACACTCTTTGTGGCCTGCCCCGGGGACTGGAGAGGGGCCACCACAATAGCCCTCTTCAGTCGGTGAGCAAAGCACCCAGAAGCCCTTCTCAATGCTCTGGCGGAAGAATGGAAGATGGCTGTGAAATAAAGGGAGAGAGTTTGATGAATAAGAAGGCAGTTCCCAGCTATATTAAGTACGGTTAGGTTATAAAGAATGCTGTGAAACTACTTCAAAGCGCTATAGGGGAAGACCAGAGAGGTAGGTAGGCTCTGAGGTGAAGAAGCAGTCATGTTGCCATGTGACCTGCGCAGCTAGACAAATTATAGCAATACTTGCCAAATGCTGTGAGTGCGTGAGCACCTAATGTGAATACCTGATATATGATGAGAGTACCTGAGTATAGGAGGCCAACATCTGGAAAATGCTACGAATACTTAGCATGGATGGCAACGGCTTCCTAGTGGGGTGAGTCCTGGGCCTAGAATGTTATCTTCTGGCAAATAGCTGCACACCAGATGGGCGAGTCATGTGTAACGTGTTGGTTTGGGAAAGGGACAATGCCATGCGATAATCTGAAACCCTGCTGGCACCGCCCTTTGTTATTCGGAGGGCACTGGATCGGGTAACATCAGTGTGTAATAATGACACTGATTATTACAGTGCTTAGAAGTAGTCCATGTACATAAAGCTCTATACAAATCACCAAATTATAATATGATACAAATACAATGGCAACATATTCAAAGTCCTCGTGAATTGTGGCCATGATGTGAGTTGTTTACTGTGTGATCACAATACCTGTAATAGCGTGTATGTTAATATGTCCTGGCAAAACCTCTCAAATGATGGGAACTTGGACATGTTCTCGTACATAGGCACGTGATCGCAACCCCTACAGTAGCAAGAAAGAAACGCTATTCACTACAGACATGTCAAAACTGTTGGCTTTGTCATTTATTGTTGCTGCAATTATTATTTTCTACCTTTCCACATAATTTTTGTTCACAGTAATTAAAACACACACCCCCACACACAAACACACACACACACACACCCACACACACCACCAGATAAAGGAAGTAATCCTTTGTGCAGTCCCCTCAGCCTTCAAACTTCAATTTCCAAACTCCTGGCCCCTTTGTATTTGTAATAGTAGTCATCATTTATATAGCGTCTTTTACCATTACTATAGTCTCAATGCGCTTGTGGTGGGAATGCCTTCTGGGACTGAAGTCCAGGTATAGGAACATTCTCAAAGGCTTAGAATACATGTGTGCATTGGATCAAGATTAGGGATTAGATAGGCTGGCTATTTATTTATTTATTTATTTTATTTCATTTATTTATTGGACATGTGTATGGCTCCTATACACAAGCAGTGTTTTCAGGTGCCACAAGACAAATTACAAAACAACAATAATGGTTATATTGGCCTTGTGATAATACTACCATCCAAGATCAAGATAAAGGTGGTAAGTGCGGGGGAGGGGAGAGAGGCAGAAGTGCAGGAATGGGGTGCCCAAAGGGGGGGTGAGCAAGTGCTTGGTGGGCCAAGACGGCAAGTGCCAGGGGAGAGAAAGGGACAGAGTGCGATGGACAGGTGGACCAGGTTGTCGTAGTATGGGGAAGGATCCCCGATGGCAAGTGCTGGCATGGGATGCTAGAAGGACTGGCAGGGAGGTGGTCTGGCTCATGTATGACTCAGAAGGGACCATGCCTCAGTCGCAGCGGCAGAGTGATGTTGGCACGGGTGGGGGAGAGGGAAGGAAGAAGAGAAAAGGACAGTCTTGAGACGTTTCCGGACTCAAGAAGATCAGGCTCAAGTGTGAGGTGGGCAGGGAGGCTGTTCCAGAGAGAGAAACCTGCTGAGGAAAGGGATCTACCTCCCACTCTCTGCTTGGAGTGGCGTTTGATGAACAGAGCATTTGACCAAGAGGACCGAAGAACTCTAGCGAGAGGTATTTAGAAAGAGAAAGCTGGATGTAGAGAGGTCCCAGGCCCCAGACATCCTTGTGGATGATACAACGGGTCTTGAATTTGATCTTTGCGGTCACCAGGAACAAGTGGACAGATTATAGGGCTGGAGAGATGCAGTCCCTGTGCTTGAGACCAAGGATAAGTCTTGCTGCTCTATTCTGGATTAGTTTATTTATTTATTTATTAGCATCTATATAGCGCACAGCAACCCTGAGGCATTGTGGTGCTGTTACAGTGACAAATATGGTTCCAGGGAGCATAACAGTCGACAGAACAGGCAGTAGGGGCGAAGGGAGGAAAGAGGCAGATTGAGGAAGAGGCTGTTGCAGTAGTCCAGCCTAGAGAGAACCAGAGCTCTGGAGACATTGAGCTTCTGGGGGTAGGTGAGGAAAGGGAGGATGTCTCTGAGGAGGTGAAGCTGATAGCTGGACTTCTTGACAAGGTTCTAAATGTGTGGAGAGAAAGAGAGAAAGGAGTCAAAGATAACCCCAAGGTATTTTGCCTCACCGGTGGGTGACGGGACAGGGCTCAAAGACGGTGGTCAGAGCATGGGGGACAAGGAGCAGGCTTCCCAATGAGAAAGAGCTCTGTCTTTCTGGCATTAAGGTAGAGATCATTGGCAAAGCACCATGCCTGAATAGCAGTCAGGCAGTCAGGTTTGAGAGAGGAAGGAGAGGAGGAAGAGGATGGCCGCTTAACGGAGATCTGTGTGTCATCTGCTTAACACTGGAAATGAGGGGAGAAGGTGGACATCAAGAGGGCCAGAGGGGCTAGGTAGATGTTGAAGAGCCATGGCGATAGGATAGCGCCCTGAGGCACGGTACAGGTGGAGAGTGAGGTGGAGGAGAGAAAAGGACCCATTTGCACTTGGGAGGGTATATTTGAAAGGAAGGAGGTAAGCCACGCCAGTGCTCTCTCCGTTATGCCGAGGGTATCGTGGAGACGGTTTATGAGGATGAAGGGGTTGACTGTGTCAAAGGCAGAACAAAGATCAAGGAGAATCAGAACAGAGGGTGTGTTTGAGTCCAGGTTTGAGAGTAGGTCTTCATGGGTGTTCAGGAGAGCAGTTTGCGTGCCTCTGGATGCCCTGAAACTGGACTGGTGGTCATGGAGGCAGCCAGCCATTTCAGTGTGGAGGGTCAGTTGGGGGATGACCAGCCTCTCATTAAGTTGCCCAAGAAAGGGTTGATAGAGCTAGGGCGATAGTTCGTAGGGCAAGACGGGTCATCAGACAGTATTTTTAGGAGAGGATGCACAAGAGAGTGCTTGAGGGGTTGTGGGAAGGAGCCGGCAGCAAAGGAATGGTTGTAGAGGTCAGCCAAGGCTGGGGCAAGAGAGGCAATGTTATCCTTGATGGTTCTGGAAGAGCAGTGGGACACCTGTTAAGAGGAGACGTTCATCAAGTGGACAACCCTACAGATCTCGTCTGGTGCAAAGGGAGAGAAGGAGGAGAGTATGGGGAGGGACAGGGAGGCAAGAGAAGGGGTGGGGGTGCAGATGACAGTGAGGACAGGATGTCCAGAGTTTTGGAGCAGAAGTGGGCAGCCAGTGCAGTGCAGAGTGTCTGGGAGGGAGGAGGAGAGGAGGAGACTGCAATAGGATTGGGAAGTTCCTTGCAGATTTCAGCCATGTTGGTGGTGGCCCCAGTGATGCAGGGATGGACATGAGCCCTCTTCTTGGAGCAGATGGCTAGATGATATTGCCTTCGATGTAGGCGACAGGCCAGTTTGTTAGAGGATGAGATAGAGGCCTGCCACTTCCACTCAACAGCTTTGCACTTGCGTTTCATACCAAGAGTTGCATTTGAAGGCAGGCTTCATTCGGATCCTCAAGACAAGGGCAAGGATGTCCAGGGTGCTAGAGATAGAGAGATGGAGGTTATCCGGAGCAGAGTCAGAAGAAGAGTCAAAGGCAGGGGAGTCAGGAGGGATGAAGGTAGAGGCAAATGCAGTGACTGACACAAGCTTCATCTGTTGAATGACAGAGAAGAACACTGGCAGTGCATGCACAGGTAAAATCAGTGGACTGGGGAGTTCAAGGTGGGAGAAAAATAGATAGTGGTCAGACCAGGAGAGGGGAGTAGTAAGAGGGTTGGAGAGAGGGATGTCAGCTGAGAGGAGAGCATCCAAGGTGTGTCCGGAAGAGTTGGTTGGGCCAGAGGGAAGAATAGTGAGGGAAAGGGAGTCAAAGAGGTTGTGAAAGAATACAGTAGCCAGATCCAGAGAGTAAAGGTGGCTGCTAAAGTCCCCAAGGAAGAGGAATTTTGGGATGGAGGCAAGGGGAGAAAAGGTGAGGTCCACTCATTCCGAGAGGAAGAGCATGTGAGGAATTCAACCTTCTGCTGGCATGCACTCGCCTGGGATTTTTTGAGATTTGTTAAAGAAATTGAATGATGGGAGATCAATCTCGGAAAATGTGTGGGCTAAACCGCACACCTTTTTCTATGCTCGCTGCACAACAAACACATAGTCACGTGTACTCTGTGTGGACACAGCCTACAGGTGCAGTCCTCCTGTCATGTTCATCTGGAATGTGACAGCCACGGATACACAAAAGCATCTCAGGAAGGGGGAAGGCAACACCTTCCTCCTGCCATGGCCAACCTAATTAAATATCAAAGGCTCCATGGATCCTCTCTCTGTTGTCTAAGTTCTGCTGGTGGCATTGCATACTGATGAGAGTTAATTGAAACAGGCCTGATCACATAACTGACAAAAGTGGCCAGGAAACCAACACCTCTTTGATATGCAATGTCTCAACTTGAAGCTAGCTCCCACCCCTCCGTATGAAGGGCAGTGAATGTCATGTCCGGGACAACTATTTACAGTAGGCAACCCATGTAGTGGGCCCCTCTTTCAGAGGGAAGAAGTCTGTGATTTGATGGAGACAAACGCCCATCACGAGTCTGGCGGTAACGCCGGCGCTAATAGCGCTGGCACTATCTGCCCTACCACCAAACCCCCCGGTGCTATTAGCGCCGGGTCACGGGTTTGGCGGTATTGGAAGTCCCCATTCCCCACTGAGCCCATTCGGGAATGCCCCTCTCCCGATTGGGCTTAATGGGGAATTTTCCCGCTCATACCGCTGGCGAATTTCCGGTGGTATGAGCGCAAATTTTCAGCAGATTTCCCCCCAGCTCAGAGCTGGGGAGAAATCTGCCGAAGACCTGATTTGGCAGACCCTTAAATCCAGTGGTAATAGCGCTACCGCTGGATTTAAGGGTTACCGCCAAACTCGTGATGAGGCCCAAAGTCTGTTCTCGCCACAAGCTCCAAGGGAGACCCGAGCTTTTAAAAGGAGCCACAGAGAGCTTCATTAACCAGAGAGACACTTTGATCCACAACAGACAGGAAGATGGGTGGGACTTAGTAATACATGTTGTCACCCCTTACCATTCCTGTTGCAAAGCACTCTGGTTATGACCTCACACATAACAGATGATTATTGGTGGGGACCCAGGATTGGTTCATTAAGGTAGGCTTAGCCTGTACCAATCACTGGTGTGATTTGGCTTTAAAAGAGGGTCGAGCCCCTCTTTTGGGAGATCATCCAACAACTTCGAAAGGAGTAAGAAGAAGGACTCATGTTGACCCTGTATGAAGGTACAGTCTGCCTTACAGCTTCTACCAGGGAAGGAAAGCCAGGATTTCCAAAAGGGAAGCAAGATCCCTTCCCTAAACATTTCCCAGGGAACAGAGAGAGAGATACCGAGCTCAGAGTACCCATTTAGCAGCTCCAGAACCGGTACCCAGCCACCACACAGCATGCCCTGCTAGGTTCTGCCAACAAGCTTCCTAGGTGGGTAGTGCCAGAGAGTCTCTGACCAAAGGACAATGCTGTTGCATGCAAACACTCTCCTCACTTTTGGGCCGTCCATCTTAAAGGATGACACATGCCCAGTGAAGAAGCTAGAAGGAGTGCCAAAACAAGCATCAACCAGCATCCATCTTTTAAGGACATTTCCGAGGCAGTCGAGCCCTCGAACCGCGACTGGCTGCACAAATGACTGTTGTCATGCTGCAGTCACTAAGCCGTCCAAGACGCCTCGACCAGCTTTCCAGATCCTCAAACCAGCACAGAGACAACGATTCTTGACCCCGAGCTGCCATGTAGGCCAGCCTTCTGCCATCCATCTAGCCTGACTTGCCGAACTGCCTGCCGCCTGATACCCACAGCTGTCTCCCATCTTGACATCTGTCGCAGGAGCTGCAAGGCATCCTGGAACCGACTCAACGCTGTCAAGCTTCAAGAACATCTCAAGCACCAGTTACATTGTGGTTCTGTTCCCCTGGTCCTTCTTCGAAGGGCCCTAGTGACATTTACGTTCCCTTGCTCCCTTGGTGCTGAAACCAAAAAAACCATGAACAGTTACGACTGATTGCTTTACCAACTACACTCCTGTCAGTATCCAGAGTGCATCCCTTTCCTTTGTGAAACTGTCTGTACTCTGTGTTCCTTTACAGGGTGGGTTGAATTTTGTAGTGCGCTAGAACTGTCTGTTGTAATAATAATAAATGTGATATTTGTATGCAACCTTGACTGGACAGTCCCTTTTATCATTGGGTAATAATTGTATTTTCGCTGTGTTGCAACTAACCAACGATCCATGACCTTGTGGAGATAAGCCTGCCTTTCCGTCCACGTTACCAAAATTGGACAAGGAGGTTTATAATTGACTTGCATTTCCAATCTGTTCAGATCCCTTCTGGTGTACTAGAGGTGTGGGGCTGATTGATGGTTTATTTGATATTTTTTATGTTTTAGAAACCGATATTTGGAAACCGATATTCATCCCTGGACTACTGGTGCCCCCGGAAATTGATTCATCACACAGGGGGTGGGTCCAGGAGGCCAGTAATGGCGGCGAGATTGAGGGAGAGGGTAGGATAGACAGAGCCTACAGATGAGGCATTCAAAGGAAGAGTAGGATTGAGTACGGATGATGGTGTCAGGAACCCACTTAGGAAAATTCAGAGCCACTCCGCTACCATACCGGGAGGGCCATGGATTGGACAGGATCTTGTAGCCCTCGGGGAGAAGAGTGTCAATAGCTGTGACAGAGCTGGCCTTGAATTACGTCTTAGTAATTGCAAGAACGTCATGGTCAAGGTCTTCAAGGAGGCGACAGATGTCAGAGGAGTGTTTGACAGCCGAGATAGAATGGAGGGTAGCCAAGTGATGCGGGTTGCCACCTTTAAATGAGGTGGAGCACAGGGGCGTGGTGCCACCACTGGAGGGTGGCAAAATTGGTATATGGGAGGATATGGGATTGCAGGAGAGGGGGGGGGGAGTTGAAAAGAGATGGAAGATGTCTGTCAAGAAGGAGGAGGTTGAGCTGGGAGCTCTGGGCCATGATAGTTCCATTGCGATAGATGTTTATGATGCACCTGCTAGATGCGAGGTGAGCCAAGAGCACTTCTCATCTGGTGCCACCATTAATGGATGAGGAAGAGAAAGGGGAGAGGACAGAAGTCATGTGGGGAGTCCATAAGTCAGGGGAAGGAACAGCACAGAGAGTGTCAGTGATAGTCTGCCTGGAGGAAGCATTGATGGTGGTGTCTGCAATGGGCAGACCAGGGTTGGAGACCAGGAGTGCCTTCTTAAATTTCTTCCATCCAGACTTTGAAAGAGAGGGCGGACAGGTGATGGAGAAGCAGTTAGAATAGATGGGAGAGACGGAGAGCACAATTGCGGCAAAGAGGGGCGGGGGAGTGAAGGAGAACACAGTGCACGATAGAATTCACAGGCGGCCACGCAGAAATGAGGTGCAAAACAAGCAACAGTGAAGTTAAAGGCCGACTAGGTTAGAGAGTCAACAATACGTGTAAAGCACACATAGATTCGAGAGTCAAAAATAGATGTGGAAATACATCAAGATTTGAGTGAATAGTGCAAGTAAAGTATTCCAAGCGTCATGGGCATACGTGGAGAAAAACTCAGATAAGAGAAGAAAATAAAATAGTCCAGTACTGTCATGAGTAAGGGTATCGGGTAATAATGTGCCTATATATATATATGGTCGCCGTACATAATGGCGTCGGGAAAAGTTTGTGGTGACATTATATAAGTGACCATATATATAGGTGTCCCCCAAACCCCTTAAAAAAAAAAGAATATCCCCGCAATACACATCCATTTTTCGGCAAATTCTTTGCATGGCAACATTTTTGCGGGTACATTATCACATGGACCCTGAGTAAGGCCATCAGCCTCAAGTGGAGCCAGTAACAAACTAGTGTTGCCTGAGAGTCATGATCTTGGGCAGCTGGAGTGGACGCAGCGTACACTAAGCATGCCACAGAGAGCTGCGCATGGGCTTGTTGGATCCCAGGAAAGCAGTGGCGGTGGAGGCCCAGAGGCACAGAGCAGAAACCCGGTGCCGGGAGCAGCTGAGTTCAAGGGAGCTGAGTCAACAGCGGTAATTGAGTCACTCAGGAAGCACAGAAGGTGGGGTGGGGAAGGCTCGATGGAGAACCAGTGAAAGTGCAAGCAAGGCTCATGCGAAGGAAGTAGATGCCACATCAAGGGGTGGTTCAAGTGGGTATCGGACTTACCAGCTGAGAGGCCCTGGAGAATTCTGTGAGGCGGCCTGATAGAACCTGAATGGGCTCGGCTCCAGTACGCATCACAAGAGGTCAGGCATGTGGGTGAGAGCTAAGGGAGGTCACGAGTGTGTGCGAGTGTGAGAGGCTCGTTATGTGTCCAGATTTTTTGTCATAGGTTGTCGCTGTATCCCAACGGCAGGGGTCTTGAGGCAAGTCTGGACTGAGCAGGCTCAAAACATTATGTGGTCAGCTAGATCAAATATCTCATAGGTCGAGGCGGCATTCCAATGTGTGTGCGTCCACCGATGTGGTGGGTTTATACGTACCTAGAGCTCAGATGGAGCGTATGTTGGATGCCGCTGTGCCATCAGACCGGTTCTCAGCTTTCCTTCTGCTAAAGCTTAAAGGGCAGCAACAAAGATAATGGGTAACAACGCTTTTTCCTCCCATTAAAGTGCATATTTATGGCAAGGTGACTCTGCCACCTGAGAACATGTTGCCAGTCGTGGCCTTTCGTGTAACTGATCATTGCATTCTGGGAGTCCTGCGCTCCTTCTCCCAAAACCACCTACTTGTGTTTTCCATCTCTGGCTCTTTTGATGAAGCCAGCAAAACCAAAAAAACATCCCTTTTAGTTCACTGTGAAAGGATCCCTCCATCACACCGTTTAAGCATGTTTAGTTTTACAAAGAGAAGCTAATTTAGGAGGTGGGGCCTTCTGAGCAGCACATGAAGCCATTGGCTGCACCATGAGAAGTAGATGGATGTGGGCAGGGCAGTCTTTTCACCACCTGCCTCTGTCGGCATGGTGCTCAAAGATGACGTCTCCCTGCTCGCCCAGGATGGGGATTAACAGGCTACCTGCAGTGCTCCTTGACCCCCACTGTGGCACGGGCCGTCGCCCAGTTTACCCGCCCCTGGTTAATTTGAAATGATAATTTCATAATGTATATCTTGAGGGTCTGAGCTAAAGTGTCGGAAGATTGCTTCTTAAATAATGACTCAAAGTGTTGCTCCCCAGGAGACCCCCTTTGCTAAAGCAATATATTGCCGATCCATCCATAGTTGCAGAACGGAGGCCATTTTGTTCAGGGGGGACCTAGTGTTACAGAGATGTTATTAAGCGTGTTCTAGACATTTTATTACACCTCAATTCCCTAAGAAGGTGTTGAATTTAATTCGATACACAGTATTGCAGCAAATAAAATTTCCTTTAAGTCAACACATTTTCTTCTGCGGCTGAGTCCCTGCCATGCTTCTTACTGAGCCCCACCAGCGCTCTGCTAGCAGATACTAGTTTCAAGGATATGCTTTTTGGAGGGCGATCACGCCTCATTCTTTACCTATGTATAAACTGGGCGCATTAAAAGATTGAGCTGCAATTGGTTGTTCATCAAACAGAAAAAATGAAAGCATGACTCCATATAGGGAGGGGTCCTGTTTAAACACACACAGCATGGCAGGCATTAGGGCATCTAACCACTTCCAAGCAGCACAGCATGCAATCACCCCCTTGTGTTTCACTGCCCTGTTAGAGGCAGAAGTCTATAGGTCAGGGGAGCACAACTGTTTTCGCTGGGGGGCCGAATCTACCACACAAGTCCCATTCAGTGGAAAAGACTACCCATGGCAATGAGACGGTGGAAGGGTATTATTTGGTGTGCAAATTTGAGTTAAAAAAAAGATGTCTTTTAAGGTGCTCTTTTTATTTATGACTTTTTTACAGTAACACCTTATGCATAGCCTTGGCGCATTACCACCTTAATTTATCTGTATTATGAAACTGGAATCACGTTTCCCACTAGAAGCAGAACTGCTCATATCATGATGTTCGGGATGGGCAAATCTGCCTAGACAGAGTCCATTGAACGGGTCCTCTGGATCCAGTGATTCATGGACACCCCCGAAGTCTTCCTGCCCACCTCCGCTGGTCTAAAAGTCACCAAAAGGCTGTCCATTTGTCTGAAACGTTTTGTTCTAGAAAGGTGCTCCAACACGGCTTTTCTGACATTGTTAGAGTGCAATGCCCCTTCTTCGGTCATTTGAGGATTCTGAAAAAAAGTCGGTAGAACCAGATCTTGAGACGTGTGAAACACAGACAATACCTTCGGAAGAAACTTTGGGTCATAGCGTAAGATAACTGATTCAGGGAGAACTCTCAGAAAGGTAGGATGACACAACAAAGCCCCTATTTCACCCAACGTCCGAGCCGAGGTTACAGCTATTAAGGTTCTATGGGTCTCATCACGAGTCGGGCGCTAACGCCAGCAGTGTTACAGCCGGCGCTATTAGCCCTACCGCCAAACCCCCAGTGCTATTAACGCCGGATCACGGGTTTGGCGGAACGGTTAATGCCCATTCCCCATTGGGCCCATTTGGGAATTCCTCATCGGCACATTTGCTATGGATTTCCCCCCAGCTCAGAGCTGGAGGGAAATCCACCCAGGCCATGATCTTGCGGACCCTTAAATGTGCCGGTAATAGTGCTACAGCCGCATTTAAAGGTTACCGCCAAACTCGTGATGGGGCCCTATGTCATTCTACCGACGTTTGATTATTCAATGGATTTTTTGCCATCAAAATTCCATCGAAAAAACTCAATGAAATGTTTTCTATTTTTATTTGGGGGGTTCCCCCGAGACCCCTTATTGCCATATGTTGTTACCCCAACCCCGTCCACACCCCTTTTATACCTTTACTCCCCCTCCCCCATATACATTTCAATGAGATTTTTTGATTGATATTTTGGGGCAAAATATCCATCTGAAAAACGAATGTCGGCAAAAGGACGGTATAAGAGCTATTAAGAATTCTGTTTTGAGTGTGAGTTGTTTTATGTCAATCTCCCTAATAGGCTTAACGGGATGGCCCTGTGGAAAACTCAACACCAAAGGCAGACCCCACAGAGGTAGGCCCTTATAGGAGGAGGGGCGAGAGGAAGCAAGACTTTCCAATAATTTACCTACCAGAGATTCACCTCCATTCTACCGTCCCGGTTCCCACTAAGAGTCTAGTGGGCACCCGCTGGGAGCGGGGAGTGGACACTGCTATAACTTTGTCCAAACCTTCCTGGAGAAACTGGAGCACTGAAGAGAGACTACAATGAAGAGGGGGTGCATTCGATCCTCTTCACCTTTTAAGAAAGTCCTCCGTGCCTCTCACAGCCTTTCAACGTGGATGAGCGCTTTTCATGAAGGATAGTGTCCACCACATGATCAGAAAGCCCTTGTTCCATCAACCGAGTCCTTTCAAACTGCCAATTGTATCTTGCGGGTGCCAAACCCAGACCCGCTTGGAGGGCAAGGCAACCCTGGAATCTTTCCAACCTTGTGGCACTGAACATCCAGACGGGAAGGTAACCACCCTCTCTGAGGCCAAAAGGGGGTCACACACCAAGATGACAGTCACCCTACTCTGTCTGGTCTTTTGCACCACCCTGGGGTTGTGGGACGGGGAGGGAAGGCCTACAGAAGCCCCTAAACCCATTCCAGATTCAGCGCATCCACCCCCCAGGCACCCACAGCATGGAACCTGGAGAAGAATTCTAGGACCTTCGCTGAGGAAGGGGAGGCAAAGAGATCCAGTATTGGGGGCACAAATCTGCAACAGATCTCTGAGAAAAGCCTGTCTGATAGAAACACCTCCTGAAAGGAGGACAGCACCCTGCTGAGGCGAACCACCTCCATATGCTGCTCCCCCCTCTGATATGGACTGCTTCCAGAGAGAGCAGATGATTCTTCTCCCAAGATCCTATTTTTCAGGCCAAGGCATGCAGTGACTTTGACCCTGATCGCCTCTGCCGGTTAATATATCTCATGGCTGCGATGTTGTCTGTTCTGACCAGAATGGCCCTGCCCTTGATGAGGCCAGAGAACTCCACCATACCTTTGTAAATAGAGGACAGCTCCATCCAATTAGAAGATCTGAGAGGGTCCTCCTGATTTGAGCTCTTAACAAGGGATGAATCAGCTTCTCACGTTCTCTGCCTTCAAGAATAAATAACCAGTGTTTGGCTGCCTTCAGTTTTGACACCAAGCAAGACAGCCCTTCTCATTTCTTTCTTGCTCCCAGCTTATTCTTTGCTGCGACACAGCCATCAGCTCTTCCCTTCATGGTTGGAACTTACTAAAATGGACACCGATGTCCAGCTTCTATAAAATGGCCGATTCGTCTGCAGTCTATTCTCTACGGATAGCCAGCTTGCGTTGTTGCATCTGTACAGTTATCGAACATTTTGCATTTTCTCCAATGCTCTTCACACATGCATTCTTTGTTCCGCACATGAAAGTTTACTCGATTCTTTACTTCGTCATCAGTTTCTATAAGGTCCATACATTCCCTTCTTCAGCCAGTCTTCTCTGAGTGTCATGCTCATTTCTTGTGACATCACCAACTTCTCTATCTCTCTTTTTTATATCCCTTCGGCGGACCTCCTCCAAGAGATTATCATCTATTCTGGGATACATCTGATATGGTTTTCTTAGTACATACCTTTTCTCGAAGTTTCGACGCGGAATAGTCACAACTGCTGGTGTCACACATGGCGCAATTTCAGGCTGCCAGCATACAGCTAGTGCGGGGGCGGGACTTCCTGCAGAGGCATTGGCTTCATAAGCATGAGAGGCAGGGATCCGGCTGGTCAGGAGATTCATGGCTAAGGGCCAGAGATGGAGGTGAGCACAGAGGACCAGGAAGTCACATGAGGCCATGTGTCCCTTTACCACCAACAACTGTCTTACCACAAGCCAAACATTCCTAAGAACATTGGCAGAGTGTTTTGGGGGCACAGCACCCTCTCCTGAGGTAGGAAGACATTCTCCTACCTGGTACAGGGCCCCTATGAAGGTTAGGTTTTGAGATGGAATCAACTGTGATTTTTGCTAATTTGCAAGGTTACATGGAACCCCCATTCCCGAACAGCATGACAAACCCAATGACGATGCCTCTGAACCTCCCGGCCCCTGCCCCTTGGGATATGTCTTTATAAGCCAATCGTTCAGGTAAGCAAAATGTGGATTCCTTGTAAGTGAAATTAAGCTACTAGAGGAGTCACTAGCTTTCTAAACACCCCCAGAACCATTTCCAACCCAAAAGAAAGAAGCAAGAATTGAAAATACCTCCACCCACAGAAAATCTGAGATATTCCGCTGAGAGGGGTGTATGACCACATGGCAATAGGCATCCTGGAGCCCCAAGTCCACCAACCAATCTCCTTCAAGGACACCAACCAATCTCCTCCAAGGACGCCAACCAATCTCCTCCAAGCACACCAACCAATCTCTTCCAAGGACTCCAAGCAATCTCCTCCAATGACTCCAACCCATCTCCTCCAAGGACGCCAACCAATCTCCTCCAAGGACGCCAACCAATCTCCTCCAAGGACACCAACCAATCCCCCTTCATTATGAGAGGGATTCTTTTCAGAAGGGTCTTTGGGCCTCATTCTGATGTGGGCGGTAAGGGATACCAGGCACCTGTAAGGAGACCAGTGCCGGTAATCCCTTATTGCCCAATTCCAAGGTCCCTTAGCAGGAACCGTAAAGGATGTGTCGTCTGACCACACGTTCTTTACGGGACCGTTAAGGGACCTTGGAGCTAATAACGGGCCTGCAATTAGCGGGCCCGTTAGTAGCACCTTCCCCATTCCCATTGAGCTCTATGGGGGCTCAAATGGGAATAGGGAATGGCATTTGGAATGGGGACCTACCGGGTCCACCTAGGGCGGAATGTCCCGGTAAGTCCCCTCTCCACCAGACCGGACCCGGACACGATTGTGGAGGCAGCCATGGTCTAATAGCGCCATGGCTACCTCCAAAGTTGTAATGAGGCCCTTTATCTTGAAACGCTCCCCTTTTACAAATGTGTTCAGGCTTTCAGATGCAAGATTAGTCTGTTCGTTCTTGAGGATTTGGGGACCTGGGAGGAGAACCGCTGCCCCTGTTGAGTCTGAGGCACCTTCATCATTGCCCTCTTTTCCAGTAACTCCTCTAAGGCGTTGGTCACGACTTTCCTTCTGATCACATTTTTGGGAATAGGAGTCATGGCTGCCTGAGCAGGAGGGGCCAAAAACTCTGCTCTGCGCAGATTTTCTCTGCCTCTATTTGAAGTTGTATGTCAGTGAGTGGCAGGGCAGCTAAGTCTTCAGAGTGCTATTGGCAAGATAGCTCAGTGTGTTGAATGCTTCATTTGACCGTGTTAAGTGCAGGACACATATTGGATTTCCAGCAGGGGGTTCAAGGAGTGTGATTATTTTAATCCCACCAACTAGCCTTGATGATGTGTAATTTAATGAGGGATACTGTCTGCGAAGAGGCAGGACTGGAGGCCCTACAGTCGCAAGCTTTGATGGCACAGCAGACATCCCAGAGGTCGTGCACTGTAACCCGTGGTGTGTCGAGGGAGTGGCTTGGGCTGGCACGTGCTACGCCTGGGATCTGATTGGCCACCCCAGGTGCCACCACATTATCCTAAACCAGGATCATTATGTGTGTGTGCGCTCGTACTTCATGCCACCCCTGCATAAGTCAGTGCCCCACTTGGGTCAACACAGTCAAAAGTGTCTGGAAACTCCACTGACTGTGACGTGGAGATGGAGTCGAAAAAAGCCGGAGTCTTCGGGCCAATCCTGGAGGTTGGGCAGCTCCGACTCACGCACGTACGCACACCCGAACCCACAATGCAGCACAACACATATATTCACACAGTGATAGAAGTGCACCAAAAAAGTTGTGGAACTGTGACAGGTGACAGAGTAGGAAGGAAAGGTGCAACACAGTTTTCAAGGGTTGCAGTCGTGCAGTCATGCTGGTTGACAGCCATTTGTGTTGAAACAGATTTCAGTTTCGCTCCAACTGGTATGCCATGGTAAAGTGGAGAAGTGTTCTTTAACGTCTTAAAGAACTGTTCCAGAATGGTGACAATGGTTGCAAAAAGTAATGGAGCTATTAACAGTAAAAAATAAAACTAGTGCAACAGAGTTCCCGACCGTTCCCGCTCACTTCGACCACTGTATTCACATGTGCCACATGTCCGCATTTCAGGTTCCAGCTCCTGATTTCTGGGTCTGCCTCTCCCTCGGTCTTACCATCCCTTTCCCTCACTACCCTCTCCCTCTCTATCCATCCTTTTCCCTCATCCCTTCGGTCCCTCATATTCTCTCCTCCCAGGGTCTTCCTCTATCTTCCCTGCACCTTGTCTCACTGTCTCTCTCCCACTCTCTCTCGGCCTTCCCCTCTACCTCCCTTCTCCTCTTGCACTCTACCTCTCCTTCCGTCTCGCCCTCCTTTCCCTCTCGATCCCGGCCTTACTTATCCCCACTGTCCCTCACTCTCTTCCCTATCTGCCGCACTCTCTCCCTCTTCCCTCCTGCTTCACCTTTTCTCCCCCTCTCCCTCCCACTCTCGCTCGCCTCCCCTCGCATACGTTAGTAATAGTTTCAAAGTGCAACACGTATGATCTATTTTTCAATAATTATCAGAATAACGCAATTCTGACGAGTTAAGCATTTTACACAAAGGGAATCCTAAAATCAATTGTTTACATAGACTCCAAGATCTAATGTAATGTCATTGCGCTGCTGAAGTGACATCGCTGGTTCTTCTGGGCTTCGGATTCATGGTGTTTATCCTCTCAGCGGAGTCCCTCGATGGTTTGGCGTGTGTGTAATCCATGTTAAACACATAATACAATCGACAGTATGCGTTCCCTTTCACCTGACACATGCGTTATATCACCTCCGCATACTGGGAATTACCGATAGGATTAAGATTAGAACTAAAGAGGAGTCTGGGTTAAACTCAGCACATATTTGGTGACAGGCGCCTATGTTGGGTGCACGCGGGCTGCCTCCCAAACATTGGCCCCTTTTACATGTGCATAATCAGTGGATTATAGACTCGTCGATAGATGATCATTGGTTAGTGAGTAGTCAAGAGGGGCAATCTTGAGTGCTCGATACTCTTGAAAGAACATTTGCCTTTGATGTTCTCAAGATTTGAAGGTTTTTATTGATCATCGTATCATGAGGGTCCTACTGGGAGAGTTGGAAAAATGGGTGAAGGAGGGAAAAATCCTCTCTAAACATCAAACGGGATTTAGAAGGGGGTCACTCCACAGCAGTAAAGGGCCTGGTATTGAACATCCTGAGTGAAAGAACAAGAAGCAAGGGAGAACACCACTTGTATGTGGCCTGGGTCGACGTCTCGAAGGCCTTTGATCAGGTGAATAGAAACCGATTATGGGCCAAGCTGAGAAGGTGGGGAATTCCAGAGGGGCATCCTTGCCATGGTTGCTGAACTCCATAGAGACACCACCATTAGAGTCCGGCTGGACACTGAAGGTCATCTCACTAGTCCAATAAGGGAGGAAAGGGGAGCCCGCCAGGGTTGCCTGAGAGCTCCCCTTTTCTTCAACTTGTATCTTTCAGATATGGGAGGGTTTTTGGAAGAATCAGCGCCAGCAATCCCAAAAACCAATAGATGTAAGGTCCATTGGCTTGCTTACGCGGACGACGTGGTCCTACTGGACAGAACACCAGTCGGGCTGCAGCGTCTTCTGGACAAATTAGATGTCTATGCAAGGGAGAATGATTTGGCTATCAATCCAAAGAACTTGAGAATAATGATATTCAAACATGCAAATAAACAGTAGCATATTCTCAGTGGAAGTTATGAGGGCAGAGTATAGAAAGAGCGACATACTTGGGGTACAAGATCTTTGCCACCCCATCATTGGGTAAAGTGGAACAAGAGGTAGAAATGAAGATTTCTCAGTTGGTCCCGCAGATGAAGAAGATCCTAGTGAAATTCTGTAAGTTCTCAACTCTTCCACTAATCAAATTCTACTCAGCATAAGTCATTCCAGTGATACTTTATGGACTGGAAACAAAAACGTGCTCGTGGAGTGTGGATTGGCAAAGGTTGGAAGGGGTGGTTTGGAAGAGAGTTTTTGGCCTTCCAATGAGTCTCTCTATGAGCTGTCTGAGATTCTTATTGGATCTTCGGTCTCTAAAATCGCAGGCATAATGGAAACTGACGTCCCTCTTGCATTCAATCCTCACTGCGCAAGAAGATACCCTGTATTTTGACATCAAGGCCCACTTACGAGCAAAAAAATCCAAATTATTGACAAATCTGGAAGAAAGAGTCATGGAAGGATTGAGTACAGCTGGAACCAATATAGAAACATTAATCCATAGTCCACTGAAGGCAAAAAAGGTCCTGAAGGAGCGGGATTGGATAAATACAATCGACAGTATGTGTTCCCTTTTACCTGAAAAGCTCTTTTTGAAAGTGGATAAAACACAAGGGGTCATTGCAAGAAATCTGATGAAGTTTCCTGACTGGAGGATTAGGATGAATTTTCTCAGAATCCGATTGAACATAGCACTCACAGGTGAGGTCCTGTCAACAAGGGGGGAAGAGGAGGAAGCCAATCCTTTATGCAATGTGCACAATCCCACAGAAACAATCCTTAAAACACTTACTGCTGGAGTGCGAGGGAACTTGGCCCACAAGACTTCAACTCTTTGGCAGATTTGGCGTAGGGGGCGATGGCTATATAAAGGAATCTTTCTGGGAACGCTTGATCGCTGGACATTGGAATGACCTGACAATTGCGGCAGTACAAGTCCTAGAAAGGTATAACATCGTGACTTAAAGCTGCCATAAGAGGACATCAGAGATCCTTTGCTTCAACTCAATTGAGATCATGTTTAGTTGTGAAATGTTTCTTTGGTTGGTCATTGTCTGTGATTCTAAGTGATTTTCTTACATCAACCCGTCTAATGGATAGCTGCTCTTTTTCTCACTCTCTCTCTTTTGTCTTTTATTTTCTTTTTTTCTCACTCATCTTTGTTCCTTTTTTTATTTTTATTGAATGAAGGGTGTTTTTTTAGTTTAAACGCAAAAGGGAAATTCCTTTCTTAATTTTCTTTTTCTTCCTCCCGATGTTGGTTGGTTTTATTGATTGATTTGTAATAGAAGTAAAAAGTATTTTCTAAAAGGTTTTTTTCTATAACCAAATACAAATAAAAAAATGTTTTACATTTTTTTAAAATTGATCATCGTATGTTGCCATTGCCGTTAAGCCAATGCATTTCGACCATTCCTGGGTCTTCCTCAAGGCTGGGCTGGCTGCTACTATTACATTGTTAGTAGCAGTGGAAGCTCCTGTTGTAGAGCTTGCCTGGGACCCTCTTGTCCAAGTTAGCACACCTCAATACGGTGTACTTGCTTGTGCTCTTTTAGAGGATAGGGTCGCCCTCTGTTTTTAGTATATTGATTCCATGCACCTGGAGTATCCAGTGCTTCCAAGTAGAGGCTCGCTCCTTGTAGAAGAGTGGCCTTGCCTGATTGGCGCCTGCGAGAGATCTACACCAAACTCCATCAAACCACCGAAATACACCAAACCTTCCAGCCCAAGTATCTGGATCTCTGCGAGCGTTCATTCCGAGTTTGGTGAAGGGGCATCCGAGGGGCAAAATACAGCTTTTCCAGAGACTTTTGCACAAATATCACCAGAAAACCACTGGACATAATCTCTCCAAATTCATCTGCAGGCTGTGCTGTGAGGGGGGAATGGCTGTGCAATAGTTTGTATATACATAGACATGCTTACTGTTTTTCGTGCTCCCACAGGATCTATAAAATTCAAAGCCGCACCAGAGAATTGGTTCACGTGCCCTTGAAAGGTTCCCCTCTGGATTTGGGGATTTGCTGGGGAGTGCCCTGTTCATGTTTCCTTTGCTCTTCATGTGTAGGCCTGGTGCTGGTCTTTCAAAGCAGAGTAGATACACTGGCTCACTGCTGCTCTTTGCCACACCCATCTCACAGCACTGCAGGCCATGTGTACACTGCATTGTCATTATTTAAAGTAATTTCCAAACTAAGCGCAAACATGAGAACAATTAACTGGGCTAAAGCTTTGGACATATTCATTTAAATCTGTACTACATGGCAATGACGTCATTCCCATGAATTATGAAAACAATGGAAACATTTCACATGTTTATAATCCTCTCCAATCAGCAAAGAACCTTCCCACAAAACATCCATGTTCCTTTGATTATTTTGGGGAGTTTGTTTTTCAGATCAACAGCTAATTTGGATTCTAGGTGAACAATTACTCCAGTGTGAAATCCTTTTCTGGTATTAGGAAAATCCTTCCAGAATGTTCCAGGAATGTGTTTGGTGAAGGCAGGACTGAATATCAAGCATTGGCCTGCAGACCCAAAATAATGTAACTACACTAAAAAAGTAACAATGTATTACTCTCAGTGAGAGAATGCAAAGAACGTGCTGCCAACTCTCAAGGGGAGAGGGTGGCACACGTTTGCATAGGCTTGTGTCATCAGCCCTGATGTAAGGGGCATTGCGCACCGGTCATGGTCGCGGGCCATGCCCAATGGGTAGTACAGCCATGACTCGCTGCTCATAGGTGGGTCACAACCCATTCCCTGCAAGCACCAGGGGTTGCGGGCCTTATATTAGCTTACAATTACTGACATTTTGCATTTTCACCATGCACCAGTCATGAATTCACACAAGTCAAAACAGATGAAATAATAAAGAAGAGGTTGATTGGTACTAGTGATTGATCATAAAAATACATCATCAATGACATTAGCATATGATATGATATGATATGGCATTTGTAACGCGCCTATACACAAGTGTTTCAAGGCGCGAAACACTTGTATATTGGTCATATACAATGACCAATAAAAACAATGCCATTGCTGATGGGAAATATAGGTACCGTTGGTGGCAAAGTAACTGCAGAGAGGGTGGTTGCAGGAATAGCTCAGAATGCAGTACCCAATATGCATGGACTTATTCCCTGCCAGTGCTCATGGTGCTGTTTTGTCCGAAATTAATTGAGGAGAGATTTGTGGCTCTGCAGTTTTTACAGTTGGATCTTCATCGATATGGAAAAGATTTCACCTGGGAGAGATTTCTGACGGCTCTGAAAATAGGGCGAACAATTGACGCTTTGAAATTTCTCGAGAAATTGTTGAAAGTTGATAATGTTTTACTGTAAATAAGGAATGAGAGTCAGTTCAGTTTTGCTTTCTTTATTTATACATGTTAAAGGTTGGAATTTATACAACCAAAAAACAATTAAAAAAAATAAAAATCAGTAATGGGTAATACATGCACGACATAGCTGCGGGCTCTGCCTTGTCCATAGCTTCCACTTTGCACGGGGTGTTCAATACTCGGAGGTGTTGAATAAGCAGAAGATACACGGTGAACGTTTGTGCTAATGCACTATTGAGTTTATGGCCCTTTAGGTACGTGCATGTGTAATGCATACAGAATAATTCAGAGTCCAAATAACCGAACCAACTCAGGAAGATGGCAAAGTACTGTTTTATTAACAATTATCTAAAACAGAGACTTTACAACGAACATCAACGTACGTATGCTCAATCTCTCGCTGCAATTTTTACACAGAACATGGTTTTTATATCACAAATACATCAGAGGTGACGTCATACTATGTGGCAATAATGAAAAACCTAATAAGGGTCAGGATTGGCTAAGGGGAACATCTAAGTATACTTTCTATAGGAACTAGGATTGTGATTGGCTGCCCACTATGAGGTGGACAACTTATGCCTACCTCTAAAACATGTCATCTTCAGAAACATTAGATACACAGTTTCTCATTGGTTTTCAAACAATATGGTCCTTCGTTATATGGACTACTGCAATTGGTTGGCACGCTAGTGCCATGTCTGGAACATTCACGCCTTGAAACACTTGTGTATAAGCGCGTTACAAATGCCATATCATATCATATGATATCATTCGGTTCACTTAGCAGCATGTAAGCCCAGACCCAGGTGCAAGGAGTTGGGGCATGACACTACCTCCCCACCCAATTAGCCTAGCATCTCTCATCCCCCATGCCTTCTACAATGAAGATTGTCTTTGTACCTGGCCTTGCAAAGTATCCTTGTCTTTGAGAATGCATAGCAGTGAGGGCCCTCACAATCGTCTGTGGGACTCCATGTTCGAACTCTATTTTCATCCTTGGCTCACGTGACAGGAGACCACAATTTGGTCCATTTTGCAGGTTTTAAATGCTCTAAATGAATAAAACTTGCCACTCTTGGTGTTCTTTCGTTGCACCTTAACAAGGGATGATTCGCTCATTTCCAGAATAGATAGCTAACCTCGGCTGCTTCTGTCTTGACTCCAGGCCAGGCAACCTCACCATGCAGCTCCACGATTCTGCTTATTCTTGCTGCAACACAGTTTCCCTTCCCACTTCATCCCACTTGGGACCTGCCTTACTAAATTCATGATACCGATGTCCAGCTTCTATATAATGGTTGCTTCGCCTGCATCTATTCACTACGAATAGCCAGCTTCTATGATGACATAGTCTACCTTGTGTTTTAGAGCCTGTGCATTTATTGAACAGTGGATTTTCTGCAGCACTTTGTGCACGTGTAATCTTCTTTTACGTATTTAAAAGCTCACTTGATTCTTTACTTCATCATTAGTTTCTTTAGGAGCTATACATTCTCTTCAGTCAGCATCTTGAGATGTCGTACATACTTTTTATCACGTTACTAACTTCTTTTCTTGGCTCCTTCTCATATTCCTTCAGGGAGTCCCTCCCTTAGGTTGTCATCACTTCGGGGCGACATTCAGTAAGGTTGTCTCAACGGGTATCTTCTTTCAAACACATGCTGCAGTATTAGCACAACGGCTGGTGTTAAACACGGCACATTCTCATGTCTCCAACATATAGGAGGAAGGGGGGGCGGCGTCTCCTGCAGAGGTATACAGCCCCTCCTCTACACTATAACAAACCGTGATAACACGACCTGAAATGTCGGTTTTCCATTTCACTCATCTGGTGACCCAGCCTGCGCTTCCACAGGATATGAAAAAGAGTAGAAGGAAAAAAACACTAGTGAATTGTAGAAGGTTGAGACAGTCAATGGCACTGGGTGCTTCTATGTCATTATTTCGATTTTTGTAGGTCGTCTAACCAAAAGACCCCACCCTGATTTTACAAAAATGGAAATAATTACATTTCTCCCTGTCCACCCACCTCCCACCCTCTCTTCCCATTGTAGTCCAAATCAGGGGAATTCAAACCCGAACCACCCTCCTTCAGCACCCGCCGCCTCTCTTCACTCCCAAGCCCCCAAAACACACAGAAACACACAAATACGTGTTCATCCAACACATACACAAACACAGACACACACACAAACGTACCCGATGTCCGTTGAGGCCACTTCCGGGTTCTGGCGTCCCTGTCAGCCCCTGTGCACTCATGTGCATCAAAGGGGCTGACAGTTCGATTTAGAAAGACCGATCTGTTCCCGCACCGAGCGGTCTTTCTAAATCATTTTTTTTGTCTTCGATTTTTAACAAAGGTCTATTGACCTATTACCCCCGGGGCAGGCCAGGGAAAGGCTGACAGTGCATATAAATGATAGGAAGCCCTCAAAGTGCAACTGGCTTCAACTCCTTTATTAACTGAACTGAGGACCTTCCGTCCTCTCACGTCACTTCCCCGTGCAACCGCACCCCAACTCCCGCCTCACACCTAACGAGGTTGATATCCAACGTGACCTCTCCCCCTTTCTTTAAACAATCAGTTATAAGTTAACCCATCTCTTTAATTAGTCTTACAGGTTTTATTCTTGCCCTGACAGGCCACCCCTTGCTCTGCCGGTCCAGGCTTCTTCTCGGTGAATCATGTTCTGACGCTGCCCACTCTTCATCCGATGCCTCACTGTCTCCTTGATGTGACTCGACAGAGTCCAGCGCCCTCGTGTATCTGGCGGGCAGTTCCACCCGTCATTCTCCTCCCGGTACTCTTTGCAGTGAGACACGTTTCTCATGATTGTCCTCCCTTCCTTGTAACCCAACAATAGATACTTGTGACTCAAGTAACTCAACCACGAATACCTGAGACCGAACCAACCTCAACATAGCGACATGTTGTGCACTTCCTTAATCTCACCCAGAAGGCCATCCCATGCCCTTTCCCCATGGATGACACTATTTGCAAGAGGATTGCAGTGAGGTACAATCGCTCTGTGAGACGGGTACGGTTAGTTTGCCCTATCTCAGGCCATATTTATCCAAACTCAGAAACAGTCAGTGATTTGATTGGTCGCTTAGAGAAATGAATGCGTGATATGAGTAAAATCCCCCAATGAGATCTTTGTTCTGCTACGAAGACTCTACAGGAAGTGCAACCTAGCCTGGGACCCTAAAAGCATCTTTTCTGCACCCTATGCCCTATAGCTATTGATGGGCTTTCTAGAGCTCACCCATACAGAGATAATGGCTTCGGTGTCCAGACGTCACAGTGCGGAGTGGCCAATCCTGTAGCATTGAAGCATGAAAGGATAAGTTGAGTTGCCTCCCAGAGACATGGGGGCGTGTTTGGGTCTTTCAGATCTTACTGGTTTAAATTTGATCACACCAGGTTTCTATGGATCTCCTTCCTCGGTATTTCACACTTAGTTGGAGAGTCAATTTGGTAAGTTCTTCTAAGCAAGAGCTGGAATGGTGAAGGGTCTTGTGGGGGTGCAGGATCGGATAGCGAGCAGGCAAGGCTCACGCCGCTGGTGGGATCTTCCTCTGAGGCTGCAGTATTGTTCAGGTGATCCTATTTGGGAAGAAGCCTTTGGCCGTTAGTTGGTGATAGCCTTGCAGAGCAACACGGCTTCTCAGCTTTTCCAGAGGAGGCAGTGACTTTCCTGGACCCTCAAGTGTGATCGGAGATTGTCCCAAGCTGTGGGTGGGTTTGGCCATCCACAGCTTGACACCTGCGCTGAATTTGATTTTGCATGCGTGTGTGTGCAGAGTAGGCCTATGTTGGCTGATCACAAGCTTTCTATTGGTGACCACCATGCCAGCGCTTCAGAAAGAAGTCTTAGTCCAGCGCACCAGATCGTCCAGTCGAGAGGGCTATGAATTGAAATCTTGGACCTATTGGGAGCGTATGCAGAATTATCAGACCTAGGAAATGTGGCAGTTTCCAAGCTTTGCCCCAGCTGCAGCTGCCTGAGGGAGCGTTTAAGCACACTCCTATGTCATTACAGCAGTCTAGAGAAGATATGGTTATGAGTCAAGGATTCTGCTTAGTCTGTTGAGAGGCTAGTGAGCACTCTTGACTACTGCACTCATTTGTGTGCCAAGTGTGGGCTCTGTCTTAATGATCACACTCAGGTTCATGACAGTTTTTGGCTATACTTGGGGAGTTGTGGAGGGCGGCAGCCGTGGAAGGGTTCCTGACCTGTACTGCAGCCCACCTTCTTTCCCAGTTCCATTATATCACCACAAACAGGCAAGTATTCTAAGGAAGCTCTGTGCTGCATAACCCCTTTGGCTCCCAGATCACCACCTAATGGATACGCCTCAGATAACATTGTGATAGAGTTATGAGGGTGAATTGTGTTCTGGTAACCCCTGAAGGTCACCTGTATTTCAACACCATGTGGAAATTGGGCCTCATTACAAGTTTGCCAGTCTGGAAAGTACGGTACCGGTAAGCTTGCCGGTACCGTAGTTCCCGGACCGGCAAACTATGAGTTGTGCCTGTGGGTGCCTTTCTGCCTGCCAGGACGGACCTGGCAGGTGAGCGGCACACGCGCACACAGCATGCCGCATGCACCGGCATTATTCACGAATGGTGCCGGTGCATGCGGCTTCCCAATTCCCATTGAGCCCTGTGGGGCACAAATGGGAATGGGGAAGATTTTTTTCAGTGCCCTGGAATGGCCAATTACCGGGTCTACTGGGGTTGTAATACCCTGGTATTTTCCCATGCCAGGGCGCTGGAAAAAAAACAACTGCGGCGGCCTGTATTACAGGCACGGCTGTCCACTAGGGTCGTAATGAGGTCCATTGTCCTGAGGTGGGCCTGTGCTGCAGTGCCACCCATTTTCGATATACCACCATCTTAGGGACAGTGACCTCCTGAGGATGGCCTATGCTGTGGCGGTCCCGCAACACCCCATTTATATTACCCCCATTGGGATAATGTCTTGGGTCTGCCCAGTGATGTGCTGTCCTCCCATAACTAGAAATCACTGCCTTTGGTCTATGCCACCCCTGTGCTGGATGTAACATCCTCCCCACCCCTTCCCAAAATGCCCTGTGGACCACCTGCAAAGGGATACTCTCCTGTACTGTGGTGACCCCTGGACACCCAATATATCATCACCATAGAGATAGTGCCCTGAGGAAGGCCTGTGCTATGGTGAGCCTCAACGTCCCCTAAAAAACGGAAACAAAACGAGCGTGGCGTCCTCGCCACCTCCATCACTCTGGTGAGTTTTGCCCCCAGATGGCCCCACAACCATTTCAAACACTGTAAAAGTGTTTGAAAATGGCTTTTAGCACGCTCGGCGCTCCAGCCCCCATGTTCCCTGCCACCCTCCTTCCCCAACCCAACCCCCCCTCCCAACCCTCCCCCGGCACCCTGATTGGTCTCTTGGCCACATATCATACACCCTCCCAGGGCAGCCCTCTGCCCGGCAGCCCCTGTGGCCAAGGACCCCCAGGCCAAGGATGGCTCCTACATTGGCGGCTCCAAGATGTGTCCGCTGGGGAAGCCAGTGAAGTCAGCAGTCAACAGACACCAACAAAAACTGGGAGTGTGGCATGGGTGGGGAGTGGAGCAATTACTCTACTCCAGAAAACCACTGCCACTCTATCTTACCTCCCAATGACATAGAGTGCCACAATATTAGCATTTCCACACCTAGATAGAATTGTGAATATTAGCCTGTGTCGCATCTAGATGGAATAGTGAATATTGGCATGTCTACACTTAGATAGAATTGTGAATATTAGCATGTCCACACTTAGCTAAAATTGTGAATATTAGCCTGTGTCGCATCTAGATGGAATAGTGAATATTGGCATGTCCACACTTAGACAGATTGGTGAATACTAGCATGTCCACACTTAGCTATAATTGTGAATATCAGCCTGCGTCGCATCTAGAAAGAATTGTGAATATTAGCATGTCCACACTTAGCTAGAATTGTGAATATTAGCCTGCGTCGCATCTAGAGGGAATAGTGAATATTGGCATGTCCACACTTAGATAGAATTGTGAATATTAGCCTGCGTCGCATCTAGATGGAATAGTGAATATTGGCATGTCCACACTTAGATAGAATTGTGAATATTAGCCTGCGTCGCATCTAGATAGAATTGTGAATATTAGCATGTCCACACTTAGCTAGAATTGTGAATATTAGCCTGCGTCGCATCTAGATGGAATTGTGAATATTGGCATGTCCACACTTAGCTAGAATTGTGAATATTAGCCTGCGTCGCATCTAGATGGAAATGTGAATATTAGCATGTCCACACTTAGCTAGAATTGTGAATATTAGCCTGCGTCGCATCTAGATGGAATTGTGAATATTAGCATGTCCACACTTAGCTAGAATTGGGAATATTAGCCTGCGTCGCATCTAGATGGAATTGTGAATATTGGCATGTCCACACTTAGCTAGAATTGTGAATATTAGATTGCGTCGCATCTAGATGGAATAGTGAATATTGGCATGTCTACACTTAGATAGAATTGTGAATATTAGCATGTCCACACTTAGCTAAAATTATGAATATTAGCCAGCGTCGCATCTAGATGGAATAGTGAATATTGGCATGTCCACACTTAGATAGAATTGTGAATATTAGCATGTCCACACTTAGCTAGAATTGTGAATATTAGCCTGCATCGCATCTAGATGGAATAGTGAATATTGGCATGTCCACACTTAGCTAGAATTGTGAATATTAGCCTGCGTCGCATCTAGATAGAATTGTGAATATTAGCATGTCCACACTTAGCTAGAATTGTGAATATTAGCCTGCGTCGCATCTAGATGGAATAGTGAATATTGGTATGTCCACACTTAGCTAGAATTGTGAATATTAGCCTGCGTCGCATCTAGATAGAATTGTGAATATTGGCATGTCCACACTTAGCTAGAATTGTGAATATTAGCCTGCGTCGCATCTAGATGGAATAGTGAATATTGGCATGTCTACACTTAGATAGAATTGTGAATATTAGCATGTCCACACTTAGCTAAAATTATGAATATTAGCCAGCGTCGCATCTAGATAGAATTGTGAATATTAGCATGTCCACTCTTAGCTAGAATTGTGAATATTAGCCCGCGTCGCATCTAGATGGAATAGTGAATATTGGCATGTCTACACTTAGATAGAATTGTGAATATTAGCATGTCCACACTTAGCTAAAATTATGAATATTAGCCAGCGTCGCATCTAGATGGAATAGTGAATATTGGCATGTCCACACTTAGATAGAATTGTGAATATTAGCATGTCCACACTTAGCTAAAATTATGAATATTAGCCAGCGTCGCATCTAGATGGAATAGTGAATATTGGCATGTCCACACTTAGATAGAATTGTGAATATTAGCATGTCCACACTTAGCTAGAATTGTGAATATTAGCATGCGTCGCATCTAGATGGAATTTTGAATATTGGCATGTCTACACTTAGACAGATTGGTAAATATTAGCATGTGCACACTTAGATAGAATTGTGAATATTAGCCTGCGTCACATCTAGATGGAATAGTGAATATTGGCATGTCCTCACTTAGATAGAATTGTGAATATTAGCCTGCGTCGCATCTAGATAGAATTGTGAATATTAGCATGTCCACACTTAGCTAGAATTGTGAATATTAGCCTGCGTCGCATCTAGATGGAATTGTGAATATTGGCATGTCCACACTTAGCTAGAATTGTGAATATTAGCCTGCGTCGCATCTAGATGGAATAGTGAATATTGGCATGTCTACACTTAGATAGAATTGTGAATATTAGCATGTCCACACTTAGCTAAAATTATGAATATTAGCCAGCCTCGCATCTAGATGGAATAGTGAATATTGGCATGTCCACACTTAGATAGAATTGTGAATATTAGCATGTCCACACTTAGCTAAAATCATGAATATTAGCCAGCCTCGCATCTAGATGGAATAGTGAATATTGGCATGTCCACACTTAGATAGAATTGTGAATATTAGCATGTCCACACTTAGCTAGAATTGTGAATATTAGCATGCGTCGCATCTAGATGGAAATGTGAATATTGGCATGTCTACACTTAGACGGATTGGTAAATATTAGCATGTGCACACTTAGATAGAATTGTGAATATTAGCATGCCCACACTTAGCTAGAATTGTGAATATTAGGCTGCATCGCATCTAGATGGAATTGTGAATATTGGCATGTCAACACTTAGATAGAATTGTGAATATTAGGCTGCGTCGCATCTAGATAGAATTGTGAATATTAGCATGTGCACACTTAGATAGAATTGTGAATATTAGCATGTCCACACTTAGCTATAATTGTGAATATTAGCCTGTGTCGCATCTAGATTGGTTTTGATTGAAGGATAGCATGCCCGCGCCCAGATGAAACTTGAAGGTTAGCATGTGCCACACTTAGAAGTGTGAACACCAGCGTGTGCCGCTCCTAGATAAAATTCTGAATGTTAGCATGCCCACACCTAGATAGAGCTCTGAACATTGGCCTGCGCTGCTTTTAGATAAGACTGTGAAGGCCAACAAGTGCCACACTCAGAGAAAACTGTGAATGTTAGCATACTAAAAGTCAGGTAACCCACTAACCAATATAACCTCAAACTCTGCATACTTATCTCACTCAAAAACTCACACAACCATCTCTTGCACCACAAGCCGCACGCACTTCACAACACTGCAACAACATATGAGCCGGAGCAATAGCACACGCGGACTGACACCGATCCAATACCTGCACCAAAGCTCAGTATCTGGTGTATACCGAGCTGAAGCTGCCAACAGAACACCACTCATCTCACTATCCTACTCCCTCTTCACCTTACTAACCCATCCCACCTTATCGTTTACAGATCCGCCAGAGCGCTTGAGGACCAATTCCGTTGGTGATGGTGCGCGGTACAAATACCTTTAACATTTAACATTTAACATCCCACTGGCATAGTTTCCTGAGGTGTGGTGAGCCCCAAGTTCCCTGTAGATGTGGGATACCCTACTGATGAGGTTCAACCAGACCGAAACACGTGTCTGGGGATGCTGTTGGTACTCTTGTTCAGAGGAGAATTGCCTATCATTTCGGTGCTGGACTGCCCCAGGGCAGGACAAAGACTTGTATGTTTGGGATATTTCTTCTCTGTGAAAGATAGTGAGCTAAAGACTCTGGGTAAGGCTCTTGTAACCAGGACTCATGCCTGGCATAGAGTTTCCCATGACCCCCCTTGTTATTTGGATAATCTTGTAAGGCTGTCCTGTGTTGTAGCACCCGACCTCAAGATACCCCATGTAACATCACAAAGGGTAGTATCCAGGGGCTGTTAAACACAATATGGAGAGTTTGGATTGCGTGTCAGTGGTTAAAACTGGGATATGCCCAAGCAAGGTTTGTTAATATGAAAAGGGAAGGGTGCATATCAACCATAAAACTAAAAAAAGAGAGGCATATATAATGCTCCTTAGTGATTTGGCAGTCTGAAATTGTCTCTGCCGTAAGAGGAGCAGAAGCAAATGCTTACAATCTGTCCATGGGTTTGTGCCTCAGCTTGTTATAATAGAGAAATTATATAAGATTTGGTTTGAGAGAGAGGAAAAAGGGGGGTTCTATCTGGCCCTGCCTCTCTAACTCACTATCCCTGGGCAGCTTATCTAAAAGTAGATAGAATAAGGAGGTTTAAAGAATTATGTCAATGTGTAATATCGCCATAGTCCGTAGGGTGTTATACATTATGACTACAAATGCTGGCTTCTTAATCTCACTTTGGTCTCTTGTTGCTTCGGTGATGTTCATGGTATTGACAGGTGGAGTCCGAGTGAGGACTAATCTGCGTTGCGTAACCAAGGTCTAAGGACAGAAAACCTAAAAGCAAGGCAGATCCCCCACAAGTATTTCAGCAATGATTACTTTACTGGCCTGTACAGTGACTGGGTATGCTATGACTAAAAGAAAAGAATCCTCTCAGTGCAGTGATTAAAAGGAAATTATGGTGACAATACAGCAACTAAGAGTAGACCCTTTGATTGAGGGGTCTCCCTAGTACTGAAAAATGAGGAACACAGCAGAACGTTGTCCGCTGTCTCGCGGTGTTTTGTCAACCGGTATCAGCGAGCTGCTTTATTAATGCCTCCTTCTTCAGGGCTGTCTCCTTACTAGGTTGCGATTGTCATCTGCATACATTGCACGTCCATATTACTTAGGCTCTAGAAATGTTTCCAACATCTAATTACATGGAAAGATCTCACCTCAGTACTGGACAGGTGGAGTCCCTGTGTGTTGGAAACCACAGGGAACAGTATCACCGTCAATGCAACTAATGCACAGACGCACTAAAAGATATTGTAATAAAGTTGCAGAGCACACACACACACACACACATTAAATTAAGTACTCATATGTCAAATCTGTAACTCAAATGTATGGAGCCGTGTTGGTGACCTGCAGGAAGTGTATTTGCATCCGTGCCACCTGTGAAGGGTTAAAAAAGAATGTCTCAATATCTAGGATCAACTTTTTATAAGGTTTGTGTGACTAGGAGATTTGAGGCATCCAGTTCTCAATTTAAGGTAGGTATTTCAAATTGGAAGGACCGGACAATGGGACCTAGTAAAAACAAAGGCATCAGTACTGTGCCGGAATGTCCCATACTGACATAGGCATCACTGCCAGTGCTCTGTATTTAACCGCACATTGACAACAGAGTTACTACTGAAACAGGCACAGGTAGTGTTAAAGGCATTACTCATATCCTGGACACAACTGTGTAATCTTAAATGTTGTCACGGCAGGTCTATTTTTAAAACTCCCCGTACATTGCATGTAAAACAAAGTGGGCACATGGTCAGGACTATTTGGCAGAGCGGCAGAGCTTACACGCGAGCGGAGGACCATTCGACTGGCTCACAACCATCTACACGATCAAGTCAGCATGTAAAACGCTGACTCAAAGCCGTGTTTATGTTAGAGACTCTTGTTGTCATGGAAGGCAGGAACCGTGGCTGCGCGGCTCAAGAGAAACAGTTCATACGATCTGCCATTTTGTAGTGGCCGCGAATGCAATTGCTTAACACATCGAAACAGAACAAAGTCAGCAGTTGCACATTGTCAATCCAGTCTATATTTGATAGAAGTGAATGACGAGCATCAGTGACAATTAACGGCTCGAAATTAAAAAATGGGTTAAATTGACACAATTTTTAGTACTTTGATTTATTCCCTCCTCTGTAGTGGTCCTTGTCCCATGTGTGCCCTTGGATTAGTGCTCCTAAAAGGTGGAATCTAAGTAGTTACACCGCTGACGTATTTCTGGGAATGGGTCCCAGCACTCAGGTTACACATATGGCACATTCTGCCCTCTCAGGGTACCAGTGTGGTGCGATCTATGTGAGGTCGAGGTATAAAGAGAAGTCCCTTAGTTCAAACCTTGCATGTTTTTGTACAAAGGCTAATAAGACTTTGCGAGTTTCAAACACCATAGACTGCACTTTGTGCTGGTGCACATGTCTATGGTCTTAAGGCAGGTACTGCTAAGCTCTATTATAGTATAACAACTAGCGATGCACATTACAATTTGCTTGCTGATTGTATGAAGATTATGTGCTGGCGCAGGTGTAATCGAGGTCCGAGTAGCCCCTGACCGCCCTATAGAGTCAGAGCTCACCCTCGAGTACCTTAAGACATGATAGCAGCACCTTGAGGTGGATGGGGGTGTAGGATTTCTTACTCCAACACCAATCAATAAGGACCACTCAATGGTTCGGCAAAAGATAGTAAAGTTCATCAAGTTTTATTTTATGTCAAGCTGACCCGGAGCACAAATACAGCATCGTCGTCAAGTACACGAACTCCAAACACCACCACCCCGAGCTCAGAATCGAGCTCCCTCTTATAGGTAGTCTGAGGGAGAATCCAGCCCCCACTCTCTCTACACATGTCTAGGCAAACTCTTCGTTAGCATTCGCTCACCAGGCAGTTATTTTTAATTTATCTAAACATTCAACAATGAAATACACTCTGGCGCACATTCTGGCTTTTTAACCGGTGCTCTGCCCAAATATGGTTGATGCAGCTGGACCCTTTAGATAAATTTCCAGACACGGCCCAATTAACTGTCTGGTATCAGCACATTTGTAAGGTACAACAGCCTTGAATGTTTCAACTTTAGAATTACCTCAACCTAATCACTCTGCAGCATTACTTCATTTCACTTATTTTAGCCACATTGCAAGTTACAAGCATTTCCAGTAAAAGGCATTTGTCGGAGTTCTTTTCTGTCTGTGTACAGAAAAACCTTATTATGCATTCTGTGCCTTGCCTACCTATTAAACCATGATAAATACAATTTCGACTTTATAACCATGACATCTGTTAGAATACTAATATCCTATACCATTAGGAACTATTTTCATATAATTTACAATAATAAATCAGTCTATACTGATTTTTATGCATAGCTTTAAGTGGTGGGGGGCTGCCCCCTACTGCATTCAGTTGTTGGTATCTTATCTTCATTTCAACTCCTCCATTACACAGGTTCCAGATGTCAGCGGTGAGCTGAGTTGGGCAGCCGCATCATAACTTGCAGTTGTGCTTGGGTTGGGCTAGCAGTGTGTCAGACCAGGGTCACATGGCTTTGCCAGTTGATTGGTTCATTAAGGCCTTGACGATCAGTTCTCAGTCTGAAGATACACCTTTGTTCTCTTTTCAGTAACAGGGCATTTATGTTGGCTCCTCTAGGAGGAATGAGTACTTTCTCGATGACGGACCCTCTTAGGTCATTTGCCTTATGTCTTTTTTGGGAAAAGTGTTCAACCAGTGGAGCATTAAGTCTCCTGGTCCGTATACATGATTGATGATCTTGTATACATTTCTCGAAGGGTCTAGCCGTCCTCTCAATGTATCTAAGGTTACGAGGGCATGTGATGATATAAATCATTGGACTTGTGTCACAATTTGTAAACGCCAATTGCCTCCATGGTTTGTGGAGGGCAAGGTCTAGTGTGGTGGACCTGTTGGTGAGTGGGTACGCTGAGCATGAACCGCAAGGTGAATGTCCGACCAGGCGTATTGTATTCCATAATGTCGGTTGTAGCTGTGGTCCTAATCCCGAATTGTAGGATCTTACCAAGGAATCTCTAATGTTCTTTCTACGTTTCATTACAACACGTGGTGGTAAAGTCTGGTTTCCCACATTTAGAACGGGCCACAGTTTAAGGATTTCTTTCTTGACCTTATTGAACTGGGGGGAGTAACTGAATACTCCTGTGATTCCGTTCTCCTGTCTGGGTTGGTTATGTTGTTCAAGGGAGTTTACTCGTGGGATATTTCGGGCGAGTTTCCTGGTGCTCTAGAGTAGTTTGCTTGGATAGCCTCTCTCTTTAAATCGTTTTGTCGGGCCTTTGCCTGTTCATCATATCTTCATATTCTTTAGTGTTGGACAATTCTGGTGAAAACGCAGGTTCTGGACAAATGGCAGGTTAGACGTTTCGGGATGGAAACTATCGAACTGTAGTATGGAGTTTTGTAGTATTCCCTGTCCACACACATATGCAGGAAACATTAAGTACTCTGGAGACCTGGCAAGTGTGATTTAAAGTAAGTTTTATTAAGTTACAGGAATTGGAGAGGAAGGGGAATGAGAGCTATGGCTAATACATCTTCCCAGGTTATCTGTGCCATCCTGTGTCCCAACCGTCCTTCGTGGAACCCTGGGTGACAAGGGGTTCTACACAGCCAACATTCCATGGCTTGCATATAAACACTCTTTGCAAGTCCAATGCTACACATCCCTCCTTCCTCCAAAGGGAAAAACAAACAAACATTTCTTTCACAAACAACCAATGAAAACAAATAAAAGGGTTTAGTAAAAACACATAATGGCAACCATGGACATTTAGAACAACTATTGATATCAAAATGAACAGAAATAGGAGAAGTTCTAAAATAAAATTGCATCCTCACTACACCATTTTGTGATGTGCAAAACTACTCCGCCACAACACAATAAAATATAACAAAAAAATAAAGCAACCAACATATATCAAAATCATTAATCATTGATGTCTAATGTAAACAAAAATCATGACTACCGGTATAGGTTGATCACTGGTGAAATGTCAAAAATCTAACATGTCGTGTCAACTAGTATTCTGTGCAGACTCTTTCATATAGTGATGCCCACCAGTACTGGCAGTAACTGTGATGCTGGAAATGCATCGGAGGGACAGGGCCTCCGTATCCTTGTCCTTTACTGCTATTTATCATGTGTTCTGTTGTGTTTTCCGTGCAGGAGTTCATGTGGGACTCCTGGCGGTGCAGCTCTCTCCTTTTGGTTTGGTGAACAGACCCATGGGATACCCTTATGGCACCCATGGGTAGGGGTGCAACCCTATGCCCCTAGTGTATGTTTTTGGGCACTTGTGTGTGACCCACAGAGCAGGGTACGGGCTGGTGGCAGCTCCGTGCTGAAATGACTGGTGCCCTGAGCGTCCTCCATTTTGGGATGCCCAGGCCCTGTCATTGGAATCAGTAGATTCTTGATGGAGACAAAATGGCCCCTATGGCCTCTTGCCATCCATCACCTGTTACCTTGATCTTCCCTAAGTCCCGGGAAGCCCTGCCTCTGTCCCTTTCCTCTGACTGGCTGTTGGGTGGAAGTTCCATATATGGTAGTTTGGGGAAGTGCCAACCAGACTAGCTGGAGCCTTCTCAACGACTGTATGTTGTGGGTACGCCTGTGGGTGGGCCCTGGGTGAATGGAGTGTGTGACGAATACACATTCTAAGTTGTGGGGGTCTAGTATCTGGTGGTTGACACAATGACTGAGACAGCCCTGCCCGAAACCGGTATGAATGCAGTATGGAGTGTTCAATGGCTCGGTACTTGTCCCAATAAACATAACTTGTTGTGAGTGTCTGGAGAGAAGTGAATGGCCTGAATGCACTGTATGCCTGATTGGCTGCCTGCCTGCATGAATGCCCTGAGTCGTGATTGGATGCTTGAGTGTGACCCAGCGGAATTAATGGAAGATCAACAGTATATCTGGGGACCTCTCACTGCTAGGAATCGTGTTCAGAAGCTGAAGTCCACTACAACGAGTAACTGGAGTAACTGAAGCTTGATATTGAAGCCCTGCTGGACGAGAAGAATTGCTGTTGCTCTCCTTCTGCAATCTGAAAGCTGCTGTGTCTCAAGGACTGACCCAGAGAGGACCTGGTGAGACGCCCTCTTCCCGAGCTATGAGGGACCATCATGCACCAGCTGATCTTTGCCAAAGCTCCCTGGTAGACAGGCCTTCGACAGGCTGCCGACCCGATACGGGGTTGCTGCGGACCTCCAAGGAGAAGCGCCCAGACTGTTGTCCGCCACTATCGACGACCGTGGCCGCCGACTGGAGCCACCGTGCTCCTGTTTGCCTAAAAACTTCTTTGATCCAAGGACGCTCTCGTCCGTATCGTCGCCGCTGTATCCTGCTGGAGAAGGCCTGACCGTTGACGTGCCAAGAAGCATCGACTGGTGGTTTTCCCGCCACCCAAACACCACAGAGACACCAACGACTCGACGCCCTTGCTGGGCCACAGTTCTTCAAACTCTTTGCGGTCCAGAACTATCGACACTGAGGTGCCCCGCACGCCTCTTCCTTTCAGGACTTTTACGCTTCCCCGCCAACGAGCACCGCTAGGAACGACGCGGCCACTTCACCGTCGTAGCTCGACCTGTTCTCCGTCAGACGTTTAATGACCCGTTACTCCTGCCTGAAAGGGAGGACACTCAAGAAGGGCCGTTGATTCCCCGACGAGGAACGCTACAACACCAGGTACTTTGGGTTTGCAGAACTATTGGAAAGTCTAGTGTGAACAATATCATCATCCAGGCATGGATGGCCACCCACGGACTATGCCTGAATGATGAGAAAACAGAGCTTATCATCATGGGCACAACACACAGTCTAAGGAAACTCAGCCCGGCCTACAACTCTTTCAAGATAGATGGGAACAACATTAAAGTTGGACAGGAGGTTAAAACTTTGGGCTTCTACTTAGACTCTACCCTCTCCTTCAAAAGACAATTGAGTTCACTGGCATCCTCATCTGCATACACGTGCAAACTTATCCGCTCAGCTAAACCATTTCTGTCAGATACCAGCTGTCTTACAATCGCTAGAGCCCTTATACTATCCCGCCTTGACTACTGTAATGCCCTTTACCTGGGATCCTCCATGGCTACTACTAGCAAGATACAAACTCTCCAGAATAATGCCCTGAGAGCAGCTCTAGGTATCCCCAGAAGAGAGCATATATCAGGACTCAGTCAACAGAACAATTGGCTCTCCACCAGAGATAAAATTCTCCTAAAAACGGCTTCACTCACCTACAAATCCCTTAACAATGCCGCCCCGATCTACCTGATCAACAGGTTCCAGAGACAAATTTCCGCGAGACCCCTCAGAACGGCTTACAAAGACTGCCTCTCTATCCCAAATTATAAACTTGCCACCATAGGAGGTAACAGCTTCCCGGTAAAAGCAGCCAAACTTTGGAACTCTTTGCCCCCTAACTTTAGAGCAGACATGCCCTACCTGAACTTCCGCTCTAAGGTCATCTCATGGCTGAAAATGAAGGACCTCCCAGACAACTAAATGCCAAGGTTACTCCCCATGTGATCCGCACTTGTATGCTTGCCACTCCTATTGTGTATATATTGTATATATTGATTGTTTTCTCTGCTGTTCTGTACATTCTCCCTACGCCAATTTGTACTTTTTACACCTTGTAACCAAGTTTCGCATATTCTTGTACATGCTGCGCCCTGATACCCCTGGGTATAACTGCGCATTATAAATAATAAACTAAACTAAACTAAACTATATGGACTGGGCTTGTATCTTTCTTCAACAGGTTGCCAAGGTGGGGGGATCTCCACACAGAACTGTGTCTAGGTATCGGGGCCAGTATTCTGCCAATTGTTCAACCATCTTGCTTTCCTTCATCTCTCTACTGTTGGTTTCCTCTTTATTTTGATCTGTGTGTCATTTTGACCGTATGCACTTTATGAGATCTGATAACGTTAGTGGTACCACTTTAGAACTGTATATATTTACCATTGTTGATTTCTGAGTACAAAGTGAGCTATCGTGATAGTGTACATCACCTCGAATATTAATTATATAAAGACTGTGCTTTCACCGATACAGTGTGTGGACATTCATTTGTGGGTGCTTGGGGACTACACTGTACTTAAGAACCAGCTTGCATCACCTCCTGAGAAGCTAGGCCTTGATTGCTTGTCCATTGCTACCGTAATAGAGAATCTTGGCAGGGGTCCTCTGTGCCTCTCCTCTACCAAATAGAGAGCGGAAGTACAGACCCCCCCCCTCCGGTCTTTACAGTGACACATACTTATATAATTATATCATACTTATATCATTGCTCTCTACTGCTGCAAATTTATGATAATGACCAATCACACTGATGCTGGTATTGAACACATTTATAATATTGGCCTATCCTACCAATATTGGCAGCGATAAATATTTATGACATTGACCTCTACTACCTATATTGGCAGCAATATGTATTTATATGATATTGGCCTCTACTACCGATATTGGCAGCGATACATATTTATGGTATTGGTCCGTCTCACTGATGCTGGTAGTGAATACCTTTATGATATTGGCCTAACCTACCGATACTGACAGCAACACCTATTTATGGCCTCTCCTACCGATACTGGCAGAGATACATGTATATGAGACTGGCCTCTCCCACCGATACTGGCAGAGATATATATTTATGATATTGGCCTCTCCTACCGATACTGGCAGGGATAATATTTGGAGAGGAAGGGGAATTGGAGAGGAAGGGGAATGGGAGCTATGGTGAATACATCTTTCCAGGTTATCTGTCCCATCCAGTGTCCCAACCGTCCTTCGTGGAACCCTGGGTGGCATGGGTTTCTACACAGCCAACATTCCATGGCTTGCATATAAACACTTGTTGCAAGTCCAATGCTACAAGTTTCTTTCTGTAGGCTTTCAAAACACTGTGCGGATGAGAGCTCCATATTTTGCCATAATGTTCAGGTCCAAAAAATGGACTTTCTCTTTGCTACTCAAGTGAGTACATTTCAAGTATCTATTCCTACTGTTCAACCAGGCCATAAATGTTTCAATTGGACTTGATTGCCCGTGTAGACGAGTAATATATATCATCTATATATCTCCACCACAGGGAGATTTGTCCTTCATGTTGCTTGTTGTTATAGATGAGTGTCTTCTCGAAATCTGCCACATATAGATTGGCCAGAGATGGAGCAAAAGTAGCTCCCATGGCTTTACCTGACATTTGTTCAAAGAATGTTTTTATGTACATGAAAATAAAATGTGTGAGGGCGATTTCCGCAAGTTGCAGCAATAGTATGCACGGAATCTCCAGGGAAGGTGTTTGTTCTTCAAAGACTTTATCAATCACCAACAGCGTCTCCATCTGTGGAACTGAAGTGTATAGGGACCTCTATAGAGTCACCAAGAATTGTTCTTCTGGATTGAAGGTTAAGTCTTTGATAAGATTTGTTACAGTGGTGGCGTCCTTGATATAAGACCTCATCTTTGGTATTCCCCGCTGTGAGAAAAAATCCACAAATTGCCTCCTTCTTACTGATGTGTCCCCCAGTGGCAGCCTCCTCTACTATAGAGGAGGTACAGATCCTCAGGGTCTCGCGCTGGCGTTGATAATTTAAATCTTTGTTCAAAAGTGTTGTAATCATTTGTTCATATTACAATGTGTTCATAAGTACAATTGCACCCCCACCCCTATCTGCCAGTTTGATTACTATTTTGGAGATTGTGCTTAGATTGTCAAGAGCAACTCTTTCTAGACGTGTCCAGGTGCCCCCACTGTGATGCGGTGCCCCTCTTCCAGTCTCCTATATATCACTACCATATGGAAAGTGTCCTAAGGCTGCCCTGTACAGTAGCATTTCCCTCTCCAATAATTTCCCCTATATAGATAATGTTCAGAGGCTGGTCTGTACTTTATTGCCCCATTCTTCTATATATCACCCCCTTTTGGATAATGTTGTGAGTGCGCCTCTACTGTGGTGCCTCTCCACAGTCTCCATATCACTTTCGTAGAGATAGCATCCTGAGGCATGCCTGTACTGTGGTGACCCCAAAGACCCCTACCATAGGGATAGTGTCCTGAGGTAAGCCTGTACTGTGGTGGCCCCAAAGGTCCCCTACCATAGGGATAGTGTCCTGAGGCATGCCTGTACTGTGGTGACCCCCAAGTCCCCCTACCATAGGCTTAGTGTCCCAAGGCTGGCCTGTACTGTGTTGGAATCAAGACCCTCTACCATAGGGATAGTGCCCGATGCTGGCCTGTACTGTGTTTGACCCAAGGCCCTCTACCATAGGGATAGTGTCCCGAGGCTGGCCTGTACTGTGTTGGCCCCCAAGGCCCCCTACCAAAGGGATGGTGTCCTGAGGATGGCCTGTACTGTGCTGGACCCCCAAACCCCCCTACCATAGGGATAGTGCCCCGAGGCTGGCCTGTACTGTGGTGACCCCCAAGGCCCCTTACCATAGGGATAGTGCCCAGAGGCTGGCCTGTACTGTGTTGGACACCAAGCCCACCTACCATAGGGATAGTGTCCCGATGCTGGGCTGTACTGTGTTGGATCCTAATCCCACCTACCATAGGGATAGTGTCCTGAGGCTGGCCTGTACTGTGCTGGACCCCAAGCCCACCTACCATAGGGATAGTGTCCTGAGGCTGGCCTGTACTGTGTTGGATCCTAAACCCACCTACCATAGGGATAGTGTCCTGAGGCTGGCCTGTACTGTGCTGGACCCCAAGCCCACCTGCCATAGGGATAGTGTCCAGAGACTGGCCGGTACTGTGTTGGACCCCAAGCCCACCTACCATAGGGATAGTGTCCTGAGGCTGGCCTGTACTGTGTTGGACCCAATGCCCACCTACCATAGGGATAGTGTCCAGAGGCTGGTGTGTACTGTGCTGGATCCCAAGCCCACCTACCATAGGGATAGTGTCCCGATGCTGGCCTGTACTGTGTTGGATCCTAATCCCACCTACCATAGGGATAGTGTCCTGAGGCTGGCCTGTACTGTGCTGGACCCCAAGCCCACCTACCATAGGGATAGTGTCCTGAGGCTGGCCTGTACTGTGCTGGACCCCAAGCCCACCTACCATAGGGATAGTGTCCTGAGGCTGGCCTGTACTGTGCTGGACCCCAAGCCCACCTAACATAGGGATAGTTTCCTGAGGCTGGCCTGTACTGTGTTGGACCCCAAGCCCACCTGCCATAGGGATAGTGTCCTGAGGCTGGCCTGTACTGTGTTGGACCCCAAGCCCACCTACCATAGTGTTGGACCCCAAGCCCACCTACCATAGTGATAGTGTCCTGAGGCTGGCCTGTACTGTGTTGGACCCACGGCCCTCTACCATAGGGTTAGTGTCCTGAGGCTGGCCTGTACTGTGTTGGACCCACGGCCCTCTACCATAGGGTTTAGTGTACTAAGGCTGGCGTGTACTGTGCTGGACCCCCAATTCCCCCTACCATAGCTATGGTGTTCTGAGTCTCGCCATTGTTATACGGAGTACCTGAGTACCTTATCAAAGGCTCGTCCCTGGATGTTTTCAGCATCCTTTCTGCCCCCTCCCCTTCTCCCCCCCGGACACTTTCATTACATAGCATTGATTCGGCGGGCACGGCGCAGAAGCAGCTTGTAATGGCAATTAGATTCGAGTGTACACGTCCCGCTGTACTGAGAGGAGCGCGCCTTTTAATTTTACCAAGTGACAATTAATGCTTGAGAGCTGTAAACAGGCCGTTAATAACAGGCCGTTAATGACAGGACCTAGTCCCTGCGGCAAACCTACCTCCAACGACTGCAATCACCAACGCTGGCAGTCACCAGGGCCCCGATCACCCCAGCTCCCATTCACCAGGGTTCCCCCAGTCACCAGATCCTCCTGCCAGGGGTTCCAGTTACCAGAGTCCCCTGTCACCAGCGTTCCCCCAGTCACCAGGGCCGTGATCACCTCAGCTCCCGTTCACCAGGGTTCCTCCAGTCACCAGAGACCCCAGTGACCAGTGTTCGGAGTCACCAGAGCCTGCTGTCACCAGGGTTCTGAGTCACCAGAGCCCGCTGTCACCAGGGTTCCCAGTCACCAGAGCCCCCTGCCACGAGAGTTCTGAGTCACCACAACACCTAGTCACCAGGGTTCCCCCAGTCACCGGAGACCTAGGGTTCCCAGTCACCAGGGCCCGATCAACACAGCTACCATTCACCAGGGTTCCCCCAGTCACCAGAGACCCAGGGTTCCCAGTCACCAGGGCCCCGATCACCACAGCTATCGTTCACCAGGGTTACCCCAGTCACCGTAGCCCCCAGTCACCGGAACGCCCTGTCACCAGGGTTCTGAGTCACCAGAGCCCCCTGCCACCAGGGTTCCAAGTCACCAGAGCCCCCGCTACCAGGGTTCTGAGTCACCAGAGCCCACTGTCACCAGGGTTCTGAGTCACTACGACACCCAGTCACCAGGGTTCCCAGTCACCAGAGCGCCCTGTCACCAGGGTTCTGAGTCACCGGAGCCCCCTGTCACCAGGGTCTGAGTCACCACGACACCCAGTCACCAGGGTTCCCAGTTGTTAGGGAGAATTCTCCTTCTATGGCTAATTTCCCTTACCTAGTGAGTCCCTCAGCAGCTTTGTTTGATGTCTGGGGTTTATTTTTTCCACTTGGTAAGGGTGTGAACCTTTTTCCTACTCTTACAGTGTAATTTTTGTGTATGTTGTACTTTTTGTGCTCATGGGCTATGGAGTCTCACCAACTCCCTAGGCATCATCTTTTGTGTGTGTGTGTGTTACACAGCACCTTCAGTGCAGTGACGCAGGGTTATCTTTCAGACTTCACAATGACTCCATTTTTCTGGGGCTGACTACTGTCCCCCAGAAACATGTAAAGTTGACATTAACTTTACACAGTCACAATTACCACAGATCCAATACACCCCATCTTACATGGAGTATCGGAAAGGGAAAACTACTATCCCTTTTTATCTGTATCTCTTGGAGCAAGTTTGGCTCTCTTAACATTAAGACTTGGCTGGTGGCAGTGGTATCTACCCTAACTTTTCTACCGCGGTTATATTACATAACGTGGTAATGTTTTAGGCTAATATAGTAGCCTCGAACATGAAACCTGCTTGACCATATAGGTTTTAATTTGGCTCCCGCTGGGTTTCTCTGCCATTTCTTCTTGTTAAAATCTTTCTTGTGTTTTACTTTGCGCGGCAATCCACGTTTGCCTCCTTTGTTCACTGTCGTTTGGCAGGCTTCCCTAGAGAAGCCCTCCTTTGGCGCCTGGGGGTCGAGGTGGGCTGAATGTGAGGGAGGGGTGTAGTCACCCCCTGCACAGGGTCTCCATGGAGACCCTAGTCACACTTTGTTTTTATTGGCTGAGGTGGTTGTCCGGGCTGGACAGCCCCCCTGCTGAGTGATTGATAACCAGGCTGTGTGAATGGGGGATTTTGGCATAAAAGGCAGGACTCTTGGGCTGGAAGTCAGAGTCGCCACTGGAACTGCAAAGAACCAAAGAGAAGCGGAGAAGAAGACAGCTGCTGCAACCCCGAGTCCCGGTGAAGCCATGCTGCAGTCCTGAGCTATCTACCCTTCAACGACAAGAGAAGATCCAGTCCGGAGTCTTCTTCCCATGAGCCTGGTGGGATCAACCAGATGACCTTTCTTCAGCCAGAGAATACTCTTCAGGGTCGAAACCACTTCACAGTGCTGTAGTGGTCCGGATAGACATCAGAAGAGCCCTCTCCTGATTTAAAGAAGCGCACCTTTTATTCATCGTTGCTTTTTCTGCTGCTAGCCTCATCCCTGGGTAGTGCAGATCACTCCAGACGTCGTCCTTCTTGTCCCCATGACTGAAGCTCCAGGAACCGTGAGTCTGCAAGAACTACCAGGAACAACTGCCGTGGCACCAGCTTTCTTCAGCGGAATAAGGTACTGTGCACATTTGGTCGTTCTCTTCGTCCAACCATACGGAATCGGGTTGAACCCTTTTCCTCCACAAAGGCTTGTCCTTTCTTCCTTCCCTCTTATAACTTTTGCCTCCTTTTGACGATATCTAAGTACTCCTGGCATCATGAATCTCGAACTGTTCTTAAAGTGTTATCCTCGACAACAGAGCATCTGCTCCCGTGACACTGGCGCAGGCCTATTGACTTTATCTGCATCCTAGAGCGAGTCCTTGGATTCTATTGCCTTGACAAAAGTATTGCCTATGATTTTTTTCTAACTATTCCCTTGTTTTAATTCTTTGTGCTAAGTGTGTTTGACTTCGGTGGCATTTCTTTCCACAGGTACGTGTTTCTTTAGTAAGACCGAATTGTCATTACTGTCAAAAAGTGATTACGTATGTATCGCTGGTAAGGTCTTTGTTTCACAACACCGGTCTGTCAAATCCTAATGTACTTACCTTGAATTTGCCTGAACAAGAGGAATTGGTTGTGTGTAGTGTATTTACAGTGTGATTTGATGTAATAGAAGTGAAGTGTTTTATGAACAGATGGTTTAAAAATAAATGTACTTATTTTTTTTTTTCTTGAAACCTTGAGTCAGTGTTTGCTTGAGTCACAGTCATTGTAGTCCTTTGTGTAATCTCTACTACTGCTCATTTGCTCTTGAGGTAAGTCTGGCTGCTCAGCCGCTGCTACCACTTTTTCTGTGTAGTACAGGCTTGTACGAAAGGTGAAATTGTACTGCACTTGTAGTCCTAATCTTGTATAGTGGCCCCTAATGGTACTGCATAGGATTCTGCCTAACACCAATCACCAGAGCCTCCTGACACCAGGGTTCTGAGTCACCACGACACCCAGTCACCAGGGTTCCCAGTCACCAGAGCCCCCTGCCACCAGGGTTCCCAGTCACCAGAGTCCCCGTTCACCAGGGTTCCCCCAGTCAACAGAGCCCCAAGTGACCAGTGTTCTGAGTCACCAGAGCCTGCTGTCACCAGGGTTCCCAGTCACCAGAGACCCCTGTCACCAGGGTTCTGAGTCACCACGACACCCAGTCACCAGGTTTCCCCCAGTCACCAGAGCCCCCTGTCACCAGGGTTCCCAGTTACCAGGTTCCCGATCACCACAGCTCCGTTCACCAGGGTTCCCCAAGTCACTGAAGCTCCCCGTCACCAGGGTTTCCAGTCACCAGAGCCCCCTGTCACCAGGGTTGCCAGTCACTGGAGCCCCCTGCCACCAGGGTTCTGAGTCACCAGAGCCCCCTGTCACCAGGGTGCTGAGTCACTATGACACCCAGTCACCAGGGTTCCCAGTCACCAAAGCCCCCTGCCACCAGGGGTCTGAGTCATCGGAGCCCCCTGTGTTAGGGAGAATTCTCATTTTATGGCTAATTAGCTCATCTAGTGAGACCCCCAGCAGCTTTGCTGGACTTCTGGAGTTTATTTTTTCACTTGGTAAGAGTGTGAGCTCCCCCCCCACTCTTACCCATGTTTTGCCATGTGTGTTTCTTCTGTTTTTTTGTGATTGTGGACTCTGGAGTACACCACTTCAGTAGTGCCCTTCTTTTGTGTGTTACACAGCACCTTCAGTGCAGTGACACAGGGTTGTCTTTTAGACTTCCCACCGACTCCATTTCTGGGGCTGAGTACAGTCCCTCAGAAAAGGGTAAAGTTGCCATTAACTTTACTTAGTCAATTTACCACAGATCCAGTACACCCCATCTTCCATGGAGTACTGGAAAAGGGTTACTTCGTATCCCTTTTGTATCTGTAGCTCCTAGAGCATTGTTTCGCTCTTTTAACATTTAGACTTGGCTGGTGGCAGTGGTATCTACCCTACCTTTTTTACCGCGATTATACTATATAACCGTGGTATTGTTTTAGGCTATTATATTAGCCTCGAACTTAAACCCGCTTGACCAAATACTTTTTCTTTTGGCTCCGGTCGGGTTTATTCGCCATTTCTGTTTGTTAAAGTCCTTCTTGTGTTTTACTTTGTGTGGCAAACTAGGTTTGTCTTCTTTGTTCACCGTCTTTTGGCGGGCTTCTGCTCAGAACCCCTCCTCCAGACGCCTGGGTGTGTAGGTGGGCTGAATGTGAGGGAGGGGTGCAGTCACCCCCTGCACAGGGTATCCTAGGAAACCCAAGTCGCACTTTGCCATGATTGGCTGAGGTGGTTGTCTGGCCGGACAACCCCCCTGCTGCGTGATTGACAGCCAGGCTGTGTGAATGGAGGATTTTCGCATAAAAGGCAGGTCCCTTGGGCTAGAAGTCAGAGTCGCCACTGGAACTACAAGGAACCGAAGAGAAGCGGAGAAGAAGACGGCTGCTGCAACTACCCTGTCCTGGTGAAGCCCTGCTGCAGGTCCGAGCTATCTACCCTTCGACGACCAGAGAAGATCCAGTCCGGAGTCTTCTTCCCTTGAGGTTGGTGGGGATAACCAGCTCATTTTCCACAGCCAGAGGATCCTCTTCGTGGTGGAAATCGCTGCACACTGCTGTAGTGGTCCGGATAGCCATCTGAAGAGCCTCTCCTGTTTTTAAGGAGCACACCTTTTATTCATCGTTGCTGCTGCCGGCTTCATCCCTGAGTGGTGCAGACCCTTCCGGACGTCCTCCTTCACCTTGAAGCTCCAGGAATCGTGTGTCTGCAGGAAACCAACAGGAACAACTGCCAGGGCACCAGCTTCTCCATTGAATAAGGTACTGTGTTCTGCTTGAGGAATTAGGGTGAATCCCTTTTCTTCATCTCCAAGGCTTGCCCTCGTCTTCCCTCCTTCTTATAACTTTTGCTTCCTCTGTTGACAATATCTAAGTACTCCTGGCAACAGTGAATCTCGAACTATCCGACTGTGTGATCCTCGACAACAGGAACCCGGTTCCACTTGACACTGGCTCCAGCCTATTGACTCTTGAATTTCTGTCTATGAGTGTTCTCTGATTCTGTCTGCCTTGACAAAAGTATTGCCTGTGATTCCCCCCCCCCCCAACTCCCTCTGGTTAACCCAGGTGCTAAGTGTGTTTTTGCCCCGGTAACAATTCTTGCCGCGGATACGCGTTTCTTTAGTAAGACCGAACTGTCATTACTGTCAAAAAGTGATTGCAAGAGTATTCCCGGTAACGTCTTTTGTTTTATAACACCAGTCCATTGAAACACAGGGTACTTACCTTGAGTTAGAGTGTACCAAAGTGATGCAGAAACCTGTGCAGTTCCCTTACGGACCACTGCAAAAGATTAAAGACTACAGGTGTTAGCAGTAAACCCACTTGGTAGCAGTCTGTACCACCCAGATTTACCTGGTAGCTGTGGCTGAGCAGTCAGACTTCCCTCAAGAAGAGTTAGGCAGTATGCAAAGTATACTCAATAGGCACTCAAGTACAATAATACAAGCGAACACGGACCAGAGCTTTGGTATCAAAGTATATTTAATATAATATAAGTATATATTAATTAAATAAACCGGCGGTATGTTCGAGGCTACCTTAAATAATTAAATAAAGATAGTAGCCTAAAACAATGGGAAATCCCATAGGAAAATATTTGCGGTTTATTTAATAAATATTAATTCTCCGGTTGGTATTTTTTGCCAAAACTTGATTCTAAAATGGCGTTTGTGTTCTCTTCTGGGACTCCAACCCAAGTGAAGCCCTTTGTTCCACTTTTTGGCGGGCTTCTCCACAGAGGCCCTCCAAAGTGGTGCCACTATGTCTGGGGTACTTAGGAGGGGTGGAGGGGAATTTAGGCACCCTGGACTGAGTTGTCTAGGCAACTCAAGTCGCACTCCGTCCTGATTGGCCCAAGTGGTGAGCCAGCCGGCTCACCACTAAGCATGCTTGAGTGACAGCTAGGTTGAGTGAATAGGGGCTTGCTGCATAAAAGCAGGGCTTTGGGGACTGGAACTTCAGAAGTCGCCACAGGACCTAAGAATCCGACGAGGGAGAAGCTGAGCCGACCTGCCACGACACCACGACCGGTGGAGCCCTGCTGGACCGTCTCACCACTTTTCCCAACAACAGAGGAGACCTCCCGCCGAAGAGTCTTCTTCCTTTGACTGGTGGGGATAACCAGTTTCACCGTCTTTTCGCTTTCCCGACGTATCTCGTGGCCGCCTTGCCCATGCTAAGCACCCCGGCAACCGGGATACCACGTTTTACCACAACCGCGAGATAAAGGTACCACCTTTTACCGGAAAACTCTGTGGCTGGTTTCTGCCCTGGTAGTGCAACGACCTGCATCTTTCCTCCACGTCGAGATCTTCTCTTCCCCTGGACGACGACGCAACTTGCAACCACTACCAGGAACAACTGCCACCGCTGGAGGATCCTTCCCACTTAAGGTACCGTGTCCCGCCTGGTTTCCCTTGCAACTGACTGCACGGGGTAGATTTAGCCCCCGGCTTTCAAACCTGGGTTAGCCTGGGACACCTTGGCTAAACTTTTCTAAGCCTCTCTAAACTCTCTTTTGAACCCTCTGCAAGACTTTCTAAGCCTAGTGTAACTGTGTGATCTTGGGCGCATTTGTGCTCTGCTCTCTCTTAGAGTTGGCCCAGCCTTTGGACTTTGGCTCACCAGTGACATTTTGCTCTCTGCCTTGCTAATAGTGTTCCTGAATCGTAGAGTGGTGTAACCCTGCATATTCTGTCTTTTTCCCTCCCTTTTTCACAACCTTAGTAGAGTGCAATCTAGTTAAGCACTCACCTCTGTATGAAAATAAGTGGTGTCTTACTGTGATTTTCTAATAAGGGAAAAAGGGGTGTATGTATCATAATAGTAACTGTGTTTAGAATATTTTACAATAAGAGTGCTGGAGTGTTTCAACTGTGTGTTTATAAATAAATAATTATATACTTTGATACCAAAGCTCTGGTCCGTGTTTGCTTGTATTATTGTATCTGAGTGCCTATTGAGTATACTTTGCATACTGCCTAACTCTTCTTGAGGCAAGTCTGACTGCTCAGCCACAGCTACCAGGTAAATCTGGGTGGTACAGACTGCTACCAAGTGGGTTTACTGCCAACAGCTGTAGTCTTAAATCTTTTGCAGTGGTCCCTAAGGGAACTGCACAGGTTTCTGCCTAACACGTACCCCCAGGCCCCGCAGCAGAAGGAAGCAGGAGCTTACTTGGTCTGCAAGGGAGCAAACCTTGAGAGGCTCTCCTGGGGACATGATAGAAGAAACTATCACCCCAAGTCCACAGGACTTACTGCTATTGCAGGTCAGAAAGAGACACAGGGGAAACCCAAGTCTGCCAGCAAGAAACCAGCAAGCACTCCTGTACCCAGAAGGACATCTCCAAGACTGTCCAAAGTCACATCTGTGACTCATCCACCAGCTGAGGCTGAGTGTGAGGTTCAACCCTGTATGGTTCAGCTAGATACTAAAGAATCAGATCTAGAAGAAGATCCTACCCTGGTGGGTGATCTTGACCCTGTTTATTATCCTGAGCTGCAGTCTTTACTGGCAGAAGGTGGACCCAACAGGGCAGATTTCAGCAAAGGACAAAGAGAGTGCCCTACCCTGGAAGGTCTTCACCTACAGGCAGCTTCTCAGCTCAATGGGGCTGAGCCTGGGAAGTATAGGTTACAATGGGAAGATGGCCTCTTCTACAGTGAACCAACTGTGACAACCCCTGGAGACTGCAAGAAACCTGTAGTACCTCTAGTGAACTGACTCCAGTTTCTGCAGTTAGCTCATGAGGTACCTTTGGCTGGTCACTTAAGTTTTAAGAAGACCAAGGAAAGGCTATCTCTGCACTTCTACTGGCCTAAAATGGGCTCAGAAGTAGACAAATTCTGCAGAAGCTGCCACACTTGCCAAACCTCTGGCAAGAGTGGGGCCAGGAATGTGGCACCCTTAGTGCCTCTCCCAGTGGTGGGAGTTCCATTTGAGAGGGTTGGGATTGACAATGTTGGTCCTCTTGACCCTCCCACATCTTCAGGCAACAGGTTTATCCTGGCTGTAGTGGACCATGCCACTAGATTTCCTGAAGCCATACCCATGAGGACTGTTGCGGCTCCGGCTGTAGCTAAGGCCCTACTTGGTATTTTTTACCAGAGTAGGTTTTCCTAAGGAGGTGATATCTGACAGGGGATCCAATTGTATGTCCCACTACATGCAAGCCATGTGGAAAACCTGTGGAGTCACCTACAAGTTCTCAACTGGCTACCACCCCAAACCAATGGGTTGGTAGAGAGGTTTAACAGAACTATGAAGAGCATGATAGGTGCTTTAGATGAACCCCTTAGAAGAAAGTGGGACCTTCTACTGCCATGCCTTCTCTTTGCATATAGAGAAGTCCCTCAGGAGGGAGTAGGATTCAGTCCCTTCAAACTTCTCTATGGCAATCCAGTCAGAGGTCCATTGGCCCTGGTTAAGGAAGGGTTGGAGGGTGCTCCTTCCCCCAAGCCAGTCAGAGTGACTGACTATGGGATAGGTCTCCGGAGGAGAATGTCACACATGATGGCAGAGGCAAGTGATAACTTGAAGGTTGGGCAAGCTCTGGAAAAGCATTGGCATGACCAGAAGGCTAACATGGTTGAGTTCACTCAAGACCAGCTTGTTCTTGTTATGGTCCCAACAAGCCAGAAGTCCTTGCAGGACAAATGGATAGGACCCTTCAAAGTTGTGGGTAAACCTGGAGAGGTGAACTATCTGGTGGACTTAGACAATCCTAAGGAGGCTCCTAGAGTCTTTCACACCAACCGTTTAAAGGCTTATGTCTCTAGACCTGACATAGGAGCTTTGCTCCTAGCTTCAGCTCAGGAGGAGGAGGAGAGTAAACCTCTGCCTGACCTCCTCAGAGGCTTACCTTTAGATGAGCAAGTGGAAGGAGTCAATCTCTCTTCCAGTCTCACATCTGACCAGCAGGATGAGTGCAAATTACTGTCAAATCAGTTTGCCTCTCTGTTCTCACTTTCACCAGGCTTGCCCCTTGGGGCCAGTATGCCATACTCACTGGTGACTGTTTGCCTGTCAAAAGCAGGGGGTACAGAATGTCAGACAATGTAATAACCCATATAAGGAATGAGGTCAACAAGATGTTTGATCTCGGGTGATAAAGCCCTCTACTAGCCCATGGTCTAGCCCAGTGGTGCTTGTACCAAAGGCAGGATCCAAGGATCTAGGTTCTGCGTGGACTATAGAGCTCTAAATGCAGTCACAAAGACGGATGCCCATCCTTTGCCTAGGACAGATGAGCGGGTGGACAAACTTGGTGCAGTCAAGTACCTCAGCACATTTGACCTAACGTCAGGCTATTGGCAAATAGCCCTGACAGACCATGCCAAGGAGAAAACTGCATTCTCCACCCCAGCTGGCCTCTACCAATTCAAGGCAATGCCTTTTGGACTAAAGAATGCACCTGTTACATTTCAGAGGATAGTCAATCAAGTTCTGAATGGGATGGAGGACCTCTGCATGGCATACTTGGATGACATTGCAGTGTTCAGCCCTACATAGAAAGAACATATGGAAAACCTAGGATATATATTGCAGGCTCTGGAACAGGCCCATCAGATCATAAAGGCAAGCAAATGTCAAATTGGTCAGAGTACAGTGGTCTACCTTGGGCATGAGGTAGAAGGAGGTGAAATAAGGCCATTGCCTAGCAAAGTACAAGCTGTACAAAACTGGGCCACCCCTACTACTCAAACCCAAGTGCGAGCCTTCTAGGGTCTCACTGGGTATTACAGGAACTTCATAGAGAACTATGGGACCATAGCTTCTCACTTGAATGTCATCTCCTCTCCCAAATTCCCTAAAAAGGTCAGGTGGAATAAGGAGTGCAATCAAGCCTTTTAAGGTCTAAAGAAAGCCCTTTGTTAAGCTCCAGTCCTAAGAGCTCCTGACTATCACCAACCCTTCATTGTACAAACTGATGCTTCTAATGTAGGTATAGGTGCAGTCCTTAGTCAACTGGATGAGAAAGGTAGGGACCACCCCATTTGTTTCATCAGCAGGAAGTTAAAGGTTCCTGAGACAAGGTGGGCAACAATAGAATGTGAATGTTTTGCTATTGTGTGGTCACTGAAGAGGTTTAGACCATACTTGTATGGATCTACCTTCATCATTCAGACTGACCACCAACCCTTGAGATGGCTGATGCAAATGAAAGGGTAAAATCCAAAGTTACTCAGATGGTCAAATTGCCTACAAGGATTTAATTTTTCCATTGAGCACAGAGCAGGAAGTCACCACCAAAATGCTGATGGTCTCTCTCTAGGATGTTTTTAACCGAATAGAGGTATGAGGTCCATCCAGGAGTGGATTAAATACTCCTGTCCCTTAGTCTGGGGGGGGGGGAGTGTTAGAGAGGATTCTCATTTTATGGCTAATTTCCCTCACCTAGTGAGTCCCCCAGCAGTTTTGCTGGACTTCTGGAGTTTATTTTTTCACTTGGTAAGAGTTTGAGCTTCCCCCAACCCCCAACTCTTACCCATGTTTTGCCATGGGTCTTTTACCTGTTTTGATGATTATGGACTCTGAAGTACACCACTTCAGTAGTCCCCTTCTTTTGTGTGTTACACAGCACCTTCGGTGCAGTGACACAGGGTTGTCTTTCAGACTTCCCACCGACTCCAGCTCTGGGGCTGACTACAGTCCCCCAGAAACAGGTAAAGTTGCCATTAACGTTACTTAGTCGATTTACCACATATCCAGTACACCCCATCTTCCATGGAGAACTGGAAAGGGTTAATTTGTATCCCTTTTTATCTGTGCCTCCTAGAGCATTGTTTCGCTCTTTTAACATTTAGACTTGGCTGGTGGCAGTGGTATCTACCCTAACTTTTCTACCGCAATTATAATATATAAACGTGGTATTGTTTTAGGCTATCATATTAGCCTCGAACTTAAACCCGCTTGAGCAAATACTTTTTCTTTTGGCTCCGGTCGGATTTATTCGCCATTTCTTTTTGTTAAAGTCCTTCTTGTGTTTTACTTTGCGTGGCATACCAGGTTTGCCTTCTTTGTTCACCGTCTTTTGGCGGGCTTCTGCTCAGAAGCCCTCCTCCAGGCACCTGGGTGTCTAGTGGGCTGAATGTGAGGGAGGGATGTAGCCAACCCCTGCACAGGGTATCCTAGGAAACCCAAGTCACACTTTGCCATGATTGACTGAGGTGGTTGTCCGGGCCGGACAGCCAGGCTGTGTGAATGGGGGATTTTCGCAGAAAAGGCAGGTCTCTTGGGCTAGAAGTCAGAGTCGCCACTGGAACTACAAGGAACCAAAGAGAAGAAGAGAAGAAGACGGCTGCTGCAACTACCCCGTCCCGGTGAAGCCCTGCTGCAGGTCCGAGCTATCTACCCTTCGACGACCAGAGAAGATCCAGTCCGGAGTCTTCTTCCCTTGAGCTTGGTGGGGATAACCAGCTCATCTTCCACAGCCATAGGATCCTCTTCTTGGTCAAAATCGCTGCACACTGCTGTAGTGGTCCGGATAGCCATCTGAAGAGCCTCTCCTGTTTTTAAGGAGCGCACCTTTTATTCTTCGTCGCTGCTGCCGGCTTCATCCCTGTGTGGTGCAGACCCCTCCAGACGTCCTCCTTCGCACCGAAGCTCCAGGAACCGTGGTCTGCAGGAAACCAACAGGAACAACTGCCAGGGCACCAGCTTCTCCATTGAATAAGGTACTGTGTTCTGCTTGAGGAATTAGGGTGAATCCCTTTTCTTCATCTCCAAGGCTTGCCCTTGTCTTCCCTCCTTCTTATAACTTTTGCTTCCTCTGTTGACAATATCTAAGTACTCCTGGCAACGTTGAATCTCAAACTATCCGACTGTGTGATCCTCGACAACAGGAACCCGGTTCCACTTGACTCTGGCTCCGGCCTATTGACTCTTGAATTTCTGTCTATGAGTGTTCTCTGATTCTGTCTACCTTGACAAAAGTATTGCCTGTGATTTTTGCCCCCAACTCCCTCTGGTTAACCCAGGTGCTAAGTGTGTTTTTGCCCCGGTAACAATTCTTGCTGCGGATACGTGTTTCTTTAGTAAGACCGAACTGTCATTACTGTCAAAAAGTGGTCGCAAGAGTATTCCTGGTAACGTCTTTTGTTTCATAACACCAGTCCATTGAAACAAAGGGTACTTACCTTGAGATAGAGTGTACCAAAGTGAATTGGTTGGTTGTAGTATATTTTGCGTGTGGTTTTGAATTAATAGAAGTGTTGTGTTTATAACAAATGGTTTAAAAAATACATGTACTTATATTTTTTACCTGAAACCTTGAGTCAGTGTTTGCTTGAGTCACAGTAATTGTGGTCCCTTTGTGTAATCTCTGCTACTGCTCATTTGCTCTTGAGATAAGCCTGGCTGCTGCGCTACTGCTACCACTTTAACAGTGTAGTACAGGCTTGTACCAAAGGTAAAACTTGTATTACCAACTGTAGTCTTAATTGTGTGTAGTGGTCCCTAAGGGCACTGCATGGGATTCTGCCTAACGCCCTGTCACCAGGATTCCCAGTCACCGGAGCCCCCTGTCACCAGGGTTCTGAGTTACCAGAGCCCCCTGTCACCAGGGTTCCCAGTCACCAGAGCCCCCCTGTCACCAGGGTTCTGAGTTACCAGAGCCCCCTGTAACCAGGGTTCCCAGTCACCAGAGCCCCCCTGTCACCAGGGTTCCCCCAGTCACCCGAGCCCCCTGTCACCAGGGTTCTGAGTCACCACGGCATCCAGTCACCAGAGCCCCCTGCCACCAGGGTTCTGTGTCACCACGACACTCAGTCACTATGGTTCCCAGTTACCAGAGCCCCAAGCCACCAGTGTTCTGTGTCACCATGACACCAAGTCACTATGGTTTCCAGTTACCAGAGCCCCCTGCCACCAGGGTTCTGTGTCACCACGACACTCAGTCACTATGGTTCCCAGTTACCAGAGCCCCAAGCCACCAGTGTTCTGTGTCACCATGACACCAAGTCACTATGGTTCCCAGTTACCAGAGCCCCCTGCCACCAGGGTTCTGTGTCACCACGACACCCAGTCACTACAGTTCCCAGTTACCAGAGCCCCAAGCCACCAGTGTTCTGTGTCACCATGACACCAAGTCACTATGGTTCCCAGTTACCAGAGCCCCCTGCCACCAGGGTTCTGTGTCACCACGACACCCAGTCACTACAGTTCCCAGTTACCAGAGCCCCAAGCCACCAGTGTTCTGTGTCACCATGACACCAAGTCACTATGGTTCCCAGTTACCAGAACCCCCTGCCACCAGGGTTACCAGTCACCAGAGCCCTCTGCCACCATGGTTCTGAGTCACCATGGCACCCAGTCACTACGGTTCCCAGTTACCAGTGTGGCCTGCCACCAGGGTTCTGTGTCACCACAACACCCAGTCACCAGGTTTCCCAGTCACCAGAGCCCCCTGCCACCAGGATTCAGAGTCACCACGACATGTAGTCACCAGGGTTCTGAGTCACCACGACATTCAGTCACCAGGGTTCCCAGTCACCATAGCACCCTGCCACCAGGGTTCGGAGTCACCAGAGACGCCTGCCACCAGGGTTCCGAGTCACAAGGGTTCCCAGTCACCAGAGCCCCCTGCCACCAAGGTTCGGAGTCACCAGAGCCCCCTGTCACCAGGGATCCCAGCCACCAGAGCCCCCTGCCACCAGGGTGCTGAGTCACCAGAGTCCCCTGTCACCAGATCCTCCTGCCTCTACGGTTCCCAGTCACCCCAGGCCCCTACCACCAGGGTTCTGAGTCACCATGATACCCAGTCACCAGGGTTCCCAGTCACCAGAGCCCCCAGTCACCAGGGTTCCCAGTCACCAGAGCCCCCAGTCACCAGGGTTCCCAGTCACCAGAGCCCCCTGTCACCAGGGTTCCCAGTCACCGGAGCCCCCTGTCACAATGGGTTCTGAATCACTACAACACCTAGTCCCCAGGGTTCTGAGTCACCAGTTTTTCCAGTCACCAGAGCCCTCTACCACCAGGGTTCTGAGTCACCACGACACCCAGTCACCAGGGTTCCCAGTCACCGGAGCCCCCTGTCACAATGGGTTCTGAATCACTACAACACCTAGTCCCCAGGGTTCTGAGTCACCAGGGTTTCCAGTCACCAGAGCCCTCTACCACCAGGGTTCTGAGTCACCACGACACCCAGTCACCAGGGTTCCTAGTCACCAGAGCCCCCTGCCGCCAGGGTGCTGAGTCACCACAACACGCAGTCACCAGGCTTCCCAGTCACCGAGCCCCCTGCCACCAGGGTTCTGAGTCACCAGAGCCCCCTGTCACCAGAGCTTCCTGTCTCTACGGTTCCCAGTCATCCCAGTCACCAGTGTTTCCAGTCTTCAGAGCCCCCTGCCACCAGGGTTCTGATTCACCAGAGCCCCCTGTCACCAGGGATCCCAGTCACCAGAGCCCCTGCCACCAGGGGTCTGAGTCACCAGGGTTTCCAGTCACCAGAGCCCTCTGCCAACAGGGTTCTGAGTCACCACGACACCCAGTCACAAGGGTTCCCAGTCACCAGAGCCCCCTGCGTTAGGGAGAATTCTCATAAATGTGCTAATTCCCTTCACCTTAGAGACCGCCAGCAACTTTGCTGGACTTTGAGGACTTGATAGTGCATTGCAAGGGAGTAAATTCAGCTACATTCTGAGCACACATCTTTCAGCAAGGAGACTGGGCTCATGCATACACAAATAACACAGAGCCATTCAATGATACACACAAGGTGGAGAAAGGTGCACTTGAGGGGGGAGGCGTGCCATTCATTGACGGTTCACGAACCATTGATCAGATTGATGGGGTCAAGAGGTTAGGAAATGGTGTAGTAAGACTGAGGGAAAGCAGGACAAGTGAGAAGGTTGGGGGTGCATGATTGCCATCACATTATTAAGCACACGCAGAAAAACTAGTTGCCCATGCACACTGACACAGGAAGAAAAGCTAGTTCCCCTCACAATTGGCACTGGAGCACAGCACAGAAACTGAAGGAGGGACACACTGCCTGAAAGGAGTGAAGGACATGGTGATGGGAACATGGTACAACAATCCACCAGAGAAACACATTATGAAATTGCAAGGGGCTGCACCATGGGAGGAGAGAACTCCGGGTAAAGGGTGGATGATCCATGTTCCCAACAGACACCCTTTGGCGACAAAATAACACAGTGCAAGTGGTAATGCCACTAGCGCTTTGGAACACAGCACTGTCACAAAAGCACAAAAGTATTAGCCAACACACATAGGGAAAGAGGTCATTGCTGCACGAATGGGAGAATAATGGTTGTATTAAAATTTGGGAGTAGATCCTAAGGGGAGAAATATTTTGTCTATCTTCAATAGTAATGAAAGTAGTGGAGTAATACAATGCTAGACTTAAATAAATAAGTAATTAATAGATTAGGGTTTAAGAAGTGGAAATGTGGCGGGATACAGGGAATGGGAGTAAATTGTGACAGTTGGGATTGATAGAAAACAAAAACAAAAAGAAAAAAAGATAAAAAGAGGGGGGCGGACAGGTAACGAATACTTTGTAGCAAATTTCATTAGTACCAGCTTAAAGTGCAAGCAGTTCACCGCGGGGCACACCTTGAGAGTTGTGAGAGGAGCCATCGAAGAAACATATAAAAACCCTGCGATTCTCTTAATTCAGGAACCTGATCCTCTTCATTTAGACACACAGCCACTTTATCTGACAGATTTACCACCTTGATGTTTCCCTGTTTAGCTTGTCAGTGCCTAATGCCCCCGGGTCAAAGACACGCACTATAAACAGCTTCAAGTAAAGTACAGTAAATACAAAGACTCAAAGGCCCATTTGTACACCACCACTTAAATTACGTGTATACGATCCAAGTGTGTCATGAATATCTTCACCTAAATTAAGTGCAGATGATCCAGATGTGTTAAGGATACAGCAACAGGATAGTGGTTGTCTACCCATTTTCCAAGGAAATTTTGAATTGTGCAACAAGTTAGGGTCAACCGCCATTCAACGCCCACCAGGTGGCGAAAGTACAGTGCATAAATGTACCCTTGGCTCCACCCATTAGGACAATGAATAGTGTGAGAGTAGTGTAGAGAGGTTAGGTCAAGAAAATGTCAATTCTCAAGTCTCAAGCGCTTCTTTTTCATTTCTCGCCAGATACAAAGAACCCAGGGCAGGCCTGAAGACAACGGACAACTAAATTCCAATGATTAGGGACTAGAGACTGAAAAAACTTTAGTGCAAGTGGGACATTTTGCTCTCCTGACAGACTTTGTTAGATGTGTAAGGAGTCAAGCCCTACAAAGCGGTGGCCACCCTGGCAACGTGAGAGCAACAATCAACAGGACCAACGCAACAGATTTTCTTGAACTGCAAGACAGCACAAACACTATCGAGTTAGGGAAACATGGCCATCCTATGGTCCAACGCACACAAGCAACTAGAATAGGGACCAACGCCCTCATGTGCATAGCCTGCTGAAATGAGTTTGAAATTATATTTTGTGCACTCGACAGCTGCAACACTGTTTTGTTCTCTCTCTTTTCCTCGCACATGCAGGTTGTTGCGTATGTATGTTGATAGAATTCCGTAGGGGATTTCTTGATGTTCTCTCCAATCATCACCCGGAGGCCTTTTCCACTCATTCAACCATCCTAAACCATTTCCCACTCAATTTGCCCGCTCTATCAGAAAACCCAGACCCCTTAGAGCACGTTTCCATTAAATATATTTCCTTGCTTCCATTGAATACCCAGCCCAAACTTTTCCCCCTACTTGAATACAGTGCATGTACTGTCCTACCCACATTGAGAAACCCTCAACAAGAAATGTCTGGGTGGGAAGTTTCATTTTTGCCTTTAGTGATTGTCTAGTTCACGGAGCTTGAGGTTACTAACAAGTACTAATCTATCAACGCCTTTCTTGCGATTTTCAGGCGGGCAACTTTATCATCTCATCAGCTGCAAGGACCCAGCAGCGTAAGCGGTTATGGGCAAGCCAATAAGGACTCTTATCCTCATGATGGGGCGGTTAATGATGAGTGAATAATGGGGGGGTGGTCCTTTGAAAATGATGTATAATAGTGAGCATTACCGCTGTACCCTCTACTAACATTCCCTGACGCAAGCAGGAAGGCCTACCTTGTCAGAGGGAAGGGAAAAAACACTGCTGAGAAGGTAAGGAGAGGTAAGTGCAGTGTTAATGCAGACAACACGAAGGGAGTAAACATACACCCGACATCCATATCACAAGTAATCAATGACATACACACATGTACAACATTGGTAGGGACACCACTGGGGAGAGCGGTCCTGTCTGCTCTGTAATCCCCTATGCCTTGAGTGCCTTGAGAAAATTGATTGCAACAGAAATGCATACAGCAAAGCACAACGCCAATGTATCTCAAAGTGTTCCAAACATGAAGAAGATTTCAAGGGAAAACAGCAACATTGAAATGGCTGTCCAAAGAGACATTCCCCTATGAAAGAAGACTACATCAAGATGCTACCAATGAAGAACAACTACTGGCAGCTCATTGAAGAACAACACTATGCAACAGAGGGGCCACAGACAGAACAAACAAAGACTATAACACCAAAGGAACTGACATGCCCATGAACAAGAGTAAAGGAGAGAGGAGGAGAACATGGTTGCTGGGAAAGACAACAGATATTGATCCATGGACACTTATACGCTAATAATGGCTGTGAAGATGGAAACTGTCGGAAGCGGAACACTGACCATCGCAATGCATCAGTGAGCAAGCTGCAAGAAAAAAATATAAATTAAATGATAAGTGCCTAACGGAGTGGGACAAGAGTGCTAAGATGGTGACTTGGGTGAAGAATGAAGAAGGACCTACGCCAATAAATACTCTGAAGGCACCAACCTTATGTTACCAGCACAACAGTGAAAAGAAGTGGAGGTAAATGTTGGATGCAAAAAGGTTGAGATCAGTAAGGCGATGAGAGCAGGACCAGCAGTGCTTATGGACTACTGTTGAGCATACGGATGGAAAGCTCAAGAGAAACTGTCACTGAATTGGGGAGGAGACTGTTTGTTGGTGCACATCAGCATGCCCTTGGTGGTGGTGCCCAAGGAAGACGTGAGGCCTTACGACTTCAACAAGATGGAAAACAACAGAAGGACGAAGAGATGACTGAACAAAGCACCAAAATGCCAAACAAAGGAAGAAGAGAAACAGACTGAGGAGTGTACAGAGTGGGGAAATACTTCTTGAGCAAGACAAGAAGCAACATTGGATGAAGTACCAGCACATAAAGACTGTTCAGCAGAACACAGATGTGAACAGGGAAAGACAAGAACTGGCTAGAGTTTCCATGGTCATGGATGCCATCGTGACTAGCTGATGGATTGAAGATGATAACTGAAGCACTAGTACTGAGCACAGCATCACTGTGCAAGATCACGATACATTGCAAGATGCGAGAGAATAGCAGAAGCGATCGGAATGCAAATACTGATGGATGTGAGCAAAGGAGGAGCAATAAAAGACATGATGAAAGCAAGATCCGGACTATGGGAGAAGATAGTGGTGTACGACCTGGTTCCAGCAGTAATAAAGGTGGACAATCCCTGTGATCCGAGGAAGTACGAAAGGAAGTGAGTGTGGTGGAACTCAGAAGGAGAATACTCCTACATGCACTGGTCCTTGACAATCGTGTGAACCATTATGGACACCTCAGAGAATTGACAAAGATATGCCGACCGGAATAAGATGAATGTTGATGGTCGTGTGGTCAAAAAAGTGGAAAAGAGGGGTGAAATGAAGAGGACAATTCGAGATCAAACTCCTGCCCCCTCACACCAGGCACATCAACAGAAACAACAGCAGGAAGAATAATGAGCTCACTCATCATTTTGCATCAGGCCCCAGTGTGCCCATGGGTGACAAATATGCTGAAAGACACCCATTTCACCAACACTGCAACCTAAAAGTAACACAAACCTTGCCCAGAGTGGAGGAAGAGCTTCTGGGTGCTAGCATAGACACTTTAAATGACATTATTGGCTAAAGGCACTAAGACGACATGTTACATTAGCCTCAATGCAGCAATACTGCCATGCAGAATCTACAAAACACAATTCCTGTTTAAAGGCTTGCAGATGCTCACATGAATTAACCCAACAGCGCTATAACTCATGAATGCATGCATTATCAAATGGCACAGTGTAAAGCCATGCTTCAGGAACATTACAGCCAAGTACACTTGTCTCACTGAACACCAGCCGCAGTGTGGATTCGTGCTGGCTTCAGGAATGTGCCTCACAAGCCCAGGAGTGGCTCAAGGCCTTGCAACAAGATAAGATTCATCTCTTTGAACGACAGTGAACTCTGGCAGACAAGCATTTTTAATTCTTCATAAATATGAGTAATTCAGAGCAGAAAACCCAGAGCCCAGTGTTTTTCTCTGGAACGAAAGACATTTTTGCCAGATCCAAACAACATTTGAAACATAATTGTAACAAGAATGGCTCAGCTCTGGCCAATCACCACTGAGGGCCCAGGGTTGGAGAGCCTTGCTCCAATGAAATGATGGGAACACATTCACAATGCAACACTTTTAGAATTAGGTAATGAGGAACAACAGCCAAGCCAGGCCCCTGACAACGAAGGTCCAATCATCCGGGTTTCTATAAGGGAACCATATGTGACCAACCTCTCAGCAGCCAATCTGAGGATGAGATAGGTTTCTGGGAGCTGGCCCAATTTTGTGATGTCAGCATGCCTGCTGGTGTGTTACAAAACCGTCTTGCAAGCCAGTCCCTCTGAGACTGTGGCTGGATTTTCTTTGTTCATGAATCCCTGTATGTTTGTTTGCTGCCCAGAAATAAACCACAGTTTGGAACATGCTGCTTGCTTGGACTCTGATGCATTCCTTTTGGGTAAAATGGGAGGTGTTGGGGCCTCCCATACCTGGGACCCCCAGAAGCCTGGTGGGGGGGTCAGACTTCTCCCCAACAGGATCCCAGTCACCAGAGCACCCTGCCACCAGGGTTCTGAGTCACCACGACACCCAGTCACCAGGGTTCCAAGTCACCAGAGCCCCCTGTGTTAGGGAGAATTCTCATAAATGTGCTAATTCCCTTCAGCTTAGAGACCGCCAGCAACTTTGCTGGATTTTGAGCACTTGATGTTTTTAGCTGGAAAGAGTGTGAGCCTATTTTCCCACTTTTTCAAGTCTTTTGATGTGTGTTTTACACTTGTGTTCTTTGAATATGGGGTTTTAGATAACTCCATAGGCATCATCTTTTCATGTGTGTTACACAGCACCTTCAGTGCAGTGACACAGGGATGTCTTTTAGACTTCCCAAAGGCTAAAATACCTTCTCTGGGATAAACTAAACTACTGTTTCCCAGAGAATGTAAAGTGAAATTGACTTTACTAGTCTTTCCAAATTAATAGACCCAGCACAGACCATCTTACATGGGAGTGCTGGTGGGGTACATAGTATCCCCAGTATCTAAATACTCATGTAGCAGTCAAATGTTACCCTTTCCTATTGAAAAGGCTGGTGGCAGTGGTTTTACAACAAACTACCATGATTTTTCCCGATCACAAACACTGATAGCTAAAAATCACAGGAGCCATGTTTTTCAAGATGGCGTCTTAAGCCCCTTTGTTTAAACAGGTCCCAGTCTTCTTTTTTTGCCATTTCATTTTGGAAAGGTCCTTCTAGTGTTTGCCTCAGTGTGCCAAACCAGGTTTGGTCACTTTGTTCGTGTGCCTTTGGCGGGCTTCAGGAGTGAAGACCGACTCTGGCATCTGAGTGTCTGGGGTGGGCAGGAAGTGAGGGAAGTGTCCGAAACTCCCTGTGCTTAGTCTCCTAGGAGAGCCAAATGCACCCTGGCATGATTGGCTGGCTGACTGTTCGGCAAGGACAGCTGGGTGAGTGACAGCTAGGCTGGAATGAAAGGGAGAGAACTGTTTAAAAGGCGAGTCTCTTGGACTGGAACGCAGAGTCGACCACTGGAACGAAAGAACCGAAGAGAGCTGGAAGAGGATGGCTGCTGCAACTCCTGGACCGTTGGTTTGCCCGATGAAACCTTGCTGCATGTCCGAATTGCTAAGTTCATTTCGACAGAGAAGCCCCTTCAGGGACGCCTTCTTCCTTTGAGTTGGTGGGACCAATCAACTCGCAAGCCAACTGGATACCATTCTCAAGGCTGGTTAGGATTAAACAGGGAGAGGGACCCCAGCTTGTGTGCTTGAATCTACAGCTACTGGAACTGAAGTGACTCCATCTTGTTTGCTTTTTGATGATCCCGTGCAGTGCAGGAGTCCCCCGACGTCCTCCCTCTTGTCCCCACGACTGAGTCTCAGGAACAATGAGACCTGCAGGAACTTCCAGGAACCAAGGACTTCAGCTGCATTTGTTTCTTCATACTAAGGTACTGTGTCAAACTGATTGAGAAAATGCCACTCTCGCGGTGAAAGTTCGTAAAACTTTGCCCAACTTGCAGGCCTAATCGGCTTGTTACCCAACATATGATTCTTTTTCACCTAAACTATTTCTGAGAACTTTTGCAAAGACTTTACTGTTTAATACCAGAACTACTCTTTCCTATCCTGAACACTAGCCCATTGACTTTGGCCTAGGCCTATTGACTTGAATTTAACTCTTCTGGTGAACTGAAACTATTTGCACTGTCTAACAAGTATATGGGATCTATTCTACTTACCTTGTCCCTTTTGCCCACTTCGAAGTAACTGAACTGCCATTTGGCTCCTATTTCAGAGTTTTGTATTGAAGTGTATTGGTATATGATATTAAGTTGCCTCCTTCTAGTGAAATGTTTTCTAAATGACTGTGTAATATATTAAAATGTGTTTTACCAAGAACCCTTGAGTATGTCTACTTGAACCACTGTGATTGAAAGACCTCTGTGTAACTTCTTGTCCTGCTCACATTCACTCTTGAGATACTCCTGGCTGCTCAGCTCGCTATGAACAACTGTGTAGCACAGACTTATACCAAAGGTTGGTTAGACTTGCACTTGTAGTCCTAATTGTATGTGGTGGTCCCAGAGGGTACTGCATGCAATTTTGCCTAACACCCTGTCACCAGGGTTCTGAGTCACCACGACACCTAGTCACCAGGGTTGCCAGTCACCGGAGCCCCTTGCCACCAGGGTTCTGAGTCACCACGACACCCAGTCACAGTGGTGCCTAGTCACCAGAGCCCCTTGCCACCAACGTTCTGAGTCATCACGACATCTAGTCACCAGGGTTCCCAGTCACCAGAGCCCCTTGCCACTAGGGTTCCCAATCACCAGAGCCCCCTGCCACCAGCGTTCTGAGTCACCAGATCCCACTGTCGCCAGGATTCCCAGTCACCGGAGCCACCGGCCACCAGGGTTCTGAGTCACCATGACACCCAGTCACTAGGGTTCCCAGTCATCAGAGCCCCTCTGCCACCAGGGTTCCCAGTCACCATGACACCCAGTCACCAGGGTTCCCAGTCATCGGAGCCCCCTGCCATCAGGGTTCCCAGTCTCCAGAGCCCCCTGACATCAGGGCTCTGTGTCACCCTGTCACCAGGAATCCCAGTCACCGTAGCCCCCGCCACCAGGGTTCTGAGTCAGCAAGATACCCAGTCACCACGAAACCCATTCACCACGGTTCCCAGTCACCAGAGCCCCCTGCCACCAGGGTGCTAAGTCACCATGGCACTGAGTCACCAGGGTTCCCAGTCACCACAGCCTCCTGCCACCAGGGTTCTGAGTCATCACAACACCCAGTCACTAGGGTTCCCAATCATCAGAGCACCCTGTCACCAGGGTTCTGAGTCACTACAACACCCAGTCACCAGGGTTCCCAGTCTCCAGAGCCCCCTGTCACCAGGGTTCTGTGTCACCACGACACCCAGTCACCAGGGTTCCAGGTCACTGGAGCTCCCTGTAACCAGGGTTCTGAGTCACCAGAGCCCCCTGCCACCAGAGTTCTGAGTTACCAGAGCCCCCTGTCACCAGGTTTCCCAGTCTCCAGAGCCCCCTGTCACCAGGGTTCTCAGGCACCGGAGCTCCCTGCCACCAGGGTTCTGAGTCACCATGTGAAAACAGAAAAATAATATGAGGCCGGGAAGCCCAAAAGGAAACACACCAACACAGGTTACAAAGAAACATACAAGTGCTTCATTTCAAGCTACAACAGTTACCAAGTCAATGGACAAACAAATAGCTATTCGGCTCTCAGTATAACATAACGAACTTCAACCCGGGCTATTTATACAATTTGTCCAGCCCTTGGCCAACCCTCTTGCGGGTTAACCATTCTGCAAAATACAATACTGGTCTTAGGGTTCTTTGCCAGGTCAAACTTTAATATATGCATTTTGATTAGTTTGACTGATATAAGTAGTACATTTACATATAGATCAACAGTGGGACAAGGTCTCAGTTCACGACCCCGACAAGTAGCCTGCAGGCATATTAATCATTCAGCTGTACGGAGGTCACAAGGGCCAGAATCTATTCGAAATGCCATTTGGCCTCCATTTTGATGTTCAGGGTGACTTCTACATAACAAGAGAACCGAAAATGGCGGTTTAATCCAAGATGGCGGCTTACATTGATTTCTATGAGGTCAGGACCTTGCCGTGGAGTTTGTTCGCGCATGATGTTTAGACAACTTGGCGTAGGCCAATACACATACAACTATTACAATAGGAGGCATAATATTATTTCTATTCCGACAAACCCTCCTTTTGGCCTATGCCAAGTGCTAATACTATTTCTGATGTCTTTGCAAATAACTCCATGCATCGTCGTCCATACATCCTGAATCATTATCTGTAATATCTATAGCCATGAGGTCGTTCAACAGAACCTCTTGCAACACGAACTCTTTAGATGCTGTATCTGGGGCATACACTTTGTGTCCTATCGTGCTCACCGCCTGAGCGCAACATCTCCCTAGCATTGCACATATACTAAGTAGACATTGGATACAGCAACAAAGGAATAGCAGAATTCCCAAAATAACCAGTATGACAGAAAGCACCTTCCAACCCCAGGATCGTAAGGAGTCCCAGAACCAAGCACTAATACTCCAATCTCCCACAGGAACATGCACTTCTGAACTAAGGACATGCAAGTTCTGTATTGCTTTGAAAATTGTCGGTGAGGAATCTGGTACGAAAACACAACAAGCGGACCCCACTAATTTACATACTCCACCACGTTCTGCCAGAATGACATCTAATGCCATCCAGTTTTGGAGCGCTACCAATCTTATTGCTTTCTGTTCCAGTGTCATATTATAGAGTATATCCGTGGTCCGGTTGATGGTTCTCTCAGTACTCTTGCTAGCCCCCTAATATTTTCAGAATTTGCTATCTGTCCCCAAAATGGCACAACTGAATTTGCTATATCTCCCAAGATTTGCCCAGGGGTATCTCAATTCTCGTCCCGCCATTGGGCGAGCCTTAGAAACTTCCAATGTACTAGCTATGAATACCCCAGGTAACAGGATTCCTAAATAACAGGTTCCCTGCCAAACCTTGGGCAACCAGGGAAATGCTATACTACCGCAAACGAAATAGACAGGCCCCCCTACATACAAAGGCCTGTTCTCACTGGTCAGATTTACAACGTTCACACAACCTTCAAAATCTCCCATTGACCGGGTGCCATTCCTTTGTACACATAAGGGTACTGAATCGGGGCTATGGTCAATAGAGTAGGAAGCAAGCACGGCATCCTTATTGCCTATCAGAGCCATTTTAAAGGAAATTAGAGTTTGGAAAGGAAGAGACAGTTTATCAGATGGCCTAATAGAAGCAACATTAGGCTTACTTCTATTTGCAAAAAGCGAGCATCCCAGCGGAGTCAATACACTTTTCTCAAAATCATTTAAATTAGTTCCATCAAAGTTCCCTGAGATGCTATCATTCCAACGTCCAAAGAATAGTGCTCTAAGAGAGGCGTAGCAAGCAGTCGTTAAAGGTAAAGGGTGAATATACCATCCTAGCCCCTTTTTCCCATGTTGCGGTAAATGGGTGCAGATCCAGCAGTTACTCTTATTAAAAATGGCATGCGTTGAATTCATTATTATCATTAAAGTGTTATTGTAATACTTCCGTCTATGCTGGGAGTCCCTAGGTGACAAAGTATGAAGGTGTACAGAGGGAGTCAGAGCATTAGGTACAATTTCAATTGGCAAAAGAGGCTCTAGAGGATACATTTCTTCAAAGTACCAGAGTCCCACGGCAGTAACTATACAAATTCCAATTACTATCATCACAACACAGCAATACGTTTTCGGGGCCCAGGCACATTGTTCATTGTCCGAGTTGGTCACCCCCTTATTTACAAGTCCAATACGAGCAGTAGCGGTGGAGGTGGCAGACATCGTAGTTTCTCAATCGATGACCCCAATGTTCGGTGCTGGCGACACTACGGTCGCGCGACTTCTTAGTCCTTCCCCAACCCTAGCCAGCCGAATCCCTTTTTTTTTTCCAAAATTTTCCTTTGCAAGAACAAAACTCTCAATGACTCTTTTCTTTTCCAGATGCACAGGCAAAACCTGTGCCGTAGTTCTATTTTCTTCGTCGAAGGTCGTACCTGGTGGATCCCGGTACTGTTTGATCCAGAAATAAGGTAACGTCACTTCCTGAGGGAAGCAACGTGTCAGAGGCGATGGAAGTCGCAGAACTTGAAACAACGTTTTCCGGAAGTGACTTTTCCGAAGAGTGTGGAGACAAAATGGAGGGTTCCCCAAGCTCCACGGGCTCAGAGAGATTCTCCGACACACTCGCAGCGCTATTTGCTACTCCAGGATCAGAGATTGTAGCATCAGCAAGGGGTTCTGCTTCTTCTGTAACGTGTGGCGTCGGGTGAGGAAGTTTCTTGACATGCGTCGCTTGGATCCAATGCTTCTTTCCAGCCACCCGCACTGCTGTCTGGGTGACCAACAGCACCTGGTAGGGTCCCCGCCAGCGAGGCGCGAGGCAGGAAGACCTTTCGTAGGCCTTCACCAGGACCCAACTTCGAGGCTGAATATTGTGTCCTGGGCCCGTAAACCGTACAGGTAAAGCTGATCGAACCTGATGATAAATGAAATACAGATTTTTAGTCAACTGGTTACAGTAGTCTGCAAGCAATATATTTTCAACATCTCTCAGCGCTTTAGGCTTCGGAAGACCCCAAATATTAGCAGGCCTCCCCATCACTACCTCAAATGGGGAGAGCCCAGTCTTAGTTTGAGGTGTGGCACACATGGCTAACAACACAATAGGTAAGGCGTCCGGCCATTTCAGTTTGGTGCCGGCGCATGTTTTAGCAAGCTTATTCTTTAGGATACCGTTATGTCTCTCTACCAACCCAGCACTCTGAGGATGTCTAGCTGTATGAAATCGCTTTTCGATGTGTAATGCTGTGCATATCTGCAAAATTACTGCTGCAACAAAATGTGGACCGTTGTCCGACCAAATTACTCTTGGCAACCCAAATCGTGGGAAGAATTCCTTTACCATAGTCTTCGCAGTGGTCATGGCAGTAGCATCTTTAACGGGGAAAGCCTCAACCCATTTACTAAAGGCACAAATGATCACAAGGACGTATTTTAGATTGTTACACTGTTCCATCTCAATAAAATCAAAGTGGATGACCTCGAAGGGGACAGAAGGAGGCCCAAAACTACCCCTTGGAGTTGCTGTCCCATTCCCCACATTGTGCTGCAAGCAAATCATGCAATCTTGGACATAGCGCTGCGCGATTTTCAAAATGTTATCATTTACCCAGACTTTTTCTAACATTTTCGTGATCTGCTGAGCACACACATGCGTAGGACCGTGTGCCATCGTAACCATCGCCAGCACATACGAATTAGGGAGCAACCATTTCCCTTCAGATGTGTCCACCCAACACCCATCTTCATCCAGTTTCCCCATCCCTTCGGCCCACTTTTTAGACTCTTCTATTGTGGCATCTGCTTGGATATCTCGTACCGACCCAATACCCTCATCCATTACATAGGCATCTCTTGTTTCTCTTAGAGCATACATGTCTGTGCTAAGGTCTGTGGCCGTTTGCCTGGCTATCTGGTCAGCAAAAGGGTTCCCTTTCCCCACATCATCTATGACCTTACGATGCGCTGCACATTTCATGATCGCTAACTGACTAGGGAGCACGAGTGCCGAGAGCAATTGCACTATCAGGGGGCCATGCTGAATCTTGGTCCCATGTGAGGTTAGGAACCCTCTTTCCGACCAGAGCCTCCCAAAGTTGTGAGCCACCCAAAAGGCATACTGGCTATCAGTATATATATTTACTGTACGCCCTTCGGAGAGTTCACAAGCTCGGGTCAACGCTATAATCTCTGCGGCCTGCGCGGAGTTATGCGGAATTCTCTTAGTTTCAACAATCATACTCAATGTAGTGACTGCATAAGCAGCTGTAGATGTACCATCCGGAAGTTTGAAGCAGGAGCCATCACAAAACAGCTCCCCTTCCGCATTATCCAAAGGAGTATCTATAAGGTCTATCCTGCCTTTTGTTTCCTGTTCAGTAGTATACAGGCAGTCATGTGATTCTTCGTCACCGCAAACAGTATTTTGCGGGAAAGGTAGGAGTTCAGCCGGATTAAGAACACAACACCTCTTAATTTGAATGTGAGGGGCAAACAGAGTCAATTCATACCTCGTCAGCCATGCAGAGGTGAGGTGCTGTGTTTGGGTTTTATTCAATAGGACATCTACAGAGTGAGGTACCATCAGGGTTAAATCATGGCCTAGGACCATTCCCTCACTCTGTTTTACAGACGCGGCAGCAGCAGCGACGGCTCTCAAACATCTTGGCAAAGCACATGCGACAGGATCAAGGGCGGAAGAGTAGTAGCCGCACGGTCTATTCTTCCCTCCGTGCTCCTGTGTTAACACAGCCAAAGCACATCCATCGCATTCATGCACAAACAACACAAAGGCCTTATTGTAATTTGGAGTACCCAGAACCGGTGCAGAGCATAACGCGGTTTTGAGAAGCTCAAATGATCATTGATGTTACGACTTCCATGGCAGCGGCGAAGAAATGCCCTTCTTTGTCAAGGTCAACATCTGTTTTATCACTAGTGAGAAGTTCGGGATCCACAGCCTACAGTAAGAAGCCATACCTATTAAGGCTCTGACTTCCTTCTGTGTATTTGGAACAGACATGCCAGAAATGTGTTTTATTCTTTCAGGTGTCAATCTTCTCCCCTCCTTTGACAGGAGATAGCCTAAATAGGCGACCTCCTGACAACAATATTGAAATTTCTTAAGCGAAGCTTTATGACCATGTTCAGCCAAATGAATAAGCAACAATACAGTGCCTTCTTTACAAGCACTTTCAGAATCTGCAGCTAAAAGCAAGTCATCGACATACTGAAGCAGTGTACAAGTAGATGGCAATTAAAGGGTGTCAAGCTGCTCTTTCAAAGCCCTACTATAAATGCTTGGACTTTCAGTATAACCTTGAGGTGCACGAATAAATGTGAATGAACGTCCCCCCAAGGTGAACGCGAACAAATATCTACTATCCTTGTGTATAGGAATACTGAAGAAAGCATTCTTCAGATCCACAACACTAAAGTGAGTAGCTGTAGCAGGGATCATCGTTAGTATCGTTGTCACATCAGGCACAATTGGAAATTGTGGGGCGACAACTTTATTAATAGCGCGTGGATCAATTATGAAACGGAATGGGATTGCATTGTCGCCTTTCTTGTACACGGGTAAAATCGGCCTGTTACATAAACTACCTGCAATCTCTTCGATCATTCCTCGATGCACAAAATCGGAAACAATGCACTTCAAAGCACGCTCGCCATCAACTGATATTTTATATTGCGGAATGCGTGGTAGTTTAACTCCATGTTTCAAAACTATTTTAACGGGTTCAACCTGTAATACCCAGACATCATTGTCGTCAACCGCCCACAAACATTCCGGGACAACACTAAACTCAGGAGGCAATGGTCGAGCAGGAAACTGATAACTGGGAAGTTGCTGTGGTGAAATCGTCAGTCGCACTCCGTCAGAGGAACAATGAATTACTGCATTTAATTTCTTCAACAGATTTAACCCGGGCAAATTCTCTCCACAGTTTGAAGTCAAGAGGAATGGACAGTGGTCCGTAAAGGGACCCAAAGAAACAGGCATCGGCGAAGAAACCGGACACGCAACTGGTATGCCAGAAAACCCTACAGAAACATTAGTTTGCCCTGACAGTGGAATGTTTGGAACCCGAGAATGATCAATGGAGCACTTCTGTGCTCCAGTGTCTATCAAGAACTGATGTTTCCTATTCCCCACTAACAGTTCAACGTAGGGACCTTTTTGACTAACGGGAATAGGTGAAGGTTCCAAACCCTGCTTTGGGCAATCCTAACGAAACAAGATGTCGTTGAAAGGAAGCTCTTCAGAAAGGTAGGCAGCACAAGGGTGATCAAATATGTTTCTTGTGTCCACACTCGAAGTCTGATTATCCCGTGAAAAAGGTTGCTGAGGATCTTGTGAGAACTGACTTCTATCAGGGCCTCCCACTCCAAGGCGACCACTAGGTCATCTACCCATACTCCCAAATGTGTTGTTTGACCTCTGTCGAAGGACGGGGCACTGTGCATGCCAATGACCTTCCTGGTGGCAATAGGCACATTGATTAATATTCACAGGACCCAAGGGGACGTTTCCTTGCGGAACATACTGACATCTGGTCTGTGACTTACCTCCTCTGGGATTTCTAACAATTTGCTGTAACAATACTTTAGTCTTCAAATCTCCTTTCCTCTTCTCGACTCTATCTTTTTCATTATTGACACGGTTCTCGTAATACTGAGCCATGTGCAAAACTTCAGATTGGGATTTCGCCTGCCAAGCGCTCTCGGAGGACATAATCTGTGACTGGATGTCAGGCAGCAATCCACGCACAAATTTGTCCACAAACAACCTTTTCCCAGACTCTGTGCCCAAGTCCTGTCCACTGAAGTCAGAGAATACCTGTTCGAATCGATTAAAGAATTCGGTGGCACCTTCAGATTTTCATTGAACACAGGCCGTAAGCTCGTCCCAAATAATTATTTTCTCAGGAATTATGGTTTTCAATTTTGCAATAATCCTATCAGGCAAAGTGAGTATTACCTGAGGTGGTTTATCACCAGCCTGTCTTTCCCCATCAAGCCTAGTTATGTTAGCCCACGTATCTCCCAACCCAGGCACACCGTCTATTGTTCGAACCTGCTTCCATAAATCTACGGGCAGGAGTACAGGGAATAGCAAGTCAATATCACTTAAGGTGAACACAGAGGACTGTAAAACGGACTCTATCTCTTTGTAGAATCCTGTCGGATTTTTCCTAATATCAGGAATTGATTGTCTAATAGTGTTCACTTCCTGTCGCGAAAACGGGACGTGAACAAATTGTGATACATAATGTGCGGGAATGTCCACAGCGGGTGCACCTGTCCCAACGTTAGCAGGAATCTCAACCTTTGGGACAAATGTCGGAGGAACCTCTCTCATTGGCAACTGAGATATAGGTAATTCAGATCGCTTACTAAGCAACAGAGCCAGGTCGAGCGCTAAGGCAGTCGAAGAAGTGTCGGGTGAAAAAGCCCTCTTACAAATACCCAATAACTCTGTAGGACAACTAACCTTCTTCCTCACACATTCATCCTGCAGGTACTGCACCATTACCTGAATCACCTTCATCTGCATTTCTACAGTATACTGACTATACGTGTCATACACTTCATCTAGCGGTATCGATGAATCCGAGATCCATCAAATCGCATCTTTCGTACAGATTCGTACTTCCTCAGATGCCGATTTATGACACGGAAGGAACCGTTTCTGTACATACATACTGTCGTCTTCATCATCCTCCTCCCGCAATTTTTCTAAGTCCCTCCTATACTCAAATAACCTCTCAACATGACCATGTACTTTCTCCTCAGTGTCCCTCGAAAGCGCTAAAGTATTCAGATCCTTCAACCCTTGTGGGAGATCTGCATTATGAAATCTACCCCACATTATACATAAATAAGTCCCCAAACCTTCAATAAAAACATTTTTCTCGGGAAAATTGTCCATATTTGATAATGTGGAGAAAACATCAGCTTGATCATCTCTCTCTATACAATGCTTAGCCCATGCAAATAATTCCCGTTTCTTATCTGCAGAGACAGTATTTCGAGTGACAATCTTTGACCCAGCACCCTGATCAACTTCAGTCGGTACAGAGCCACTCGGGAGCGGAGGTGCGGGCAAATTCAATGGAGGTATTACTATCGGCGCAGGGGGAAGAGGTGGTAGCGTAGGTGGAGGAACAACAACTGGAGGAATAGGAACAATAGGTTGTACAGGGGGAACAGGAATAACAGCAGGAATAACAGCAGGAATGGGCAGAGCACAAGGGAGAGGATCATACGGAGGTGGCACAGAGGCACCAGGCCTTCGTTCGTTTAGCAATTTATCAATAAATTCTTCGGTAACATGAAAATCTTTAGAGGGATAGATTTTCTGGATACCGAGTGAGAAAGCCCTATCCATATTCTTGACTGACTCTGAATGTTTTTCCTTATCATATAACAACGCCTTTTCAGCATTCGTTTTATGACGGCGTGCATGTTTATCCCTACTTTTAAGCTGCTGCAACGCTTCTTTTTTCCAATTCTGCAAAACATCAAATGCTGCAGGTCTGGCCTTCCTCTTTAACAAGACCGATTCTAGGTATTCAATACGGGTGATCTCGAAACTACCATTGATTGGCCACTGAAATTCGGAGGCATGTCTGGTTTGTCTGTGCCAAATATCATTAAATACTATACTTCCAATGCCATGCTTACAGTACATAGTACACACCGGCGACCCCTCCTGTGGTGCTGGGCGGCTAAATTCCAAAGATTGTCGATCGCTGCTTAACAGTGCCCTAAGGAAGCTGGACAATTTCCCAGGCATTTCACAAAAAATTGGTGTTACCTGGTCAATAATTGTGTCTGCAGATACAATACGCCAAATTCAAATTGTCAGGGTTAAATTAAGAGTCAGGTCACGACTACACCTGACCAAACCTAAGGAGGACCGTACTGTTTACCAAAGAACTTACCTAACGAATTTTACCTTGTGTTTGGTGGTTTCGACAAATCTGCCCGCCTCAAAAAAATGGACCCTCGTCAAGATGCCGTGTCAGACCACACGACTATCGTCCAAGGATCGGATCGTGCAGCGCTGCCGAGGTAAAAACCCTCTTTAGGTCCAGCAAAGTTGTTGAAATGTTGGCTGAAGATGCAGTCGTAGGTAGTAATGAGTTGCTGCTGTTCAGTATCAAGATGTTATGTTCATGTTAAAGGATATTTATACTGTGCACTGTAGTGTTCCCCTGACGCTCTGGAGGATCTGAAAGAAAGGGGGGTAGGTTTGGGGCGCGTTAGTAGCACAAAGTTTGGAGCAAGAGCAATGGAGCTGTGATGTGCTGTTGGCAGCTTCAGTTCGGTTAACAGCGTCTGCTGAGATTTTGGTGTGGCATCCGGTCGTAGTCCGTTGTGTGTGGTTGTGTAAGGCTCTGTGTGGTGTGTTTGTTGTTGCAGTGTTGTGAAGTGCATGTGGGTTGCTGCGGATTAAGAGGTATGGTTGTGATTAGTTAGGGTTTGAGAGGTGTGTAAAGTGGAGTGAGGCTTTAGTAGGGTTGGGTATTGGCTGAGGCCAATGGACACTGTCCTCACTAGATTTTACTCAAGGCGATACTCATGGTTCTCTCTACGTGGGATGCAGGTCAATATTCACAGTTCTATCTCAGTTTGGTACAGGCTAGTATTCATAGTTCTATCTTGATGTGGCAGAGGCTAGTGGTCACAGTCCTCTCTAGATGTGACTCAAGGCAATATTCACAATTATCTCCGAGTGCAATACAGGCCAATATTCACAGCTCTATCTCAATGCAGCACAGGCTACCATTCACAGCTCTATCTCAATGCGGCACAGGCTACCATTCACAGCTCTATCTCAATGCGGGACAGGCTACCATTCACAGCTCTATCACTATGCGGCTAAGGCCAATGGTCACAGTCCCACCCAAATGTGATCCAAGGCAACATTAACAATTCCCTCTGAGTGCGGCGCAGGCGAGTAATCACAGTTCTATCCAGGTGTGACTCGGGTAATAATCATAATCCTAACTAGTTGTGAAGCTTGTTAGTATTAGTAGCTTGGTCTGCTATGTTCTGAGGGTAGGTAGAGTGGCAGGGCTTCCAGAGTACAGTAAATGCTCTACTCCCCACCCAGGCCACACCTGCCTTGATATCGCTGTTGGTTGATGGCTCGCCACTGGCCTCCCCTGCAGACACAGTTTGGAGCCGCCAATGTAGGAGCTGCCCTTTGACTTGGGGCCCTTTACCACAAGGGTTCCCCGGGCAGAGGGCTGCCCTGGGTAGGCGTATTAAGAGCAGCGATTCAGCCAATCAACAGAGGGGGGCAGGATTGGAGGTGAGAGGAGGAAGGGAAACGGGCAAGTGAGTCGGCGAGGCGGTCGGGGTACCAAGAGCACGATTGGAGGCTTGGGGAGATCTAAAAATTAAACACTGGATGTAATCAAAGCCCAGTAGGGCCGACACTCACCTGCAATGCCATGAAAAAAAGTGCCATGCAGGGCGGAATGCAGTGGCATAAGACCAGGAAAGCTCCGTGCAAGTGACCAATCAGCGGAGGGGGGTGGGATGGGAGGTGGGAGGAGGGAAGGAAACGGGGATGTGAGTCGGCGAAGGGGTCGGGGTACCAAGAGCACGATTGGAGGCTTGGGGAGGTCTAAAAATTAAACACTGGATGTAATCAAAGCCCAGGAGGGCCTACACTCACTTGTAATGCCAAAAAAAGAAAAAGTGGCGTGCAGAAAGGAATGCCGAGGCATAAGGCCAGGCAAGCTCCTTGCAAATGACCAATCAGTGGAGGGGGCAGGATGAGAGATGGGATGAGTTAGGAAAACGGAAAAGTGAGTCAACGAGGGGGTCGGGGTATCAAGAGCGCGATCAGGGGATGGTGGGGTCTAAAAATTAAACACTGGATGTAATCAAAGCCCAAGAGGGTACTCACCTGCAAGGAAGAATAGTGGCATGCAGGACAGAATGCGAGGCATAAGGCCAGGCAAGCTCCTTGCAAATGACCAATCAGCAGAGGGGGGCGGGATGGGAGACGGGAGGAGGGAGGGAAACGGGGAAGTGAGTCGGCACGGGGGTCAGGGAATCGAGGGCACGATCGGGGGATGGTAGGGTCTAAAAATTAAACACTGGATGTAATCAAAGCCCAGGAGGGTACACTCGCCTGCAACGCCAGGAAGAAAAGTGGCATGCAGGGCAGAATGCGAGGCATAAGGCCAGGCAAGCTCCTTGCAAATGACCAATCAGCAGAGGGGGGCGGGATGGGAGATGGGAGGAGGGAGGGAAATGGGGATAAGAGTCGGCACGGGGGTCAGGGAATCGAGAGCACGATCAGATGCTGAGGGGACTAAGAATTAAACACTGGATGTAATTAAAGCCCAGGAGGGTACACTCACCTGCAAGGCAAGGAAAAAAGTGGCATGCAGGGCAGAATGCGAGGCATAAGGCTAGGCAAGCTCTGTGCAAATGACCAATCAGCAGAGGGGGACGGGATGGGAGACGGGAGGAGGGAGGGAAATGGGGAAGTGAGTCAGCAAGGGGGTCAGGGAATCAAGAGCAGGATTGGAGGCTTGGGAGGAGTCTAAAAATGAAACACTGGATGTAATCAAAACCCAGGAGGGCCTACACTCACCTGAAATACTTGGAAAAAAGTGGTGTGCAGGGAGGAATGCTGCGCCATAAGGCCAGGCAAGCGCCGTGAAAATGACCAATCAGCAAAGGGGAGCGGGATGGGAGGCGGGAGGAGGGAGGGAAACAGGGTAGTGAGTCGGCGAGGAGGTCGAGGTATCGAGAGCACGATCAGGGGCTGGGGGTCTACGAATTAAACACTGGATGTAATCAATGCCCAGGAGGGCCTATACTCACCTGCAACACCAGGAAAATAAGTGCCATGCAGGTAGGAATGCAGAGGCATAAGGCCAGGCAAGCTCTGTGCAAATGACCAATCAGCGAAGGGGGTGGGATGGGAGGCGGGAGGAGGGAGGGAAACGGGGAAACTAAGTCAGCGAGGTGGTCGTGGTATCAAGAGCGTGATCAGGGGTTGGGGGGTCTTAAAATGTAACATTGGATGTAATCAAAGCCCAGGAGGGTACACTCACCTGCAACGGCAGGAAAATAAGTGGCGTGCAGGGAGGAATGCCGAGGCATAAGGCCAGGCAAGCTCTGTGCAAATACCCAATCAGCGGAGGGGGGCGGGAGGAGGGAGGGAAACAGGGAAGTGAGTCGGTGAGGGGGTTGGGGTATAGAGAGCACGATCAGGGGCTGTGGGTCTAAGAATTAAACACTGGATGTAATCAAAGCCCAGGAGGGTACACTCACCTGCAACACCAGGAAAATAAGTGGCGTGCAAGGAGGAATGCCGAGGCATAAGGCCAGGCAAGCTCTGTGCAAATGACCAATCAATGGAGGGGGCCAGATGGGAGGCGGGAGGAGGGAGGCAAACGGGGAAGTGAGTCGGCAAGGGGGCCGGGGTATCAAGACTGTGATCGGTGGCTGGGGTTGTCTAAAAATTGAGCACTGTATGTAATCAAAGCCCAGGAGGGTACACTCACCTGCAACGCCAGGAAATAGAGTGGCGTGCAGGCAGGAATGACGAGGCATAAGGCCAGGCAAGCTCCATGCAAAAACCCAATCAGCAGAGGCAGGAGGGATGGGAGGTGGGAGGAGGGAAGGAAACAGGGAAGTGAATCCGTGAGGAGGTCGAGGTATCGAGAGCACGATCAGGGGCTGGGGGTCTAAGAATTAAACACTGGATGTAATCAAAGCCACAGAGGGCCTACACTCACCTGCAATGCCCGGAAAATAAGTAGCGTGCAGGGAGGAATGCTGAGGCATAAGGCCAGGCAAGCTCTGTGCAAATGACCAATCAGTGGAGGGGGCCGGATGGGAGGCGGGAGGAGGGAGGGAAACGGGGAAGTGAGTCAGTCAGGGGTTCGGGGTATCAAGAGCGCGATCAGGGGTTGGGGGGGGTCTTAAAATCAAACACTGTATGTAATCAAACCCCAGGAGGGCCTACACTCACCTGCAATGCCAGGAAAAAGCTGGGGTAGCAAAATAGGGTTTCAGATAATGACATGCTGCAGGAGGAGAACAGGTGGGAAGGAAGCAGGATAAGGGCCGCAAAAACAGAAGGAACAGGACCACGAGGGGGAGCAGTTCCGACGCAAGGTTTACGATTTACTTGTAGGCTTCATGCGATCAACTTCGGAGTGCCGAGCTTTGGGTACGTGACGTCAGCTGATGTGCGTTACTGGATCCATGTTGGAATGGGTCTGCTTGGACCTATGGTTCCGCCATTGTGAAGAGGGAACGGAACACAGCCAATGCACCTAAACGTACCAGCGGGCGAGGACCCTAACATCCATGGCCTAAAAGGGACAATATCTCGATGCGTCACCCCCTCACATTGAACCTCTCAGGTTTCTTTTTTTTTAATTGTATTTGGTTTTTAAAAATCCATGCAAAAATATAGACAAACCTTTACAATGTAATATATTACTAATCTTCAAATTCCATTCATACAAAAGAAAGCACAATCTAAAAACCTTAAAGAAAAACAAAAAAGAGAAAACAAAAACAAAAAAACAAAACCCAGAAAGCCCAGAGGCAAAGCCCCCTCCCCCATTTAGAGAGGGCAAACTACCTGTGGAGAGCGCAAGTACCACCCCCTCTACAGTAAGGTGTCCGCATCATTGCTCCCCTTCACGATTATGTCCCCCTTCCTTTTTTTTACCTCTGGGACTTTTGAAACATTCCTACCTGCCGGGGTGCTATCCACCTAGAAACCTGATGACACTAAACCACCCTCTCTCGATGTTCGATATTCTTTTAGAGAAAGAGGTTTAGTGCCCTTAACACCTCCACCACAACCGCTGTCAGTGGACTTCTTGCCCTGATATTATTCTGAACCACATGCTCTCTAATAATAACCATTCCCTCCTTTCAACAAATCTTCATAGCTTTTTTTCCCTTAGGTCATTACAACCCCGGCGTTAAGGGTTAACGACGGCGTTAACCCTTATCACCGGATTCCCACTTTAACGCCTGCTTTTGGCAGGCGTTAAAGTCCATGGCGCTAACCCGCCATGGTGCTAATTACGCCGCCGTAATTTACGGCGGCGTAATTAGCGCCTTCCCCACTCCCATTATGCCCTATGGGGCAAAAATGGGAATGGGGAAGAGAAAATGGGAAATGGGGATTTACCGCCCCACTCACCTTGGAATGGGGCGGTAAATCCGCCATCCACCATGGTGTAAACGTAGTTTACACCATGGTGGTAAAGTTGGTGCACTTAGCACCAATGTTGTAATGACCTCCCATGTCCCTGCTCACTCCATTAAGAGATGCCGTAGGGACTGATTTGCTGGGGCCTCACAACCTTTGCAGTATTTTCCCACCTTGGTCCCTTGCTTTCGAATTTCTAATATCTCCACAGTGGATAGTATGTTTAACCTAACCCTAAGGAAGTTGTTCCTGATCTTACTGTCTGGAAATGTTACCAGATATTTTGGACGGAAACCTAATTTATTATCAACGACCAGAAACAAATTCTTTGGGCTAAATGTCCTAACTTTAGCGAAGGTACCTATCCAGTCCATTCATTCCAGCTCTCGTTTTACCTTCAAAGGGTTTCTGTGAACGGAAAGAAGTGAACATGAAGAAGTGCAAGGGAAAAGGACAGACGGAGGGGCGGCTGAAGTTGGAACACCGTAGTAGCGAAGGGAAACAATCTGAGTGCCCGCTCAGTGCGAAACACCGAGAGTGGGAAAAACAACGATGTCTCTGGCTTCCTGGGAATAACCAACATGCGGCTGACGGCGGCGAGACACCTGGAGCCGAGGTCACAGGAGACCCAAATGAAAGTGTCCCGGCAGTACCCGCTCCCCTGTTTTCTACATATCCCTTGAACATAATTCCCGTCAAACGAGAAGACAGGACCAAGGGTAGCAGTGCTGTACGCTCACCAGCATCCCCTCCAGCTGCATACCACACGGTTCGCCTTCCTACACGGCAGGAAAACACAACAGACATTTACGAAACAGCAACTTTTCCCCGGTTTCCCACCTATCACTCACCTTCCATGGGGAGCTGCAGCGCTCCAGGAGCCTTGGCGGTACCGACTTGCTTGGAGACAGGGGTTCCCCGCGGTTTTCCGGCATTGACGGGTGAGGCAGTGTGGCAACCTTCAATCAAAGAGAAAGGGGGCAGGGCTTAAGGGGATATTTATAGAGAAACAGAACAAAGTCTTCCTGATTGGTCCAGCCAACTCCAGCCCCTATATAAGGGTGAAACGAATGACGGACTGAGTGTGTTTTTCCCGATCTCTTGCAGAATATCAGAGAAGAGAGAGAGAGAGAGTGAGAGCTGCATCCGAGATGCTCTACGCCTACGAAGACTAGCCATCACTTTTCCAAGGCACATCCTTACTACAGACCGAAGAAGAAAGCTATATTGGAACCCTGAGCTGTATAATCATTTATTTATTTTCTCCTGAATAAAGGCTGTTTTAATTTCATATCCCTGGCTGCCTGCTTCCTCCTTTACAAATTTGGTGGCAGCGGTGGGATCCTGCAGCACGCTATGGAGGCCATTATCAAAACCCTAGCCGAAGGACAACAGCAACTCCAACAAATCATCCAGGTCCAGACTCATCAGGCACAGACGGACCGCCAAACGATCCAACAAGCCCTACAGCTGCAGGCTGCCAATCAAGATGCACTTAAAAAAGTAACTGAGGCTGTGGCAACCAGTAGAGGCAACCCCATGGCTCTGACGGCAGTACTCCAAAAGTTCCAAACCGGTGAGGATCCGTGTTATTTCTTCACTAATTTCGATGGAGTTGCTCGCAACGCTCAATGGCCCGTTGAAAAATGGGGACACTTCATAGCCCCCTTACTGACTGGAACCATGCAAGGCGCATATCAAGCAGCCAATCTGGCCGGCGACACAGCATATGCGGACGAAGAAGTGTATCGGATCAGGCTCAGGGAAACAAAGCTGAAGCCAGGGGAAACACCCCGACAATTGAACTATTGTATTCAAGACCTAACAGAAACATGTCTAAAACCTTCCAGCAGCAGTTTCCAAGACATGGTCGATAAATTAAAACTGGAACAGTTCACAGAGGCTCTACCGTCACCAATGCAAAGGTGGGTGAGGCAACACCACCGACCCCCATTGACATCGCTTCCGCCTTTCAAAAAGCTGGATCAGTTCGCTTACCTACCACTGATCTCCCATTACCAAGAAGCGCAACCCTAAATACCCAGGGAACAGTAGAACCAAGGCCACAAATGGAATCCAAGCCCATGCCATGGCCAACAATAGGCCGACAGCCTCAATGTTTTGACTGTGGGGAATGGGGGCATGTAGCAAGGTTTTGCCCCAAGAAACCTAAACCTGTCGAGCAATGGAAATTGGATTTGATCAAGAAAGAGAGTATCGGAGGAGCCGAGAACCCTACTTCCTAGACATACGTGTGGATGGAACATCCCGACAGGCCCTCCTTGACAGCGGAAGTGAACAAACAGCAGTCAGACCGGAAGTAAGTGGGGAAGGGGTTGGGCTAGAAACCCCAATAGCTATAAAGTGTGTGCATGGTGACACTAAGTCATATCCAGACAAAGAAGTTACAACAGAGGTGAAAGGGGTAGCGTCTAAGATAAAGGTTGCCATTATGCCTCATTTACCAATGCCGGTACTTCTGGGCACCGACCTTCCCACCTTTCAGGATTGTGTAAAGGATGCAGAATGGTTGAAAACAGCCCCTTTTTCACTAATAGATCTGAAAACGCCCTTCACAAGGCCCCCCAAGAAAAGTAGAGAGAAAGAAAATTCACGGGGGTCATCGACTGGATACCAGATTATAAACAACCTACTTTTCAAAGTGAATTAGGAACCAACCCCACATTAAGAACTGCCTGGGAACAGGCCATTACCCATCCAGAGAAGGATACGGCCTATCCATGGTTTAAGTCTTCAAAAGGTCTATCGTATCGGGTAACTCAAGATAGAGGAAACCTAGAGGTGGAACAAATGCTGGTACCCCTGAGTTTCAGGTCAACTATCTTGAAATTAGCACATGATGAGACAACAGGTGGACATTTGGCAAGGGAAAAAAACTCAAGAAAAAGTGTTGAAAAGGTTTTATTGGCCAGGAGTTTTTCAGGATGTAGCAAAGTATTGTGAATAATGTGTTGTCTGCCAGAAAACCAACCCCTGAATGCCTCCCAAGGCCCCCTTGCAACCTTTGCCTCCAAAAAAGGAACCTTTCTCCCGAATAGGGATGGATATCGTGAGTCCATTAGAACCTAACAGCCATGGCCACCAATATATCCTAGTCATTGTGGACTACGCAACGAGGTACCTTGAAGCCTTTCTCATGAGAGGAACAAGTGCAACACAGGTCTGTAACCTACTGGTACCTTTGTTTTGTCAGGTGGGACTACCCACCGAAATAATTACTGACCAAGGAAGAAATTTTGTATCTGGCGTGATGAGGAGGGTTTGTCAACAATTAAACATATGACAGATCCACACAACGGTCTACCATACACAGACAGACGGTCTGGTCGAACAGTATAATAAGACCATTAAGCAAATGTAAAAGAAGGTGACCGAACCAACGTGCGCTAACTGGGACAGAGTATTACCATGGGTACTCATGGTATTAAGAGACACCCCACAGTCCTTCACCGGGTTCTCCCCATTTGAACTGTTGTTCGGACACAAACCTCGAACAGTGCTTGACATAGCTTGAAGAGATTGGGAAGACCAGGAGGAACAGACCCAACTTACTGATTATGTTATGCATCTTTGGGACAACCTAACCAAACTAAGAGAATTGGCCAGGGAAAATCTCGGCCGGTCCCAATTGACTCAAGAAAAGTACTACAATCGCACTACCAGGCTATGAACCTTCCAGAAAGGAGATAAGGTACTGGTGTTATTGCCCACATCGTATAATAAAATGTTGGCCCAGTGTAGGGGTCCATGTACAGTGAAAGCAGTGCTTGGACCTGTAAATTACTTAATAGAACAACCCGACAGGAGGGTAAACACCAAGAACTATCACGTCAATCTCCTGAAAGAATGGAAAGAGTCCAGTAAAACTCAGATGAGGATGAATGCAGTGATTCAGGACATACAGAACAGCGAGGAAGAACCTACCGCACTCCAGACGGTTCAATGGGGTCCTGAATTAAAGGAAGAGAAAAAAAAAGAATTAATGGATTTCCTTACACCTTTAGGTGATGTTTTCTCTTTTTACCCTGGTAGGACATCACTGGTAGAACATCGAATTGAGATACTACCAAACCAGTTTGTCAGAATAAGACCCTACCGGCTTCCAGAAACCAAAAGGGCAGCAGTTCAGGCAGAAGTTGAGGAGATGTTGAAATTGGGAGTAATAGAAAAATCAACAAGTCACTGGTCCTCCCCGATAGTTCTGGTGCCCAAACCGGATGGCACCACCCGGTTTTGTATGAACTATCGAAAACTTAATGACATATCCACCTACCAAGCCTATCCTATGCCGCGGATAGACGAACTGTTGGAACGGCTTGGAGCAGCACAATATCTTACCACTATCGACCTCACCAAGGGCTACTGGCAGATACCATTAAGGAAAGAAGACAAGATCAAAACCGCCTTCTCCACTCCATCAGGGTTGTACCAATTTACTGTCTTGCCTTTCAGTCTTCACGGTGCTCCAGCCACCTTCCAGGCATTGATGAACCAAGTTCTGGCATCTCATAGTGATTATTGCTCGGCCTACTTAGATGACATTATAGTGTTCCGCAATAGCTGGGAAGAACACCATAGCCATCTAGAAAAAGTCATAAAAGAGTTGGACACAGCAGGCTGAAAATTAATCCAAGAAAAATGACCTTTGGAGCCCAACAAACACGGTATCTGGGATATCTGGTTGGAGGTGGAAAGCTTCGACCCCAACTGGACAAAGTTGAAGCCATTTTGAAACTACCAATGCCAAGCAACCGGAAACAGATCCGAGCTTTTTTGGTGTTTGTGGGCTATTATGGGAGGTTTATTCCTATGTTTTCTTCAGTTGCAGCTCCCTTGACAGAAGCTCTGAAAAGTACCTACAATAAAACCATCCACTCTGACAAGGAAGCTCTTCGGGCATTTAATCACTTATAAAAAAATCTATCTCAGTCCTACCAGTCCTATGTTGTCCGGACTTCAAGAAAGAATTCTACCTACAGACAGACGCCTCTGGTTCCGGGTTAGGTGCAGTACTATCACAGGGAGTGGAAGAGGACCTATATCCCATTGCCTTTATTAGTAGAAAACTCCTACCCCACGAGGAATCCTACTCAACCGTGGAGAAAGAGTGTCTGGCTATCAAATGGGCCGTAGAAACACTGCGATATTATCTGTTAGGCCGGACATTCACTGTATTCACGGACCATGCCCCGTTACAGTGGTTGGCTGTGCAAAAAGATTCCAACCAGCGTGTTCTGAGATGGTTCCTCACTTTACAAGCTTTTTGCTTCAAAATGGTACATAAGCCCGCGTCTTTCCAGGTGGTCCCGGATTATATTTCCAGGAGCATTGATCGACCCGAACGGCTCGAGTGTTTGGGAGGGGAGGGGGTTTGTGAACGGAAAGAAGTGAACATGGAGAAGTGCAAGGGAAAAGGACAGACGGAGGAGCGGCCGAAGTTGGAACACAGCGGTAGCGAAGGCAAATAATCTGAGTGCCCGCTCAGTGCGAAACACCGAGAGTGGGAAAAACAACAATGTCTCTGGCTTCCTGGGACTAACCAACATGCGGCTGACGGCGGCGAGACACCTGGCGCCGAGGTCACAGGAGACCCAAATGAAAGTGCCCCGGCAGTACCCGCTCCCCTGTTTTCTACATATCCATTGAACATCATTCCCGACAAACGAGAAGACAGGACCAAGGGTAACAGTGCCATACGCGCACCCACGTCCCCTCCAGCTGCATACCAAGCGGTTCGCCTTCCTACACAGCAGAAAAATACAACAGACATTTACGAAACAGCAACTTTTCCCCAGTTTCCCACCTATCACTCACCTTCCATGGGGAGCTGCAGCGCTCTAGGAGCCTTGGCGGTACCGACTTGCTTGGAGACGGGGGTTCCCCATGGTTTTCCGGCGTTGACGGGTGAGGCAGTGTGGCAACTTTCGATCAAAGAGAAAGGGGGCGGAGCTTATGGAGATATTTATAGAGAAACAGAACATAGTCTTCCTGATTGGTCCAGCAGACTCCAGCCCATATATAAGGGTGAAACGAATGATGGACTGAGTGTGTTTTCCCGATCTCTTGCAGAATATCAGAGAAGAGAGAGAGAGCTGCACCTGAGACGCTCTGGGCCTACGAAGACTAGCCGTCACTTTTCCAAGGCACATCCTTACTAAAGACAGAAGAAGAAAGCTAGATTGGAACCCTGAGCTGTATTATAATTTATTTATTTTCTCCTGAATAAAGGCTGTTTTAATTTCATATCCCTGGCTACCTGCTTCCTCCTTTACAGTTTCCAGTCAAGGATTCTAGATCTAAACCTATTTTAGCTAGTTCTAATTCCACTCTGCATTTAAGATTCTGCAGATCACCCGATTTTAAGAGATCAAGATATGCCTTAATGTCCTCATACAATGAGTCAGCTTTCGGACTGATGATCTCTCTAAAGAGTGAGAGCAGCTTCCAGTTTGCCTTACAACCTAGGGAATTACAGTTCATACCTCAAATGCCACCCAGGGGTACTCCAGGGTAAATTTAGAGCCCCCTTCCATATTCTGCCCTCCAACAATGACCAATTAAAGTTCCAAAGTTGTGGTTTGTAAGCCATATAGAACTATTGTCACAATGTTTGCAGAATAGTACTTTCTCATTGGAACAATAGAGAACCTACAGTACTTGGAGTGGATTTTTTTAAAGTGGGGAACTAGTGAGAGCCCTTTATTCACAATATCCTGTTCGGTCTTGTAGGTTGCTGGGCTCACATAGACCTTGTACCCCAAATAAACCAGTTCTTCAACTCGCAGGATTACTTGGCCATCTAGCACCCAGTGTTTAAACTTGATCTTCCTCAAAGGATGTTTAAACACCATGATCTTTGACTTAATTGGGTTGACTTTTAGGCCGTTAGTTACAGCATAGTCGCCCAGCCCATTCAGTAATCGCTGAAGGCCAATGGCAGTTTTATCCAACAGGACAATGTCGTCAGCGTAAGCCAGCCAGAAGATCTTCCTACCGTTTAGTACCGGGTTGGCTAAAGCAGACGGCATCAGATGTTCCCCCACATCCACTAGGAATAGATTGAATAATGTGGGAGCTCCCAAACAACCCTGTCTTAACCCCCTTTCCACTGGTATTGAATCCGATAGGTGCCCTTTATCATCTAATCACACCCTCACTGTGTTTCCCTTATGAAAGTCCATAATAATGGAGAGCAGATTTTCGGGGATTCCTTTCCCCCTTAGCTTGTGCCACAGCTTTGACCTATCAATCTGGTCAAAGGCCTTTGAAAGGTCAATCCAAGCACCGTATAATGGTTCACCCCCTTTGGCTGGAGAGGATTCACTGAGCAGATTTAACACAATGCCATTCAGTGCTTTGACAGTCCTTTTCTAAAACCTGTCTGGAAACAGGAAAGAACCTTCTCCCACTCCATCCAAGCCAATAGCTGATTCAACAGCAGTCTCATAAAAATATTGCTTTCAATATCAAGGAGGGCGATAGGACGATAGTTTGATGGATTTGTTCTATCGCCCTCCTTGAAAAATGGTATTACCAAAGCAGTTTTCCAAGACGGGGGAAGCTGTCTTTTCGGCAGAATCTCTTTATAAAGCTGTTTTAATATTTTTGACCAGAGTAGTGGCTCTTTTTTGGGGCCTGATATGTAAGGCCGTTTGGGCCTGCCGCTCTTGAGGATGAAGCCTTATTTATAATAATTCTCGATTTCCACTTCCTCCAAGCATAGCTCCCACCCCTGATCTAGCGGCCTACAGTCTAGCTCACCCTTTGGTTTCTTAAATATCCCTGTAACATGGATTATCCATTCTCTCTCAGTGACCAGATTGCAAAGGGAACTGTTGGACTCAGAGTCCAGCTCATTTAGTACTGACCAAAAACTTCTCCAGTTTGACTCCGAGACCAACTTCAGCATTTGCTCCCCGTCTCGTTGTTGGTGGATAGCTTTTTGACTCTTTGCCCAGGCTTTGTATTTGTTTCTAAGCAACCTTACCTCACCATTATACTCTCCCTGGTTCAGTTCTAAGGCCTTAAGAATGCAGATATTTTTTCTCAGGATCCGCTTTCTTGCCCTGATTTCCTCGTCAAAGCTGTGTACATGCTTATACTGTATTTTATCTGTAGGGAATTTTGGGGGAACCAGTGCCCAGATAGCAGTAACAAACTCTTCTGGTTGACAGAGCTCTCTGGCTATATGGGCAGGGATATTATGCAGTTTTCTGTTTAGCTCCGTTCCCTCTTGGCCATAATTTACTAATCTTAGTTTTCCCTTTGAACCAGACAACACTTGGTTATGTATTGGCTTTGTGGACAGCGGCAATTTTGAGAATGCCAGTTCTAATCTCGAATGATCAGTTCCCCCCACCTGTTTGACCTATAACCTTGGGGAGTAGACGAACATTCCCTCACTGACGAAGACATAGGGCCTCATTACGAGTCCGCTTTGCTGGAATACAGTGATTTCGTGTCGACGGTGACTCCGTTTCCGCGACCGCAAGGTTGCGGAAAGAAGGGCCGATTAAGGCACGTTGGTCGCGCGCAACACACAGAGGCGGAAACGGAGTCACAGCCGTCACGTAAACACCTACTCGCGTGGACTTAGCGCCATAGAAAATGGCGCTAGAATCGTGTCCGCCCCCGCTGACACGGAAACACCGGAAGCGGGAATACCATGACCGCAGGGAAAAAACCGGAAACAGAGAGGCAGCCCTTATGTACAGCACAATCCACTGCGATCCTCAGACACCACAGGTCAGATCACCTCTCTGAGACTGACAAACCATCCAACACCATCATGGCATCCAGGATACCAGCACGCAGACAGAGAAAGCAGCGCTTCAGTGAGGCTGAGCTCACAGTACTGGTGGAGCACATTGTTGAGTATGCTGAAATGCTCTTTAGTGCAGATCAGCGGTGCGCTACTCAGCAACGCCACAAGGAGGTGTGGGCAGAGGCAGCACGCAAGTGCATAGCGGTTGGCGTGACCACACGCTCAGTGAAGGAGTGCCACAAGAGGTCGGATGACCTCAGGCTCCGGGTGCGCAACCTCATCACAGCACACCGCCAACACAGCACTGGTAGTGGTGGAGGCCCTGCATCCCCTCTGAAGCTGCAATCGTGGGAGGAGCGCTGCAGCAGTGTCATGCACCTCGAAGGCATCCACGGCATAGGAGAGGCAGAGGCAGAGGTGAGCCCACCTGCAGATGCTGGTAATTGCACAGAGTACAAAGCCATACGTGTGATTGGGAGTGACCCAATGGACCCACTCCCAATGCCCCCCCCAAACAGGGCAGGAGTGACCCAATGGACCCACTGACTGGCCAAACGATGAGTATCACATCCCCAAAGCACGACCCCTCGAAATTCACATTGTGCGTGCCTGATTGGAAGCAGAGACACACACCTGTGTGTATCAATAGTCAAAAGTGTTGAATTGCAAGTGGACATGGATTGTGATGTTTGATGCATGTGATGGACACATTACGTAACACCACACAACTAACCCCATGCCCTCTGTATCCCCACAGTCGTGACAAGTGACATCGACGACTGATAAGAGGCTATGCAGCAGCCATCTGCAGGCGCACAACGCAGCACTCATGTCCAGGAGGATGATGCAAGCTGCTCTGGCACACAGGCACCGGCAGAAACAGGCACCGGCAGAACCAGGCACACCGGCAACATCAGGCACACCGGCTGCAGCAGGCAAACCTTCAACATCAGGCACACCGGCTGCAGCAGGCACACCAGCAGACGACACATCCCCATGCAGCCACCCACCCTGGCCCCGGATGATGATTTGCAACCCATCTGCACAGCTGAGGAGGCTGCATCAAGTGATGGGAGTGCCCCGGCCATGCAGGCCGAAGCAGTACAACAGGGTGAGGGGGACAACATGGATGGCCTGTCACACATCCATGGCCTACAGTTCAGCCCCCCAGAACTGCACAGCCCCATGCGCTCCCCAACTCCATCCATGGCTGAGCTCGGAACACGATTGCAGCACATCGAGCAACAACAGGCCACCCTGACGCAGCTGGTGGAAAGACAGCTGGAGGAGGCCAGGCTGCAGCGTGAGGAGGCCATGCAACAGCGGGAGGAGGCCAGGTTGCAGTGGGAGGAGGCCAGGCTGCAGCGGGAGGAGGCCAGGCTGCAGCGGGAGAGCAATGCCACGTCAGTGCGTCGGCTCACCAGGTCGATTGGACGATTTGAGGCCACAATTCTCACCCTGGCACGCCATGTCAGGGAAGGGAGCAGTGTGCAGTCCAGCATTGCCGAATCAATGTTGGTAGCCCAGCAGGCGTTTCAAGGACGCTTGCCCATAGTAACACCATCAGTCACCTCAGCCAGCACCACCCCATCCAGCTCTGCCACTGGCAGCCCACGGAGGCGTTCAAGTCGGTTGACTGGATCCGCCAGCAAGGACACACCTGCGCACAAGCACCCCCGCAAATAGTGGCATGTGGGGATGCCAGTCAACATGATATTTGGGGACACCATGGGTGTTGGAGGGTTGGGAAGGTTTGGGTGGTGGGGGTTGCCCATTAGGTGGTTAGTTGTTAGGGGCCTGGTTGGGGATGGGAACGTTTGGGTGGTTTGGGTGGTGGGTAGGGTGTACACCTTCCCTACCCAATGCACTTTCTTCCCTGTTTAATTGATAATACAAAACCTTTGAAAACGACCATAATGAGTGGACATCTGTCATTTCATTAGCAGACAAAAATCATTTATTCACTGGCATCGTCATATCCATGCTTTGCTGTCAATGTGTAGTCTCTCAAAAGTAAATGCGAATGAGTGCATCCCGTGCTTGTTGGCCATCTTGCGCACCCCTGGGAGGTTGTGCTGCCACCCCATCCCCATCCCCATCGCCATCCCCATCTCCATCCCCATCTTCATCTTCTGCGTCTGGGGGCAGCGGAATGTTCCTGCACAAGCACAGATTGTGCAGCATGGCACACACAAGCACAATTTTACCCGTCTTCACTGGGTTGTACAGCAGTGATCCTCCAGATCTGCTCAAGCAGCGGAACCTGACCTTCAGTAGGCCAAATGTCCTCTCAATCATGCCACGTGTGCGGATGTGTGCCCTGTTGTACGCCTCCTCATGCCTGTTCCTTGGCCTCCGTACAGGCGTCATCAGCCATGGCGTGAGTGCATATCCAGCATCACCTACATGGGATGTAGATGTGGGGGACATGTCAGTGTTTGTGGTATCATGTCTTGATCAGATGCAATGCAATATTGTGTCATCATACATTCATCCATATGGGCCTAGCGGTGGTCGTAAGGGCGGGTGATTGCCATCCATGGGTAATTGTGGATGGCGGCATTTGGACATTGCACTATTACTTGCTGTGCATATGAAGTGGACCTTATACACGATAGTGGTTGGTAAGTGAGCCACTGTGCAATGACAAGCAAACATGGGGGAGTCATTCCATGACCTGTGATGATTTGGCTGTTGCAGGATGTCTCACGTGCAGCGTCATGTGCATTGGGGGGAAGTGGTCCTAAGTGTGGGTGGATGGATTGAGCGGATCAACTTGTATGGCCTGTTGGTAGCATTGGTCATATGTCTCCTTAGGCAGGGTGTGTACTGTGGCAACCTGTCATGTGTAGATATGTGATGTTTGGGTTATGCTGACCGTCCATTACATGGGCCATGGGGTGATGCATGTGCAGTTGTAGCATCCCACTTACACAGGTCATTGGCCTGGGCACTCAACACACTTCCACAGGGCCTATGCATTGGCAGTTGTACTCACCCAATAGCCATGTGCTTTGTCCAGCATATCGTTCCATGTAGCGTGGCAATGTGGAATTCCGCAGGACCATTGAGTCATGTGTTGACCCCGGAAAACGTGCACAGCAATGTGTAATTAGCAGTCCGGCATCACATACCATCTGTACATACAGTGAGTGGTACTGTTTCCTATTGTACACCATCTCCATTGCACATGGTACTGTCAGCTCTATGTGGGTGCAGTCTAATGCACCTATGCAATTTGGCATGGCTGCAACTGCATGGAATGCCAACTTGGTTGCAATGACCTCTGCAAGTGTACGGGGTAGGGTGATGTGTTCCGACACATGGCCCAGCAGAGCGTCCAGTACCTGTCCCAATATTTTTGAAAAACAGGGTTGTGAGAGCCCGTGCAGCTCACCAACTGTGTGCTGATAAGTTCCGGTGCCTAGGAAATGCAGTACTGACACCACCTTCAGGAGGGGGGTGTTCCCGTCGAGATGGCAATGTGGCTACTGATGTCGTACTCAATCATGGCGGTGATGTACATGATTGTTGGACGGTCCAGCCTGTATAATGTGTGGATCTGTCCTGGGGTCAGGTTCCAGGGTGAGGCCTTGATGCAGGGTATTGCAGGTTGCCTGCGGGGTCGTGCCGGCTGCGCAATTGGGTTTGGCATGGGTGCACGGTTTGCTAACTGACGCCTGTGCCTCCTCCGCCTCATCCTCCTCTGCACCATTGCTGCCACCATGTGCACTGCTGCCTGTAGGTTCAATAGTCCCAGTCCCAATGCTGCTGCTGCCTGCATTTTTGTGTTTGGAGTTGGCCTGGGTGTGGGTGTGGACCTTTTGTAGCCTCCCAGTGACCTGCTGGGTCCGGCTGGCCTCATTTGGGGCACCTGTGGCCTGATTCACCTCACCTGGTACTGTTTAACGTCATGTTCGTGGTGGCGTCGATACCGCCTCCGTGGCCACGATTTTTCCGCCATTTCTGTGGCGATGTTTCCATGTCTGTGGTACTCGTGATGCCCATGGTGTTTCGTGTTGCCGGTAACTGGGTGGTTTCGCCGCCGTCGCATTCTACGGATCCCTTAACTCTGCGGCAGTGGTTTGTGGTGGAGGTTTTTCCGGGTCCTTAGGTCGTGATTGCATGGTCACGGAAACGAAGACGGTATGGTTTTACCAGTGGCGTTAAGTCTGGGTCGGCGGACTCGTAATGAGGCCCTAGGCTGAGTTGCCTCTGTGCCACCTCATGCGGGGAGCCCCGTCTCCCTGTGTCACATCAATTAACATTCTCAGATCCCAAGTATCCATAAATTCGAGCCAGGCCTTCCCCTTCTTAGATAATTTCTGTAGCCCACCACCCTTGGTTCCATTTCCTTGAAGAACACACTCGGCTTTTCAGACTCAGATTTCTTCGACCAGGCAGAGGGGCCTCTTGAGCACCCTCTGAGGTTTTCCTCCATTCTTCTTCACTGGGGTGTTTAATATGCCTCCTTTCCTTTGCTCGTCTGCTCTCATTGGTCTCCCAGCCCGTTCCATCAGGTGTCTGGGTACTATATCGTCATCATCTTTATAGGCCCTCTCTTTGCTCAGGCCTATAACATGGGCTGCAAGGCCGTTACCCCCCCCCCCATTCCAGCCCTTGGAACGGGGTGCTAATGCCATAATTAGGCACGTTGAGGAGGACTTTCTACGTCACCCTTTCTTCTTCTGGAATTATTTTTGTTATTGCTTTTATCTTTTTTCCTGTCAAATTTGTGAAGATATCTGCAATGGCTGGTGTCTGGTCATCACCCACAGCTCGAATGAAGTCATTGAAGTCTTCTATCCATTCTGCCCAGTGGGGACATTTCTCATGTTGCGGCTGTTGTGGCTTTAGCTGGAATGGTTGTGGCTCCATGAGGAATTCAGCTCTGGCTCCTGAGGATGTCGGAACTTGGGGACCATCATTAATCCCTTCCATTGTGATGTTTCCATCAGCGGGTACTATCCTGTTAGGGATGAAACCAGCCAGGTGTTGGAACAGGTGCGGGTGGCTGTATGAGTGGTATCTGTGGATGTCATGGACGGCTGTGATGGAGCGAGGATGGATGCAAACTCGGTCCCCGCCCTGCTCCCCGAGGTAGATAGGTATATTGAAGATTCAGTACCCACTCTGCCCCTCCCCCTGAGGTAGATGGGTATCTTGTAGGCTCGACCCTATCTGCACCCCCCAAGGTAAATAGGTATATTGCAGACTCAAGCCCTATCTGTGCCTCAAGATTGATGGGTATATTTCAGTCTTGGGCTCCATCTGCCCCCTGATTTGGATGAGTATCTTGTAGGCCTGGCCCTATCTTCACCCCCCCCCCCAAGGTAGATAGGTATATTGCAGACTCGGGCACTATCTATGCTTCAAAGTAAATGGATATATTACAGACTCATGCTCTATCTGACCCCTGAAGTAGATGGGTATCGTGCAGACTGTTAGGGAGAATTCTCTCTTTAGGCAGAATTTCCTAAACTAGTGAGTCCCCAGCAGCTTTGCTGGATTTCTGGAGTTTGTTTTATTTTCTTCTGCCAAGAGTGAGACTCTTTTTCTCCCACTCTTGGACATGATTTATGGTGTTCCTTTGACTGTTTGGTCCTCATTACGACCCAGGCGGTAAGTTACCGCCTGGGCCGTGACTTTACCACCATGGCGTAAACTACGTTTACGCCATGGTGGTTGGCGGACTTACCGCCCCATTCCGACCTTGGCGGGGCGGTAAGTCCCCAATCCCCATTTACCCTTCCCCATTCCCATTTTTGCCCCATAGGGCATAATGGGAGTGGGGAAGGCGTTAATTACGCCACCGTAAATTACGGTGGCGTAATTAACTCCATGGTCCCTTAGCGCCATGGATTTTAACACCTGCTAAAAGCAGGTGTTAAAAGCACCATGGCGCTAGGGGACCTCGTAATTGGCGGTAAGGGGTCGGCGCAGCTAACGCTGGCGTAAACCCCTTACCGCCAGGGTCGTAATGAGGCCCTTTGTGTTTTATGGGCTATGGGGTCCTTTACTCCATAGGGTCCCATGTGTTTTTACTATGTGTGTTACACAGCACCCTCCGTGCAGTAACACAGGGGTGTCATAGTGACACCCCACCATAGACTCCATACCCTGGGACTGACTACTGTCTCCCAGGGCATGTAAAGTCACCATTGGCTTTACTAGTCCCAAATTATTAACAGAAACCAGTACAAACCATCATATTGTGGACGTACTGGTCGGGGCAATTCGATTGCCCCGGGGTCTGTTAGTCGAGGGGGCACGTCTCCGTCCCCCCTGATCGAGTTTTGGCTGGTGGCAGTGGATACTACTTTTTATATTCGACCGCAAATATGTTCCTATGGGATTTTCCCATTGACTTTAATTTAATTCTCATAGCCTTGAACATACCGCCGGTTTATTTAATTAATATTAATTCACCGGTTGGTATTTTTTGGCAGGACTCGATTCTAAAATGGCGATTGTGTTCTCTTCTGTGACTCCAACCCAAGTCGAGCCCTTTGTT